>NW_025814834.1:65500627-66217191 GCF_022079265.1 Lynx rufus
GACATACCATAACCATCCAAAATCCATAGTTTACATTATAGTTCATTCTTGGTGTCATACATTCTATGGGTTTGCACAAGTGTATAACATTTATCAATCATTATTGTATTTACAGAATATGCTCACTGCTCTAAAAATCCTTTGTGCTCTATGAGATATAAGATCTGTGTCTAGATTAATTTTTTTGCCTATGGATGTCTAGTTGTTCCAGCATCATTTGTTGAAAAGATTATGTTTGCTCCATTGTGTTGCCTTCGCTTTTTGTTGTCAAAGATCAGTTGACTATATTTATGTGGGCTTATTTTAGGGCTAATTTCTTTCATTGACCTATTTGTCTACTTTTGCTAAAATCACACTGTCTTGATTTCTGTAGCTTTGTAGTAAGTCTCCAAGTCAGGTAGTGTCAGTCTTCTAACTTTATTCTTCTTCAATATTATATTGACTATTCTAGGTATTTTTGCCTCTCCATATAAATTTCAGAATCAGCTGTTGATACCCACAAAATATCTTGCTGGTATTCTGATTGCAAATGCACTGAATATATAGATCAAGTTTGACAGAGCTAAATCTTTGAAATATTGAATCTTTCTATCCATGGACATGGATGGATTATCTCTCCATTTATTTAGTTCTTCTTCAATTTCATTCATCAGCATTTTGGAAGTTTCCTCATCTATGAAACTATTCCTCACATATTTTGTTAGAGATATGCCTAAGAATTTCATTTTGGGGATGCTAATGTAAATGATACTGTGTTTTTAATTTCAAATTTCACTTGCTCATTGCTGGTATATAGGAAAGCAACTGACTTTTGTATGTTAATCTTGTATTATGCAACCTTCCTATAATCATTTACTAGTTCCAGGAAATTTTGTTGCCAATTATTCAGATTTTTTTACATAATTATGTTATCCACAAGTACAATTTTAGATCTTCCTTCCCATCTGTACACTTTTTGTTTCCTTTTCTTATCTTATTGCATTAGCTAGAACTTCCAATATCATGTTGAAAAAAAGAGGTGAAAGGAAACATATTGTTATCTTTACATTACTAAATATTTATGCTTATAAATGCAGTATGTATACTCTATTTAGATTCTCTTTAGAAAACATCCCACTTGGAGAAATGGAATTGGCTACAATGCAATAGAGCCACGTGAGAGTAGAATGACTTAATTTTGCACATTGATGCATTTCCTCCATGAACTTTGATAGTCTATCTAGTATCTGGCTAGCTCTGTGTGTCAAGACTAAAAACTAAGATAACAAAATGCCTGTTTACTCTAGCTTACCCTTTTGATGATTACTATATACTTTCACCTGTGATCTAAGAAATGATAGATTCTATCTGCTCTGTATAACCACGTAGGCCTTATTAGTTTTTCCTAAAATGAAAAAATAAGTCACTTCCTTCAAAAATATCTTGAAAATATGCAATTTTATCACATGTCTATCATTTTCAGCATTTCTCTTATTCACACAGGAAAATGCAACAAGAGTTGCTAGACCCACTGTCTGCTTAGATTTCAGAGTAAAAGGAGGGTAGTATGCACTTGAGAAGCCTCCTCTAATTGGTTTCTGGGAACCCAGAGAATTGGCCCAATGAGGGTAATAACATTGATTATTCTTTATTAGTAGTAACTTGAGAAAATAAATGCATATGAAATATTGCTTCCTAAACAGACTACTTTTCATGCTTTTTACATAGTAAGTGCTAAAAAGCCATTAAATAGAAAGGCATATTTAGTTATATGGCTGTAAGTACCTAAAGTTCAGAATTTAAATACAGATATCCCATGCAGCAACTGTGCACCAACAAATTGTCTCTAGAAATAAAGGACTCAAAGAGACAGCATTTGAAACTAAAGGAGGTGGATTCTCTGTTGTTTTTTAAATTGTTAGGATGGCAGTCAGCAAATGAATACTCAAGTCTTTTTCAGTAGCCTGAAAGAATTAATTATATACCCCAAATACTAAAGTTATTGCTAGAAAATAAATTATACAGGAAATCCAGCTGGTCAGATACTTCTACACAAAGCAAATGTATTTTGGGAAAAGTTTTGTTGTGGTGTGTGTGCGTGTATGCATGTGTGCATATGTATAGGGTGTGAGTGTGTGTGTGTGTGCTTGAGGGGTGTAATAAAGAAATGGATGACAGATGGTTACTCTCCAGAAATAATTTTATATACTCCAAACCTCACAGCATATTACCTATATTCTCTGACAAGCACCTGTATTATAGAAAGCCACAAAAGTGACATCCTTTGTCTTGTAGTGGAGTATATTTTTCAGTGAAAATTAAAGGAAAAATTCACCTCTAACTATAGTTTTGAACTTGCCCTCATATAACACTTCAACATTTTGATCCTGCTTTAACCAGCCCTAGCTCCTCTACTTCCTTATCCTACCACGGAAAAGGGGCAGGGAAGCAAGGAGAGAGGTACATCTTGAAAAGCTAGAGAAGAATTATGGAAGTTCTGTTGTTGCCACCTAGCCCTACCGGATGAGGAAGAGATTTCCAGGTAGATTCTATGCTCAATCATGGCTATAAGGTGAGTTACAATCACCTGGGCCAAATTCAGCACAAATTTCAAGATATGGACCCTTGAGGGAAAAGATTTAGAACTTTTCAAATTATTGTAGGATACTTATTGATTTAAGAAAAAACTAAAATTACTACATAACCTGTATCTACAAGTTTAGAGACTTTATGGTACACTGGTAAAGAGCTTAAAAAAACAAGAATTACTAACAGGTATGTATATTTTAAAGGAGATAAAGAGTGGACCTAGGAAACAAAGACATCTAACTTCTACACCTGTAAAAAGAACTAGAACAAATACAGTGCCAAACACCTAGGAAAGCATGAAATGCAGAAAAATCATCTCCTGCCTTGCTAGACTAATCCAACCCACTTTTATGTAAGAATGCCCCAGAGGACCTAACGCTGTGCTCATGGTACACCAGCAGCAACACCTTTCAGAGATTAATTTGAATGCCAACTAATTATCTAGTCAGATCAGCACCTTTGTTGATGACCATTAAAGCGAGTGCCTTCTGAAAGACACTTTTCTTTTCTTTCTGGGTAAACCCTAAATGACTCACGAAGCATGAATCACAATGCCCACCCTTTGAAAGTGGGGGAAAATATATATGATTTTTAAGAACTCCACTTCATGATGTTTACTGTAACAGTGATCTTTGATGGCTTGAAACAGTAGGATCCTGGTTGATGTGTAAAAACTGACTTCAATCTGTGAGCCACTGTAGGCATAAATTCATGGAAATAGAGTAAACTTTATCAGGTTTTTCTCTGGGGTTCCCACCAACACAATATTAGCAAACAGTCCACTGTCTAGTGAATATAATTGAGGCAAGGCAAAAGCAAGCAATAACATATACAAAATGTTTAGGTTTGTTGTTTGTTTTAAGAAAAGCTTTAAATTGTCTCCCAACAATGTAGTCACCAGTAAATTAACAAGTAAGTTAGAATTTATTACCATTTGGCTAAAATCCCAAATTTCCATAGGTCCTTAATTTCTCATCTCTGAAATGAAGGTGTTAAATTATTAGATGATCTCTAAAAATAAATGCAGCACTATAACCCTATGGTTCTTGAAGATATACTGGAATTCTATGTTTCCCATTATGCCTACCTATTAAAATTGTAAGTAACTATAGCCTAAGTAGATAATGTCTCTCAGTAGTTATTTCTAAGATGTTGAGCTGGAGAAGGCAGATAGTATAGTAAAAGTGATTATCTTTATACAAATAAGACTTCTACATTAAATGAATAGATGACCCCAAAAATACCTGTGGTCCTTAGAAAGACAAGTAAGTCAATTCACTTTTTTAGAATACAATAAGTTGTGCTGCTATATTTTTTTCTTTTTCTTTTGAGAAGGTTTTAGAGAAAACAAACCAAGGACTAAGACCTAAAGAGAAGTAATTTAGACTTTTAAGGAGAATGGATCTTCACCTAGAAGCCCAGCCATGTACACAAAGCCAAAAGTTATACCTAAAGTTGAAATACAAAAGAGGAAGAAAGCCTGAATGTCCCAGCAAAAAAACAATAGTAGCAGAGCTTCAGCAGCAAATCTGAGAAATAAAGTTAAGAACATGAATGGACAAATACTTAAAAAATAAAGAAAATTACAGAATACAATCACCTGGAACTTATGAGAAAACAGACCTAAGAAAACTTTTGCCACAAAGAAAAGCAATCCCATATCTGTAACATACTTCTTAAGAGATGATTCCAGGATTAGTCTGTGCAAATAAACCTTTGGTTATGCTAAAGTATTCCCACTTGTTAAAATATCTCTATATTCACCTTATTCACCATATTTCATCTACTTTTGTAAATAAAACTTAAAACTCCTCATGAATAATGACACCCTAAAATACTATCCTTTTCCTGAAGGAAGAGAAATTATACTATCATCTTTCACTTAAGGATTGCAAACTTCTTTTTATTGCCGATTTCACCTTCCTCTTCCTTCAAAAAATATCCTAGTAACAGTACAGAATATGTTTCAATGTTATTACACATAGCATATATACAGTCCCAAACATCTTTGGTTCAAAGCTGGTTTCAGAGGGAATTACAAACCTAAATGAATCAGCTCATGACCTCTTTTAAAACTAACTTCGGAAATGACTGCTTCATGCTTCATCAACTGTCTTTAACATAATGAATTACAAAGCATGGTTAAATCACCTTGCAGGGACTATTTAAAAGTGAATAGAGTCCCTTTACTTTCCAACTTATTATTTCTCTTTGAGGAAGATTAGGAGAAGATACCAGATGGTTAGCTGTCCACCCATACTAATCTTAAAGGCAGTCAAATGTCCAATGATCCATACTACATTAAGTTCTTTTGTGCATAGTGTGTAAGTCATTTTTGAGGGTCACTAGTAGACTAATCATAGTAAGTAGGTAAAATACTTGTTGAATTTCACTGTATTATGTTTATTATCCAATATAAATAGGGTCATATGCTAAACTGTATCCAATTATAATATAATAATTGATACTAATTGACATTAGTAATAAAATAAAAATCAGCACCTGAATAAAAGTTTTAGTAAGAAAATGAGAGAAGAGTGCAATGCTCTCACATTACAAAGATAAAAAAAAAAAAACTTCCTTAAATCTAAATAGCAAGATTCCTCAGTGCCACCAAACACAACCCAGAGAAGAGAAGTTGCTTTTAAGTCTTTTAAATATGTCCTTATCCTTGCATTCCCAGTAACTTCACCAGAGTTTGGGCTAACCTAGTTAAGTTCTCTGAAATATTGGTAATCATGTAAATCATTTATCTTTGAACTATCTAACTCTCAACCTAGTGCCTTCTACAAACCACCAACCAATTATTTCTCATGACATTGTCCAGTTCTGAATCCTGGGTTGCATATACTGATACCAATAGAATACACCCATAGATCCAAAGCATTCCTTTGAAGAATCATTTTGGGTTATGAGATCGTTTCTATGTAGGCAGAAAGAAATTCATAACCCAGTTTTAGTAAAGTGTCAGCCACTAACTAGCTATCTGAGCTTGAGGAAGGCACATTAGGTCAATCTAACATTAACCTTCAGATTGCAAAATTCTGTATCTGTGTAGTACTTTGGCAGGCAGAAAGCAGAGATCTGAGGACTTATTCTTAAACAGACTTTTGACCAATTCCCTTGGTTTTAGCCCTGCTTTTTTTTAAATTTTTTTTTCCCATTTTATTTATTTTAGAGAGAGAACACGAGTTGGGGAGAGGGGCAGAGGGAAAAAGAAGGAGAATCTTAAACGGGCTTCACACTCAGCACAGAGCCAGATGCGGTGCTCAGTCCCAGGATCATGACCCTGGGATCATGACCTGAGCCGAAATCAAGAGTCCAATGCTCAACTGACTAAGCCAACTAGGCACCCCTAGCCCTGCTTCCAAGTGTACCTCTCAGCACCAATTGAAGCTTTGTGGAGATCTAGGAAGTGAGTTATGTAGTCTCCTGGCCTTCTGTACAATTACCCTGGGATTTAACTTTTTTAATACTGCTAGGTTAGCTATCACCTGTCCATCTATATTTTGGTTTCCAAGATTATGTTGCTGTTGTCTCCTCTTCTGTTTTCTGTCCTTGTGGGTTCATATCTTCAAAAAAAGTTACCCTTATTATCATTTTAACAGAATTTCAGCAAAAAAAGTGAAATAAAATGCACATGTCCAATTTGACATCATTACTCAAAATTAAATTTTCTTAAACTTATTTCAGAAAAGGTATGCTGTGAGGGCTAATTTCAGCAGACCTGTAATTGGCCTGAGCCGTGTTACTAAAATAAGTGTACCTGCACAGCAATGACATTGGGTTAAGGCATGAAATGTACTGATTAATAATGTTGCTTTATAACCACAGGTCCAAAGAGTTTGGAGGAGGTTTGTAATAGCTTGTCAGTATTGTTTATTGGTAACAGTGAGATGGATGATTTGCATTTGGTCTCCAGGAAACTCTTACAGGGTCTGCTGTTGGGGCTGGTTATGTCACATAAATCTGTCCACATGAGGAACAGAGCTAACTGGGCTGAGATTCCATTTGGGGTTCTTGGTTCTAAGGAATCTTGTGCACGTGTCCATGGTTTCTGATCTGGGAGGGAAACTGTATTCAGTGTGGTCTTTCTTAAAGAGGACAGTTAGAGCTGGCACCTGTTTTTTCCTAAACCCTTGCTGTGATACAGCCCTTGGATGTGACGCTTTTCCTTCATTAAATGCTGTTCCTATATTTCATCATTTTTCCTGCAATAAACTGTAGATTTGTATGCATTGTTATTTTGGATCCTGTGACTCTTAAGCAGCCTAACCCTATTTAACTGTCCCTATTAGTGCAAGAGGTCAACATATAATTTTACATTTTCATAATATTGCTTCAGTAATTTCTGCACAACAATTTAGGATGTTATATTTACTAGATGAAAATCATACTTGCTGGCTTCAGGTCCTAATAAAATAAAATTCTCAAGTATGAGTAAATCAAAACATGCCGTTAATTAGTCTCAACACAAACTTAAGAAACAAAAAACAAAACAAAACAAATAAAAGCTACCACCGCAGGCAGCAAAGTTACATGCATTCTCGGTGCCATGTAGACAAGCTATAAATAATTGATTGCTCATAATTATCACCCTAAAGTCTATCATCTATTATGAAGTAATGCACCTTGTACTGTGAACTTAATGTCATGAACTAAAGCATTCAGAATATCTAGAGACTCCTGTAGATACAGATTTTCCATCAATATACCTGGAAATTTTTAACCAAACTACTACTGTTAATTTTAGCTGTTAAGTTAATAATAAAAAAGAAAAAGAATCATAGTGAGGTAAGTCTAGCCCATAACCATAGGGATTTCAAAACCCATAATGATAATTTGAATTGCAATTTGAATCAAGGTTAGTGTTCACTCTGAAAAGGGCTACTAGTGCATTTCTAGCCGGAACGGGGTAGCCAAATCTTACACTTGCTGAAACACTAATCAATCACAGTTACATGTGAGCCACGAAGCAATAAGCCACAATGGAGATTATTGGTGGCCTGGATTGCTTCTATCAAGTGGGAACATTGGTAAGCAAGACATTATCATTGGTCATATTTCAAAAAGGAATAAGGCAACTGAGTTAATGTTAAATTCTGGACTCACAGTACAACTTCGGAGCAAAAGGTCTGAGATGTCATAGGCAAAGGACAAGTACAATTTCTCATATAAAGAAAAGAGAACGCTACAGTTGTTGAACATCTATCAAATGTGAAGCATTGAGCCAAGAGTTTTATACACAAAACCTGATGAGAAACATACAATTATTCCCATGTCATGGATGAGAAAACTAAGGCTCAGTTGTATGAATTGGAAAATATTGAGCTTAAGTAATTGGCTGATATCCCCAGTGCTTGAAATGTCATCAGCAGAACACAGATGTACATCGTTACAGCGCATCACAGTCTCTCCTGAAAGAAGCTCAATTACTCTCCGTCCTCTGTCCATACATGCTCACAGTTAATACTCCCCTCTGCATGTGCTAAGTTAAATGTGGCTATCTATCTTCCTCAGTTATTGAGTTTCTTAATAATCTGACATTTTAGCAAAGTATCCATTCATTTAATCATACATTAAAGAAACAGTTTCTGAGCGCCAACCTATTCAAAGTGATAGAACACAGGCAGTTGTATGTACAAATAGGAATACAGAGGCCCTAACCATGGAATTTTCCACAAGAGAAACCAACTTGCACTTAGGATATACTTTATACCCTAAAATGGATCTTTCATATAGCCAACATATATGCCACACAATGTTTTACACCTTATTTACTCATACTCTTAAGTTTTCTCTCCTTTGCTAAATTATGACCTTTATAACTTCAGCTGATGAACAAGTATTTCAAGCTATTGAACAGTGGGACTACCTGTCTGTCTGCTTTCATGGCTGTGCCCTCACATAAAATACATTTTTGTCTGTACAACAAGGATTGTTTGAGCAGTCATAATAATGTTTTATTGCACTCTGCCTTTATTTTATAAAAAATGACCAGAAAATGGAAAATGAAGGCATTGTTTTAGAGATAATACAATTGAGACAAAATGAAAATGATTAGTCATGCCAAAAGTGATGAATCCTATGCTGATTGGCTCTGTTTTCAATTGTGAGGGGAAAATAGCACAATCCAAAATCATGAAAAAGAACTACCAGACTGCTATCACTGAAGATTTTGTCTGAAAGCCTCCATTTAGTGATAGAGAAAATAAATAAGCATTTTAAATTATAAGTTTAAAAAATAAAGGTTCAAAAGCTCACCCATAATTTGGATTCAGAGAGAGCTTTAAAGTCCGACAGAGCTATAGCTATACAGTTTTATAGGCTCTTATACCAAGAAAAGAAAATTTGGAGTTCACTTTTATTTTGACACATTCCTCAAGGAAGTTGATGAACCATTCCCCCCATACCAACACTTTTTGGAGTCCCAGACCCATTTTCAGTGGGAGAGAGAGGGTTCTCCCCCCCACCCCTCCCTCCACACACAACACCAGGCAATTCTCAGATACCGTACTGGTGTCCCAAGAATTCAGTCCACTTCTGACACTGTCTACCAGGAGATAACACCAGGTTCCACAGGTTAAGGGATCAGTCCTACAAGACTGCCCCCACTCCCACTTCAGATGCCAGACCCAAGCCTCAGACTATTACCAATGTTTCTGACCCACTGGCTACATACATCAGAGGTTCCCAGGACATCCTCCTTAGATTTTTTTTAATTTGCTAGAGTGGCTCACAGAACTCAAGGAAACATGTTTTAGCTGTTTATTAAAGGATATGATAAAGGATATGAATCAACAGACAAACAAAGAGATACACAGGCAACGTATGGGGAAAGAGGGTGCTTCCTACTCCCCTGCACCTCCCCCTGCACCTTCCTACATTCCCCCTACCTAGTCCTCCTGCACCTCCCTGCACCTCTGCTCCCTGAATCCAGTCCTTTTAGGTTTGTTGTTGTTGTTGTTGTTGTTGTTGTTTTTAGGATAGGAAGAGAGAGAGGGAGGGGGAGAGAGAGCTGCACGCACAAGTGGGGGAGGGGCAGAGGAACAGAAAAAGAGAAGAGCATCTTAAGCAGGCTCCACACCCAGGGGCTCAGAACCGGACACAACTGTGATATGATGACCTGAGCCCAAATGAAGAGTCAGAGGCTTAACCAACTGAGCCACTCAGGTGCCCCCCTTTTGGGTTCTTAGGGAGACTTTACTGCATAGTCATGATTGACTAAGTTAGTTATTGCCTCCTGGAGGATTCAAACTCCAGCCCCTTTCCTCTCCCTAGATATAGCAGGTGGGACTGAAAGTTCTAACCCACTAATCACAAAGTTGGTCCTCCAGGCAATCAGCCCCCAATCCTTGGGTGGGGTCTGAAAGTTACCTTCCTTAGTTACAAAACACCCATGGCACCTTTATGGTTCTGAAACATTTTCAGAACTATGGATGAAGACTATATATATATACATATATATAGTGAAATTATCTAGTAAGTTATAGGAAAAATATTGCACATTCATGCATTTAGAGAAGTAGATCAGGTAAACTAATCCATTAGACATAAATTTCTCTATATTTAGGGCTTAATCTGGTTTTCAATTTTTAAAAATGTTACAAACCATACAGCATAAAAATTCAGTATTTATATAATAATTACAGATTTTTATCTTTTTAACTTTCTGGGAATTGAATCTTATTTGTGAGATTCTACTGTTTTTCTTTCAGATATTCAACTATCAAATACATTTTCAGGAATCCTTTTCCTGGAAGGAAGGGGACACCTTATATCAGGCTAATCCCTTTAAAATATGTTGGGGAAGAACTTTTCATAGAAAGGAGGTTATAATTTAATAATAAGTATTTCTCCTTGTAGAAATTAGGCAATACATTTAACTATTAAATTGATTTGTTTAGATGTTCAAAATAACCAGATTCTAACTTTCTGCAAATATGTGCCTTTTATCACATAGGTAATAGAAAGGAAAAAGTCTCACCTTTAGTACCTCACCATAACTAGGACATTGGCTGGATTCTTAGACCCATTCACAAGTTAATATTTTAAAAATCAGAATTCCCTGCCTCAGAAATAGTTCATCTCTCAAATGAAATATCCCTACAATTTTTCCCACTCCATATTAGTGTTCTTTTTTATTAAAAACCTTATAAATATTGCATAGCACATATTTTTGAACTTGTTAAGTATATTAAGTTATTCCCAAAAAGCTAAATCGAATGGGATTTATTATAGGTTTTGTTACACTGGAGTCTTTGAAAGACATGCCCAGTTCTTTATGGAATGTTTTATGCAACCATCTCTTTTTAAGACCAAATATCTCAGGATACAGAGTGTACTTCTGCTCATTGGTAGGGTGGAGAGATGGTTAATAATTAGACTTAGACATTTTTCCTTAGCACAAAATAAATTTAATTTTAAATCATTCAATTCAATGTTTGAAAAATAAGAAGTAACAATTTCCTTGCTATTTTATTCTAAAAGTGTGTTTTATTGTTTTCAAGTCTAGTACAATAAAATAGCTAATAGCTTTGCATGCCAATCCTCTCAGAGAAAATGCAATCTTATAAAATGGCATTTTATCATCCTTTAACAATGTAAATGCTTGCCACAAAAATAGGGAAAAAGAAAAAAAATCACCATGTCCTTAGAAGCACAAGGACATAATTTTAGTTTTTCCATTTTTGGTCTGTTATTTTTTCAACCTTCTGCCACCTAGTCACTATTAATGTGCATATAAAAGCTGTAAAATTGTCTGTTATATTACAGGAAAAATATAGCACAGTGATGCACTTAAATTACTTTGAATGCCAGATTTTGAGTCAGATGCTCTAGGTAAGACATGGCAGAGAAAGAAAGAAAGAAAGAACGAAAGAGAGAGAGAGAGGAAGCAGAGAGAGGAGGAAAGAAAGAAAGAAAAAAGAAAGAAAGAAAGAAAGAAAGAAAGAAAGAAAGAAAGAACAAAAGAACGAGCAAAGAATGAGAAATTGTCCTGATTCTCTGAGGTACTTATAGACCACTCAGCCATGGGAAAGTGTCTGGTTATGAGGTAGATTATTAAATATTAGTAGAATGAAGAATGATCGAGCAAATTAAAATATCACTTTGTCATGTAAAGAATTGACAATAGAAGAGAAGCTACAAAAGAAACAGATTGAGCAACCAAATCCTATGAAGAAAACCAGGATACTGTAGTGTCTTAAATATCACGGAAGAGTTTCTGAATAAGAAAGGAATGGCCAAAGTTATTGGATGATGCCGAGATTTCAAGCAAGAAATGGATCAAGTGCCTTGTATGTTAGCCCCTTGAATGTTAATGGTACCCTCATTGAAAGGTCTTCTTTAAGTGAGTGGTAACTACAAAAGTTGGATTATAATTGGTTGAAAGGTACAAAGAGGTTGGGAAAATAGACCCAAGTTTACATTGTCATTTGACATGTTTATAAGTGGAAGGAGAGAGAAAGGTGTAGCTGTTAAAATGGGAAATAGGATACACAAGCACTTTGTTTCTGTTATTGTTTTAAAGATAGAAAATCTTTAAACATATGAGAGGCATCAATAGAGAGAGAGATAAGATTCCTGATAAAATATGAAAGCAAAATCTTGACAGCAAAGTGGAAGGATGCTTCCTCCACCCTGACCTTGTTAAATGATCAATGACTTGGTGGAAATGCAGGTATCTCAGTAAAAGTGATATCTGGATATTGAAGATCTTCTGCTCCTAACTTTGATTTTCTCTGTGCAATGACAGGAGATGTTAAAGGTGAAAATGGTGGGAACATGGGATTCAAAGTATATAGGCAGGGTGCCTGGGTGGCTAAGTTAGTTAAGCGTCTGCCTTAGGCTCAGGTCATGATCTCCCAGTTCGTGGGTCTGAGCCCTGCGTTGGGCTCTGTGCTGACAGCTTGGTGCCTGGAACCTGCTTTGCATTCTGTGTGCCCTTCTCTTCCTGCCTCTGCCCTGCTCTCTCTCTCTCTCTCTCTCTCAAAAGTAAGTAAATATTAAAAAAAAAAGAATACAAAGAGAAAAAATAGACATCATATATAGTAAATATTTAGCTTCATGGTGTAATACAGTTAATCTAATAGTCTGTATGCTACAATTAGTAACTTTATATATGCTGAGACATTTTTTCAAGACTATTTTCAGGGATTTATTTTCTATAATAGAATTTTAAGTACTAGGGGCACCTGGGTGGCTCAGTCGGTTAAGCGTCCGACTTCAGCTCAGGTCATGATCTCATGGTCCGTGAGTTTGAGCCCCGCGTCGGGCTCTGTGCTGACAGCTCAGAGCCTGGAGCCTGTTTCAGATTCTGTGTCTCCCTCTCTCTCGGAACCTCCCCCGTTCATACTCTGTCTCTGTCTCAAAAATAAATAAGCATTAAAAAAAATTAAAAAAAAAAGAATTGTAAGTACTAACTTTTCAGCATTCATTCACTTCAATAAATATCCTTTTTTCTTTAACTTTATACAGAAAACTTTGTAACTCTATAACTTTTAACTTTTTACATTAATAGATTTTGAGGATCACATTATCATATGTTAACCAACACAGAAAATCTCATATAAAAATAATGCATCACAAATAAAAAATAATTTAGGAATAAATTTAATGAAGGAAATGTTAGATCTAATCCTAAAATTTGTATGTAATCGCAAAAGACCTTGATAGCTAAAGCAATCCTAAGAAAGAACAGAGGTAGAGGCATCACCCTTCCTGATTTCAAACTGTACTACAAAGCTATGGTAAAGCAGTATGGTACTAGTATAAAAGTAGACATATAGACTAATGGAACAGAATTGAGAGCCCAGAAATAAACTCCACATATAAAGACAACTAATATTTGACAAGGGACCCCACAATATTCAGTGGGAACATATAGTCTCTTCAATAAATGATACTGGGAACACTGGATAACCATATACAGAAAAAATGAAATTGGACTCCTAACTTACTACTCAAAATGAATCAAACTTAAATGAGAAACTGGAAACCATAAAACTCCTAGAAGAAAACATAGGAAAAAAGTTCTTTGGCATAGTTCTTTGGCAATGATTTTTTGGATATGATGCCAAAAATACAAACAACAAAGACAACAGTAAGGACCACATCAAACTAAAAATCTTCTGCACATCATAAGAAACAATCAAACTAATGAAAAGACAATCTATGGAATGAGAGAAAATATTTGCAAACCATGTATCTGATAAGGGACTAATATCCAAAATATATTAGAAACAAATATAAATCAATAACAACAACAACAATCTGATTTAAAAATGGGCAGAGGAATTAAATGGAATTTTCCAAAGAAGAAATACAGATAGATGGCCAACAAATGCATGAAAAAGTATTCAACATCACTAATTATTAGGGAAATGCAAATCAAAACCATAATAAGATGCCATCTCACACCTATTACCATGGCTATAATCAAAAAGAAATAAAAAGTGTCTGCAAGAAAGTGGGGGGAAAAGCAATCCTTGTGCACTCTTGGTGGGAATACAAATTGGTGCAGTCACGATGGAAAACAGTACGGAGGTTCCCCCCAAAATTAAAAATAGAACTACCGTATGATCCAGCAATCTCACTTCTGGGTATATAACCAAAGGAAATGAAAACAGGATATCAGAGAGGTATCTTCACTCCCATGTTTATTGTAGTATTATTCGTAATGGTCAGGATGTGGAATCAACCTAAGTGTCTATCTATAGATGAATGGATAAAGATGTAAATGTAGACGCGCGGGCGCATGCACACACACACACACACACACACACACACACACACACACACAGGAATCTTCTTATCTTGCCATGAGAAAGAAGAAAATCCTACCATTTGTGATAATATGGATGGCCCTTGAGGGCACTGTGCTAAGTGAAATCAGAGAAAGATGAATAATGTTTGATATTACTTATATCCAGAATCTAAAAAAAAAAGTCAAATTCATAGAAACAGAAAGTAGAATGGTGGGTACCAGGACTTGATGGGTGAAGACAATGGAGAGATGTTGGTCAAAGTGTATAAACTTCCAGCTAGGAAATGAGTGACTTCTGAGACTCTAATGTATAACATTGTGATTATAGATCACAATAACCACAATACTGTGATTATAGGTCACAATACCTATACTGGAAATTTGCTAAGAGAGTGACATGGTGAAGCTGTTAGTTAACATTCTGGTGGTAATCATACTGCAAGACAGAAGTGTATGAAATCACACAATGCACACCTTAAATTTATACAATGTTACACATCAATTCCATTTCAATAAACTTGGAAAGAAAAAAGAGTGATCAAGTGAGTTGGAAGACAAGCCACAGACCGGGAGAAAGTATTAGCAAAAGACACATCTGATAAGGGACAGTTGCCCAGAATATACAAAGAACTCTTATAGCTCAACAATAAGCTCAACAACAACCCCAAATAACCTAGGGGTGCCTGAGTGGCTCAGTTGGTTAAGCGTCCGACTTCGGCTCAGGTCATGATCTCACGGTTCATGAGTTCGAGCCCCGCATCAGGCTCTGGGCTGACAGCTTGGAGCCTGGACCCCGCTTCAGATTCTGTGTGTTCCTCTGTCTGCCCCTCCACTGCTTGCACTCTGTCTCTTGCATTGTCTCAAAAATAATTAAACATTAAAAACAATTTTTTAAAAGAAAACAAATAATCTGATTAAAAAATTGGCCACAGACCTTAACAGACACTCCACCAAACAAGACATACAACTTGCAAAAAGGGACATGAAAAAAATATTTCATGTGATGTCATCAGGGAAATGCAAATTAAAACAACAGTAAGATACCACTATATACCTATTAGAATGGGCAAAATCCAGAACACTGATACCAAATGTTGGTGAAGATGAGCAACATGAACTCTCACTCACTGCTGATGAAAATGCAAAATGCCACTTTAGAAAACAGTCTGCTGGTATGTTACTAAACTAGACATGTCTTACCATATGATCAGACAATCACAGTCCTTGGTATTTAACCAAAGGAGTTGAAAACTTATGTCCATAGAAAAACCTGTACAGATGTTCATAGCAGCTCTGTTCATAACTGTCACAACTTGGAAGCAAGCGAAGATGTCCTTTTCCTTTGGTGGGTGAATGAATAAAGTGTGGTACATCCACAACAGAATATTTTTCAGTGCTAAAAAGAAATGCACTCACAAGCCATGAAAACACATGGAGGAAACTTAAATACATATTACTAAGTGAAAGAAGCCAATCTGAAGAAGGTTATGTACTGTATGGTTTCAACTATATGTCATTCCAGAAAAAACTATAGAGACAAAAAATAAATAAAAAGAAAGATCAGTGGTTGCAGGAAGAGGGGTCACAGAGATGAATAGGCAGAGGACAGAGGAGTTTAGTGACAGTGAAAATATCCTATATAATATTATAATGAAGGGTTTATGTCATTATGCATTTGTCCAAACCCATAGAACGTACAATACCAAGAATGAACCATAATGTAAACTATGGATTTTGGATGACTATCATGTGTCAGTGTAGGTTTATCCTTAGTTTGAAAAAATGCACCATTTTGGTGAGTGATGTTGATAATTGGGGAAGGCCATGCATCTGTGGGGGCATGGGTTATGTGGGAAACATGTTTACCATCCTCTCAATTTTGTTAGAAACCTAAAACTGCTCTAAAAAAATAAAGTCTTTTAAAAAAGTGACATGAAGGGGGCGCCTGGGTGGCGCAGTCGGTTAAGCGTCCGACTTCAGCCAGGTCACGATCTCGCGCTCCGTGAGTTCGCGCTCCGTGAGTTCGAGCCCCGCGTCGGGCTCTGGGCTGATGGCTCAGAGCCTGGAGCCTGTTTCCGATTCTGTGTCTCCCTCTCTCTCTGCCCCTCCCCCGTTCATGCTCTGTCTCTCTCTGTCCCAAAAATAAATAAACGTTGAAAAAAAAAAAATTTAAAATTTAAAAAAAAAAAAAAGTGACATGAAGGCCTTGGCTTAATTTTTTTCTTCTATTTTAGCTTTTTCTGTATTTTAATACATACTAGCTTTTTGACTTTAGTTCATTTTTCTTTTCAATCTTTTAAACGATTTCCTTTTTGCCCTGATTCCCAAACTATGTTAAAAATGTGACTTTATCTTTTTCATTGCTTAGGATATTCGAGAGTAAGGATTCTGTTTTCTGGTGATTGGTAGATTTAAACTTGGATGTCTTCCTTTTAACCTAAAAAGCAGATGTTAGACGAACATTTTTCTTCAAGAGTCATTATACTGCTACAATGCCCACTTCTGAATTGTTTCCTTCCATTTATCCAATTAAATGTTTTCAATGGATTTTTTAAAAACATGTTGTTTTCTAAAAATATAGCTACATCATATCAGTTTATAATCTATACAGGAAACATTACCTAAAGTGCCTTGAAAATGCTTTTATACTCATGTATTGGGGTGAAGACATTCTGAAGAGAGGAAAGTGGATTTCACTCCTAAACATAAGCATGGCAATGTCCAGCTTTAGCATAAACCTGAAAGCCTAGGTCTGGAGCAACAGAGACAGTCTTAAAAAATAACCCAGTATGTCATAAATAAATATATAAATAAACCAGAATTTATATAAGTTTAAATAAATAAACCAGAATTGCATAAATGGGGAAATACTTAAAAGATTCATAATACCAGAACATTCTTCAACCTCATTATAAAAGGCAAGTTTTATTGTGTTTCAAAAAGAAAAGCCAAAGGGTGCAAATTTTCAGTTATAAGATAAATAAGGTTCTAAGGTACAGCATGGTGACTAGTTAATAACACCGTATTATACACTTGAAATTTGCTGAAAGCAGATCTTAAGTGTTCTCACCACACACACACACACACACACACACACACACACACACACAAATACACACACACACACAAAAGGTATCAATGTGAGGATGTAAAGTGATAGATGTGTTAATTAACTTGATGGTGGTAATCATTTTGCAATGTATACATATATTAAATAGCAAGCAATATAGAACAGTGATTAATCATACCAACATACGATTATACTAGATCTGGATTCAAATCATAACTTGATCACTTCCAAGGTATGGAATAGAAAGTATGCAAGTAACCAAGTCACTTAACTACAGTGTTTTCATAGGAAAACGGAGCTAATGTATCTACCACCCAGCCTATTGGGATCAACTACATAGCTTTACCAGAGTCCTAAGCACAGGGCCTTGGCACACAGGAAACATGGGGTGCCATTAGTCGTGATTATTAATCATCAAAAGACTTTTCTTTGTATATGATTAAGTAACTATACTTGATGAATTACAAACATCATATGTACTATGACTTGGTATGTCCCTCTTTTAAATGACAAGGAGATAAGCTTCTTTGTTTGAACTAAAGAGAATGTGCTCTTTTTTTGTCCCTTGTGTCAAAAAAGTAATTAGGTCAGTGGTGTGTTATTCTTGTAAGAGAATTCTTAGAAAGTTCAACATAAGGCATAGAGACCCTCTATGCTTTTCTATTTTCTCATTACCATGGCCACTGTGGAAAGGAATTATTATCACTTGCATCTTTGCACAGGTATCTAATAACTGAAAACAATTTTGCTTTTGCTGCTTTTGTGCGTAAGTACCATCTCCAGACCATCAGGTGAGAAGACACCTAGGCTTCCTGGAAAGAAACTTCATCTCCCAGAGAAGAAAATTACAAAAAGTAAACTACATTCAGGAAAAAAATGGAAGGTTTAGAAAGCCCTCCTAAAAGTTTAGCGGTGTTTGCATACAGCCCTACCGATTGTAGAAATGAGATCAAGGGCATGGAGATTATGGCAGCTTCACCCCTAATGTGCTCAAGATAGACATCATGAGCAAAAAGAGGTCAGCCTTCACTTTGCCCACGCTATTATTATTCCTCACAAAGAGTCCTAAAACCCATCACAAAGCAAGGCAAGGGCATCTAACGCTGGATTCTCTAATGCCAGTCTGACCCACCTCTGGTAGTCATCCTTCACAGCTATAAATAGAAGTGGCTCAAGCTCCTCTGAGAGCAAAGGTGGCAAAAAAGGTGTTCTTGACAGCGAATGGCACCCTGCAGGCTACGACAGGCTAGACCCTCCGGGCTGCCCAGGGACCCGTTGTCCTGTTTGCATTTGCTTTCTGGGGCCAATTTTCGGCTTGTCAGAGGGACTTTTCTCAGCCTCTATGCACACCAGAATCTACCTGCCACGGTGGCACAGCGCATCCCCCAGGGAGGCTGGCGGAAAGCCCAGGGACCGCAGGGAATCCAGGAGGCTGGAGAAGGAATTTTTTTCCTCTCCTTAGACAAGGAGTGTGGTTGGCTTGCATTTCTGAACCAAAATTGGATAATTAAGGTCAACGAATGTTAAATTAAATAATGATAAAATCTTACTGAACATTTTAAAAAACAACATAACCTTTTATAGGAAATAACTGCAGAGACACAGTTGGATTTTTTTCTCCCCACCCTTCCCAAACTTCAAATTTCTTAATAGGATAAGGGCCTAGTTGGAGAGAGCAGACTAATGGTAGAAACCTGATTCACTCATGGGTCCCATAACACAAGTAATCAGGAAATCTATTTTGTATGTAGATTTGCTTGGGCAAATGTCTGCTATTATTTGGGTTTTAGCAGGACTTTTTAAATGTAAACATCAGAATATTAAAATCACAAAAAAAACACAGGATAATAATTTTAGTATTAAATATAACTAAACTGATTTTGAGTATATTTGCAACATTTTATCAAGTTTCATTCAGCTTCTAATGATGGATTTAGGTTTTCATGTTGGAATGGAGTCTAATTTGCAAGGTGAAAACTCATCTTCCAGAAATTCTGAAAGGTTTCCCATTTTTAAGTGAAATAATCTCAGAATTTAAATTCTGCAATTTGTTTAGAAAAAATCCTGTCGTTCTTATACACAAGCAGCAGCAACCATTTACATTAAAATCATAAGATGTATTGATTTATTTTACTATAATTGCTGTGATAAACATTATCCTTAATTATCTGATTTTTTATTTTTAAGGGAATTTGTTAATATGCTGGATTGTAAGTATGAAATCTATATCCACCCCAAATTGTGGTGATGTTTCTCAAGGAGAACATAATGCTTTCTTTTGGAAATTCAAATAAGGGGGTAGGTTTCTTTTTTATGGTTTCATAGAGTACACCAGATCATCTTAGTCAGAGTGCTCAGGAGGCTTACATACTTTTAAATGTGTCTTCAAGTCACCCCCAGCAACAATGTGACTGTACTGTATTAGAAGAGTTAAAGCACCCTAGCTTTTTCTTCTCCATAATGTCCAGGCACTGGAGGTAGGCTGAGTTCTATTAGCAAATGCTTCCCTCTAAAGCTGGATTTGCCCACTCATTTGTCTGTTCAACTGCTATCCCAGGTAGCTGAGCTGATTATCCAGACTCTCTAACATGTCTGCAATGTTCATTTATGTTTTGATCAATACTGGAATAGCCCACATGTTTCAGTCTATCCTCTGACACAAACACATTATTTATGAAGCCCTCTAAATGCTTATATTGCTTCACCATGAAATAATTAGGACTGATCTCTTTGTTTATTCCTCTCATCCTAAGACATCCTCCACAGTCAATCCTCAGTGGCCTGGGGAAATGGAATAGTTATATCACCAAGTCTCAGAGGAATGATGTAAACTAGGAATTGGTAGAACAACCAAATAAACAAAAAACT
The DNA here is from genome assembly GCF_022079265.1 of Lynx rufus. Classification (NCBI taxonomy): domain Eukaryota; kingdom Metazoa; phylum Chordata; class Mammalia; order Carnivora; family Felidae; genus Lynx; species Lynx rufus. Next base: position 65,520,901 of record NW_025814834.1, read on the forward strand.
TGACTAGTATATCCCTTCAGTACCTGTGCTATAAATTTTCCCTTGTTTGTGCCTACAGAATTTTGCAGAAGGTACTTCTGTTAGTTTGGATTCCCCCAGAATTAGACCTGTGAGGAGAGTTTGAGTGGTAGTAGTGTATTTGGGAGCTGATGTCAGAAAGCACTAATAAGGGAGTGCCAAAGTGAGATAAAGATCGGGGAGGGGAGTCAATAAAGGATATATAGGGGAGTAGGTTACTGCTTTAGGCAACTGTCTTGCTAGGGAATGCTAGGAGACAGCATAGGCTATACCTCAGACTTATCCTACCTCGGAAACAGGAAGCTGTGAACTTACCTCCGACTTCAATATGTTATTCACTGAGATGTTCCTGAGTACAGTAACCTCTGGGCATGCTCAGTCTGCCCTGCAAGCTGAAAGCCCTCAGCTGGAGAGTGATAAGACTTGCAGCAATGGCATGTGCCAGCATGGCCAATGCTGAATGACTTATGGGCAGAAATCAAATAAAGGGCAGATACCACTCTTCTTTACATAGCAAGTGTGATGTCAAAATATTTTAAGTCATATTATAAAGGATTTTGCAAGATGGCTGTTTATGTGATAATTGTTTTCCAATTGCCTACGATGGGCCAGAAAGCATTGCGTTATGCAAGAATTCTGTGGCAAAAGTTTTTGCACATCTAATACCCATCCCCACTTGGTTTTTGCTATTGTTATACATTTTCACACTTAGGTGTGCATAAAGCATTCCTTACCATTTCCTCCCAGAAAGAGAAAAATTCTAAAGAGCTGGTATAGAGTCTTGTGCGCTAAATACCCTAGCTCTCCCACCCTCCCTTCCATCTCTATCAGTTCTCACATTCTTGGTAAAAGCACAACTGTACTAGAAATTCAGGATTTTTTTTTTTTTGTTTTATTTTCAAGGCCTGGTTACATGAGAAAGAAAATCCTGGTCAATTGTAGTATATTTATTCTCATCCTATTAGGAATTATGGACTAGGTACTGAAAAACACTTGTGGTTTATTAATAGGTAAAAAATAGATGGTAAATATGATATAGTACATAGAAATGCTTCAAAACATACCCTCTCATTTATCAAGCCAAGTGAAACCTTTTCCTTACCATATGGAAATAAAACTATCATTACATTTTTAAAAGATCTTCTCTCATCATAAACTTTGGAAGTAAATAGAAAGGCTGTGAAGTCAAGTCTGCAAGGAGTTAATTCTGCTCAACTCACTGAGCTAAAATGGGATTATGTTTGGCAATGGAAGGATTGGCGGGGGGGAGAAAGACATTTTAAATTTCATGGCAATTATAAAGTATTATGTTAGTCTGCACTTTCAAGATACAAGTATCTCATTTTATCCTCATAAAACTTTTCTGAGGTAAAGTGCTGCTTCTTTCCATTTTTTAGATAGAAAATTCAGTGATTATTGAAGATCTCCCTGCCAGCCACCACACCCCACCAACTGCCCACCAAAAAAAAAAAAAAAAAAAAAAAAACAAGGGACCAGAATGTAGGGGATGATGAAGGTACCTACTATCGTTCACTCTACCTCTGTTACAGAAAACCAAATATTATGCCATAGGCCACGGGGTAATACACTCTCAAAGAATCCCATCTATGACTGAAAAAGCCCAGTGTTTCTCGTTGACATGTAACAGAACATAACAAGTCTGTATTAAAAAATCCTCACTTCATTTTGTATCTGGGTTAGCAACTATTCTAGGATCCTCTTCATAGTAGGTAGATTTATACTTAGTCACTATATTAAAGAGACTTTTAAACATGAGTTGACATGCAGCAAAAAGCATGGTTTATTATTCTGCAGCTTATATTTTATTATGTAGAAAAAGCTCTCCATTTTTAAAAGGTTAATATTTCAATTAAGTCTCAAGACTCAATGGATATATATCACTAACACCACTTTAACAGAGTTCTTACTAAATATGCATAATTTATTTTAATAATGTTTAAGAGAGAGAATTTAGTAAGTATTCCTGTTCTGGAGATACTTTGCAATCTAATGGACACATTGAACTGAATCATGAAACAGTTCTCTAATTAGAAATAGATAGTCAAGGGGCGCCTGGGTGGCTCAGTCGGTTGAGCGTCCGGCTTCAGCTCAGGTCATGATCTCACAGTCCGTGAGTTTGAGCCCCATATCGAGCTCTGTGCTGATGGCTCAGAGCCTGGAGCCTGCTTCCGATTCTGTGTCTCCCTCTCTCTCTGCCCCTTCCCTGCTCATGCTCTGTCTCTCTCTGTCTTAAAAATAAATAAAAACATTAAGAAAAAAAATTTTTTTAAAAAGAAATAGTCAATATGTAACAACTCATTTATGTAAATTTAAAGAAGTTTTATTATAAGATTATATATCCGTATAATTTATGCAAAACATCTCTTATAACCTTTATTTATGAGAAAAAGAAGGTCCAAAATCTTGAAGGGTTTTAAAATATAAAATAGAAGCATTATTTTAATCCATATAAATGCACCAAAACATTTCAGCAGCCTAAGTTAACAGTGTTATCACACTCAGAAAAAAAAAAAAATGTGTCATATTTGCAGGCAAGCCAAGACAAAACAGGTATTTTTAATAAAAATGACAATGTATATGTCAAGTATACCTCAATAAAAAATAAAATAAAAATGACAATTTAAAATGATAAATAAATCCCTATTAGGAGTTCTGAATATTTTTAAAACAAAAAAAATCTATAGTTTGATTCTACACAATTAATTTGATAAAACCACAAATGATACATCAACTCCTGGCACAAACTGTGTCCTTACTAGAAGAGCTAGTGAACATATATGACCAGAGGGACACTTGTTAAAGAACACACTGACAACATACCAATTAGCTTGTAATGTTCATACAAGTGAAAGTAAAATTGTATATGTTAGTCACAGTGACAGACTTGAGTCTGGTGCTGGTAGGAAGCCAGGTTAAATTATTAGGGCAAAGACATCATTTAAACAATTTTCTTTCCCCTTCCCAAAGGACTCTTAGATTCTTCAGCATCTAGGCCAATTTTTCCAAAACTTCTTCTTAAATTTTTTTTTTCTCTTCCACATTTTAAATATGACAACCAATGCCAAGCAGCATTTATACTTATTAAATAGGAAGTATTTTAAATACTCACTGCTAAGCTCAGTTCAAAAGCACATCAGGCTAATATTGTTAACAACAATTTTTTTGTAAAGATTAGGACCCTCCAATCTCCCGACCAGCGATGCTCATAATAGGATATGATCTTACTGAGGATTTTAACCTAATGACAAAGCCACACTATTTTTAGTGGGTGCAGCATAAGAGATACTCTTTGCATACTTCAGAACTTCAGATATGTAATCAAAAGATAGAAGGGCACTTTTATTTCATCAAAGGAAAGCATGGACAAAGAAAATCTAAGTGACTATAAGTAATCTGGGCTTTGACAAGCCTGAAAAAGAAGAATATTTTTTGTTAAGTATATTAACTTTTTGTGTATCTATCAAATACACAATTATTTCAATTGTCACATAACAATTATCAACAAATGAATTATTTTCTCAAAAACTGAGGGAAATAAGAGTGGATACCACCTTTCACAAAAAGTCCCAAATCTGAGAAACTAAACAGATGACCATACAGGAAGGGAAGGAAAAATAAGATACAGAGAGGGAGGTGAACCATAAGAGATTCTTAAAAACAAAGAACAAATTGAGAGTTGATGGGGGCAGGGGGTTGGGGGATGGGGAATACAGGTGATGGGCACTAAGGAGAGCACTTGTTGGGATGAGCACTAGGTATTGTATGTAAGTGATGAATCATGGCAGTCTACTCCTAAAGCTATGTTGGCTAAGTTGACAATAAATAAATTAGAAAAAAATGCAAAATATAAAAAAGAAAGAAAAAAGAAAGAAAGAAAGAAAGAAAGAAAGAAAGAAAGAAAGAAAGAAAGAAAGAAAAGAAAAGAAAAGAAAAGAAAAGAAAAAAGAAAATCCCAAATCAAGAAATTCCATATGACAGCATCCAAATGCTGGAGTAAACAAATAATTGTATCTCTCCCTGCCTTAACCAGGGCAAAAATATAAAATTAAATTAAATTAAAATTTAAAAAGTTAAAAAAGCAACAAACTGAATACTTTGCATTGGAGGGGTACTTTATCTGACATCTTAATTAGAGTTATCAGAGGACCAGAGTTCTTAGAGTCCTTTTGGATTGGGAGATCCAGCCTGGATTGAGACTCTAAAAATATCCTTAATCTTTCTATATACAGACATCTACTTATGTTTAAATTAAAATTATTACATTAAATCATTTAACATGTTGATCATAGCCAAGGACAGTCTGTCCTTGTAAGATTATTTAAATCACACCGGGTAATTTACTGAAAGATGGTGTGGAAATTGAGATATGGACTTCAAAATATGCCCTATGCCTTTCTCTATAAGAAGCAGAGAATACACAGACAAAAATATATAGCAAGTTATCATGAGGGAGAGTTAGTTTAGTGAGATCTACATAGAAAATGGCAAAAGTGATGCTATACTGGCTTTTTCATGAATGAGAAGGAAAATCAAGGACACAATAAATCCAAAATGTGGCAGCATTTAGCAAGTAAAGTACTCTACCAGATCATCATGTTGAGACATTGCTTCACATAATTGAGTATACTTTGAGGGAGTGAGAAAGACAAATTCTATTTGTCTATCTGTCTATATGCCAGACAAACGGAATAAAACTACAACTGAACTATAGTAATAGTCTAATGGTACATTTCTATATCTGTTCTTTGTAGTACTTTTAAACTAACCTATGTATGCATAGTATATATGAATGAAATCTTATGTTTTATCACAAAGAATTTTTCCAGTTTTATTGAAGTATAATTGACATATACCCTTGTATAAATTCAAGGTACATGTTGATTTGATATATGTGCATATTGCAAAATACAGTTACCACAATAAGTTAACACTTTTATCACCTTACATAATCACTTTGGAGCGGGTGAGAACATATAAGATCTAATCTCTTAGTATCTTTCAAGTATATAATATGGTATTATTAAGTACAGTAGGTACATATATCCCCAGAATTTATTCATCTTATAATAGGAAATTTATACCTTTGACCAACATCTCCCCATTTTCTCCACCCCAGCCACTGGCAACCACCATTCTACTTCCTGTTTTTATGAGTTCAGCTTTATAGAATCCACATATAAGTAATATCACATAGCATTTGTCTCTCTACCTTATTTCACTCAGCATAATGCCCTCAAGGTCCATCCATGTTGTTGCAAAAGGCAGGATTTCCTCCTTTTTCATGGCCTGATAGTAGACCTGTGTCGATAGATAAATACATAGATAGATAGATAGATAGATAGATAGATAGATAGATAGATAATAGACACATTTTCTTTATCCATTCACGTATTTATGGACACTTACATCGTTCCCATGTTTTGGTTATTTTAAATAGTGCTGGAATGAACATGGGAGTACAGACATCTCTTTGATGCCATGTTCCCATTTCCTTCAGCTATATCCCCAGAAGTGGGATTGCTGGATTATAGTATAGTTCTATTTTTAATCTTTTGGAGAACCACCATACTGTTTCCCATAGTGGCTGTACCAATTTACATTCCTATCAACAGTCCACAAGGGTTCCTTTTTCTCCAAATCCTCACCAACAGTTGTGATTCTTATCTTTTTGATGACAGCTATTCTAACAAGTGCGTGGTATTATTTCATTATGGTTTTGATTTGCATTTTCCTCATGATTATATCACAAATAATTTTTAAATATTAATACTGGTGTGATATTTATTTCAGATGTATAGATGTGTAATTATTATAATTAGCTATGCCTAATTGATGTGCTATCTTTAAAAAAGCCATCAATACCTGCACATGAATCAGTGAGTAGTGGTAACTTTCTCTTTCAAAAAAAGAATATTTGGGGGGGGGGGAAGGTATTCCTTTGTAAATTCTACATTGTTACATTTTTTAACACAGTCCAAAAAACTTTGAGACTGACATCATTTAATCAATTTACAGTTTATGTTATTACCAAAATACTGTTATGACTTGACCATCTTATCTTTTCTATTTATTCTGATTGTACTATAATTATTTGCCATTTTTATTTTTTGGTCTCCTTTTAGAGTGAATGTTTAGTTAGCATTTCATTTTTCCTCCAGTATTATGCAATTTTTATTCTCCCAGATTTATGCTAGAAATTGTAGCACACATCCTCAACGTATCAAAGTCGTATGTCCTTCTTCAGACAATTCAAGGACCAAAAAGGCCAATTTAACTCCACTTAATTTCCCCTTGACTCAGATGATTTTTTGGTGTGTATTGTAATTCTCTCAATTCAATTTATTCAACTTCATTATTGTTTTATAATGCCAAATTTCATTTAAATTTATGTACACACTTTTCATCCTTTTTTGGTCTTTATTGTTTCCTGTACCTGTGGGATCATTTTTTCTCATACACAAAGTAACTTTTTCAGTTGTTTGCTGGTGATGAAGTCAGGTTTTGTCTGGCAATTTTTTTCTTTTCTGTTTTCCATTTTATTATGTTCTGTTGTTTTAACAATATTTCCATTGAGCATAAATTTATAGATAAGCGGTTATTTTCATTCATTATACTGACTATAATATTTCACTATTTTCTGGCTTCCACTGGTGTTGTAGATGTTCTAATCTAGTTTATGAAGGAAAGCTGTGTTTTTCCTCTTGTACTACTGGTTTTATAATTTTATTGTGATGTGTCTAAGCATGATCTATTTTTTTTAATTACTTGGGACTCTTTGGACTCCTTAAATCTTTGGACTAAAATTTTTAGTCAGTTCTGGAAATTTTTCAGGCATCATATCATTAAATATTGCTTCTGCTTCCTTCTTTTCTTTCCTTCTAAGCTCTATTAAAAATTTGGAAAGCCCTCCCACTGTTCTCTTGCCCTCCTTTCTTTACCTTCATCTGACAATGATGATTGCTTCTACTGCCTTAACTTTCAACTTGGTAAGTCCCTCTTCTTTTATATCCAGTTGAGCAACTTCTCAGTTTCAGTTACTGTATTTTCAATTCATAATTTCAGTATGATTCTTTTTCAATTCTGCTATGTCACCTTTGCATAGGTAACAATTCAGAAGCTCTGATATACGTTTTACAAAAATGTATGAGAGACCTACAAGCCATAGAGAGCCATAACTTTGAGCTGCCTCATTTGTTTCTCTTTTATCTTTTCCATGTATAGTTTTTAGTTGTCATGACTCCTTAATTTCCTTTAATTCGGAACATTTCCACATCTTTTGTCTTTTATGACACTGATATATTTGAGCAACAGTCTGGCTCTCCCTCTTTTAAATAGAATGACCTCATTAAGCTTTATCTGTTGTTTCCCAATGATGTAAGTTATACATTCTGAACCATAATACTACATAAATGGTATTTTCTCCCTCTCAGAACACTATATCAGGAGGTACATGCTGACCATTGGCCCTTCATTGACAATGCCAATTTTGATGACTTGGTCAATGTGTATCTGATCAGAATGTATACTGAATATCATATGTGAAAATTATTTACTAAAACATTTTAAGCCTAAGATGATATTTCCCTCAGAGAGGATTTTCATTTTCTTCTGACAATCAAGATGCTAGCCAGCTTGAACCACCTTAATCTGATTTCAAGGTTTGTGGTTTTCCAGGCCATCCATATAATGTGCAGGTGGGTTGCAACTGATGCAAAGACAAGTTTGCTTCCAAAAAAACTTATTCCTAAAGTTCAGATTTTTATAAGTTCAGTCCCAAGGGGAGGATGATTAGCTAGTGAATCTCCCTGTGGAGGTTCTTGGATTCTACCCAGACCCACAAGATCACAGAAATTGCAACTCAATCTCTCAGACATTTTTCTTTTGATGATAAAAATATACTCAAATGGTAGACACATAGCTGTCCTCTCCCAGATTTCAGCACTATAACCCATTGTTATTTTTAAGAATGTTTTCATTTTCTTTTAAATTTCATGCAATTTGTGTTGGTGATGCAAAGGGTGGTTCAAATTAATGTGTGTATCATCGTTGAAAGCTATGTTTAACAGAAAATGATCTGCCCATTGTTATCTAACGGCCATTGGGCAATTTTTCCATTCATCCAAATGATAATGAAGTTTGTTCTGTTAACTTGGACTCTAAATACTTCTTCTCACAAAAAGTAACCCAAAATTCAGAGTGGTAGCTTCCAAGAAATCCAGAAAGCTGAAGTTCATTTGCAGTAAGTCCCCCTCCATAGAGGGATTCAAAAGAAGTGGATATAATTTCTTTTTGTATCCTCAACAACTTTGGTTAGGGTCATGATCAGCCCTTATATGTAGTTCCAGAGAACAAATGTGAGGCAGCACTCTCTTCTGATCACATTAATTCAGTCACATGACCCAAATTGTGACCTTTGCTAGAGTTATGAGGAAAAGAGACTCGCTCCTTTTCTGGCATCTTTAATTTGGAAAGTGCCAGTTGTGGTGTGAGGAGGTGGGAGTGTGAGGTATGAGAAAGAGAGAGAAACTGCCTGAGAATCAAACTACACAGATGTTAGCCATAATACAAAGATGTAGGGTTATAGAATACCTTCGTATCCTTGGCTGAAACCTTAATCCTGATACAACCGAACTTATTCCTTGGGTCACTCAGTTAAAGAAGCCAAGAAATTCTTCTAAGTTATTTTGAATTGGAATTCTGTCTTGCAACTTAGAGTCCAGCCTGATTAGAAAGTTTTAAAATCCCTGGCTGCCTGGGTGGCTCAGTCAGGTGAGCATACAGCTTTTGACATCAGCTCGGGTCCTGCCTGATCTTACAGTCATGAGGTTAAGCCCCACATTCAGGCTCTACGCTGACAGCTGATGGCATGGAGCCTACTTGGGATTCTTTCCCTCTGTTCCCTCCCCCACTCATACTCTCTCTCTCTCTCTCAAAATAAATAAACATTTAAAAAAATAAGGATAAAATCTATGTACACAATTCAATTCTGTATGTAAGCACAGAGTAGGTCTCCACTCAGAACTTGCAGATCAGTGAGCCAAAGGAAGAGAAGAAGGCATATAAAATGGTATATTGTAGAGTAGAAATTAAATCTAAAGAGAAGAAAGGGTGGAAATGCTAACAGCATATTTAATTTTCACATACCTAAATCCTTTAGTGTTTTTATTATTGATAAGCTGCCTTAGGAAAAATAAAATGCACATACATGGTAAGTGTACAATACTGTTCCCCACTGAGTCCACAGCACCTTGGTTTTTGTCATTATTCTTATGTAACACGCAGAATAAAAAGTGAGACATTAGCAAACAAGAAAGTTCATTTTCAGAAGTGCCTGAACACAGCTGAGGCGTTTCTAGCCCATGTTTCCAAGGCTACAATTATCCCTCGTGGGTCTCTGAAATAGCCTCTCTATGGTTTCCCTACCAGGCTTTTTCCCCCTATTGTCAATTCTACACCTGGCAGCCAGAAACCTATCAACCCATCTTCCCAGTCAAAACTCTCTTACTGTTCACATGTCAAACTCCATAATCCTTTCCATAGCTTACAAAGGGCTCATTCTCCAGCTCTGCCTACCTCTCCAATCTCACCTCCTACCATTCTTCCTTACTCATTCCTTCCAGTAGCACTAAGTTGACCAAAGTGTCTCTGATCCACCAGGCTCATTCCTTTTCAAGCCCCTCTGCCTGGAGGATTCTTCACCAGACACAACATGGCATGGTCCTTCTTTTAATTCAGGTCTCTGCTCAACATCACATCTTCTGAAAAACCTTTCTTACCCACCCTACCTAAAAGCTATAGCTCATTCTTCCAAAAGTCTCTATGCCCTTCCTCTGCTTTTGTTTTTATTTATAGAACACTACCTGATGTGTCATTATATTCCTTATATGATTGTTGCTTCTCTCCTCCTGCCCTGTCCTGTCCCCTCTCCCTGTCCTATGACTCCCCACCCCAACTAAAAAGAAAATCCCATGAGGAGAGAGGCTTTGTTTATACACTGCTTCATTCTCATTCAGTAGAACAGTACCTGGCACATAATAGGGACTAAATAAACTATAGTTGAATACGTAACTGTAATTGAGGTTAAATATTTTTAAATTATTTTCTTTTAACCTAGGCCAAAGACACACACATACACACACACACACACACACACACACACACAAATATACTCTATAAGGAAGATACTGGTTCACCAGTGCAAATAGAAGTTGTTCAGTGAAAATAATGCATCCCATTGAAAAAAATTAAATCATAAACAATGCTGCACATTGCTAAAACAGTTTGCTTTTGATGTCTACATAGAAAATCTTGTACATATTCTTGTTTACTATTTTTGTGGTATGTATTTGACATTTCTGTTAAAACTAACACTTATTGCATACATATGATATTGAAATATTCATTAACCCATTTATTATTAGTTTATTTGAACTGCAGTTCCTGCTGGTTTTGAACACTTCAGCATTTGCTGAAAAACAAAATTTTAATAAAACTTATAAACAGAAAAAGTATCTAGATACTTTTTTCTATTTATGGCACACCTATTTCAAAAATGAAAGTGAAAATACAATATTAACTTAGATATATATGCATTTTCCAAATTAAGTTTTTCAAAATCATCAACTTAAATTTTTTTACAAGTCATTTTTTATCTTTTCACTCTTCATTGTTAATGAATTGGGCTCTTGGAATTATAATGTGATTTGAAAAGCATAAGAGAATATAGATGTTGAATACTTTCTAACTCATTTAGATGACTGAGATTAAAAAACAGTCTACATAATTTTTAAGAGGAAGTCAATGTAACTATGAACACTAGGACATTTACTTGTGTGTACAACATACACTAATTCTGCCACACATAAAAAGTGGTTCAGGAATACAAAGTAATACCAAAGAAGTGGGTATATAATTCTAAGATACATAAACTCTAAATTTTCATCTTTCCTGTGTTCATATATCATCTATTTCTTCATTCTCAGAAATTCTGAACTCTTGCTATTTTGGGGGGATCCTATAGTACATTAATTTAGTTTTGAGCTAGCACTAGATGTATAAGAAGCAACCAGAAAGAAAGCAAAGCAAATGAGAGGAAAGAAAAAGTGAGTAATAATGATTAATGCTGAATCTAACCTTCCTATTCTGGAGCATCTAGGATCAAATATAGACCAGGTTACATTTTTAAAAATTTATTTATTAATTCACATCCAAGTTAGTTAGCATATGGTGCAACAATGATTTCAGGAGTAGATTCCTTAATGCCCTTTACCCATTCACACCATCCCCCTCCCACAACCCCTCCAGCACCCGTCTGTTTGTTCTCTATATTTGAGAGTCTTTTATGTTTTGTCCCCCTCCCTGTTTTTAAATTATTTTTCTTCCCTTCCCTTATGTCCATCTGTTTTGTATCTTGAAGTCCTCATATGAGTGAAGTCATATATTTGTCTTTCTCTAATTTTTCTTAGCATGATACCCTACAGTTCCATCCATGTAGTTGCAAATGGCAAGATTTCATTCTTTTTGATTGCCAAGTAATACTCCATTATATATACACCACATCTTCTTTATCCATTCATCCGTCAGTGGACATTTGGGCTCTTTCCATACTTTGGCTATTGTCACTAGTGCTGCTATAAAAACTGGGGTGCATGTGCCCCTTCAAAACAGCACACCTGTATCCCTTGGAAAAATACCTAGTAGTGTAATTGCTGGGTCATAGGGTAGCTCTATTTTTAATTTTTTGAGGAGCCTCCATATTGTTTTCCAGAGTGGCTGCACCAGTTTGCATTCCCACCAGCAGTGCAAAAGAGATCCTCTTTCTCTGCATCCTCGCCAACATCTGTTGCTGCCTGAGTTGTTAATGCTAGCCATTCTGACAGGTGTAGGTGGTATCTCATTGTGCTTTTGATTTGTATTTCCCTGATGATGAGTGATGTTGAGCATTTTTTCATGTGTCTGTTAGCCATCTGGATGTCTTCTTTGAGAAATGTCTATTCATGTCTTTTGCCCATTTCTTCACTGTATTATTCATTTTTTGGGTGTTGAGTTTGATAAGTTCTTTATAGATTTTGGATACTAACCCTTTATCTGATATGTTGTTTGCAAATATCTTCTCCCATTCTGTCAGTTGCCTTTTAGTTTTTCTGATTGTTTCCTTCGCTGTGCAGAAATATTTTATTTTGATGAGAACCCAATAGTTCATTTTTGCTTTTGTTTCCCTTGCCTCTGGAGATGTGTTGAGGAAGTTGCTGTGGTGAAGGTCAAAAAGGTTCTTGCCTGCTCTCTCTCTAGGATTTTGATGGCTTCCTGTCTTGCATTTAAGTCTTTCATCCATTTTTAGTTTATTTTTGTGTATGGTGTAAGAAAGTAGACCAGGTTACATTTAATAGTCTTCAATCATAAGTTATGAGAAGTCGGTTTCTTGAAATACAATATTAATGTATTTAGTTTAAAAAAAATCATGATTGTGATTCATGGCCCCTTAGATGTTAAGCTAGGTCCTGCTGAGTAAATTACTTTTGCAACTGGTAAAGCTGCAGATATAAATATGACAATTAATATGACACTAAAAGAACGAAGGAACAAGGCTTCAGGTGTAAGCCCTCAGTTCAAACAGGAGTTAATCATCGAGTTTATGAATACTGAAATCATGCTTTAGATATTTTGGGGTATTTTTTAGGATTTAATATACATGAAGATGATCAGCCATCATAAATATTTGCCAAGCCACTGATGGTATAATGTATTTCTCAAATCCTATCTGAGTTATAGTGGGAAATTTAGTATAGGATGTCATTTTCCCATCACCAACTAAAAATGGAAAATAAACTATCACCTTAAAATGAGGCTTTAAAAAAGATCTAATAGTAGCAATGCACTCAACTCCTCACTCTCCTCCTCTCCTCCCCCCCACCCCCCCCCCCACCAAAAGCTTTGCTTAGCAGCCAGATCTCTTACTTTCATTTTTAAACTGGAGGGAAACTTATTGGAGGATTTTCAAATTTTATTTTATTTATATTTTAAAAATGTTTATTTTTTGAGAGAGAGCATGATCAGGGGAGGAGCAGAGAGAGAGGGGGACAGAGATCCAGAGTGGGCTCTGCACAGATAGCAGAGAGCCCAATGTGGGGCTTGAACTCATGAACCATGAGATTATGACCTGACCCAAAATAGGATGCTTAACTGACTGAGCTATCCAAGCGCCCCGCTGATTTGATTTTAAAATATCCCTTATTTCATTTCCCAATTTTAAACTGAAATATGGAATAATAAAACAGCATAGTAAACTACATGAATAAGACAGAAATTATAGCCAAGGTAAGAGGAAAATGGAGTTGTTTTTCCATTAGACTACACTGTGCCTGTTCACCTGAAATCTCCTTTCTAATGGTATAGATACACATATACATATTCATATATACATATATATGCATATGTGTGTGCATGTGTATGTGTGTGTATATTTTTTGTAAGTTTTTTTTTTATTTATTTGAGGTCAGGGGGGAAGCAGAGAGGGAGGGAGAGAGAATCCTAAGCAGGCTCCACACTGTCAGTGCAGGGCCATGCATGGGGCTTGAACTCACAAACCATGAGATCATGACCTGAGCCGAAACCAAGAGTCAGATGTAGCTGAATGAGCCACCCAGGCACCTGTGTATTTTAAATTTCACTTCCTTTACTGGGTTTGTTCAGCAGAGGGGGAAAAGATGAAAATTCAATCAGTCTATACTAAAAGCCAATAAACAAAAACCATACACTTTTTGTTGAGGATCTGATGTTGAACTCTTAGCTCTATCAAAAACTCATTTTTGAGACTTATTACCTAACCTATATCTTTTTCTCGGCTTCAACTTATAAAATGGAAATGTTAATGACATCTGCCTCCTAAATAGTTTTGCTAAGTATTTTTTTAATAGTTTTCTTAAAAAAAATTTTTAATGTTCATTTTTGAGAGAGAGAGAGAGACAGAGACAGAGCACAAGCAGGGGAGGATCAGAGAGAGAGGGAGACACAGAATCAGAAGCAGTGTCCTGGCTCTGAGCTGTCAGCACAGAGCCCAAGACAGGGCTCAGACCCACGAACCATGAGCTCATGACCTGAGCTGAAGTTGGAGGCTTAACTGACTGAGCCACCCAGGTGTGGCTTAGTTTCACTAAGTATTAGTTCATATGATGCCTGTAAAATGATTAGCAATTCTCTAACACATAGTAACACTCCCCTTTTATTTACTGTTACTATTATTCTCAATAAAAAGTTCAACGAGACAGGAACTATTGTCCTATTTACTATAATGATATTTTAACTTTATTTGCAAACCTTCTTATGCCATCCCTACTCCTTTAAAAAAAAAAAGCTTGCTTGCTTGCTTATTTATTTATTTATTTATTTATTTATTTATTTATTTATTTATTTATTTATTTTGAGAGAGAGGTAGAGAGAAGTGCAGAGCCCTATGTGGGTCTCTAACTCACAAACCATAAGATCATGACCTGAGCAGAAATCAAGAGTCTATGCTTAACTGACTGAGCCACCCAGGCACCTTGTCTTCCCTCCTAATTATGGGCTGGACATTTATCTATAAATGTAACTTTAAATGAATATGTTTTTAGAGCTTGAAAAGCGGTTGAAGGTCTTTTTTAATAAAGATACTTACAACTTCAAGCTATCAACGGACGTTGGTGGGAAATTTGGAATAGCTGGTGTTACGGAATAGCTGGATCGCTGGTGGAGAAACCAAGTGGCACTCAGAGATCTTGGTGGATCGGAGTTTTATTTTACATGGGCAGGCTCAGAGGAGATCCTTTTCCAGAGACCTGAGTCCTGAGCACAAGCATGGGGGACAATTTATTGCCTTTTACTTCTGCATTACGCATTAGTAGTAATTTAGTGTGCAAGGCAAGCAGGGCAGGAAGATGAACCCAGAAGAAGTCTCTAAGCTAGGAACTAGAGCTTAAGTTAGTCCCATCGGCCATCTTATGGTACATAACTTTACTTATTTTCCCAACATTCCCCCCTTTGATGCCTTTTCTAAAATCTTTTTTAGCAGGCATCACCCTTTAGCTCTAGGGGTTGGTACCATCGGAAGGCTAAGAGCATGTTGCAGTTTCCAGGTAATGTTGAGGCACCTGGTTAGGGTTTGTATAATGTCCACCACAAATGCAGGTCCGTTGTCACTGTGTATGGTTAAGGGCAGACCAAACTGAGGCACGATTTCCCATGGAAGAGCTTTGGCCACCTCACGACTTTGTTCTGTCCTGGTCAGGAAGGCTTCCACCCATCCTGAATATGTGCAGATTATTACAAGGAGGTACCTGAATCCTTTGCTTGGTTGTATATCTGTGAAGTCCCCCTCCAAGTCTTCGAAAGGGGTGGGTTTCTGGTAATTGTCAGATCAGGTTTAGGGAGGATGTGGTTTGCATATTTAGAGATCCATCCCATTTTCCAGTTGTTTAAATAATCATATCCCCATGGGGTCTTATTATTATCCCCACAGAATAACAGCACAGAAGATTGTCTATACATGAAATACTGTGACAATTTTTCTCAAGTTTACCTCAAGTTGTCTAGTTTAGGCAAACAAACATTTAAAGACAATCAGAACTAGAATTTAACATCCATAACAGTGCATTGTTGAAACATAGTTTTTCTCTCTAAAATCCCCCCTTTCCAGAGATACCCAAATTGAGACCAGTGCATTTGTAGAACAAGTCCAGTCTTAACAAACCTGGCCTAATTATTTATATAAGCTCAGCAAGAATAGCCATTGATCATGAGGATCTTTTAAAGTTTGCTTTGCCAGAACCTTTTATAAGGAATCTCCAGGTTGAACTTTTAGTAGTCTCCCCAGGCCAGAAGCCAAGCCAAATACTTGCCATCAGACAGACCTGCAATACCTGTAGAATTGGGTAAATTCCTCTTCACGAGGTCCCCAAGATATCCTGAGGTTCCTGCACATGCCAGGAAGTGACCTTCTTTACTCACCTGGGCAGGCTGCTGGGAACTCTGTAAGCAAGGTATCAAGCCAACACTTCCAAGGGGCTTTATGGCTCCATGTTTCATAAAGCCAACCTTAGTTCCTTAAAGCTGTCTGGGAGTGAAATCTCTGAGTTTGACTAGGAAAAGACAATGAAAGGGATGATCTTGGTAGTGATAAGGCTGAAGTGTACAGTAGAGGGAAATTCCAGAACTTAGAAGCAAAACAGAATGGATTCTTTAAAATTTGACCCAGTCTCAGATGATAGTCCTGGCTGGCCATGGATGGGGCATCGTACAAAGCAAGTCCTTTAGAAAGCACTTCTTTCCACTGTGACTTCAAAACGATCCCATTACTCATTGGTGCACCATCTCAGAAAATAATGTCTTTGTTATGAAGAAATTCAAAATCAGTTCACTTGACAGGAAATATAAGTAGATAGAACTGTAAAACAGTGCTTCAAACATGATATGACACTCTTCTCTTTGCAGTCTCCTTGAAATCAACTGTGAGCTTAATACTTTGAAGATAATGTGATAATCAACTGGGCAAAGATAACAAGATAGTCCAGGATATAAAATGCACTTCAGTAAAGAGAGATAATGCCGCCACATTCATTTTCCAAAAAGCTAGTAGGGGAAAAACATACTTCACATTTTTCCTTCCTACTTCATTTCAACTTAAATTAACTCCTAAGTTTTTTTAAAAAAAGGTATTTTTTTCTCATTATATTTTAGTGATTTGCTCTTTCTCAAAGATATACAACTGTCATGGGCAATTTTATCTAGTGTCCATCTATTCCATGGGGTATGCCTATATGCAAGATATATTTGCTATGTTGTTAACTTTCCCTGTGTATATTTTAATGAAATATGTAGAATTTAATAAAGAATTAGGAGATAGTCTGACTTGGCTTAGCATGCTTGAAAGGAGAAAGATCAGCATGATAGAAGCTTAGTGAGCAGAGGGGAGAATGTTAGGAGATTAAGTCTAAGAAGTAGGCAATAGGCAAGTTCAGGACTGTTCAAAATATTTGAATTTTTCTCCCAAAGAGAAAAAATATCCATCACAAGGAAAGAGACTGAAAGGAAGTTTAGTGATTAAGATATCTTTTGATGTACAGAAAGGAGTAAGAGAACACTCCTAAAAACAACATGCATTGCATTGCACACTCTAGGATGAACTCACCTGTATAAGAAAGACGAAAAATCTCACATCACTGAATGGTGGCAAAGAAGTTAACCATCAAAAGCTTTGATATATATTCAGTGCAAAATATCAAAGACAAAAGGGAAAATCTAATTATGTTTTTCATTTTTTTTAATTTAAAATGTTGTAAAATATTCTAGAAAACTGGGGATGAAAAGATAGGGAAGGAATCACCTATTTTCCCACCATTTGATAACACATTTATAATTTCAGTGTCCATATGTGTAGGTTTTATATAGCTATAATAGGACTCATACGTAATTCTGTACCATTTTCCCCAAGAAACATGATAGCATATGTATTTTTATTTTATTATAAGCCTCAATTCTACTTTTAATGGCTGTATGTTACCCTCAATTGTACATGCCTAAGTGTATTATTGGCCATTTGTGTTGCTTCTGATTTTATATTTTACATAATATATCTATCAACATCTTCAAACATAAGACCTTTTCCATATTTTGTACTATTTCCTTAGGATAGGATCCCAGAAGGAATATTAATGGATCAGACAGTATGAATATTTTTGTAGTTTTTTCCCCCTATATGCTGCCAAATTGCTTTTCAAAAGGGCTGTGCCAATTTTAATTGCAACGAACAGTTTCTGAAAGCACCAGATTCACTGCATCCTTGCCAACATGGGACATGATTATTTTTAATATTGTCATTTAGTAGATGAATAGGAAGTGCTCACATTGCTCATATAATTTATTAGTCTAGAAGACCAGAGATAGGAAAAGAGAATGCCTGACATTAAGGAACAACTTGACAAAATCTCCCCATTTTAGGGGGCTCTCTTTGTGATCAAGACAGTTATGGACATGCTAGATCACCAAACAAGATGAGTTCCCGATAAACTGCATACCTCCAGAGCATGCTGATAGAGAAGTGTAAACCCGGGTGGGAGTGTCTAGGGAAATGTTATGAATTGATGTCTTTGGTTCAGGCTAATTCAGCATTATTAATCATGCAATTGAAGACAAGAAAAGCAATATAATTAAATGTGAAAACAAACAAACATACATTTTTCAAAGTAAACAAACACACATATGTCTGAAACCAGTGACTCCACTTCTAGGTCCTATAGACTCTCATACCCGTGAAATAAAGTGTACAAGATTACTCATGACAGCAATCGTTGTGTTAGCCAAAACATTTGAGAAAATAAAATTTTTCCATCAGGAGGGAAATGTTAAATAATAAATAAATTATAGTACTTTCGACAAATGTAATACCATAGAGTTTAAAGAATGAATGAGGAAACTCTACGTATCTACTTCGACAGTCCTCCAAGATTATGGAGTTTAAAAAGTAGGAAGCAAAGCATGTATATAAAATGTTACCATCTGTATAAAAATTGAGAAAAAAAGAAAAAAAGTTGAAAAGTTTAGTGTTTGCACGCACTTGGCAATCTCTGAAAAGATACTAAGAAACAAATGAGGATGGTTACCTATTTGGGGTGATGAGGACTGGGTGTACAGGGCAAGGATAGGAGAGAGAGAGAATTTTTACTGTGTATTTTTTGAACCATGTGTATATTATCCATTCAAAAATTAGATATATCATTTAACAAAAGAAGATAACAACAAAATTGGCCCTATCTTATACGCTGGGATGGAACTAGCTATCAGATTGCACATTCCCATGAACCACAAGGCAGTGACTATTAGAGGGAACAAATGATCAGCCAATTCTTCTTCCTCTTCTGTTCTTTTCAAATAATTGCATTATTTGTTCAAGTATAATTCATGAGATCATCAAAGTCATTCTGTACAGAGCTCAGCCAATAATGCCAAAGTAAACTACTATTCCAAAATGTATTATAATTACAATGCACTTAGGCTTTTAAGAAAATTCCACCCACTGCCATATCTAGACCCCTTTGTTCTTCAGCACTTATTATTTCTGAGCTGTAGGTATGAACCAAAAAGAAAAAAAAATCAAAATATTCAGCTATATTTGCTTTCTGATTTATATATGGAAGCATGGTTTTCTGTCTTATTGTAATGACATTTAACAGAATCTTTCATGGTACTTAATAAATAACTGGAGCAGCCTATAATTTATCTTAAGCTATAATAGCTCATATTGTCTCAATTTAAGCACAAGTTAATGAGGATTAGCAGAATAACTGATGAGATACACACACATATCAATACATGTAATCACTTTTATTCTGTTGTTAACTTGCTATGCCAATAAGAATTTTTCATTTGACCTGTAAAATGCAAATACATTTTCAATTCTATTACAGAGATAAAGATTTGAGAAGCAAAGTCCAAAATGACTCCTGACTATCAAAGTAGGAAACCTAGCCAAATTTCACTTATAGTAACAAACAATGTGGAAAAAGGAATATTGTACAATTAGCTCCTTTCCTTTCAAAATTAAATATACCAGTCCAATGTTTTGCTTCCAACATAGTTGTATGGACGCCCAAAGCCACTATCATTCCTCTAATTATTCTTTTGTTTGCTTTAGTGTAGATTTTTGTGTGATTAGTAAAGCAGTGCCTGCTCCTGGCAAAAAATATTTTTCTATACTTAAAAGTAAAATTCCCATAATCCCAGTATTCTCCCAAAACAAATGTTCAAATCTTATTTAAGCCTTTTTATATATGCAAATGTCAGTTCTTCCTTCATAATATTACATTCTGTATTTTTCACTTATTTCATCAACATTTTCTAAAGTTATTTTCAAAATCTTTCAATATCATGATTATATACCATAATTGAATCACTCTATTATTGGCCAAATAGATTCTTTTTTTCTATCAAACTACTACAAATGGCATTTTAACGAAACTGTGTATTTCTGATTAATTACATGGAATTAATTCCTAGAAGTGATATTACTGAAACAAAGGAAACATTTTTAAGGCTTTTGATACACACAGTGGAAATCTGTTTGTTTTGTTTTGTTTTTAGTTCTACCTGTCCAGAGTCCTTTTTCCCTTCTGCTGGTAAGAGTGCCTTGATTTTCCTTTGAATGTGTTCTTGATAGGACTGCCCAGTGATTCACTGACTAAAGTGTAGGCATAAAACCTAAGCTAAGTCATATTTCTCATTCCAGGAATCTGGTTCTGGAGCAAACTGATACATTGACAGAAAAGGACTGATGCTCATTCATCCCAGTGATGGTACCTGGCAAAGATTTCATCACCTTCTCTTGTGATTTCTGTAGCTACTCTGTTTCCTCTCCTTTGATTCTGTAAGCTACCAAATACCTTCCTTTGGGGTGGATCTTATTTAAGTTAGCCATAGTTCATTTCTGTAGTATGCAACAGAAGAATTCTGTAAACACCAATGAAGAGCCTTACCAGAAATTTAGGAGAAACAGGTTTTGTTGAATGAGCCAAACTTCACTTGTAACCTTTGCTACTTTGATGAGCTAAAAAGTACTATCATTTAAATATTTGTTCCTTTACTTTTGAAGTTAAAATTTTAGATGCTTATTAACCTTATATATTTCTGTTTTATAAATTATGATTTGTCCTTTTTTCTACTGGTATACTTATAATTTTTAATAGTCAATAACTATGCCTATTGCTCCCCAAATATATTCAAGGCACTAGGGAAAATGATGAACATAAACCTCTCTTTTCAAGAAGTTTTCAGGTGATAAAGGGAATAGATATAAGCCAGGAATCACAATATTTTGAGGTAAGTCCTCTAACAGAAGAAAACACCGAAAGGTTGTTGTAACAGTGAATATGAAACTGTTATTAGCAATATGTGTTCAAAATATTTTCTTGGTTTATTTTTGGCTTCTGACTTCAAACTGTTAAATTTTACAAGGTCATATCTTTATATTTGTCCCATTATATTTGTGTTTGTGAAGTCTTTATTTTCTTCTAACTTGATTCAGAATTTCTTTATAGTAACCCTTCACTTCATCTGTCACTTATTCTGGAATGTGGTGTGAGATAGGGAGTGTATATTTTTCACATGCCATTATTCCGTTTGCTATTCCATAGGAACTTTAGAATCTCTAAATCTTACAATAATCTCTTTGGCTTTTAATTTGGATTATCTAGATATGTGAATGTCTATATATGTGTATACATGTATGTAATACTATTATCATTTTACAGACACAGAAACTAAAGTAGTGATGGGCTAGGCTATGGTAGGAACTCACCAGCACTCTGGCACAGACAAATGTAGAGTGGAGTCTATTAGATCATATTCCCTATTCATAATGAATTGGGTACATTTAGTGTAATTTTTCTTGTCTAATAGCATTTACATTATAACTAATTGTTTACAACCAAACTATTTCTGGCCATTGTTTTTGACTGCTAAGTGCTAAGGGCCCTGGGGAAAACCACCCACACATTTTATTGTCCTGTGAAGAACTGATTCAGCCCTGATGTAATCTATGTATGTCATGAAAAAACTTCATACTCAAAGACCAAACAAAATGCTAAGCGCAATAACTAACTCAAAACCAAGTACCATTTTATAAGTACATGATTTATACCATCTCTTCAGTTGCAAATTTGCATTTTAGGACAATGAAGTGTCTCTTCACACCACTGTGGAAGCTGTTTTCCGATGGAGTCTGGCAGGAGGGTTTTTTTTTTTTCTTCTTGAGTGAGGAAAGTACTAATTCTTTAAAGTCCTCTCCCTATCCATACAAGTTCCCCTTTCCGCCTGCTTTTTTGTTTGTATTTTTTTGTTTTGTTTTGTTTTAAGCTAACAGAGCAGTAGCTCTTAAGCTTTTCTTAACATTTTTTCCTTACTATGGAACATTCGAGAATGCAAAAAGCTTGCAAACAATTTTGGCATTTCTTAGAGTCCCTAAAGCTCACCTATTGATCCCTTTGAGGCCCACAGACCTTTGGAAATAAAAAAAAAAAAAAATCCTATGCTAGAGACATAAATATTTAAAAGGAATTCCATAGACACAACAACTGAATAAAGTACAAATATTTTACATGCAAACTTACCTCTAGCCCTATAAATCTTAGATGACATCTCTAAATGCAATCCAATTTATCATTTTCTTGATCCCAACATAATATTAATATAATGCAGTATTATGTCAGATATTAAAACACTTAGATGTACAAATTGGTAGGTACAGTCATTTCTTCTTAACATTACTATTTTACAAAATACAGAGCTGTTTAATGGGCAACTGACATGGAGTGAATGAACTTACACACCTAGTAGTTGACAAGAGGTGTCTCTAGATCTGGCTCTACTTTCAACTGACTTTAGGCAATTATCAACTTCCTGGAGCACAGTTCTTCCTTATACCTAGTGGAGGTTGGACTGATGACCTGGATTCTTCCCAGGTCTAAATATCTGATTCTTGCTTAGCTCTCACCCAACATTTTTATAATCACCCAGAACTGGCTTGTGTGCAAGGTATGATAACTGCTGGTTGGTTTCCTTGCCTTTTTAAAATGAGTTTTGCATTTGGGGCAGAACAGAGCAAAACCAGGCAAAAAAGGTAAAGGTGTAGGCTGGTAATATATACGTTCTTAAATCTAGATAAATAAAATGTTGAGATAGTATCATCAGGAGACTTTTTCCCATCTCCTAAAATTGGATTGTTAACAGCAATCTTGAAGATTTTTCTTAAATGATGAAAATCCACTCAGAAATGACTGTTAGTACTGTGTCAGCACTAATATCTTGTCATGATAGAACTTGTGACTAAGTTGGCATTAGTTCAGTATATAGTATGGTTTCTTGGGCATACAATTTCAGCCTTTCTCCAATATGAAAAAATTGTTCATGAACCAACTTTTGAAAGTCAAGCTAGATTCTTGACTTTCTATATATGAGGGTCAAAACAAAAATAACAAGTCTTTGGATATGTAAGCTCAAGGCTCTAAAGAAAATAACTACATGGAAAGCACAAAAAGTGAAATTTGAATTATAGCTGCACACTGTTTTATGCATAATAGAACTTGGGAAAATATCACAAAGTTTCATCTATAATTGGACTGATTGGATAACCACATTGATTTTGAATTAAAGACAAACTTATTTCGAAATTTTTGAAGTATTTTGCCATTTCTTATTGGAGAATCAGATTATGAGTCTTTTTTCTGATGCAAATACATTAGGGCAACTTTGACCTCAGATGCTAGGATTTTTTATCAACTTTCACAGAGGTACATGAATATGTCACTCTCAATTTGGAAGAAGTTTTCTCATTAAAATTATGCTTTGGGATCTTTCCTTACTACTTCTAATTCACTCATCTCCTTTAAATGACGTTATGTAGATTTGATCTTGGGTACTTACAAATGTCTTTTAAGATGTTGTTAATTTGAAATAAATTTGTTAAAGAATGTTTCCCATTTTAGTTCCTCTGAAAAATATAATTTGATTTTAAAGAATTTTTAAAGGACAGATAATTCGGTCATTTCATTGCTTAACCATCTTTGAACCCCTCTCTTACCTTTAACCTTCCTCATATAGTGCTGTTATTGTTCAGATCTATCAACTCTGGAGTAACATGTATTAGATTATCACCACTATTACTTTCCAGTTTTTAGATTAATTCGGGTATATTTGTGTAGGTGTGGGGGTAGGTGTGTATTAATTGGAAAGAAAATAAGATGTGAAGAGACTGGACCATGGGGTGGAGATTTAGAAAAAAATAGATCAGTAGGAGAGAGAAATATTCCTCAAGCTTTTTTACTTATTATATTTTTTGTTTATGATCTATTTCACTCCAGTAAAATACAAGCTTCATGAAGGCAAGGGTCTTTGTCTGATTTATTTTCTAATATAGTCAAAGCAACTAGAACAGTGTCTTGCACCTAGTAGGAACACAGTACAATTTGTTAAGTTTTAAGTGAATAAACCAGTATCATAATTAGGATGAACTTTTGTCTTATAAAGTACCTTTTTCATCATTCAGGTTCAGTTGGTTAATTTGTTTCTAATGCAAGGTGGTTACATTCCTCCTGAGAGTGGTTCCAGTATACGTGTATGTGTGTGTGTGTGTGAGAGAGAGAGAGAGAGAGAGAGATAATGCAATGAATTTCTGATAAACTAATTGGCTGAGGTATTTAATTCCCCTAAATATGTTAGTTTTCAATAGAAAACAGTAATTTCATTACTGAAATGAAAACAAATTATTATTAATAAAATTAAATAAACCTCACTATCTTACCTAATAATGTAGAAACTCTAATCATGACTCTTTTGGACAAATCAAATATGTTTATTTAATAAGATCATGGTGTTTTTGCATTGCTATTTATAGTAAATGGGATCTTTTTAGAAAAGTTATGCAGTGTTGAAATTAAAATCTGGCATAGGTCAAAAAGTGAATTTACTGGCCTAGAGTCTTGACAAGTTGACATTTACCTAAGTTACTAAAATCCGTGTGAAAAAGATGGCAGTCTGAGCTCATGGGCTGCCCTGCAGCAAAACAAGTCAAAACTGAAGTGAATTTGCAGAAGTGGCAGAACCTGAATCGCTTGTATAAACTAAGTGGCCAGCACTATTACCTCCTGTAAGCCTCTCCCCCACCACACAAGCATCTCACATCATTTCTGCTTTCAGTCAAACACAGACCCTACTGCTTCATCCTAATATTTATGTTCTTTGATATATTTCTCGGCATTGGATTACATTTTCCCCCTCATGGTTTAAAAAATGTATTTAATTATTTGGGGGGGGATGTCCCCAAATAAAAGTGCCCCTGGTTAAAAACACACATGCACTCCTTAAAAATGAGTACAAAAGCTGTTTCTGTTTAAAGACTTGTGGCTTACCCCAATACATAATGCAGTGAATTTACAAGATGTTACTTGACAGCAATGTGAAAAACCACCTTCTCAGCTAAGTAGTTAAAATTTTCCTTAAAAGTTCTACTTTTATTACTGGTAACTTGGCTCTGATTTATCTTATTTTAAAATTATTAATAATTCATAATGCATTTTAATCCTCTCTCCCCCATATCAACCCACAGGGGAAAACAGTTCTACTACCTCATAGCATTGCATAAATGAAACACAAAGCTAAAATCAACTCCTTAATGTGCTTAAGAATCTTAATAAAGTCCTGAGAGTTACAACAACTAAAATATTGCAACTTTGAAATAATCACCTGGCAGCAGGTAGATTTGTGTTGAAACACAACAACCACAAGCTATACACTCTTGAATTATATCAGAAAACTCGTCTTTTAAACCACATGTGATGACTACTAAGGAGAAATATTTACTACCAATTTTCTACTAACCCAAATGTAATGCATAAGTGTGTTCAACTACAGGTATTAAAAATTCCATTTGCAGTTCAGGAATTAAGTGATGAAAAATGTGGAACCATCTTCGGACACAAAACTAACATCACGGTTAGTTCACCAGTAAGTCATTCACCCTCTACACAATAATTTACATTACGAAATTGGATGAAAATGGAATCTTTACAATTAAAAACGTGAAGAGTGCTGACATTTTGGACAGCTCCCTCCTGATTTGTGTACAGTATTTCTAATTAGGTATCTTACTTTAGTTTTCTCTGCTTTACCAAATCAGAAATGAGCCCGACCAAAGTGGTTTCTGCTGTTTGGGTTGGGGTTTTATTTTTGTTGTGTTGTTGTGTTGTGTTTGGGGGCGACAGATTCTGCCAGTGAAAGAGATTAAGGAGCTACATAACAGGGAAAGTGCTGTTCTCAGTTCAAGATCCGGCTCCCTGTACTGAGCCAATTTATGTGTTTCCAAAGATTCTAGCTGGCAAGCTGGGAGCTGCCCTCTCCACTTCCATCTCCCGCTGCAACCCCATCGCCTCTGTAAAGGACCACAGCCTCTCTCCATCTGCGTCAGCATGGGGACAGTCCCTTAGTGCCGAGATATTTCAGGAACTTTCCCTAGCAGAGACTCCTACCGAGACACAGGCCACATACAAAACAATCGCCAAGACTAAGTTTGTGCGTCCTGAAGAGGGATGGAGAAACCACTACACCGAGCTACGGAGATTCGGACTTAGCCCAGCAGCACCAAACATTTACAGCAGCGCATAAAATCCGCCTTTTACAGAAAGGTTCGCAGCGAGGGTCCAACTCCCAATGGCTTTACAAAAAATAAATAAAAATAATTTAATATAAAACAAAAGCAGCGTCGGCACTGGAGGAAGCTGGGTACGTAAACCTAGTTACACTTCGTGGTCAACGTGCTCTAGGTCGGGTTGCCCAGATCGCAGCCGGCCGGAACTTTCTCGGAGAACCGAGCCGCCCGCAGTCCGCAGCTGCCCCGGGTGCTGCAGGCCGCCGGGTCCCGACCCCGGAAGGTAGCCGGACCAAGGCAGCCCCGGGAGGCAATGGCTCCACCTGGACGCGCATTCGAGCCCCGCCCCGCTCCGGCGGCGCAGCGGGGTCGCGGACACCCGTGCCCCAAGCCGGCGCCGGCCAGAAGCAGCCTCTGACGGCCCCTCAAAGCGGGACTCTCTCCACCCCCGAATCTGCGCTCCCGAAAAGTGTAGCAAGCTTCCCACAAGGAGCGCCAGACAAAAAGCCGCCACTCCCCAAGCCTAGTTGTATCCCTCCTTTTCTTTGGTCCTTTTCTTGAGCGAGGCGGACTCAGGGTTACTTTCCCCTCCCCTCCGGTCCCTTTTGAAGTCCCCGGCGCAAAGTGGGACTTTGGGGAGCCTCGGTGAATGCGCCTGTCCCCTGGCGCGCCGGAACACAGCTCCCTCTTTTCATTAAGGCAGTAAAGTTCAATTTGCCCGGCTCTTTGCGAGCCATCGTGGACTTCCCCGTGCGTTCCGCGTGCTCTCCCTCCCGCTGAGCAGGGAGGCAAACCTATTCACTCCATCCCAGCCTCATTCCCTGAAGGACGCGGGTTCACGTCAGGGGACACCCACCGCGCTCCCTGACAAGTGCCCCAAGGCGCGCGCCCACACACGCATGGACACACACAATGCCATCCCCGCGCTATCAAAGTGTGTCCGCGCCGAGGGGAGAACGCACGAACAGGAGTGGCACCGGCGCGGGCTTCAGCCTAGCCGTGCGTCCGGACTCGCTGTCCGGGTCCCAAACACCCTTGCCAGGATGCCCCGGGCACCACGAGCCTCGCAAGCCCCAAAGACAACACCGGCGGTCCCGGGGGCGCGCGGGCGCCGCCGGGCCGGATCTTACCCGAGGGGCGCGAGGTCTCCCGCCGCTTGGCTGGCCCGCGGGCCACAGGGACGCTGCAGCCGAGGTCCCGGAGATGCTGCTGCTCCGCTGCCGCTGCCCGGATCCCCGGTGCCAGCATCACTTCTCCGCCGCCTCCGCCTCCTCGTGCTCTGTTCTCTCGGCCGCCCCTCCCCGGCGGCCGCCTGCAGGACCGGCAGCGCCGGCGGCGCGGCGGGGTGGGCAGCAGCGGAGGCGGCGGCGGCGGCGGCGGCGGCGGCGGCGCCCGCACGAGCTCGCCCAGCTGCACCAGCTCGAGCAGCCGCGGCGGCAGCCGGAGCACCCGAGCCCGGCTGCGCTTCCCCGGCGAAGGCTCTGGCCTCGGCGACTGACAACGCCCGGCAGCCAATCGCTGCCTCGCCCCGCGCGGCGGGGGGAGACCAATCAGAGCGGAAGGCCCAAGGTTTTCCTCCGCCTTTGCTCAGCAGGCTTGTTTCCGGGAGCGGCGGCGTCGCTGCTGGGGTTTGGGATGGGGGAGGCGCGCGAGCGGCGCGGGGTGGGGGACTCCTGGCTTGGGAGCCCTAGGTGCTGCGAGACGGCCGGGCCCGCCCAGGTGGGCCTGGGGCGTTTTCGGACTACCGGGAGCCCGTGATTTGGCCGCAAAGGGCGCCCCGGGGTGACTCTGTCCCCAGAGCCTCGGCCCGGACGTACAGCGTCTTGGCAGCCCCGTGTAGCGGTCGTGGGACCCAAGTACGACCCGCGTTGCGGGAGAACGGATCCCTGGAGGTGGTCGCCGCCTTGAAGGAATCACGCGAACAGTCACCAGACAGCGCCCCCGTCCTTCTCCCTTTGGCAGCTTTGGTAGCAGAAGAGTGGTACTCGTGAGCCTCCGAACCGCTCCAAATAGTGATCAGCCCAGAAGTGTGCCTGAGCTATGCAAGAGGCGCAGGGAGAAATGTTCTCAAAGTTGTACGTAGAGTGGACCTTCCCGATCTTCCCTCCAAATAAACTCTCCCACCTTCCCACCATTCAACAAAACACCTCGAGAAGCAATGCAAAAAAGAGTTTAAAAAGGCAACCTAGTTGGTTTGCCTTTTTTTTTTTTTCTTTTTCTTTGGAGAATCACACACGAATGATACAATATGTATGTGTGTGTGAGTGACACAAACATCAGATAAATGATGTCATTTAGGTTTAGCAAGGCAAGAAAAAGAAAACGGAGGTGGCAAAATCTTTTTTCTCACCACTCTTTCACAAAAACTGTAGTGGTCTTTCTTTGTGGAGTGTTTAAGTCCCTTCTGTGCAAATACATCGGAATGGTCCATGTTGCAGTAAAAAAACCAAAACAAAACAAAAAAGGAAGTAAGTTCTACATGAAGACTTGAATAGGTGTGGGTCTTTCCTCAAGTGAACTTTTCTTACTCCTCTCTTACAAGGTTGTCATGAAGGTCAAAAACCAAGTGCATGAATCAGCTACATGACTGTCTGACAAATAGTTGGAATCAGTATGTATTAGCTACGCTGCTGTTGTTTCTAATTATATTTTAAATGATTTTTTTTTGCAATAATCACTCCTTTCTTCATTTACCTTCCTTTTAAGATAACTCCATGCATCCTGTGATTCCCAAAATAAACCCTGCCTAAATTTTTATGAGAAGGAAAATTTGATTGCAGAGTTATGTATTGCCATCTTTTAGTATACTGAAAATGTATGCATATCAGAACAATTTTTCCCAGTTTTCTTGTGCGCCTTCCCCCCCTCCGCTGCTCCACCATCAGTCATTAAGCCAGTCTAATCTGGGAGACCATTTCTTCTTAAGGAACCAACTGTGCTAAAACAGGTATTGATGTTTATTTTTTAGGCTAAACCAAGAAATATGTACTACATCACAGTGAATTTTTAATCTAGAGAATGTTTTTAGTTATTGTTTAGTTTTTTTAAATAATTATTTGTTATCATTTAT
The DNA here is from genome assembly GCF_022079265.1 of Lynx rufus. Taxonomy (NCBI): domain Eukaryota; kingdom Metazoa; phylum Chordata; class Mammalia; order Carnivora; family Felidae; genus Lynx; species Lynx rufus. The sequence continues at coordinate 65,550,174 of NW_025814834.1, forward strand.
TTTTGTTATTATTATTGTGTAACTAAAACTCAACACCCCCATCAACCACACGAGGTAGTCAATAACACAATGGAGTTGAAGTCTGGTAGAAAAAGAAAAAAAAAATAAATGTTTTGTTCAAACTTCATGTGGAAAAGAGAGTTGGTATTTGCAAAATGCAGAAATATTAAAACTTAAATATTAAAATTAGAAAATTGTAATGGCAGTTAAGAAATATCTCTGATAGAAGGTAAGTTTAGAATTATGTTCAATCAAAAGACTAGTCTTGACCAAAGAATGTTAAATATTAAGATGTTACCAAACTTTAGAACATTGTGTGCTACTTAGAAATCCTGAGATGTGCATATACAAATATTTACATATGGGGCGCCTGGGTGGCGCAGTCGGTTAAGCGTCCGACTTCAGCCAGGTCACGATCTCGCGGTCCGTGAGTTCGAGCCCCGCGTCAGGCTCTGGGCTGATGGCTCGGAGCCTGGAGCCTGTTTCCGATTCTGTGTCTCCTTCTCTCGCTGCCCCTCCCCCGTTCATCCTCTGTCTCTCTCTGTCCCAAAAATAAATAAACGTTGAAAAAAAATTTTTTTAAAAAAACAAATATTTACATAACTTTTGTAACCACTTCTCTGTACCCTGACACATATACTATTTTTCAAGTATATTATTTTTTCATGTTATCTGGTATTGTGCAGTGTTAATCCTAAAAATATACAGGCCCTGCATTCCATATTCTTTAGTGATTAAGATCATCAAATGACTATATTACAGAAGCAAAAAAGTTAAAATCAGTAACATGCATACAGACATGAAGGTACTATCTCATAATGCTATGAATATTAGCAATATTCATTGCTATGAATATAGTGCGATGAATAAGCAGCTCTCAGCAAAACAAACCTGCACACTTAACCTACTAACAGTGAAAAACATGAAATATTTCAAATCTATACAGAAGAAAAATTAAGAAAAAAATGTAAAGTAGCTAAAAGAATCCCTGCTGATGCTGGTTTATGCATTACTATGAATTTCAGGAGATGTGTTGGATAGAAAGTCTAATGTTATTTAATTATATGACCATTTTATTATCTAATTATGTTGAATTAAATAAATTATATTTACTTTTTTTTTTTTTGCCTACTTATGTATGTCTGTTTTTCTCCTCATGCAGTGAGAGAACTCACTCATCTTGTTAGTGAAGGAAGAAATTTGGGCACTCCGTAAATCAATAACCACTTAACCTATTCTTGATATACATAAAATAATTTCATATTAATTCATGCAAAAATCTATATCAAAAAAATAGAAACTGAATACTTCATTGGAGTAGTTCTGACAAAAGCTAAATCTAGCAGGCAGAAAACTGGATAAAAAGGAAAGAAATCGGCCTAGTTTCAGATCTGGTTATGACTAGGTGATTGCAGGTCGGTCACTGAAACTTTCCCAGAATTCCATATCTGTAGAATAGAGATTAACAACAAAATCAAATGTATAGCTGCCTTTCCCAGATGTGAGGATTGATTTATAATTGAAACTTCAAGCCACAATGTGGCTTGCTTCAGAAAAGCCCTTCCCAAAAGGTAGAGCACTGAACTTTAATGATGTAATTACCCTCTCTCCAATGGAGCTTACTTTAATTCTCGCGATGGCCTATTCATCATGGATATGTGATACCTATTTCTACAGAGAAACATATTAAGTTCCAAAAAGGTTATTTTACCAATTTTGTGATAAATTGACTATCAGGTACATTCATTTATTTGTTGATGTTGTCCAAGAGGAATGTTTTTCCCATGGTTCCTTCACTATGCCACTTCCAATATGGTTGAAATGTGCAAGTTTAAAGGCCGGTACCTTAATTTAAATGAAGGACGACCCATCATTTAATATTGGATGTCAACTGAGCCTGGGATAAAGCTATTTCCCCAAATAATATAATCAATTAGAGAACTTTTAAACTACATAAAGTCTCTTTTCATATTTAAAATTCTAAACCATCTATAGCAATGGATATTGCCCATACTTATATTAAAAGATGACTATTTAAATATTTTGTGTTAAAAGACTAAAACAAAATCAAGATTCAAAAACCCCAGAATGGATTGGATTCTATTTAGTTCATCACAACTAGTACAGTTTTTAAAAATATAAATATACTTTATACTAGGACCAGTTTTCTCTCTCTCTCTCTCTCTCTCTCTCTCTCATGCACACACACATAAATAGACTAAGGTCATTCATCAAAATTTTATAGGGAACAGAGACTCCAAACCAAACAAATGTTCAGATTCCTAACCCAATACTTTTCCCACCATAGGATACCTTTCTCCTGAGATTTGGGAGATGTCAATATAGAGGGTGTCACTGAAACTGAGAGAATGTAAAAGATATTCAACGATAAAATGTAGACAGATCAACAAGCCTAGGAGACCATTAATAATTAAGAGAAAGTAAGGATTTTGGGGGGTGGGGACGGGGGAGGGATGGTGGCAAAATTTAATCTGAAATCTAGGAAGACAATAAAAAGTAATTTGTATTGTAGAATCCAAGGAAAGATAAGTTTGTTAAAAGACTGAAAGTTGAATTATATCAATTTAACCATAAGTATTGACAAGAGATCATGGATTAATTGAGATCCTGGTTTCTTTTGAAAGGACAGTTATGATAGGGGCATTAGGATGAAAACCATTGGTTCCACACAGAAAGAGTATTCCAGTGGGTGTATTTTTATATTTTAGGAAAAAGTTATGCTATTTTAAGTTCAGTATTTTGAAATAGAAGTAGAGTCGATTTATGCAGAAGGCTACATAAAGAACTGCAGTGGACAAAGTCTTAAATTATTATTATTATTATTATTAAAACAAAATCATCTGCAGATATGCAATCCTTTAATGAGTATGTATGTTGTAGAAATCAAGCCATTATCAAAATTGAAGAAAAGATATTTATTTAAATACCCTATAGATTCCATCTTTTTCAATTACTATGATTTTGAAGTAGGCTATTTGCTTGAATAAGAGAATCCAACCTCTTTTAATAAAGAGTTTCTTTTTTCCCTGTTAACCTTAATCACTAAAGAGCAGCTGTATATTATACTGGTCCATTGTGCAGTAGAAAAATGGAAAGGAAACATGTGCGTGTGTGTAAGTACGTGGGTGCTGTGTGGTAGGAGCAGTAGGAGCTGGGAAAAATAAGGAGAGGAGTAGAGTTTTCAAGTCATTTGTGTGGCAGTTCTCCATGGTTTCATTAATCAATGCTTCTTTCAGAATCCACTTAAAGCAGAGGACACTAAAAAAATTAATTTTAAAAAATTAATTACTTCTACATTACCACAACAAAATGCTATTTAGATGCCTAGCATAGTGCTAGGAGCTGAATAAATGTTTGCTCAAGAAAAAAAATGGGGGTGCCTGGGTGGCTCAGTCGGTTAAGCGCCCGACTTCAGCTCAGGTCATGATCTCACATTCCGTGTGTTCGAGCCCCGTGTCAGGCTCTGTGCTGACAGCTCAGAGCCTGGAGCCTGTTTCAGATTCTGTGTCTCCCTCCATCTCTGACCCTCCCCCGTTCATGCTCTGTCTCTCTCTGTCTCAAAAATAAACGTTAAAAAAAGAAAAAAAATGTATAAATGTTGCATGGGGATTTGGGGGGGAGAAGCGAGGGTTGCTGCTAACAGCTGAAACCCACTGGTAACGTTTAACATCCTTCTCGTAACTGTGACTATTTTTAAGTTTAACATGTAATTTTATTTTCCAGGGTTCCCAGGACTTTTGGTCAGATTACACAATAGAATGTGTCCTCTCCTTACACTGAATTTCCATTTTCCCTTAGCATCCAGACCCCTCACCCAGTCAGGCTTTTAACTAATTCTCCAGGTGTTTTAAGGTGATTAGGAAGTGTGTCTGGAGAAGGTTCCTATCTGGCTGGGAGAAAAGTGTTAATAAAAGGTCAAAGCCCAGTTCCTAGGGACTGTGGCTGCTGAAACTAATAGCATGAATCATCATTAGCTTTTACTGATGCCAAGTCATGCAAGTCTGTGAAGTTCATACAGAAAGAGAAATTTGGATCAATAGGACTTTATGCTACCATGCAGCTTGATAATTACTTTCGAGAAATTAAGTTTGTAAAGCTTTTTTTTTCTTTCTTAAAAAATGATTCTTTGTTCTGAAAGCCTGCCTTAGTCTTTGTACCTATAGTGCAAGATAAACTGAAAGTGTTTTTCCTTTAGCTATCCTTTTTTTTTTCTCTCGATGTTTCATGACTCTGGAAGTTGGTTGCATGCATACTTTATATTCAGTAACCTTTGGTGTGTGTTTAACAGTGGGATAATATCTCATAACAGGATTGATACTTTAAATCCACTCCTCTGAATGTCTGTCTACAACACTAAGTCACAAGCATATTTCAATATTTTCTTTGCAATCTGCTAGTATACTGGCTTACCTGGCGATTCTGGGGCAGGTGGGCTGTGTTGTTTAGTTGGTAAGTGAAGCACGCAAGCCATTGCTACTTCTGTTTTATTGCATGTTGATTACACGGAGACCAGTGAGCACAATGGAACACTTTTACATTCACAGGGAAAAATATAAGAGACTTGCCCATTTCAGTGTCAAAAGCCTTATATAAAAATACCCAAGAAAATACTTTTTGCCCTTGCTATGTCAAGAATTTTTGAAGCTTTAATATGAATCAAGGGGTTGAGAGCATGTGTTTATGAGCTTAATGCCACAGAATGTAAGTTCCTTTGCATGTGGACTCAGTCCTACCCATTTGCCTTTAGCTTCTAGCAGAAAGGACTTCTACATGTGATTAGAGAGAGAAAGTGGAAGTAAATTTTAATGATTGAAAACCTGAATTTCCTTATTAGCATTAACTTAATCATAAGTAGAACTCCGGTTTCACGTTTCAAAATTTTCTTAAAATTAGCTTACATAAACTAGAATATTAGAAATCTTATAGTCTAGATTTTTATGTCACAGTCCTTTCTAAAATACTTATAGCTCTATTCTTCTATAGACAATTTGTCTCACCCCCAAAATATGAATTGTTAACAGTTTATGGGAGTGTCTATGAATAAAAAATCCATTTAATTTAAAAAACTTATAATAATAGTGGCTTCTATTTTTGTATCCTTCAGTACTTTGAGATTTTATGTGTATGCCCTATATTCATTTTTCCCTTCATTATACTCACCAGTTAGACGTATACAGTACTTGATTTGAGGACTTCATTCTTAGAGAAGCAATTCTCATTATTATCAAGGACTTTCTAATTGAGACATTAATTATAAATATTTATAACAAGGACATTGCAAAACATGGCTGTACAGGGTAAGATAAGTCAGATTCCCAACATGATACATTTGTAATATCTCTATCAGCCTTTAGGTACTCTAGAAATGTTAAATTAGAATTAATGTTAATATATATAAGAAAGATAGATGACAACGTATTTTATTTTGCTTGTATTTAACTATCTCCCCCACTGCCTTCTGGGTGGGCAAGTCTCATAAAGCCACTGACCTGTGATTTTTAAGTCTGTAGTGTAAATCTCCTTGAATAAATCCAGTGCTAAACCACATGCAATCTTAATCCTCTCTAACAGCACCACAGGGTTACATCCTCTGGTCAAGTATACCAAGATATTGTAACAGGACAACCTATTAGATGTTACATAAAGTTTCAAGCAGTTGTAACAACTTGGAAATCCCTTAACAGAACATTAAATCAAGTACTGTAATGTAACGAATTAGTGTCTTTTTAGTCTTTGAAAAAAAAATGTTATTTCTGAGAATTAAACAGGAGACCCTGTAATCTAAAAGCAACAGATCGAATCTGAGCTGGAAGATAATTTCCAACAGCTGGTATTGGCACTAGACCATAGATCCTCTTTGTTGGGCTTTAACTTCTGGGGGAAGCACATCATGATTTTCTCAAGAGTAATAGGATAATTGCATGAAGCACAGTTTTAGATCAGCTAAAAGAAGAAAAGAAAGACCAAAATATGTGCATGTATCTTTTTTTGTTTGACTTTTAATGAGAAACTAATGAAAATTAGCCACAAAGTCATTAATCTGTATGTCTATATTCACTGGAAAGGAGTGGCTAGTATATAAAGACATAAACACAAGTAAGAGATTTTATGGGGTTTTCTGGACATTAAGTAATAGTAGTACTACGAGACGTGTACTAGTTTGGGTGTTCAATGGAAGGTATGTTTAACAAAAGGATGGTTTGGATCGTTTTGGAAAACTCAACCACAAAATCTCAACCATTCCACACATGTTTTAATTTATGCCAAATGGGTAATGGCAGGGAAGTCTAAAGTGTTTTACTTTCTAAGAAATAGAATGAAGTAATTAAGAATGGGGATTTTAGGGACACAACAACTATTTTTTAACAGTGAGTTGAAATTCCAGGTCTACTCTTATGAGATGTGTGACCTAGGCAAGTTACTTATATCTCTGTGCCTTAGTTTCCTCACTTGTGTAAAATAGAGATAATAGTAATATCTAGTTTTTAGAGGGACTTTGAAATTTAAATGGGATAATAGATTCTAAGTGTTTAGTATCTGGAAAATAATGGCTCAATATTTATTAGTTATATAATTATCATTATTATTAATTAAATCCCCAACAAATCAGCATTATCATAAAATTATCACAAAATTGAGGTGGTTGACTTGCCTCAACTTCCATCCATTCTTTCAAAGACTGACCTAGTCCTACAGTTTTTGCTCATACTTTTCCTACTAAAGCAGATATGTTACCTCATTGCAAGTGAATTTCAGGAACCATTTCAATTTCTTTCTTTTTTTTTCCTATGGGAAGTTTTCAGTAAGGTATTTGTTAGGGTGGCTATACTGCAACAGATAAATTCCAATATATCAATGGCTTACTATAACAGAAATTTATTTCTCAATCATTCTTGTCCTGTTGGTATAGGGAAGCAGAGAAACAAAGGGATTTGCTCCAGAAAGTCATTCAGTGTCTTTCATCTTTAACACAGAATTTTCAAAAGCTATGTATGATTCTGGGAATCAACATACAGATGAAAGATGGAATATGAGACAAGAAGGACTATTCAGGTGTATCATGTGTCATTTCCATTGACATTTTATTGGCCAAAACTCAATGACATTGCAACACCAATTGCAAGAGAGTCTGGGAATGGCCGTCCAACTGGGCACCCAGAGGAAAAAGAAATGCTTTTAGTATACAGCTCATCAGTTTCTCCCACAGGTTTCCCTTCTTTAGTTTTACTCAACCCTCACTATGGTTGGGAAGATAAACTAATTCCCAACCAGATAGTGCATCTGCCTCAAAACCAAGATATATGTGTGCTGCATGTTCTCATTAACTAGTTATCTACCGCCCTCAAATCCAGTGAACAATGGCACACTTAAAAACTACCTTCTTAGAAATGAGAATAATGGGAGATACTGCAAAGACACTAGTCCATAGCAATGAAGAACACTTTACTGTAGGCTTTGTGAAAGCCCGTATATTACAATGGCTAAAATCCAAAAATAGCTGGTAAGAACGTGGTTCTCATTCATTCCTGGTGGGAACATGGAATGATTCAACCACTTTGGAAGACAGTTTGGCAAGTTTCTTACAAGGGTAAACATTGCTATGCTTTGTTAGGTGGTATGGTAAACCACACCATCAACAGGCTCCTAGGAATTACCCAACTGATTTGAAAAGTCATGCTCACACAAAATGTGTATGCCCACATACAAATGTTGGTAGTAACTTTATTTATAATCACGAAAATTGAAAGCAACCAAGAGGCCCTTCAATAGGTAAGTGAATAAGCAGACTGTAGTAATCCATATAATGGAATATTATTCAGTGAGGAAAAGTAAAAATATTTGAGCTATCAAGATAAACAAAGACATGGATGAATCTTAAATACATAGTGCCAAGTGAAAGTCAGTCTGCCAAGGTTACATACTGTGTTATTCCATTTGTATGATATTTGAGAAAAGAACAAATGATAGAGATATTAAGCAGATAGGTAAGGGGTTGCTGGAGGTTCAAGGTGAGGGGTGCAGAATAGGTGAAGTACAGGGAACTTTTTAGATTGGTAAAACTATTTTTTTAACAGTACAATGGTGGATGTGTGGCAAAATGCTTTTAAACTCATAAAACTTTTTTAAAGTTTTTATTAAATTCCAGTTAGTTAACATGAAATATAATATTAGTTTCAGGTGTACAATAGAGTGATTCGACACTTCCATACAACACCTGGTGCTCATCACAACAAGTGCACTTCTATCCTCATCACCTATTTAACCCATCCTCCCACCCATCTCCCCTCTGGCAACCATCGGTTTGTTCTCTATAAAAACTCATAGAATTTTATAGCAGAAAGAGCAAACCTTAGTATATGAAACTAAAAAGAAATCATTTAGGGGGGATGATGAATCCTGAGATGAAAGTTATAGAACTCTACACCTGGAAATAGCAAATATTATCTCTTGATTATGAAATTGCATTGACTTTTTAAAGAAAGTTATTTTAATTATATCAAAAGGGGGGGATGGGCACCATTATATAATTCTAAATCTTGGGTGAGGCATTTCTTGATTTATACAACATCTACTCAAAATTCTGGGTTGTGGAGACTTCTCCCAACCCCACTGTTATGGAAGTATGGCACCTTGAACATCTTGCTCACCAAGACCAACACACTCAAAGTTAGCTTCCACAGCTGGAAGTACTGCACACCTTGCTCATTTCTGTCTACAGCTTCAAAAATTACAAACCAGGAAATGGTCCTTTTCCTACAAGTTGCCAGATCTTGCCACCTGACGCCATGGTCGCTTATCTACCAACTAAATTCTTACGAGGCTTCTAGCTTGCTTTTGCTGCATAGCAGCAAACGGCTGTTGCCAAGGTCATCCACGTTTTCCTTGGCACCTGAGCTGCTGGGTGCCTCCCTGCTCTGATCCGCCCGGTCTGCCCAGCAGTTCTGGCAGGGAGGATCCTCGATTCTAAATGTCTTCTTAGCTTAGTGTATAGAATTCATTTGATTTCTCTTTTATGATGCTCTTATCTCTTAAAAATGATGCAGATGTTTGGGTTGGAACATTAGAATACACAGCTACTCTAGTGAAGGATTTGAAGTTTCAGAATTGTTCAGCACATCGTTAAGACCAAAACCTTTTTAGGTAATTCTGCCATTTTTTATGAGTGCTTTTTTAGAAAACTATCAAGAAAAAATGTTGCCTTATTGCTACACCTGCATCCCTTTTCTTGTATTTGTTTTGTTTTGAAATCATTATGAATACTACCATTGGCGTTTCCATCAATAAAATTTAGAAAAGGAGATATGAAGGAGCAGATACCAGTTTTTCAAAAGTGCAAAAGGCAATCTGTACAATATTCCATTTTCTGTGTCTCCTGATGAGCACTAAGCACCTTCTCATTCTTTCATTTCCAAACACTTTTTGAGCAGATAAGTCTAGTACTATCAACATCCTCAGGCTAGAAGTCAAGCTAGAAACCCACTGTGGACCTTCTCTGGTTTTCATACATGTTTTCTCTGGTCATTCAGTGTTTTAAAACAATTTAAAATGCTAACCCCAATATTTGGGAGATTTAATATAAAAATTCAAATTTCTGGCTTATCTGTTTTTTTAAAGAGGACTCTCTGTCAATACTGTGTCCACATTCTCCAAAACAATAGTAGTCTTATACTGAGAAGAAGTTGCCCCTTCTGATAAATGAGGCACACTCCAGTCTGCTACAGGCTCCCTTTCTTCCCTTGTCATGGAAGGTGAGTGTCATTTACTACTTATGTCTGAGCTTCCATTCTGAAATCAATCCTGATCATATATAGAAGTCCTGCTTGATTTCATGGGCATTTGTGTTTGCTACCCCTTTTTGTGCATTTTTAGACCTATAGGAGAGAGACAAGCAGAGTACCAAGTCTACACCAGTGGCTATTTCCTGTGCCTCCTAGGTCACTCTGTGCTTCAGTCCTAAATCCAAAATTTGGAAGGAGCAGAAATGCGTTCAATTTATGCAGTTTCATTCAAAATGAGGAATATACTTAGGAAAAAGGGAACGATGGATCAACATCTAAATTACCTTTTATTTATTTATTTTTTGTGTGTCAAACATAAAATGTCTGGTGAATCCAGGAATTTTTCCGTATTTATTTTTTTTATTCACAAGGAAAACTTACAGAGTAATGGAAAGAACACTAGGTTTATAGTTAGAAAAAAAGCAAGTGGTATTCACTAGCTGTGTGTCTTGGGGCAACCCACTAAACTCTTATGAACACATGCATACACTTATCTATAAAATGAATATAATAGCTCCCCTATCTTTCACAGAGTTATGAAGGCTCAGGTATGATTATGAATGTGAAAATGCCTTAAAAAACATGAAGCTCTTAATGTAAGGGATTATTTGAATGAAAAATAGACTCTCAAATGTTAATGAATGAATGAAATTCAGGCATTTAGCTAACTTTTATTGCCTTTTGACTATCTGAGTTGGCCAGAATAATGTCCTCCCCAAAGACAAACACATTATCCTCAGCCCCCCCTAACTATGTTGCATGGGTAATAGGACTTTGCACATGTAAGATATTGAGATGGTGTAATTATCTTTTATTGTTACTATGCTGACACACATGAGTCAAAGATTGTATGAGGCTTCTAGAAGCTGGAAAAGGCAAGAAAGGAGATTCTATCCTAGTGTCAGTAGTGCCACTCTGTCCTGTGAATATCTCCATCTAGGGACTTCTGACCTCTAGCAATGTAAAATTATAAATTTGTGTTGTTATAAGCCACTAAGCTTGTGGTTATTTGTTACAGCAGCAATGGAAAACTAATACAACTTCATAACATTCATGGTCTACACATAAAAATGAAAGGGAAACATACCACAAGCAATATCGTATTTCCTGTATTATTTGGAAATTTGATTACTCTTGTCTTAATCCTGGTCCCACATGCCTTGGGCACCTTTACCTCAGCACAGTTATTCTTTATCTGATTATCCTATTCCAATTTTCATAATCAACATCATATTCCTGTCATTATTCCCGCTCTCCAATATCTTATCTAACTCTCCTCTTCTTGTATCTAAATATTTCCCCCAAATATTGTTTCTTATTTTGTGAGAGTGAAAACAGAGCAGAAATCTCGGAAAGCCTTTGGGTTGTACTTATTCTTTTTGACTTATGTTACTTGTTGAGCATTTATTTTCATGCTTCTGTTTTATTTGGTTTTGGCTGTTTATTAATTTGTTAGCATCAAGCATCTTAAATCCTGGGCTCATAGGTACTATGTACAAAATTCAATCATTTATTTTGAAAACTAAACATATTTTCATGCTCATGCACAATCCTGATATTTTCAATTCATCAGTCCTTATACATTCTGCTTAGGCAATTTCATCCATATCCATATCCATTTTGTGTAGATGAATCCCAAGTCAGTGCCTCTGGTCTAGCTTTTACCTGCTTATATTCTTATAATTGAGAATACAGACATGATAAAGACACATTTCCCCAGCTTCAAGATATTTGACAATTTGCTGTATTTCCATGCATGAAGGCAATAAGAAGTGTAGAGGACAGGCACCTTAGTCAGTCAAGGTGGTGAGAAGAATGCTTTCAAAATGATATGATGCTTGAATTGATCTTAAGAGACACATAAGAGATATGAGTTAACCCAGAGTCCCAGAGACAGCAAAAGGAGAACAGAGAGAGAGAGAGAGAGAGAGAGAAAGAAGACATAGAGATAAAGAAATAGAGAAGGAAATTAAAGATGATCACGAGTTTGTTGAATTCAGTCTGGGGCCATCCCACTCAATTAACACATTACAGTAGGTGGATATACAAACATACACAAAAGGGGAATGCTTGTGGAGAACTTCAACCTGCTGTATTTTATGTCTCTGTGGAAGAGCAAACAATTAAAACCAAAGAGCCAGAGCTCAAGAGGAAGGTCCAGCCTCTAGAGCTAGGGATATAGCGCTGGGATTATCCATACAAGGTGAACATGCAGAATGTATAATGACAGAAGGCAAGAGGGCTAAAAAGAAAAGTCTAAATTCCGGAGACAGATAGACGTGAAGCTGCACATGGAAAAGGCAGAGAATGAACCACTAGAGAGTTCAAGAGAACCAGGAGAGATGTGTATCAGCAAAGCTAAGGTCAAAGACGGCTTCAAGGGGGTATAGTAAACAGTGTCAGATACTGCAGCAAAATGAAGTGAATTGATCCAGGCTATTTCAGTGCTACTTTGAAATAACCAGCTTTGGGAAGAATTGCAGGGTCCACAGATGGGGGACGAAGTCAGTGAACCCTGCATGAAGGAAAGATCTCCAACATTAAAGAGGAGGTAAAGCCAAATACCAGGAAAGGCACCAAGGTTCCAAATGTCAAGGGAAGAATGAAAAACATCACCACATCCAGGAAGGTCAATAAAGGGTATGAAAATACAGTTATTGAGCCAGGAGGACAAAGAAAAGAACTCATAGGACCTGGAAACAGAGCAGTATCGAAGCTTCAAGAACCAAAGACAGATTGAAAGTGGTCTTTAGGCTCCATTATGAGGATGTCACTAGTGAGAGTCGCATGATTCCAGTTTATAGTTGGCAGAGCTCTGTATGAAAAATAAGGGGGGAAAACTGCAACTAAAAAAAATACGCTTTCAGGAAGCTCCATTATGAAAAAGAGGAGACACAATGTAGGTAATGGAGGATGCATCATTAGAAAGTGTGGTTTTCCTTTAAGATAGAAGTGATCAGAACATGGGAAAATGGACAGATAGAAGTCTTGGGAAACAGGAAGTATAATTGATGGAGCAAGATCCCTGAGGAGGCAGGAGGATGAAATCCAGAAGAAAGGAAAAAAGTTCAACAATAATTTAGCTTCTGAGATTTTTGATATTGGGGAAAGAAGAAAAAGAGAAACTTGCATTTCCTGTATATTGTCCATAATAATGATGAAATTAAGTAACATTTAAAAGTGTAGTATGAGAGACTTGTTGCAGCATTTAGAGAAGTTTATACACAACACATTTTACACCTATAGATACAGAGCAACACATTTTTCAAAAGTCTAAGCTCATTTGGTATGACGGATCAACAGTTTATTTTTAAAATCAGCTTTGAAAAAGTCAACTCTATAATAAGGTGACACCTGAGTCTATTAATTATATATCCTATTTAGTGCATCATAAGTCACTTGTTTATTTGATGGGGAAAAATAAACAACTCCTCTTTAATAGGAAGAATTTGTTCCTTTGTGTTCCCTAAATTCTTTCAATCTATTACTCAGAGTAGGTGCTAGTAATTTCATATCCAACAGAATTGAATTAACTTGTTAGTTAATATGTTCAAGGTGTATTTCAACAATTAGAATTCAAGTAGGCTTTAGCAAACACCTGTGTCTGATTAGGCATCTAAGCCGGGTTTCTCTATAAATATAATTGCATTTCAATACTTGAAAGAAAAAAATAATTTATCCATTTATATGTTAACATTATCTATATTCTGCTCCATGCACCCAGGCTCTAAGAGACCGCTTTCTCGTTCTCTTAACAAGAACAGAATATGAATCATCTTTTGACACACAAGAAGCCCGTCATGGAAAGTAAAGGCCATACCTGCCAAAGTATTCCCAGATTTTTGTATCCATAAGCTTATAGAGGCACCAGATTTGAATAATTGCAAGAAAAATATGGGGGAACACACAAAACATACAGAGAAAACTATAGGGCTAAATTCAGTTGTCTTAGATGGCCAAGAAGTATCCATCCTTGAAGGAGGAAGGGACAGAGCCAGTTGGTGGTAACTGCGGTAACATGTTGTGTGATCCATGGGTGTGTCATACAACATTGCCTGCCTCCAAAAATGTGGAATTTCTCATAATCTACTCCAGCAAAAAGGCAGAGGTCACAGCTAATGCAAAGCAGTAGATACTGCCAATGCCAAACCATTTGTGTTTGGATTTAGAAGGCTTTTTGCCCAGCACATTTATCTAAAAATGCTAATGATCGACTTTTGGAAATTGTCCCCTTTTCCCTCAGAATCTGGAGCTAGAGCTATCTCTTTGCCAACCATTCTCTATTGTCTCCATTTTTCTGCTTTCCGCATTCTTGTAGGTTTAGCAGCAATTCTCCAGTCTCCAGCATGGCATCTTGCAAATCTCCTGCAAGTGACTCAGAATAGTAACCAAGTCAGTCTTATCCCCAGGGCTCTCACTGGGGCTATCTTGGCTTGTTCTAAGTTCTCAGAGCTGAGTCATTATTGTAGACTCTCCTACCACGCGTCTCCCACCTGGGCAGCCTCCTGACCCTTCTATGGTTGGGGGCTGCTTTGAACTCTCAGGTCTTCCAAGGACTCACGTTTGATTGAAACCTCCCAGCCTGCATTCTTACCCTTAAGTTCTGTTCTGTGAAGTGCCTGCCTACTTGGTCTCCGCCTGATGCTAACTCCTGAGTCTGAGTGCTGCTGGCCTTTTGGGATATCCTTGAACAAATTGCTGAACCCCCCAGATATTGTCTACATGTTTGCTTTAACTTAGATTCATTAACACATATAAAAATATCTATGGGGGATTTCTAAATGAAAAGCTTAAACCATACAAGTATAAATTTTGAAGAATAATATTCAGTAAAAAGGTACTGAAAAACAGATGTGGGCAGGTGTCTGAAAGTCTGGATTTCCATTGTGGCAGTGGTTCAATTACATGCATATTCTAATTTTCTTCCTGGGCCTGAGATTGGCTCTATTTTTCAGGCTTCCTTACAGGTAGGTGTGGCCATGACACTGAGTTCTGGACCATGACGGATAGGAAAAGTGAAGTACCTCACTGCTAGGTATGGCCCACTGGTGAACCTCATTCTCTTCTCACTCTCTGCCCATCATTTGAGGGGATTCCAGGGCCTCAGAGGAAGACAGAACCATCATTTTTGAAGGACTTTATGGAGGAGAGTCCTCACCAACCCACTGTGGATTATGATATAGCAAGAATTAAAATTTTCTTGTCTTAAACCACTGAGATTTCAGGGGTTATCTGTTACACCTAGAGTTACTACTACCAATGCATTACATCTACTTTCTTTGCTTCTGAGGTTTCAGTGCTAGAATCTGAACTAATCTGTTTACCTATCCTCATTGACGGAGCTCCAGTTATGCTGCTATGCCCTTTACTTTCCTGCATCTGTTCATTACCACCTTCATTTAAATGAAAAAATAAAAAACAAAAACAGAAACAAACACAAAAATCAAAACATCCTTTTAAGATGTTTCTCTGGATAATTTTCTCCCTTATTACTCCCCATATATCTCTACTTCTCAAATCTCCCAGATTAATTTAGGCACACTAATTTTTGGCCAGTGTCCCCATGGCCTCTCACAACTTACTATAATCTGCCATTTTCTAAATGGGTAACCTTGGGAAAATAGTTAAACCTCTTCAAGACATAAATTCTTTGCCTAGAGATGATGACATCTCAGAAATGTGTTGTGAAGCCAAATGAACATCAGTTACCTCGATTACAAAATCATGATACTAAGAGGTATTTCATCTGTTTTAAAATGTCTCAAATGGATGTTAACAGATCTTTATTTTGAAAAACCTGAACTTTGGCAAAATGTAGGCATTCTTTATAAGTTTTTTCCTTCCTTTTTTCTTATCCCCTTACCCTCTATTATTAGCTATGTTTGGGGATGAGGGACTGAAGATGTTTCTGCAAAGTGCTGTCATTTGCTGCCTACAGGAACTTATGCCATTCACTCATTTGTTCATTTATCAAGTATTCATTGAGTACTCATCCTATGCTAATGTAAGGAAGACAGAAACAGGATGCCTTAACTAATGAAAAAAAGCTGAAAAAACTGGTGGGGGGCGGGAGGGGGGGTATAAGTGGCTGCATACCCTGAGGGCAGGAGAGAGATGAAAGGATGAAAGGGAGGACCTTACAGGGGAGTCTTCAGCTGGATCTTGTCGAAGATTGCCATTGAAAGTCGAAGCAGATGAAATCCGTATGCCATTTGTGCTACAACTCTCTTCCTCCTGCCTTGGAATAAAAATATCAGTGGAAATTATTCGGTAAATGTGGCCATTATGTTTTACTTCTGCTGATATTGAAGTTCGTTCTTATTCCCCGAGGACACAGGTAAAGGTGGAAGCAAGGCAGCGGTCTGGGTAGGTTGGAGACGCCAGCCTGGAATTTAATATTTTCTGTAGGCAATCTCTTCATGGGTAATTGAAAGTGGGCTCTTTGAAATGCTAGTGATTTAATACTTTTCTTATGAATTAAAAAATAGGCACATGCTCTTCCTTTATTCTTTATAAAGTAGCCATTTAAACATCTTCCAGTGTTGGAAGTATTTCTAGCTTAAATATTTCAGAACTTTGAAAATTAAAAGGCTTAGTATTTAGGGCAAATACTCCCTGTCCTGTTTCACATAACTAGGGCTGAACCTTTAATGTCCTGACATTTTCTGGCACCGGGACAAGTGCTGCCATGTTTTACAGCCACACGGAGAGTGAGGTAATCACTAGCAGCAGAGGCATTGATGTCTTTCTCTAAGTTATTCACAGTCTTCAGGTCCCACATGTGCTGATTCCTACCTGACATCTCCTCTCTGCCACATTCAATTGCTTTTGTTAATTTCATTGATTTAAAAAGAGCAGTTCTGCTTTCTGCTTGCCTTTAAGGTAGGCAGGAGGATTGATGTATTTCTTTCACTTCCATTCCCTGCGGTTGATGACATTTTCAATAAATAATCTTTTTTTTTGTTTCCTACTTAGCATTATAAATGTCTTTGGAATGTATGGGCATAGGTACCTGGTCGTACTCATGGTATAATATACATGCAAGCATGTGTGTGTGACTGTGTGCAAACATACATATACACATAGATATGTATATGTATACACATACACTCACACAGAAAAAATATGTGTGTATACATTATGACTATGCATCTTCAGTATAATACAGTCATAGGTGCATTACTTACTCATACTTATATTTATATGTATATATGTGAACATTTCATGTATATATTTTTACACACACAGTGAAGTGTTGGGAAGCCAGAAAGATGTGGAAAACCATATCTAATGAGCTATTTGGTCAGTTAGGACTAATTTCAGTCCCTGTCTCAGTACTTAAAAGCTGGGTAACTTGGTAAACTCAGTCAAGTAACTTAACTCCCTAATCCACAGATTCTTCACCTGGGATAATAAAACCATATCTCATATTGTACCCATGGGGTATTTAGGACTGTTAAATGAGATCAAGGGCCACGGTGTTCACCCTTGTGGTGATCTTGGAACACAGCAAAAGATGAACATTACCTGCCATTAGTTTATATTGTTTTTGTACAGACATGTGTAGCCATTCTCTAATTAATGGCAATTGGTTCCCTGCTTATCTGTAATTTCTGGTTAAATAATGCCTAATCCAGAGCTCTTTTTTTTCTTGTTGTTGTTAATTCTTGTTAAAAACCTTCCCAAGCCAATGAACTCTACAGATTATGTAAATTTGTTAACATGATCAATATATTAAATTTCTAAATATACTGAAATTATGTTTCATGTGCAAAAATTAATAAATTTTATTTTTTTTCAGCCAAATCATGAGTAGGACCTTAATTAAGCAATGGATGTTTCATTTGGTTCTAGAACATATACATGTGTATGCACACACATAAGTGTACATATATGTAGAAGTAAGATATATGCATATATATAAACAGTATAATCATATACAATGATAAATGAAAAAGCATAAAAATAAACCAGAAAATAAAAATTAAATGCATGATAGCACAATCACAATACTTTCACAAAGACTACTTGGGTGGAGGAAAGGGTATGCGACTTCTTTATTATGTCTTTGGGTCACAATACTTAAACATGTGATCTTGGGCAACTCAATGTCTACACATCTTGGTTTTAAGTATCCAACCTTAATGTCCTACACAAATTATTGTGCAGAAAACTTTAACTTCTAATGTTTGGGAAAATGTACATTTTAAGGCCAATAGAGATTCTTGTTTATGTATTTGTACGTGTGTACTTATATGAATGAATTTGTCTGTCCTTAGGTACTGGATTAATTTTGTCAATCTTTAATAAATATGTTTTCCTGTAACATCTGCTGAACCCTATTTGTAATAATGAAAGCTACCCATTCAGCCATTTTTCTAGACATATACCCAAGGGTGTCATTGGCATCTAGATATGCAATTTGGGAGCACAACTGCAGTCTCTTGAAAGTATTGTTTTTACGTGTTATATAAACATGGTCTGTGGTGGATACTTTGCATATAATCCAAAAATCACTCCAGAAGATATCCTTATCAATATTTATTTTTTTTAACGTTTATTTATTTTTGAGACAGAGAGAGACAGAGCTTGAATGGGGGAGGGTCAGAGAGAGAGGGAGACACAGAATCTGAAACAGGCTCCGGGCTCTGAGCTGTCAGCACAGAGCCCGACGCGGGGCTTGAACCCACGGACTGGGGGATCATGACCTGAGCTGAAGTCAGACACTTAACCAACTGAGCCACCCAGGCGCCCCTTATCAATTTTTATATGTTACTCCATGTACAGTGGCTCAAATTTTAGATTTATATGGTGATTGGCTCTTTCAACAAAATTTACCAGATGCCTACCATATGTCAAACTTCTTGCTGGGAATTGGGAAAACATGGGGAGTAAAATCAGACCCAGTGCCTGTCTTTGTAAAGCTTCCAGTCAGTATGGGGGGTGATGTGGGATAGAGTGCCATGGGCACTAATCAGATAACAAAAACACGTACAATTGCAAATGTGATATGTGTAAGGAACAAAAGATGAGAGAAATATTTAAGTAGTAAAGGTCAACAGGATTTGGGGAAAGATTTTAATTGGGAATGGGTGAAAGAAATAAGGATATAAAATATACTCTTAGTTTTCTGGTTTTAGTAGCTGGATGGATAATGGTGTCTGAGATATGAATTGCTAGAAGAGTGCCAAGTTTGAGGTTGGAAATGAGGAGTGAGTAATGCTCTGATTTGGAGGTGTTGGATTTAAGGTACCATTTAAATGTCCAAGAGAAACTATCAGGTAGTTGTCTGTATGATTCTAGCTTCAGAGGAGAGCTAGATATACATTTGGGAGTCATCGGTATTATGAAGATAATTGAAGCCTTGGGCGTGTATAAAATTACTAGGAATAGTATAGATGAAGAAATAAAAGAGATTAGCAAACATTTTGAGAAACTGTAAATGGTTATAGGAAATTATGTAAATGGATGTGCATTTGTTCATAAGCACTATATCAACAACCACAGATCAATGCAGGTATTAACAAAATTCAGAGGAATAAAATGCATAATCTGAACATTACAACTTATAACATAAATGCTATCCATTTGATAATAAATATTTATCCAACTAATGTTGTTATTAACTTATGACAAATATGTATTCAGAGTTGATGATTTTGATGGCATTAAAATTGAACATGTTGGCTTTCTAAAAACAGCCTGAACAGCATTGAAAATTGCTGATATTGGTGTTTTCATAATTTGAACATTAACTATTAAACACATACACACTAACATTCACACATACAAACATAGAAACTTAGAGTATGAAATGTAGAAATTAAAACTTAAAAGAAATCAATTAATGAACTAGGGCATAACATTTAATACATTTTTTTCATTATTTGTTCTCAGATATTGATGGCATTGTGTTTTATATATCATCTCTGTTACTAAATCATTGAAATTTTTATTGAACAATAAATATTTTAGGTTGGATAGAGTTCAGGAAATAGTAAATTAATTTGAAATTCACTTTTAATCAATTTGTTTGATAAAATTTCTATATGGGCAAATAAAGATGATGGAAAGATGTGTTCAACAGAAATATCCTTTAATCAGTCTTTCTCCTAGAGGGAATGGTTTAATGGGGATGAAAGGAACATCATGATAATTAATAAATAAACATCTGCCACCATCTTATAAAACATGCAGTAAATTAGAGGGTGGACACAGTAGTGGTCATTACCAATTACTGCGTCTTTGAACGTTTTAAATCATCGTTTATCAAAAACAATGTTAAGTTAAAATGATAATGAGATGGATGGATCCAAGCACAGCTGGACACCTTCCCTTTGTTCCTGAAAAGAACCTGTGCTTGGTAAGGACATGCTGGCAACCTCACAAACCACGTCGCATGCAAAGAGCTCAGAGCAAAACCAGTACATACATCCCTGTTCCCTCTGTATCTGGCAAATGTAAACTTTTCCTGTAACTCCTTGGCTAAAGTGCATAAATGGCTCTTGGGCCTTCCACAGGCTTTCTGTACTTTAGACTCCATGAGGTCAGGGTTGGGGTCCATCTGCATCATGAAGTAGGGTGCCCACAGCCAAAATTTCTACATTGCCTGTGGAGTGGATCCACCAGGCTTGGAGGACCAACACATTAGAAGCGGCTGGATTTTTAAAAAAATGTTTATTTACTTATTTTGAGAGAGTCAGAGAGCATGAGCTGGAAAGGAGCAGAGAGAGAGGGAGAGAGAGAATCCCAAGCAGGCTCCACACTGTCAGATCAGTGCCCCATGTGGGGCTTGATCTCATACAAGGGATTTTATCCTTCTATGGAGCTAAACAACTCTTACAATTAAATTATATTTAGGCTTTAATTGTTGATTAACACTTCCAGATTTTTGTTAATTTTCCCCCCAGAGTGATAGGGGTTAGCAATTGGTACTCAATTCAATTTTCTTTTTTTTTTAAATTTTTTTTTAACATTTATTTATTTTTGAGACAGAGAGAGACAGAGCATGAACGGGGGAGGGGCAGAGAGAGAGGGAGACACAGAATCGGAAGCAGGCTCCAGGCTCTGAGCCATCAGCCCAGAGCCTGACACGGGGCTCGAACTCATGGACCGCGAGATCGTGACCTGAGCTGAGGTCGGACGCTCAACCGACTGAGCCACCCAGGCGCCCCTCAATTCAATTTTCATTGTAATTTCTATTTCTTCTACATGTCTCAAATATTTGACACACGGCACCAGCTATGCATTTGCTTCAATGTAGGCATCCTAGTTTATGACAGCTGAGAATTTTAACAACTGCACAGCCATCTTATGCCCATTGTCAGCCAGGTAGCAAATGGTTCAGTTCTAAAATATACCAGTATCTGCTTTCTTAGGCCACTCCCAAGAGTCCAGCTTGTCCAGGTTGTGTTCTCAAAGATGTAGATTCTGAGACAGAGATTAATGTGAAGGAGGTTTTTCAGGGTGTGCTCTTGGTATCAAAGGAAAGGAAGGGATACGAACAAAGCAGGGTTGGATATAAGAGAAGTTGACGGTGATGGCGTCTCCGTGGAGGCCTCAGCCAACCCTACAGGGATATTTGACACTGGCGTGACCCTTCGGAGTTCTGCTGAGTTTTCTTTCACTGATCACTTATTGAGCACAGTCCATGTGGGGTAAGTGGTATCTTTAGCTAAAGCAATCCTGGTAGGGGGCTGAAAGTTGAGGGTTTTCTGTGGGCAGCGCTTCTGGTATCTGGGAAAGTAACTCCTTTGTTCCTGAAGGAGGATCTTGACTGTGCATCATAGAATTTACAAACAATCACATCTAAGTAAATTGTGACTATGGCAAAATGAAGACAATTTAGCTTTTAAACCGGAAATTTTTCACCTATTTATTTACTATTATTTTGAAATCTTCCAATTTAAGAGAACTCTTTGTGGCTATATATTTCCTGTATTGATACCCTTCTGCATCCATAAGTATCAACTGTGATTAATTTTTTTTGAATGCCCCTTTTATAGTCTGGGAGATGATATGGGAGATGCCATGATTTATCCTTTTTTTTTTTTAAATCACTCTGCCAACTAATACCAAGGGCTCCATATTTGTTGAGTTGTTGTTGACTGGATGATACCACAGTGTTTGTCAGGCTTTCTATCCATTAATTTACTTTCTACAAAAAGGTAGTATAGCAAAAGATGATGACCATACTGTAGATATTCTACTACTATTAATTTTCCTCTACCACTTAATTTGCATATAAATACCTAAAGCTTAAAAATTTCTCACAGTATTTTAGGAGAAAACATCCACAGTAAATGGACCTTGTTAAATAGATTAAATTAGCCTTTCCAAAGGACTCTATAAAAGCTGAGATTAAATTACTTTTAGATTATCTAAAAATATTTTTTGTTTTCTATTAGAGTTAATTTCTGGGGGATTGAGGCTCTGTACTGATCAGCACCTCTCATATGCTCTCAAAGCTCTTATTTTGAATCTGAGTATTATGTCCATTGCCTATTTCTGATCTCCATGTAAATTCGATTTTTATAAAATAAGATTTCACATTACTGTTAATACCTGCAGATTTCTAAACTTTTACATTAGATTTGGAAATCACCCTTGGTTCTCAATAGCATTTCCAGATAGAGAGAAAAAAAAAAGCATTTCACTTCTCTTTCACTTCAACATCTGTGATAATCTTTCTCTAAGTTCATTTTCTTGGCAATGGGAAAATTTTCTCCTCCTCAATTGGATAGTCACCAGTAGTCAGTAACTATCAGAAGAGAGCAGAGAAAGTATTCTTTTTTCTGTCTTTCAGGTCCTTAAAAAATTAATGTGCCTTTAGAAATTACTCTAGAGATGTTCATAGAAAATTGCCAGATGTACATGTTGGTTGCACATTTGGGAATAGGTGCATTCTGTAGTTTTACTGCACTGTGGGAAAACCATTGTTCTAATCCAAAAAATGTGCTGCCCAAAGCCCCATATCTGTCACAAGGATTGATTGTGTGGAAGCTGCAAAAGACAATTCAGCACAATTTTCTGGGGGATAAAACATTTTTACAAGATTCATTGGAAGGCCCAGGCTCAAATAAATATTGCAAAGCCCCTTACATGCCAAGCTCTGCCATTACATAGCCTCCTCTGGTAAAGCATTTGGTCCATCATGGGCCTATCTTCACTCCTTTGGAAAAGAATTATCTTCCTGGAAATATTATTTTTATAGCATAAATATAGATATGACATAGTTCTGTAATATAATCCCAAGTGAAAAATAATTGAGAAGTTGTTTCATAATATTAATAGGCATATGTTTAAAAAAAGAATCCTAAAAGTATAATGTGGTTTCTTGCTGTTATGGGATGAATTGTGCCCTCCTAGAATCAATATGTTTAAGTACTAACCCCTAGAATCTCAGAATAGGACTATACTTGGAGATAGTCTTTAAAGAAGTAACTAAAATAAAATGAGGTCACTAAGGTGAACCCTAATCTAAATGACTAGTGTCCTTATAAGAGGAAGAACTTTGGACTCAGACCCATACAAAGGGAAGACCACGTGCAGAGAGAAGATGGCCATCTGAAAGTCAAGTAGATAGGCTTCAGAAGAAACTGACTTGCCAACTTGATCTTGGACTTCCTGAATTATGAGAAGACAACTTTATTTTGCTTAAGCCACTCAATGTGTATATTTTGTTATGGCAGCCCTAAAAAAATAGTAAGTCTTTGATATCTGTTGACAACATACTAGCAATATTTGTTATACTTTCTAAGAAAAAGTAGTTTTCAAAATTACATTGTTTTCATACTTAATAGAAAGTCAGTGGTTTGTGTTTATGGAGAATAGGGGATAAGACCTGTTTTTGCATATGAACACTCCAAATTAATGTGAAGCCAGTTATTTACATTCATGTTATTTTTTCCTCTAAGCATCACTAAATGTGTTTGCAAAAAGGCAAAATCAGCAGAAAATTCAGAAGACAAATTTTTCAAAGTTTGTTTTTACAATGGAAAAACTTAATATCCATCCAATAGGATAAAAAAACCCTGACAAAATGTAGTAGTAGTATGATTTGTATATTTATTGATTACATATGGTAAGCAATAAAAATGCAATGTGCATAATTTATTTAAGTAACTTCTAAAATCTTTGTCATTCAGTTGATTTCTAAGAATGGACTCCACATTATTTTGAAGAAAAATTGATATTTTTCATTAAATGTTTATAGACATTCCATGATAATTTAATATAGGCAATTATTTTAAAAAACATAATCATCATATCTTTAAAAATACAGAGCAAACAAGAGAATGAAATTTTATATTTTCTGATAATACTGTGGCTTTGATTTAGTATTTTATTTTTTCCAGGAGTGTGTGTGTGTGTGTGTGTGTGTGTGTGTGTGTGTGTGTGTTAAATACCTCCTGCCCCTGAAAAGACGGTTTCCAAATTATGGAAAACATATATACTTAAAATCTCAATATATTTGGAAAAAAGTTACGCAAGTATTTTGGTTCGCATCTCAGGTGATTTAATTTTATTTCAGCAGAAATTATAGAGAAGGTATAAGAATTATAATAAATACCAGCAGCACAGAATCTCGCCAGTTGAAAACAGAGATATACTTAAGTGCCATTTGACAGGAACACAGAGCCATATTGTTTCATCTTTTCATTACATTCAGAATAAAAGTAGATTCAAACCGATTATGGAAAACACTGTATAGCTTAATGCAAGGAAAATTCCATTGTGATAGACATGAAATTTCTGAACATCAAATTTACAAGTTCAACAGAAGGTTATCGAAGTCTATTTCAGACATCAGTGTGTCTCAGACTTGAGTGTGAACTGCAAGTGGGCAGAGATGTTTTACTCAGTGTCACTGTAGCACCTATTCCTTTTAATTTGCTCTTCCACGGTGAGTTGTTCAGACTGGACCTCCACTCTGGGAAATGAAGGCTTAGCTGCACATGCACTGCTTGGAGCATCACAACCTGTATTCCCATTAACCTGGGCTGTTACTATTGCTTCACCATGCCCACGTTTGATGCCCTTCCCAAATTCTCTTAAATACAAGCATGGCATATTTTTAATTTGATCTACAGATTCCATTAAGTCACGTTCGAAAATGTTCTCATTCTTTTTGGAAAAAGCAGCGATCTTCACAGGGTTAGAAAAAAGGAAGTGTAGATTTTTGTTATTTGCATGGTTTCCTTTGGTGTTTAAGATATTTGTATCAGAAGAGGCTAAGGATCTTTCCTCCTTTACTATTAACCTGCCACTGAGACCCAGTTTGGGGGCAGACTGCACGGGACTGCCAGCAGTAGCTCTGTCAGCCTGTTTCCCGAGGGCCATGGCTAGAATATTCCTCGAGTACGCCTTCTCAGATTCAAATATACCAAGTAACTCTGAGATTCTAGATGCATTTTCTAAATTTTCAATTTGAAATTCACTTGCGGTATAGTTTGCTTCCCTTGACAATGGTAATAGATTAGGAAATTCTAAAATAGATGTCTTCTGCCTGCAATTACTCAGACACGAGACTGCTACATAATTGTTATTATTATTCTTATTCAAATTCTCTTTACAATTTTCTGGCACCACCTCATCATCAGTGTTAGCAACCTGTAAAACTTCTGTACCATCAGGTTCATTAGTTTCTTCATTTTTCCCCTTCTGAGCACTCTGCACAACCACATTATTGTTGTCATTAAGATCCATTTCACTTTTCCTCTTATTCTTTGTATCTTCAGCCTCATTCAGCTTATCTTGCACATTCTTATTTCCTTCCTTCTTCTCATCTTTTCTTGCTTCGTACATGTCCATGTCTTTGATTCCTATAACATCCTCTTTTTGACACATATGGATGGACTGCAGATACGGCTGCAGGAAAGAAACATTATCTTGCTCTTGCCCTTTATTTCCCAGAGTTTTAACGGGTTCTATTAGTGATTCACTTTTAAATTCAGAGGATGTAGGGACTGTCATTTCTGGTGGCCATTTAGGTTTACTCATTTTGAACTCTTCCTCAAGGGGGAAGTTCTTCTTAGGCATCTCCCTGGAAGGGGGCCAAATGATTTTTAATTTTCCCCTCTCCCTGAATTTTTTCAAATCATCTCTTTGTCCTCTACTGTTACTATCATCTAACTGTTTATTAAGATCTCCAAGTAAGGCAGTGTTTTCCACACTACTTTTACACATATTTGTGGCTTCATTAGGAATAAAATCCACTGAGCTGCTTTGATTTTTGTAATTCCATCGATCTTTATGCTGTTTGTGTCCAAAACCTTCATCATAATTTCCTTTAGATTTGAAAAGCTGGTTAAAGTGAGGTTTACAATATATTTGTCCATGAAGTGATGCATAATTTCCCAAACTGCCAAAAAGAAAAAAAAAAAAGAAAAAATGTTTAACATTCCATATATATACTGTAAATTCATAGGGAATTAGGAAATTAATTATTTCAAGAATGAGTCAGAGATTCAGTACAATTAATTTACTGGCAATAGGAATGTACTTATTAATTGAACGTTCTTGTTAGATAATGGTTACTGCTAACATTCAACATGATACATGTCTTATTTAGAATTTCATGTTTAGTATTTAGAATTTCATGTTGTATGCCAAGTACTGGTATAATAGCTATTATAGTATAATACATATATGGATATAGATGGTGTAAAATGATAAGACTAAACCTTTGTTAATTCAGTGGTTTATGCGGGGGCTGCATTTTTCAATAAATCCTGAAGAGTACACACACACACACACAAATCAACCATTTAAATTTCCTTGTTAACTAGATTTTGAATGTACTGGAAAGGTTGCCTATGCAATTGTTTATTTGGCCTCTTTGGGGAGATCAACAAATAGAGTGCCTGTTAAAATTAAAATCAAATTTAGTCAGAGGCATCATTTTTTTTAGTTATCATTGAGTCTCCACATAAATACAGATACACGAATTAGATACAAAAACTTAAAGCCCACGGATAAAGTTTATAACAAAACTAAGTGATAGGTGCTCTGGTGGCTCAGTCAGTTAAGTGTCTGACTGTTGATGTTAGCTCAGGTTGTGATCTCATGGTTGTGAGATCAAGCCCCGCAATGGGCTCCTCGCCAAACATGGAGTCTGCTTGGGATCCTCTCCCTCTCCCTCTCTCCCTGCTCCTCCCCACTCATGCTCTCTCTTTCTCAAAATAAACAAATAAATAAACATTAAAAAAAACAGCAACAAAAGTGACAAGGTATCCTCACCAAACCCAAAATATAAGGAGGTAAAAACAAACCAAAAACTCTAAGACTAGCCTGAGAGTCGCATCTGTATGAGTGACAGCAGAAGCAGCAAAGAAGGTGTCTAAAAAAACAGAAAATATAAAACCACAAAATAGTCAGCCAGTATTTTCTGGAAAGTATCACACGCCAGAGAATAGCAGCTGAAACTGGGTGGGGTTTAACCTTCTTCATTGGCCAGTGAGTGCAAGGGCCCTGTAGCAGGGAAGTCTGCCAGAGAAGTTAAAACTCTCAAAATTGACCAACTGAGATCCCCTTTTAGGATAACACTTTACACTGAAAACAAAAATATGGGAATTGAATCAAAACGTAATTGGATAATGATGACAGAAATGAAAGAGAAGGTCCCGACTAACATGGGGGAGATGAATCAAGGCAGGAAATCCCAGAATTCAAGCCATTGTGGTTTTTTGGACAGTGTATGAAAACTGGAATTGGTAGTACTGGGAAATTGGGAAAACCATCCTAAACATTGCCTCCTCCTAAGATTTGGGAAAACTAATGCCATGTGAAAATGAGCCACAGAAAAGTATTAAGGCCAAATATCATACAGATTTATTATAAGAAATGAAAGAGTAATGGGGCGCCTGGGTGGCGCAGTCGGTTAAGCGTCCGACTTCAGCCAGGTCACGATCTCGCGGTCCGTGAGTTCGAGCCCCGCGTCAGGCTCTGGGCTGACGGCTCAGAGCCTCCAGCCTGTTTCCGATTCTGTGTCTCCCTCTCTCTCTGCCCCTCCCCCATTCATGCTCTGTCTCTCTCTGTCCCAAAAATAAATAAACGTTGAAAAAAAAATTAAAAAAAAAAAAGAAATGAAAGAGTAAGGAGAATTTTTCATATCACTACAGACAATGAAAACATGCTAGAAAAACATGTTCTCAACATCAAAATTTTAAAAATGAGCAAAAAGACATTAAAACATTATAAAAAGGCTTGAAAGTTTAGCATGAATTGTAATTAGAAAAATGTCATAAATAAAAAAAAAGAAAAATGTCATAAATGAGGTGAGGTGTGAGAAATCAGGGGAAAAATCAGAAATAAAAGAAAAAAATCAGTAATAGAAACTAAACTAAAAGAAATTAAGAGCATATAAACACAATAGAAAATACTTTAAGAGGAGAAATAGGAGAATAAGAGGATGAAAACTTACAACCAGAAATTAAAAAAAGATGATTTGAGAGAAGAACAATTAATAAAGACAGGCACAAAATATCCATGTAGGTATAACAGAAGTTCCTGAAGAAGAAAATAAAGTAATGTGATAGGTTAAATGCTAAAAAGCTATAGTTTAAGGAAACTTTCCTCATATAAAAAGGTATGAAACTATATATTGAAAGAGGCACACTAGGTAACTGAGACTATTTGACCCAGAATGACCAACGTCAAGAAATATCCTAGTGAAATCACTGGACTTTAAATATAAAGAAAAAAAATCCTTTGTGTTTATCTAAAAAGAAAAGAAAAGCATATGATTTATAAGAGAAAAAATTAGATTATTATCAGTCATTTCCAACACTTTACGCCAAAAGAAAATGGAATAATGCATTTAAAATATTCAGTGAAAGAAAGTATAAGTCAATGATTTTTCTTTCAGCAAGACTGACTTTCCATTATCAAGATCACAGAACAGCCTTTCTGAGGAATCTACTAGAAAATAAGCTTGCATAACTAGAATAGCTACAGAAGTATCAACATAAACATCTGTTGCAAGCATTATATACATATAAATATAAAACCTATAAACTAAAGATGAAATGATGGTAATGAGGGAGGTGGTGTGATATGTAATGGCTGGTTAATATGACACTGAAGACATAACACAATTAAAAAAGAATGGAATGCGGATGAATGGGGAGCAAATGCCATTTAAGTTTTCCTAATCAAATTAGGGGTGCTGATAGTTTTGCTATTCCAAAACTGTTGTTCAAGTGAATATGGGATACTCTTTTTTTTTAATGTTTTATTTATTTTTGAGAGACCATGAGTGGGGCAGGGGCTGAGAGAGAGGGGACAGAGGACCCCAAGTGGGCTCTGTGCTGACAGCAGTGAGCCTGATGCCGGCTCGAACTCTCAAACAATGAGATCATGACCTGAGCCGAAATCAAGAGTTGGCTGCTTAACTGACTGAACCACCCACGTGCCCCTGAATATGGAATATTCTAATTCTTTCCTCTCCTTGGTCTTTGAGAACCGGAAGTCTTGAAGTGAAAGCGAGGAGGCAGACGTGGAATAGAAAAGAGGCTACGGCAAAAGCAATGCAGTATTGAATTCAATTTGAGATATTCCTACAAATTCATGATATATTTTTTTATATATAAACATTTACTAGCTCTTAACACTAAGAAAGCTTCAAAATAGTAACCAACCCAGTAGAAAGAGCATTGAGATTATAATCTTAAAATGCCATTTCTCACAAATAAAAAAAAAGTAAAAAGGAAATGATTGATCCTGGATCTGGAGGAAGTAAGTGTATCAAAGGAGTATGGAACATCTAGTCCTACCAGATAATGAGAAAACTATCAGAGAGTACTTAGGTCTTGTCAAAAGGACTGAAGAGAGAACCTGAAGAGGTCAGGGATAGAATGATTTGAGCTTCAGAAATGATAATAACTGCATCTGATTAAAACCAAGCAAACATATGTAAGTCTATGAGTTTATAAATATATCATGAATATTTTAAAATTCGTTACCTCTTAGGAGATAAGGAACCATTTCATTACATTGTTAAATAAGTAACTGATACATTGGCAAAACAGGTAAACAAAGGGAAAAAGTTATGTATTTATTCTGCCTTTCCTTCACCAACTGTATCACCAAGTGACCACATAGTAGATGAGGGGAAGAATCACCTGTAAAAGTAGTCAAACTAATAATGAAAAATAAAGAACAAAATGAGAATATGAACATTTTGTAAATATCAATTAATGCATATAGGTATTAAGATTTCATTTTTGCTATGATTGCAAAACCAGACACGAGCAGACACTATGTGCTTACTATATTCTTGCCAACACTCCCTATGTTCTTGAAAAAGGTATCAAATCTTAGTTTAAATCAGAATCTAGATTCAGCTGACAGTTTTTCAGAAACACAGGGGAGAAAGGAGTATGTGAACTACATGATAAGTGAGCAATCAGCAAATCCAGACTGGGTAATTCTACAGGTCAAATATTCCAGGTTCTTCACAAATAAATTGTAAGGAATGAAAGAAATGGATAGAAAACCCTATAGATTTAAAAGATGTAAAAGACATATCAAAGTTTTAAAAAATGAATACAACTAAAGTATAATATCCAAGAAAGCATATTTGGATAAAAAAGCTATAAAAATGCAAGGAAGAAACTATTAAAAAGAATACTATTTACTCAGAGAGAGAGAACTGGTTGTGTTTGGGTGAGGCACATGGAAGGAGCTTCTGGAACCGTTGGCAATGTTTATTTATTGACCTTGGTACTAGTTAGAAAGCGTTCACTTTATAATAATTTATTAAATCATACATTTGATTTGTTTTTTTCTATATTTGTGGCTTTTGGTATAATGACTTTTAAAAAATATTAGTCACTGGGGGCACCTGGGTGGCTCAGTCTGTTAAGCATCTGACTTTGGCTCACGTCATAATCTCATGGTTTGTAAGTTCGAGTCTTGTGTCAGGCCCTATGCTGACAGCTCAGAGCCTGGAGCCTGCTTCAGATTCTGTGTCTCCCTCTCTCTCTCTGCCCCCCCTCCCCACTCACGCTCTGTCTCTCTCTCTCTCTCTCTCTCAAAAAAAAAAATAAATAAACACAAAAAAATTTTAAAAATATCAGTCATCAAATATTTTTCAGTCCTTATTAAATGTCAGGGCTTTACTAGGTGTGAGAGTCAAACATTAACACATTTCCTACAGCTGGAAAGCAGTTACATTAGATTGTGTTAAGAATGGGGCAAGCACTGGGATGCTCCGGGAGCACATAGGAGGGACACTTGAATCCATATGTGGGGATCAAAGCAGGCTTTTTCAAAGACATAAAGTCTCAGTTGAGGTCTGAAGAATGAGTGGATATTAGCCTGGTGAAGAGCTGGAGAGGGGGCATGGGAAAACTCCTACAAGGAGTGGAAATAACATTTGGGACCAACTAGATATGAGAGAGAAAGATAATGATTTTGAGGAACTGAAATTCAGATTTCATGAAAAGCAACATGCAATGGGAGGAAGGGGTGTTGGGAAAGGAGCTAGGGTAAGACTCCGAATTGCCTGTTAATTCATAGTAAGACGATAATTTTACTTTGATAGAGGTAACCATCATACGTTTTAAACAGATTTGCATTTTAGAAAGATCATTTTCACTACATCATGGAGCATGTACTGGGGCAAGTTGTTGGTGGTAATGGAGGTAAGAGATAATGGGGGCAGGGAGGCTAATTTGCTAGAAAGACTGTTGCATTAGTACAGGTGAGAGACGACACTTGCTTGGAAGATGCCTGGGCTGTGGGGATGGAGGAAAATGTACAGCCCAAGAGGCATTTATGGGATATCAGTTATAGGACTTGGTCATTGCTTGGGTATAGGGAATGAAGAAGAGGAAGGACTGAAAGGTAACTTCATGTTTCAGTCATTGAGTTAGTGTTAATGTCATTTATTGAGAAACTAGCATACAGACCAGAAGTCAAGGAAGGAATTTCAGAAGACAGAAAAAATAATGGAGCATATTGAATTTGGTGTACAAGTGAGAAATCTAATTGGAGATGAATGCTAGTCATTGAGATACAAGCATCTGATAGAGAAGAGAACTGGGCTACTGTACAGATTTCAGAGTTATTCTACATGGATGATGATTAAAGTCATGGAAGTGGATGCAGTAAACTATATATATAAAGAATATAAACAGAAGAATAAATGGCCATAACAGAATCCTAAGGAACTCTAACATTTCAGTAATGGACAGAAAAGAGTCACCCACATAGGAGTCAGAGAAGGAACACCCAGAAGGTAGGACGAAACTATTATACTCTGGCGTCATGGAAACCAAAGAAAAAGAACATTGCAGTAAAGGGTGTTTGACACTGTCAGTTTAAGTCAGGAAAGATATAGCCTGATACACACTGGATTTGGCAAAATAATTACAATTTCAGCATCTCAGACTATAGCCACACCAAATGCCACATTCATTAAAATGCATTTGTTACTGTATTGATACAGTGCTTCTGTTGCAACAGACAGGAACAAACAAAACAAAAAACAAAAGACAAAAAAGACCTAGTATATCTTACCTGACACTGACAATACTCTACATTCTTATTTTTTCTTCTTTTATTTAGACACAATACCCAGACATAGGTATACTCTAGCCCATCACCTAATTTTGTATATGAAGTTTTACTGAAATACAACTGGGCCCATTAGTTTACAGCCACACTTGTTCATTTAGTTAACTGTGGATGCTTTTCCACTCAACTGGAAAGTTGAGTAGTGACAGAAATAGTATGGCCTATAAAATCGAAAATATTTACTATCTGGCCCTTTACAGAACAAGTTTTCTGACTCATGATCTTGAATCTAGACTTAAGGGGTGCCTGGATGGTTCATGGTTCAGTCTGTAGAAGATGCAATTCTTGATCTCAGGGTCTTGAGTTCAAGTCCCATGTTGGGCACAGAGCTTACTTAAAATAAAATAAGGTTGGGGGTTCCTGGGTGCTTCAGTTGGTTATGTGTCCAACTCTTAATTTGGCTCATATCATGATCTCATAGTTTGTGAGATTGAGCCTCCACGTTGGACTCTGTGCTGCACAGAGCCTTCTTGGGATTCTCTCTCCCTCTCTGCCGCCCCGCACCGCGCCCCCTCGCACTTTATCTGTCTCAAAAATAGATAAATAAGGGGCGCCTGGGTGGTTCAGTCAGTTAAGCATCTGACTTTGGCTCAGGTCATGATCTCACAGTTTGTGGGTCCAAGCCCTGCGTTGTTGTGCTCTTTGCTGTCAGTGTAGAAACTCTCTTTGGGTCCTCTATCTCTATTTCTCTTTGCTCATCCTTCACTTTCTCTCTCTCTCTCTCTCTCTCTCTCTCTCTCTCAAAAATAAATAAACATTACTTTTGTTTTTTTTAATGAGGCACCTGGGTGGCTCAGTTGGTTAAGCAACCGACTCTTGGTTTTGGCTCAGGTCACAATCTCACAGGTTTGTGGGTTCAAGCCCTGCATTGGGCTCTGTGCTGACAATGCAGAGCCTGCTTGGTATTCTCTCTCTCTCTGTCTCTCTCTCTCTCTCTCTCTGCCCTTCCCCTGCTTGTGTTCTCTCTCTTTGAAAAAAAAAACTTAAAAACATTTTTAATAAATATATTTTCAAGTAAAATATAATAAGATTGAAAGTAGAATCCAGACTTCCGACTCAAGTGGTAACTCAAAAATGCCTATTTGTACAGAATTTCTTGATTTTTCTCATCTGTGTGATCTCCAGGTTTAGACAAAAGGAACCTTTCTGGATTTGATTAAGAAAGCAATATTTCAAAAGGGAAAAGGTCACTGCCATCCTGAGAAAAAAGAACCCAACAACACCCCCTTTTGTAGTTGTGTTAACTGATGACAGCAAGATCTAGAAAATGTTGTGTCTTCTAGAGACATGATGTTATAAGTATATTGTAGGCTCCTCCAGCATTTGTGCCACAGACCTCAGAACATTTTACCTCAGTTTACTGTTGCAGTGGCGGCATCGGAAGCAGGATTTATGAAAACTCTGCTTGTCCGCTACTAGGCACTCCATTGGATAAACAGTCTTTTGACAAAGTGTACATATTGCCTTGTCTTGGAGCAGCAGCTTCTAAAAATAAAAATTTACCAAAGGTTATATGATGCTGTCTTCAATCACACTGCAAAACCAAAACAAATAACAGTATATTGACTAGCCATGCAGTTAAAGTAAAAGCTTGTAAGACTCCTGTCCTAACAGCGCTTCTGTGGAAACTATCCTACCATCGGGTGTGAGGTTCTGGAACATCAATGCCCAACATTTTCACATTTTAAAATATCCTGGAGAGAGTTCTCCAGAGTGCCTACGTAGCTCTTAAAGCTGAGGATATTGTATTCGTTTAAATAATTTCCTTGATGACTTCGTGTTGGCTCTGTGACACCTTTTCCTAACTTTAATACAGCGAGACTCCTGAATATGTTGAGACGTTCAGGGCCATTTCTCCTCAATCTAAATGGCTTAAATTGTAGGGCTTTTGGGATTCTCACGTTTGCCTTTTACATGTTCCCTACCTCTTCCCTGGCTATATCATCCCTGTGGCCCCCTGCTGTGGTGCTCAGGTGGATGCCAGCTCCTGTGAATCACAGTAGTGCTTAGACAGTGGTTCAAAACTGACATAGAACTTTCACCTCAGTACTGTTTTGATCCTCCCTACAATCCCATGAGACGAACTAAGCTTTCATATAAGTTATATATAAAGGCATATATGCTCAGGGTTCCTTTTACAAATAAGTGTGTATTTTAGAGCCTCGATGCTCAATTTGAGCTAGTAAGAGATCTCCTTTGTTTATTTGGTAGGACACATATTTCTATATTTAACACGGGGTGGGTTTATTTTTCCTTTTTTGTCTTTTCTACATGCTTTTAGCTATCTTAACAGAAACTGAGCATTTGAAATTAATTGGACAGCTTTGCTTGATTATGCCAGAAGCAAGCACATTAAGAAGTCATATTAATCTGATAAACTAGACACATATGTTGCAAATATGATAGAGGGATAATTATTGGTTTCAGCAGTTTTTATTTTTAAACTTCCTATTCCTTTCAATCTGTTTAAAAGAATGGACTACGTTAATGGTGCACATTAATTATGTCAAATCTTTTTATTGTAAAGCCTCATTAATTGTAAAATGCAGAGAAATAAAAAGAAATAAAGTGTTTTCTGATGTTAAAAAATATGTACTAACTCCATGTGTTTTGAATTTCCCTCCTTCTAAATATAGTCAAATTTTTAAAATGTATTGTCCATGTTCATGTGTGAATGAGGCCAAGTGAACTATCATTTGGAGTTTAAGAAAGGTGAAATGAAATTAGTTATAGAATAAAAATAGTGCCATTAGAAAACAGTAACTCATCCAATTTAATAACAATAATTCTATATACAAAAGGTCTAATTCCATATGTATATTTTCATCAAAGATATCAATCAATACAAATCATGAAAGCACACATGAAGGGTATAAATTGTTTCTTGGGTTATTAGCAGGCTGTGTTGAATTCAAACACAACACCACTCAAATCTGGCAGTTAAAAATATGTCAATAGTAGGCCAATAGATATTACCTCATATTGTCTTAAACAAGTGGATAAAATATTAACTTTTAATAAAAATATAAATAATGTGCTATGTGTATACCGTTATTAATAAATACACTGTTACATATAATTGTCAATGCTGTCACAGCAACAATGATTGTATCTGCTGCTCTACCTCAAGTCTTATTTACCTTGACAAATACAGGTCTCAATCAATCTATGTTGTTATTCTCACACAGTGCAGATGAATCCTGTGTTAGATGCTTTTGTGAAAAGAAAGCAGTAAGAGCGAGCGAGCATTGTAAAGAGAAGGAGATCCTCCACCAGGGAAAGCTGTTAGTTTTTGGTTATTGCCAAGCACCCTTCTAACTGCAAGCCATCCTAGCTATGGAACATGTGCCTTTAAGCGGGTTAATCTTCACACTCTGCACACTCTCATTTACCACTGATAAATGCAGAGTCCTCGTGGAAGGTGGTTCTCATCTCAGTGGCAGAAGCATCTGAGGTTGCACAACCCAGGCTTTTGAAAACGCTTTCACTCTCCTGCCATGCCTTCTGAAAATTCCTCCCGAGTTCTTTAGGTGAATCAGAAATATCTAAAATATGGCCAGCGATGACATCTTCATAGGTTGGCGGGGCATGCTTGAAGTCAAAGCCAGATTTGCCAGCTTCTGAGCTATGTGATGAAGAGACCGTCATCCTCGACCCAACAACTTGGCCCTCAAATGCATCCACACCTGAGAAATGTTCACTTAGCGTCCTTGTTTCAGAGCGGACGCTGGGCTGCTTGACAGAGACTTTTTCTTGTAGCTCTCTAGGACGGTTGCAAGAAAAGCCTGTAAAACTCGTATTTTCTAGAGATGTTAATCCAAATTCCTCCTTACAAAACGAATGACTTTCTTGTTTAATATTATGGTTTGTTTCTCCATTGGTATAAACTCTTCTATTTGACTTTGCTTCAAAAGCTGGGCCATCTTCAAATTCCCTGAACCATCTGTTTATTTCATTTTCATGGTCAGTCACGAAATTTTCAGCCATTTGGACAGTTTGGTTGGCGGCTTCAAACCTCTGCGTGTGCTCTGAGCGGCGGGGCCCTTCGACCTTGCGGATGATTTCCACCGCGTCAAAACTTTCAGTGTCCGGCAGGAGGCGCTGCGCGGAATTTCCAGCGTCTTTGTGAAAGTAAGTCGCCCTTTTCTCCACTTGCCTAACTTCCTCTTGAGCTTCCATGGATCCTCTGAAGGAACCACTATCTACATGGTTTACACTTATAGGTATTGTGATTGTGGGTGGAGAGTCCCTACCACGGGTTTCTATCTTAATTTGACGACGAAGTGTTGCAGGAGACGCGATGATCTCAGACCTTTTCTCCACAATCGGAACCGGGGTTCCTGATGTGCACGGGACGCCCCCTCTGGACAGCTTTGCAGTGGTGTCTTTGAGTTTGACAAGCTGCTCAGAGCGACTCCTGGGCGGAGGAGGGGACGCATCTGCTCTGCCAACTCTAGATGTTTGTGCCATGGGAGTTCTTGGCGATGGTTCAGTAAAACTGTCCTTTTTAGGGGACTGAGAGAGCTCATCCTTAGTACAGGTTTCTGTTCGCCGGGCAGTAGACTCGATTGTTATAAAAGTTGGTGACGGTGGGCGTGTTTTTAAGGAGGGAGGAGAGATCTTGCTATTATCTAATTTAATTTCCTGATGGGTTTTCACATGATTGTGAGCAGTTGCTTCATGGTGAGTTGCTACTTGGCAGTGTTCTGTTTTTTCTACAATCGTATTTTCTTGCTGTTCACTAACATTAGGCATTTTAGGTAACGTTTCGTTAAGGCTGGTGGGTTTATGCCTCTGCTTTCCTGCTTTGGAGGATATCATGGCTGTTTGAATTATATCCTCACAGGACATAAGCATTTCCTCTGCTTGAGTTTTAATATGCGTTATTTCTTCTTTGATTTTTTCTATGTTATTTTCCATAGCAATGCAAACTCCATATTGTCTTTTTTCTTCACTTAATAGCCATACTGGAATAATATTTAACAGTGTCTGAAATGTTTTAAGGCCATTTTTATCTGGCTCTGCTTCAAACTGTTTTACCCTAGACAAAATCTGTTGTAGTTCTTCACGTTTTCTCAAGAATTCCAATATATTTATAGCACATTTTCCATCATCCTGCTGGGATTCTTTCACAGAGGAAAATAAAGATTTGTTCTGTGTAATCTCTTGCTTTGAATCTTTAGTATTAGAAAAGACTTGTTTCTGTTGTATGCCCTTGACTCCAAGACATTTTTCTTCCTGCAGCTTATTATACGGCTCGGGCAATTTTTTATGTTCAACTTGACTTTCAGAAGTCTGTATTTGTGTTTGCTGAAAATTCTGTGTCTGTGAATCAAGATGTACATCAGTAACCTTTTGCTTGACTACCTTCTGTGCCGATTTATTCAAATGTTCTTGTTTTCTTTCCACTGTTAGTCTCTCTTCCTTTGGACCAGCCATTGATGCTTCCTGATTTGTTCTTTCGTTTCCTGGAAGTTTCCCGCTCTCAGATTCTCTATATTCCCTTTGCTTCTCATGAACTATATTGAGTTTATTTTCATGGCTTTTCCCTGTGGGTTCTGTAGGCAATTTGATTGTTACTCTTTTCTCCTTCTTAGGTAATTGACAATATTTTTCAGCTACAGATTGCTTATTACTATATTCAGTGCTTGCTTCAGTTTTCTCAGTTTTCTGGTACTGTCGTTTGCTAATGGTTTGAACATCAACTTCAGATTGCTTTTTATGGCTTTCATAGATGTGGTCTGTTTCATTTAATTTGTGATCTGCAGTTGGAAGCTTGGTACTCTTAACTGTGAAACTTGGGGAAACTGGTTTTCTTTGGGGCAAGTGCAACTGCTCTTCCACATACTTCTGTTGTGCTTGTTGTGTCTTACATTCCTGGTGACTCTGTTTAATTTCACAAGCTGATATAGATTGTAGCGTGTCCCTCGAGCTCTGTAAAACTTCCTTTTCCATGATATCTTTGTCTTCTGAGGCTAGTAGAGTACGTTGGCACCCCTCGGCAGCAACCGTCACCGCTGGTGTTGTGGAAGGCGGGTTATCCGCGCCCACTCCTAGTACTTGAGAATGACTTTGAGAGTCCATTCCGGGTAGGGGAACCACCTCATTTGTTTTTTGTAACAGCACTTCCTTTTTCAACTCTGACATATTTTGATTTGGGCTTTCTGTTTTGACTATCTTGTAGCAAGAACTCTCATGTTTCTGTTTTTCAAGCTCTTCTCTTTGTTGTCTATACTTTTCTTCAGCAATCATTAAAGGTGTCTTAAATTTTCTCATATAAGGTTTTGGACTTTGTTGTCCTGAGCCTGCTGAGAATGAATGCGATTTTACCAGAGGTGCTATTGTGTTTTCCTTGGGTTGTGAAGTTTCTGGAACTGTCTGTGAGAGAGATCTTTTAGAGTCCATAGATAATTGTTTGCTTTCATCAAGATTTCTAGATAAGTTCTGCTTCATCTCTGTGTGTTCACTGCTAGTCACCATTATTACTTTTTTCTGATCCTTCGAGGGAGTGGCTTTACATTCCATATCTGGTGGGGAATTTTCCAATTCACCTCTTGGGGAACCATGATTCTTTTTATCTTCCATCTGTTTGAAAAATTTGGGTTTGGGGAATGTGGGAGGTGGCAAAATTACTCCCGATTTTCCTGTTAGGACTTTAGCCTGAGAATGAGTTTGCTGCGAACTTGAGGCTTCTTGTTGGGAATATTGTATGATTGCTCCACTTCGCTTTTCTTGAACAGAGGAGGGAAGAAGATGCGATGGTTTAAGAGATGGGGTTGGAGGAGGGGGAGGTGGCGGAAACATTGACAGACATTCAGATTTCTCATTTTCTGGTGGTGGAGGAAGAGGGAGGCCTGGGAAACTTTCAAATTCAGCCTTTATCATCTCTGTGGACAGTGAGGGAGGAAAAACGTTTTTTTCAGGCAACATCATTAAAGGAGGTGGAGGAGGAAGAGGAAATTCAATTTCGGACGACGCATTGGAAGGTGGAGCAGGAGGTGGAGATGGAGGTGGAAGAGAACACTCACTTTCTTTTAAATTATTTTCAGGGTTAAAGCTGATTGAATTAAAGGACATTTCCATTGCCCTTTTTAAGTCTGTGGAAGTATTTGTCCTCATTAGAAAGTCCTGACTCTTCAGATGAACATCAGCCTGCTTTTTGTCACTTGCCTTAAATTTACTGTGGCTTTTTGGGGAGACTTTTACTTCTGTTGTATTCGATATATCTTGATCTATAGGCAAAATTGGCTGAGGGTTCATGTTCTTCCTTATACCTTTACTAGAACATTGTATTTCTTGCTTTAACGAAGTTTGCTTCTGAAAGTCCTGCGAAACTTCGCAAGTTTCCACAACTGTCTTGTTGACTAGACTCCGGGTTTGACTGGGCTTAGGGCTTTGTTTATCTGTTGATATTTTAGTCTGTTCGGTATTTTTTGGACTCTTTACAGAGAAAGACTCAATCTTCTGGTGGTCATTTCTCAGTTCGCAAGTTTGAGTCTGTTGCCTTCCAATTGTTTTATCAACAGATTGGGTAGAGTTAAAGACCGCATCCTTCTTCTGTTCTCTCACTGTCTCTGATTCCTTAGTTTTTAGATTTTCCTTAGCTGACACAGTTGAAGTCAATTGTCTGCTCATATGTTCATCACCAAAATGCTGCTCTGCTGTGGTATCCATCCAGACACCCATTTTGTCCCCTGAATCCAACACATTTTTACTAGCTTTGTGGTGTGAATTAGATAGTCTTCTAAGGTTTTTCTCAAGAGCGTCGTTGTTTTGTTCACGATCTATGACAATCTTTACGGTGCCTTTTGGGGCTTTTGGAAGATTAAGTTCAGTTCTTTCTTCTATTAAATTCCCATGACAAGATTTGCCTGTAGTTTGATTGGGAGTATCTGTTCCCCCTTGCCACCTGGCTGCTGGTTCAAAAGGTCCTGGTCTTGGCTGAAGAACACTTTTTCTGTCCCTCTGTTCGGCCACCTGATGAATCTTTGTTTTCTGCTCTTCTGAAGAACCTACCATCACCGCCTTCACATCTTCTTTCATTACACTTTTCTTATCCACCTCTTTAAAAGCTCTCTGTGCTTTTTTCAGATTCCTTAATGACATTTCAAGGTCATCTCGGATAAGCTCCTTTTTCAGGATTTCTGTCCTTGTGTTTGCAGTCTTTTCAAGGCATTCAATAGCTTTCTCAATATCATCAGGGATGGCATTGGGTTGTTTAGATTCTTTCCATTGGTGGCTTGATTCCTTAAGTGACTTGAATGTGGCCAGCATGTCACTTTTTATAATTTCTTCTGTTTTAGCTACTGTTTTCTGACTTATGGCCTGGTTGAGGGAATTTAGGGTTGATTTCAAATCACCTTTTATAATTTCTTCTTTGGGTGTCTTGCAAAATGTAGTCTGAGGCTCTGTCATAAAAACCTTAACTGTATTCTGCACATCTCCTGGGATGATGTCAGTTTCGTTAACAGTACGTTCAACCCGAGATTGCCTTTTCTTCAGTAACAGTTTTGTGCCCTCCACATCACCACCAATTATTTCTTCCTCTCTTTCTTGTTTCCCAGCTGTTAGTGTTTCATTTGACCCTGTCTGGAGTTGCTTAAGATAATCCAAAGCTCCAATTTCTATGCATGTTGTGAAAAACTGAACATTTCCCCTCTCAGAGGCATCGATTTTAGCCCTTTCAGATATTTTATTGTTTGATATGGAAGATAGCAAACTATGAATGGTACGTTTCACATCACCCCCTATTACTTCTTCACGCTCAATTGTGTCACCAGTGTTTTCATGAAGAAGACAATAGATAGTCATGTTAATATCTCCTTTTTCATCTTCTTGAATTAAAATGCCTTTCTTTACAGATCTTTCCTCAGAGAACAGGTTTTTTATTGCTTGTTGTACATCACCACTCACTATTTCTTCTTTTTCAGCATGAAATTCTGTTGATCTGTTTAATAATTGAGTTTTGGTCAAATTAACATTTCCCTTCTCTTCTTCACTAACCAAAATCTCCCTTTTTGTACAGTCTCGTTTGGAGAGTAGGTTCACCATTATATTTTTGAGATCAACCCTAATAATTTCTTCTTTCTGTATCTCAGGAGAGGCTTGATTCATTAGCTTGTATTTTGCCATTCGAACATCCCCAACTTCATCAGCTTCAATGATAATTCCAGGAGCCTCAATAACTTTTTGAGAATAGAGTTCTTCCAACGTTTCCTTAATGCTCTTGCCAATAATTTCTACCTTCTCTACCCTACTTTCATTAAATTCATGAAGGGGTGTAGTTTCAAAGAGCCATGTAGTTGTTTTGACATCAGAAGGAGGTATTTCTTCCTTGATGATTTTTGTGGTGCTTTCATCTGCTTCCTTAATAGAGTCCAAAGTTTGATTTTCAAAAAGCCATACTGCCTGCTTAACATCACCTTTCTGTATATCTTCCTGGGTGACGGTTTTGATATTTTCATATTCTGACCCTTCTCCTCTCAGTTCATCTATAGTGTGCGTTTCAAACAGCCAAGTAGATGTTTTAACATTGCCCTTTTGTATTTCATTGACACTTACTGTTCTTATATATGTATTCTTATCAAAATTTTCAGATTCAAAAAGTTGTTTACTTGTTTTTACATCTCCACCTTGAATATAGTCTACAGTGGACACGGTATCACGTGATTCTTCTGAAATCTGATCCAATGGCTGGGTTTCAAATCTGTATCTGACAGAACTAACATCTCCCTTCTGAATGTCTTCTTGTGTGACAGATTTAATAACATACACAGTCTCTGACTGATTAATTGAGTCTAATGGTTTTGTTTCAAAAAGCCACCTCGTTCCTCGTACATCTCCATGAATCACCTCTTCCTTTTTAACTGTTGTCACTTCATGGTAATACCCTTCTCGGTCTTGAATTGCATAGAGTGGCTGGGTTTCAAAGAGCATTCTATAGCTTTTTACGTCACCCTTCATTACTTCTTCAGCAATTGTTTTCTTGGTACTGATACAGTCAGATTCTTCTTTAATCTCATCTAAAGAAAAAGTCTCAAAAATAAAACACCCCTTCCTTACATCCCCACCTTGTATGTCTGTCACTGTCTTAACTAATTCATCACCTTCTTGGCTCTCTTTTATCATATCAATTGGCTGGTTTTCAAAAAGCCACCTACAATTTAAAACATTGCCTTTCTGAATATCTTCAGTCTTTAGGGCTTTGATCTTTTTCAAAACTTCCTCTGAACTGGAACTTATAGAATCTAAGGACTGATTTTCAAATTTATGCCTCATGCTGGAGACATCTCCAGCTTGGATATCCATTTCCATGGCCTTGATTTCTTTTCCTTCTTCTCCTTGTATGCTGTCCAAATTTTCTGTCTCAAAAAGAAAACATGCTGTACGAACATCCCCACCTTGGATCTCCTCCTGTTTTACAGTTTGCAATTTGACTGTTGCTTCAGAGTCATCTTTTATGGTATCAAGAGGCTTAGTTTCAAAGAGCCAAGTGCAGGCTTTGACATCTCCTTTACGAATTTCTTCACAGTCACTCATTAATGAAACTTTTTCATAAAGAGACTCCATTGGTTGGGTTTCAAAAAGCCATCTACAAGTTTTGACATCCCCTTTAACAATATCTGTAGCTTGTTCAGTTTTACTTTCTACTTCTTCCATATTACTAAAATATTTAATTGAATCAAGAGGTTGAGTTTCAAATAGCCACTTAGCAGACTTCACATTTCCAGTCTGTATTTCTTGAG
The DNA here is from genome assembly GCF_022079265.1 of Lynx rufus. Classification (NCBI taxonomy): domain Eukaryota; kingdom Metazoa; phylum Chordata; class Mammalia; order Carnivora; family Felidae; genus Lynx; species Lynx rufus. The sequence continues at coordinate 65,593,300 of NW_025814834.1, forward strand.
CAGATATTCCTCTAATTATCTGGAATTTATGAATGCTTTCATCAAACTGGTCAATGGGCCTTGTTTCAAAGAGCCACCTACAACTCCGTACATCACCTCTTAGGATTTCTTCTTGTTGGACTGTCTTTACTTGATGATATTTTCCAAGGTGATCTTGAATGGCATATAGTGGTGTTGTTTCAAAGAGTGATTTATTTAACTCTACAGCACCTCTCGTGACTCCTTCCACCTGTATTTTATGTGATGCATCAAATTTAATTAAATTGTTTGATTCAAAGATATGTGTGTAATTCTTTACATCACCTCTGTCAACTTCTTCAAGTTTCACTGTTCGTATGTACTCTTTTTTATCTTCTCTAATGTCTTCCAGAGGTTGGGTTTCGAAAACCCATTTTTGGTGTCTAACATCCCCCTTTTCTTCTTCAGAGGCAGTAATTTTTTGAAGTTTTCCTACATCAGGGCTATCTTTTAAAGCCTCTATTGGAAGTGTTTCAAATAGATGCTTAGTAGTTTGTACATCACCCCCTATTATCTCTTCAGATCTTAGAGGATCTGCATCAGAAACTTCTTTTAGAATGTCTAATGGCTGTGTTTCAAACATCCAACACTTTCTGGAGACATCTGTACCTATTATTGTTTCCTTTTCAATGATGACCTCTTCTGAGTCTTCTTTGATTTTCTCCAAAGGTTGAGTTTCAAACAACCACTTTGCCCTACTCACCCCACCTTTGACATTTTCTTCCATGGATATTCCTCGGACAACTTTAATTTCTGTGATATCCTTGTTAATTGTGTCCAAGGGTTGTGTTTCAAACATCCAACGTGCTGTTCTCACATCTCCCTTTTCAACATCTTCTCTGTGAACAGTTTTAATTTCTAGCATTTGACCTAAACCATCCCTAATAACATATAATGGTTGAGTTTCAAAACATTTTATACTTCTCTTCACATTTCCTTTAATTTCTTTGAGTTCAGACCTGAGTTGCAGAAGGTGAAGTTCATCCACTGAATGAAGCTGTCCAAGCTGATCCAGATGTTGAGTTTCGAACATATACCTCACAGTCTTGACATCCCCACCGGTGATGTCCTTTATGGTGGTTACCACTGATTCTTCTTGACCTTGGTGCATTTTATTCATTGAGTCTAATGGCTTTGTTTCAAACATCCACCGGGCTGTGCGGACATCTCCTCTGGCTAGTTCAGGAATTTTCTCAGCATTTTCTTCCATGCCAAGAGAATGATCACCCAGTGCATCTATGGGTTGGGTTTCAAACATCCATGTTGTATATTTCACATCACCACCAGCAATGATTTCTTGATCAGCAATGCCCCCGTTGATGTTATCTTCATCTGGAGAGCCGTTGTTGATGGAATCTAATGGCTGATTCTCAAAGATCCATCTCATGGACTGCACCTCCCCCTTCAGAATTTCATCCCACTCCAAGTGTTCTCTTTCTGAGTTCAGAGCTTTTTGAGAACTGTCATTTGTATTTTCAAAAACATACCGGGCTTGTTGCACATCTGCTAAAACTGAGCTCCCTGGGTTCACTTGACTAGAGACAATTTCAGAAACCTCACTAATATAATGTTTTTCTAAGTTTTTTCTTAACTCAGGATGGATGTGTTTATATAAACGGTTTAATTCATACAAATTTCTTTGCTTAGAATATAATTCTTTGGGTACTGGTGGTGTTCTAGGAGGGTTGGGGAATTCAGGGGACTGGGAAAATGCTGTCGCATCTATTGGAGCTTGAAATATTTCAGGTGGGGGAGGAGGAAATTCTTCTGTCTTTCCCGTAGGGGTGGCATTAACTTGTGCTAGAGTTGAGGAAGTGGCACTGTGGGTGCTATGTTTTGTGGTTGATGTTTCCTTCCTCTGGCTGGTCGAAGTGCAAGAAGTAGAAGAGGGACCCACAACTGATGATGGTTTTAAACTCTCTTCATATTCACTTTCAATCTTGAAGGGAAAGAAAGTCAAATCTTATAAAAATGGGTGTAGTGGTGAAGATTTCCTAGGCACTGTCCCTTACCTGTCCACTTGCTATGATATCTCCTTTGGAAACAGCAGAAGACAGACTCCTTTTAAAGACCTACTTAGAAGCAATATTCAGTTTTGTTACTATCTTTCCTATAATTCATTTGCGCTTTTAGGGTTCTATTCCCCATTCAATACATCAACAAGTCAGCATTTTAACATTTACACATAATCTTGATTTTTCTTCCTCCTTTACTTAATATACTGTGCTGAGTAATCTAGAGGGATAACAGTAAAAGTCTTAAAGTACTTTTGAGAATTATTTTGTTTTCCTTGGAATTTTAAGCAGAGTATCTGACATTTAAAATTGACTTTATTATTTTATCTAATGCTAGTTATTAAACTTTAGAGCATATATAATTTTTTCTTCCCTATTTTTTTTTTTTAGTGAGAAAAGTTTTAACTCTACTGCTTTTCTCATGTAGAATAATATTCTCCTTATGGGGGAAAAAAAAAGTAATGGCTCCAGATTTAGTTGAAAAACCACATAAAACATTCAATAATTTGAAAATGCTATGCATTTACATCTGGTTTTACACTTAATATGTTTCCATATAGAGATATTGTTTTACCTTAATCTGCTTGGCTGGGGTCATCTCTTTCTCAGAATAAAGGACCTTTTCCTGGGCAGACTTTTCAAATTGCTCTTTTAAAACCTTTGTTGAAACCTTTGGAATCTCTTCATCCTCAGGTGCATCAATGACTGCAAACAGAAAAGAATACCAGGGATGTTATGTAACTAATAAACATGATGTTTGAGAAGGAAGCTTCTCACAATATATGTTAAATGAAAAGGTTCAAGGTACAAATATATGCATATGGCACCATTTCATTATGTAAGTTAGTGTCAAGAAATATGGGGAGAACAATGGTGGTGGTTATCTCTAGACGAGAAGTCGTAATTGAAGGAACTGTTATTTTAATTGTATATATTTTTCAAGTTTTCTACAAGCATGTTTTACTTTCATGCTTAGGAAAAAATAATATAAGTTATAAAACAAGAAAAGCACACCAGAAGGACAGAAAAGGAATACCTGCTTCCTTTGCAAAACCAAGATAAAGCCAAAATACAGACAGACTCAAGTAATGATTGGGTCACAATTGGCTTAAATCTTCCCTTTTAGCTCTTCAAGGCAACAAAACTTCTCATTCCCCTTTTATGGGCAAAACAGCCTGTACCTGTCTTATGCAAACTCGTACAGATTTGTCTATAGTTTAATTTCATGTATGTAGGTTGAAAACTGAATTTAGAAGTGTTAAAATCTGTTATTGAAAGTAATACAATCTAGATAACATTTCTGTTCTTAGGGAACTTGATAAACATTAAGTTTTACTGTAGGTGCCCGAGGCAAAAAGCAATTCAGAGATGACTGGCGTATCACCTTCTAGGCTTTTAGGATGAATTCATAAGACTGATGGGCAGTGAACTATTTTAGAAGCTTATTGCATCTGTTACCATAGGCAGAACCTAATTATGTATAGAAATACTACTTTGTCTCCTTTGGGACTGTGAGTCATAGTTATTAAATGTACTTAGTGGGAGGGATTATGCTTTGGAAGTCCTCCATTCAAACCCAGACACATGAGTAGGAGAAAGGCATACTGGGGTCAAATAATACCAGATTCTCACCTGTTTCTTGAACACACTGATGGAACTGAGAAGCTTGGTTTATTTCCTCAGTGTGCTTTTCAAGATGAGAGGCCTGTGTTTAAAGATAATTTTAAATAAATAAATGTTTTTAAGAAGTCAGTTATTTTAGTGCTGCATATATATTCTTCATTTCACAGTGATTTTCATTCAAGACGTCAGTGCACTTTGAGAGATGCTAACTAAACTTCTGTCCCTTAATTAATTAATTTTTAATTTGAGAGAGAGGGAGAGAGAGCAAGCAGGGGGGAGGGACAGAGGAGAGAGAGAGAGAGAGAGAGAGAGAGAGAGAGAGAGAGAGAGATTGAGAATATCTTAAGCAGGGTCACATTCAGCGTGACCCCATGATCCTGGGAGCCAAAATCAAGAGTCAAATCTTGAGCCAAAATCAAGAGTCAGATGCTTAACCAACTGAACTACCCAGGTGCCCCTCTATCCCTTGTTTTAATGCATGGGCTCATGGTATAACAGAACATATATAAATTAACAACTAAAGTGCACTTAAAATTTTAGCATGATCATTTTATTTTTCAAAGAACATCAGTGCCAAAATGGGGAAATAGATGCTGATGTATATTGGTATTAAATACATAAAGGACATTAAAAGCAATTGTTTACAGTGAGGTTAGAATTTCCACACAGTTTTGGAAATGGGAAAGTATTGTGTTTCTAAGTAGTTACCATTTCTGTTTCAAGAATGTCACTTTTGTGTGCTTTGGAGGCTGCTTTTTCATTTCTTTCCATTTCCTGGCTGCTTCTTGAAATGTCCACTTGGCTGCTGTGGATTATCTCCTGAAAGGAAATGAATGAAGAAATACACCGTGTTTTAATAAAAGTTTGAAAATGTTAACTTTTTTTTTTTTAAATTTTTTTTCAAACGTTTATTTATTTTTGGGACAGAGAGAGACAGAGCATGAACGGGGGAGGGGCAGAGAGAGAGGGAGACACAGAATCGGAAACAGGCTCCAGGCTCTGAGCCATCAGCCCAGAGCCCGACGCGGGGCTCGAACTCACGGACCGCGAGATCGTGACCTGGCTGAAGTCGGACGCTTAACCGACTGCGCCACCCAGGCGCCCCAACTTTTTTTTTTTTATTAATGCAATTTTAGTGACAGTCTTCTGAAAAAAATTAAGGTCCCTCAGTGTATTAGTTTTCTTGGCTACTGTTACAAATTATTACAAACTTAGTGATTGATTTGTAACTGCACAAACTTAATATATTTTACAGTTCTATAGGTCAGAATCCCTGAATGGATATCACTGGGGGTGGTGACAGGTGTTAGAAGGTATGCATTCCTTTCTGCAGGCTCTAGGGGAGAATCTATTCCCCTGGCTTTTGCAGTTTTAGATAGCGTGCTTATTTTCCTTGGCTCACGGCCCTGTTCCTGCTCAGGTTTCTCACACTTCCATTCCTGATTCTCTCTTCCAATCCCCTGTTCCACCTTGTGATTACATTGGGACAATTTGGGTAATCCAGGACTCTCTCCCTGTCAAAAGGTCAGCTGATTAGCAGCTGTAATTTTATTTGCAATCTTAATTCTCCTTTGCCATGTAACTTAATATATTCACAGATTCTGCAGATTAGGACATGGGTATCTTCAAGAGCCATTATTCTGCTTACTACCCTTAGTAAGCTATAATATGAGAAAGATGAACCTCAAAACGAAAATGCAAATCCTTATGGAAAACAAATGTATTTTGTTGTTTATCAGCCAACTTTTCAGAAAGACTTTTCAGCCAAACTTTTTACAGAAAGACATTCTAGTCTCCAAGTTTGCCATCTAGTTTGATGACACATCCAGAGTTCAAATGAAGAATATAACCATTAAATGTAACCAACATAAACAGACCATATTATGCTAGTATGTATGTCTCTCTCCATGCATGGGGCAACTTTTGATTTTGGTTAAGTTATCACAGGCGACCCTGGCTGAATCGGATACTTTGATGCTCCTATTAATTTTGGTGATTCAGCCCTGTTGTTACTACAGAATGTGATCTGACATAAGTATATGATTGATTGATTGATATGATGAGTCATTTGGCATATTGCTAAAAATCTTAACTTCAAAAAATAAGGATATGAAGAGATTCTAAGAACACATGAATTTGAACTTGTTTGAAGTTGGAAGTTCACTTTTATCTTGATATCTACATGACCATCAAATACTGTTTTTGAGGTCTAATTTTTAAAAATTTGTCTTTGTAGAAAATAGTCAGGTGAGCCAAGGTCCATTATTTTTCATCAAATATGAGCACTAATTTTTTTTTACACAAAGTTAAATAGTTTTGAGCAGTCAAATTCTAATCCTTTAGACTAAAAATAAGTTTATAATTAATTAATGAGAACTTAACTTGTTTCTTTTGTTTTTGTTTTTTTGCCAGCGGACTTTTTCCTTCTAAGGGTATTTGGTATACAGGGTAAACGTTCTGATTAACCAAGCAGCAATCAGACATCTGCCTAGAGATATATAGCATGATCCAATCTTATTTTACTTTTCTAGGAAGGAGAATTAAGAAAAAAAGTTTGGATATTCTTAAGGAAAAGTTTACTTAATGAATGAATGACTAAAATCACAAAATTCTATTAACAAATTGATTTCATTCAACACTCTATTTGCCAGAGAATGTCCTAGAAATGAGATGGAACAACAAACAAATCATGTACTTTACTTTCTCAAGAGGGAGTATAGAAAATAAATAATCCATATCCTTTCCTTTAAGTTCAAATAATCAAAATTTGATTTAATAGGAAGCTTTGCATAATTAAGTTTTATTTAAGGAGATCAATAACACTGGGCTGTAGGGAACAATAACAATCATTGAAGGCTGCAAAGAGAAAAAATGCATGGTCTTTTCATGATCATTGTTTACAACTGTGACAAGCGTTTCCACCTATGAAGATATAATGGAAATATTCTTTTTTTAAGTTTATTGATTTATTTTGAGAGAGGGAGGGAGAGAGAGAGAAAGCAGGATAGGGGGAGATAGAGAATCCCAAGCATGCACTTCACTGTCAATGCAGAGCCCAATGTGGGGCTTGAACTCACAAACCGCAAGATTATGACCTGAGCTGAAGTTGGACGCTTAGCCAACTGAGCCATCCAGGTGCCCCTAAAGGAAATATTCTATGGCTTTCTTATGATACAGATTAAACAGACAATGAAAAAGCAAAGGACAGTGGGAACCTGAACAGTACCAAGATCCTTACTGAAGGGCACCATGATCCATTACTATAGAATCATGTCTGTACTTAGTTCTAGGTGAGAAGCTATGGACCAGAGACATGCTTATTGGTGTTTTAAAATTGGAATTAGTTAATCCCTACAAAAATCAAAATTTCTGCCTGCTTTTGCAAACTTTGAAGATCCAGCAACACTGGGTTCACATTTCAACATGGGAGTTACTTGCTGGCACAAAGTGAGTAGTGGTCAACCTTTTTAGTTGGGACATGTACTTTTGAGTTGGTCACTGTTCACATTATTCACTAATAAGTGACACCAAGTTGACATTAAAACAACAACAACAACAACAACAACAACAACAACAACAACGACAACCCTGCCTGGAACCTATAGAAATTTTAGCTTCTTATACTTGCTGCTAATCATCAGGTTGAATGAGTAGAGTTGGTGATTTGAATCTGTATGTTAAGACAAATGCAAGCACTGGGAGTAAAAAACAGTAAATAGATGTAATTTTGAAATATTTTGAAAGTTACCATTTTCTGGGTACTTTATACTTAATGTGTATCTACTTGAGTAAAAACAATCCATGCCTATCATATCTAAGTATGTTTTCTTGTAGGAGATGACACAACATAAAGAGTACAAGGGTACATAAATTTTGTTTAGAGCTGGAAGTTTCTACTTATGTGCTATTACTAAATAGAACTGTAATTGCTACATTAGTTTGGTATGTTACTGTCCATATATCAATTTTACTGCCCCCAGGTTGCTATAATTTATATCCAATCTATCTTAAAATATGCCAAGATTTTATTTCTATCATTACTGTGTTTCATATTTTGCAGCTAGTTAAGTTTGGATTTTAAATATGCCTTCCATTCTTCTCAGTTGCTGTGTTTACAAAGTACAGCGTTAGGTAAAATGATGGGTCATCATGATGCTCAGGAGAAATCAAATTACACAAATAAAGTGTAATAAAGAATTCTGGCAAGAACACCATACATAAATTCACACAAAACAATTAATAAAATTTGTTCCTGAATATTAAATTCAAATATAGCTCAGGCTGCAAGAGACAAAAATGCAGTTGTTCACAGATGGATTAACCAGGAATCAGAAATGGGGACTTTTTAGTAACTCCCTCCTCTACTGGGTATGTCATAATATTGTGTAAGTCACTAAATTACACTTAATTTTTTTTCATTTCATCCCTCCATTTATAGAAAAAGGAATGATACATGTCTTCTAATACTGGAATTTAAAGAAGAGAATGTGGCACAACCACAAAATAGTATGATGTTTGCATAGCTCATACCAATCTGATGTTGGCTCACATATTAGACAAGTATCTTACAAAAAGCTACCCTTGATACATATACTTCTCCTAAGGAGATTTCTCCAGCACAGGAAAGACATCACATCCTGCCTACCCAACTTACTATCATTATAGGAAAAAACGTCGTACATTTGTACCAATAAAAATTCAAACTCAGGAGCCTGGGTGGCTCAGGCAGTTAAGCCTCTGACTTCGGCTCAGGTCATGATCTTATAGCTCATGGGTTTGAGTTGCATGTTGGGCTCTGTGCTGACAGCTCAGAGCCTAGAGCCTGCTTCAGGTTCTGTCTCCCTGTCTCTCTGCCCCTCCCCTGCTTGTGCTCCCTCTCTCAAAAATAAATACACATTAAAAAAAAATTTAAAAATTCAAACTCATTCTAATGCAATGAGTAAAGAAAGAGTAGGACCAACTTTTTCATGGTGACTCATTATTATTGTGACTTTTAGGAGTACACCCAATAAAACAAAATGTGATGAAAGTTTGGCAAAATAGTGCATAGTAACTGCCTCACTATGGTGGGGAAAAAAGTTCATGCTCAATGCCAATAATTTAGCTCTTTTACCCACCACTAATCTCATTTTTAATAAATCTAGAAATAGTTATGATGTTTTAATGCTATTTGTATCTTTGTCAGACATAATACCAAAAATGTGCTATTTATGTTAGCAAAAATGTCAATGGATTCAAGGTTTGAAAGAATAATCAGTTCTTCCTTTTAAGTGATGAGCATAACAATTTCTATTGATATATTTTGTTTCTCTAGATTTGGATATATTCAAATTCAGATGTGTTTCTTCTGCCATGAGTTTTTCTTTTTTTTAATAAAAATTTGCTTTAAAAATTTACAATATAAAATTTGATTTCCCTAGGGTTTGAGCTTCAGGTTAAGGCTTTTCCACATTCACTATACAGTTTTGAAATCACGACTCAAAAATTATTTTCTGTTCGAAAACTTCTATAGAGAGTTACGTATTCCTGCTTCTTTTTTTTGTTGTATTTCCATCCTCTCTGTAGATATCTTTATTACCTGCCTATCACATTTTATAGCCATTATTTTATAATATGAATCTCTCCTTTAACTAAACTCCTGTATCCTCAAATCTCAATGTTTAGCATCTGGCAGACAGTAGATGATCCCTCCCCCCTTGCCCTGAAATATCAAGGAGTAAGTGCATAGGCAAATAGTCATATTTTTTCCAAGAGTGTGAAAATTTTATAATTTTAAATCTAGTTTAAAAATTGAGATTCTAAACTTTTCCACATAATCCTCTGATTTTATTTTTTAGTATTTTGGCTGACAGTCTTTGATACTGAACATTTCATAATTGGTAGAATTACTGAAGCTGATGTGTATAACAATAACATGTCAATCACTTTACAAAGTGTTCTCAGAAAGAGGCCCCTTGGTAACACTGCAAGTGATCAGAACATTTATGGGTGAACATGGCAGTGCTGTGATGCCATAAGGAGTATTTGGCATCTTAGGAGGAGAAGCCTGTACCAAGAAAACAAAGAATGCACAAAGGCAACAAACATACAGAAAGGGAAAGAACCTTTAAAAACAGAAAAATATATTCTCAGATAGCCTTTTTATAAAATGATCTTCATGGTGCTAAATAGACTAGTTTGTATGGATGGATGGATGGATGGATGGATGGATGTATTTATTTTTAGTGAATTAGTATTCACTGAGTTGATGAAATTGAAGTGTTGTCAGGCATCATCTAGAAACAGAATACATTGAGCAGAATTACTATGACATGAAGAAAGCAAGCTGAGATATTTATGATCAATGAAAGACAATACTTTATCCTAATGCAAAATATTAAAAAAATCTTTTAAGATAAGGTAGTGACTTTCTCCTTGGAAATCATTGCATTCCTAAGCATGTTTGATTTTATATAGCTTCACCTATGCATTTATTCAACCAACAGCCCTTGAGTACCAATGATCTCTATCACATTGTGCTAGGCATTGTCAGCATTGTTTTAATAAAAGTTTCTATAACCAATCATCTATCCATCTATCGCTGTATCTGTACAATATATAAAAATATATTCATATATTAGAGTAAAAAGTCTCAGCTTGAAATTCTCTTGAGGCAAGGTTTGCAATATATACAGGTGCATGAATTATGTAGTTTTATTACACAAATATCTGGGAGAAGTATTATCATTCAATTAATTTCACCTTTTTTTTTCACTGAAAATAATTATGCTTTTGTCTTATTTAGCTACCAAGAGCAAAACCTAACTTTTTAAATAAAAAAACACTTAAAAGTAGAAATATTTGACTTCAAAAAGAGGTTTCTGAATAAGCAATGCCAGCTTTAACTGCAAGAACTCTGACTGCCTCTTCTTTCCAAAAATATTATTTATAGAGCCATATTCCTGTTTCCAAAAATGCTGAAGATTCATAAAAAGGACATATAAAAGATACACTCTCAACTGGGCCATCAAACATATTAGTTATATAAATAACAGTATTTATTTGACAAACTCAAAAAGCAGGATACATATAAACATTCAATTTACTGTAAAGGATGCCCTCTAGAAGTTTTATGTAGATGTATGTTAAAGATATATGTACGTATACAATATTTCAGATCAACATAGACATAAAGCATCTTAAAACCAAAGAAGCACTAGGATATAAATAAACACAAAAGTATGATAAAAGAGGCTAAATCTTAGAGTCTCAAGGAACAGTGAAATTATAAATAAAAAACTTGCAAAAAGAATGGAAATATTTTAAAGAAAAAAGAAAACCAGAGGTTACATGTGTCTGTTAATTAATGCAAACCAAAATAAAGAAACAGAAGAATTCCACCTCTTCACTACCAACCCTCCCTCAACAATATCCAAGAGATTTATAAGCCCTGCCAATTCTATGTTTAATGATCTCTTGAGTCCATGCCCTCTTTAGCCTAAACTTTTGACCCATTTAAGTTCCTTATATTTAATCTATTTCAGTAGTCTCCCAACTTTTCTTCTTCCATCTAAACTTGACCCCCTTTATTTCAGTCTTAGTTAGCCAGAAACATGTTTCATCAGTGCATATCTATTCATTTTACTCTCCTATTTAAGTTTCTTCAATAGCTCTTGATTGTCTTAGAAAAATGTAACAGTTCTTTAACATAACTTAGAATTTCTTTATTATCTGGGCTTCGCCTGCATCTCCAACTTCACGCCTCAGTTATGCCTCACTGTATTCACAAATATATCATACTCTTTTTACCTTTTGTGTAAGATCTTCCTTTTGCCTAGAATGCAATTCTATATTCATGAAAAAATTATTTCAAATCTCAGCAGGAGCATTCTCTGTTCTCACATGTCCTCCTTGACCATCTTTCATTCAGAGTAATTTCTGTCATCTCCTTGTGTCCCAACAAACCTCATTTATATTTTCTATCACAGAATAATTGCACTTTAATTTTTGTTATATGTCTATTTCTCTGATATAGTGAGCTCCTTGAGGGCAAAATAATATACTCATCATTGAATTTTTGTGCCTGACATATGGTGGGTGCTTAATGACTATGAGCTGAACAAAACATACACACACACACACACACACACACACACACACACACACACGGCACAGACTCCAGAGTCATTCTTCTTGAGTTAGGACCACGTTTGCTCACTTTTTTGGGCAAGTTAGTTAGATCTTCAGTATGTCCATTTCTTGTCCTCTTCCCCCTACCCCCAAATACAAAGGACTAATAAGGGAATAATAACAGTGCCTGTCTCAGAAGGTTATTGTGAGGAGGAAGTAGGTTAATATATGTGAACACCTGGCTCATGAGTGCTACATTAGTGTGTGCTATATTTACCTAACAGACATTCATTGAACACTTACTTTGTGTCAGCTATTTACACAGTAAACAAGGCAAAAAAAAAAAAGTATGGAATGAAAGTAGGTTGTCTATGGCTTTTCTGTGAATTTTACCATCGAACTTCACCATGAATTTTTCATTACAGAACAAAGCCCAGAAACTAAAGAAAAACAAGTTCTAATACATACGTTTTTTTTTTTTCCCCACCAGAGAAATAGTGGATTTGGGTGGTTTATTAAAAGAGAGATAAGCAAAAAGTGCCTGTGCATATTATGACTCTGCCAAATCATTCTGGCTGCTAGGACATGGAAATACTCTACAGAGACATGGCCAGAGACTGCCTTTGTGATCACCTATTCAGTTTTTCTATGGTTCATCTTCATGAACTGATACCCAGTGAACAGTCAGTTCATAGTGATTTCATCTACAATTACTCATTTCTTACTACACTTAACTCTTTCCTAAAAGTCCTGTTGTATGACTCTCATGTAGACAATAAATTAAGAAATGTTAATATTTGTAGATTACATATCTTTTTATCTCATCACAACTCTCAGTTTCAACCATCAGAGTCTGACTGATTGAAACAGGAAAGGTAATTTGGTAAAGAGACATTGGGTGGCAGAAGTGGGGAGTGGAATTTATACAATTTTCAAGATATCCAAAAATAAGACTTGGAGATTTTATAGATGATAACAGAGCTGAGTAATGCTGCAGAACCGTCTGGTGAATGCACCCATGCTGCTGACACTGAACACAAGACACGTTCATTGCCAAAGCTATCAATACTATATAATGGATGCTGCTTCTAGAATAGTTATTTCTTGAAATTGGATGTAGCTAATCTCCTGCCACCAGCCGTAATTAAAATTAATTCCAACACAGTCCCTGCTTCTGATGTCATTTCATTACTTCTTTATGCAAAGTCTCAGTTGGAGTATCTGATTGGTGCAGTCTAGTTCATAGGTCCCAGAATCTGGCCAGTCTAGGAGAATAAGTGTATGGTATTTGCAGCTTCTCTAGTGGAGGCCGCTTCTGCCTCATTGGGTAGAGGAGTTCCCAAGTATAGAAGGAATTTCAGATGTCAAAAAGAATGAAAAGTGCCCATTACCTCTGCTAAAAAAAGTATTATTTATGAACACTGAGGTCTTCTTAACCAAATGGAAACTAGTTAAAAACTCAAGTATAGGTATTTACTTTTGACAACAGATAACACATAAAACACTATGTCTTATAATGGAATAGAACTGGGCCTGTTTCTTGGCAATGTATGTTCCATATGACATTACAAGTACATGTAGGATGACTTTGAGACAGTACAATTTGCCTGCTAAGAGGTCATAAAGAGTTCATGGTATACAAACCTGCCTCCTTCTTTTACTATCTCTCTGAGTCTCTATGGCCATCAGTCTTGTTCATTGGGAGTAATGATATTTCAAATTTTTATATAAATTCCAAGTAAAAGGAAGAAGCCCAATAAAACAGATTTGGCTCTGATGCAAGCATTTCTGTTTGCATTTCTGTGCAAAAAAGCAGTGTAATTCTTATTTTTTTAAATGTTTATTTATTTTGAGAGAGAGCGAGTGAGAGAGAGAGAGAGCAAAAGTGGGGGAGGGGCAGAGAGAGAGAGAGAGAGAGAGAGAGAGAGAGAGAGAGAAGAGAGAAAGAAAGAGAGAATCCTAGGCAGGCTCTGCCTGACATGGGGCTTCACTTTCAAGACAAAATCCAGAGTTGGACACTAACTAACGGAGCTACCCAGGTGCCCCAAAGTCGGTTAATTATTAATTATGGTTACAAATGAATTATTCTGATCATTTGGGTTTTCTTCAAAATAAGGAAAAATGGGGAAAAATAAAAGGATAACTAGTTGCAATTTCACTGGTAAATATATCTACTAGCAATATGGGGAATGGAAAGAGATTGAAGTGGCAGATAGGAATATTACATTATGGCTGGTGTTTGTCATCAATTCAAGTGACAAATCAGGTAAATAAGTCACAACTAATTTCAGACTCACTTAGAAGCCTCATTTGTAGTCTGCTTGGACAGAGAGTGGGGAACCACGGAAGGAGATAGATATGAAGGGCTACCATTGATTGAGTGTTGTACACAAAGGAAATGTGCAAGGCTCTTCACACTTGTATAATGTCTAAGTCATTTAAAATTCTACCATTCCTAATTCTACATGATGATTACACATGAACGTAATAAAAGAGATTGAAGGAAGAATGCTATGCAAAATTTTAAAGACAATAAACATATACCATGAATATAGTGTTTTTGTAAGAATTTCATCAGCCAGCTATTTTGAACCAATGTTTTTAACAGCTAAAAGCAGTAAGTGATGTATTCAACTCGCTTATATTATGTGCTTAGAGTGCGTTTGAAGTAGGGATAAGAAGAAAGGAGAGGCATTATCTTCAACCAGTTAACTATGCTGAAGAACTGCACAATTCTGAGATGTCTTCAAAGAATCCAAAAATTAATAATCAACTGCAGTAATTTGTATTGTGCATTAATTCTTAAAAAAACCACTGGGTCTTTCACTAAAATATACTTCCTTTTTGCTACTATAGCAGGTAACTACACATTTTCCTTTCTTTTAGGGTTGGTGATTCAGTGAACCATCTTTTCTATTAGTATAATATTGGTCATCAAGTGCCAAGACTCAACAAATAAAAAAATCAATGCCAGAAGTTTGAGGGGTCTCAAAATTGAAAAGAGGTTCTTATTAAAAAGGACCACAGACTATTTGCTTTAAGTATATGCTTAAGTAGTTTCATTTTACATAAAAAATATCAACAACTAATAAAAATTGAGCCACTTAACTCCTATAGATTTATAGAAAAAAAATCGGATGAAATGAAATTTAAGGACATACTCTTTGATCTGTAATGGATTTCCTCCCAATTAAACTTATCAATACCAGTGCACTGCAAAGGACAGAAAACCTACCCACTTGCTGGAGGCTCATAACTGCAGATTAGGTTTGTTCTATAAGGATGGATCAGGGCAGATGAGACGCAAACGGTCATTGATAAAAAGGAATGACAGGTCTTTAAAACATTTCAAGTATAGTGGTCTATGAAATACTGGAAGATAAATACTTGACCACATATCTCAAGATTATAAGAGAGATTATACTGAGTGTAAGTGCCAAACACAGAGCCGTGATTATTAAATGATTTAACGAGTGTTTTGTGAGAAATGATGTTGTCTGTCACACCACTCTTTTTAGAGGAACAAATCAACATACTTACATTTGGTTCTAATATAGAAAAAGTAGTTTTGTGTGTGTCTATAAGTTTCTCATGGATAACATTTTTACACTTCCTCCTCCCCACAAATTATTGCTACTTTCCTTTGTCTGTTTTCTCTACTCAGATGGTATACTTTGTCAATATCATAATTCCCTCCACAGTAATGAAAAAGGCCCAGAAAAATAAGGACATTGGAGGAAAAGGAGTTGAGGGGAGAAAAGGGAAAATTCCTGTGTTTGATCCTCCGAAAGAAAAAAACAAAGACAATATAATTTGGGGGGACTGTTGTTATTTTTAGAATAATAGCACAAAATATTTATGATAAAGTCCCACAAACTGAACCCCAGCCTAAAGTACTGACTTCATCAAAGTTCCTCCAAATCTCCCCCAAATATTTCTAAACATCGTGTGATATGATGAATTTTAGTATTCAATTTTTCCAATTTGTACTCTGAAGACAATGAATTTCAAAAGCCGTAGCAGGATAATGTCTTTAGCACTCCTGGTATTTCCACCAGGGTAAAGAAGATAGATTGAGCGCTTGGCTCCCCCTGTTGGTATCAATCTGGTGGCTGGTATATAATGCGCCCTGTCCTCCTGGTTGGGTCAGAAATGAAGTAGCCTCAGCTGATTCCTAAAGAGATGAATCCATGGTAGATGACTATGGACAGAGAGGGATAAAGAATAAGCACACAAAAAAAGGCTGTTAGAATAAGATGTAATCTTACTCCATGTGCTGTGATCTTGAGATCTGCATGGAAGCTAGAAAAAATAAATTTCCCAAGCAATATCCCAGATAGTACCTCTGCAAGAGCATGGTACTCAGAACAGAATGTTTTAATGTCTCTTCCTTTTCTCAGGCTTGTATTTTCCCAGGTGTTTTTTTTTTTTTGGTGGGGGTTATGATAATTTGTAATTTTCAAACTAATAAATGAACATGCAAAAGAATATACAAGCTTGACTCAATCTAATCACTTTCAAAGATTCATGAGGATGGGTTTATTTTGAGAAATATTAGACCCAGAAGTAGAAAGAGCTAATAATACCTTATGCCAAGTGCTTACAGAAAGCACCCATTTTCATACAAGTGACTATGTGGAAAAAACATTTTGCAGCTTCTACAAAGTTCTACAAGCATGATGGTTCTATAATGTTAAAGGTTTCTTTTGTTATAATTTTCCTTGCTCCTCAAAAAATAGCAAAATCTATGAACTTAAAATTCTGTAGCTTGCCATTCTAACAATTTAAAAATAAAGCAAATTTAACTAGTATAATATATTGTTTCTATATTTGAGAATTCTGTTAAGTGTAATTATACAAAGAGTACATTTCTATCTTTAAACTAATATGAGACTTCAAATTGAAGGAGGGGCCACATAACTACATTCCTTCTTCCAGCTTTCCCTCCCTGTCCACCACCTCCCATACAAGACAACATAAAATTCCTCTGTGTCAACATGTCTGTGTTTTACATCTTCATCAACATCACATACTTTTGGGGATCACTGGGAACATGAAACTCTGGGCTGTGATTTTGTGTTTTGTGGGCAAGGGGCCAGGTGACACTCCCTCAACAACCCTGGGCCCGGAGATAAGAACAATACCACTCCTTTTCCCTAAAGCAATCCCAATTCATTTTATTTGAAAGGAGTGAAGGGTGTATCTGTAAGTGCACTTGTCTTCTGCAAATGAAATTGAAAATGGGTTCTATAAGAACAAATAGCTTTACAGAAACAGAAAACCCACAGAACCATTAAGAAGAAGAGGAGCTGTGGAAATGGTACTCCAATAATAGGGGTAAACACTGCTCCTACAAATTCTATTTTGGAGAATGAGTAAGATGAATCGTGGCAAGAAAAGCAACCAAGTCAGGATTTTTTTAAAGCACTTGAATCTGTGCTTGCAACTCAGTCTTACTTATGGGTTTTTTTACTCACCACTGAGGCTCTGACAGTCTGAGAAGTAGTGCCAGGGCCCCCTCCGTATGATAAAATTGCTAAACCCCTCCAAGTCGCCAGGGGGATTAGCTCATTTAGTTATAAATGAGTTATAAACCTGTGTAATAAAGGATCCCAGGCTGAATGCACGCACTGGACAGATGCACTATTTCACCAAGAAGACAGTTTCCACAAAGGACCCAGGCAAACATTTTGCCAATGTCTTCACAGTGTGGGATTAGAATGAGCTTCCCTTTATAATGATGCACTTCCGTGTCCTGCAATACTGCCACAGGGGAGGGAGAAGTGAATCCCTCTCTGTGCTACAAGGAGAACTCATAGACCAACAGATTCTGCAGAAAGAGGCTGAAATTGGAAGTTGCAAAGGGACCATGACTAAGACTTTATGGTCATGCCTCAGCACAGTTAGCAATTGCCATCAACTTCATTTAGGGACAGCAGAGGTTGAGAGTTATAGTGTGTGGCTCCAAAGTAATGCAATTCATGTCAGTAGATCACAAACAATAGTCTTATTGTACTTTATGGGCACTCCTTGTGTCTTCAGGAAAGAACACACATTGGTTTAGTTTTGTAAGGAGCCAAACTGACTATGAGTAGGTTCACTACATTATTTAACACAGTTTATCACTTTATAATTAAATCCTGTGTCTTTCAGAAAATAATATTTGTATAGAAATAGCAAAGGCACAAACTGAAGAGATATTAGGTGTACAGATTGCGTATAATCCTGTAAAATTAAAATTTTCTGATAAAAGATGACAGTAATGAGTTAAGTCTGTTTTAATTATTGGTACATTAATGTGGTCTAAGCTAATAAATTCATTCATTTTATTTTAAAAGTTTTGATATATCTTTCCATAGTTCATTTATATCATTAAATTATTTAGGTTATTTTAAATATTCAAATATATCTTTGTATATACAGAAATAATGGCATTTCAATATTGTCTGCCATTAACGAAGGAGCTAATGGGACTTGGCGGTATGAGTAAATTGGTTGTTTGGCTGACATTTATTATATTCACCATGATTTCCTTCAGCCCTTGCTTTCTCTGTTCTCCACAGTCCCTGCTCTGTTCTTTGACTTGACATGTAGGCATCTCAAGAGAAATGTCAATATAAATAGGAGGGTCCTACTATCAGATTGCAGAAGAGTGAGGTGGGCAGAGAAGAAGCCTCCGATGAGAAACAAAGAGGGGAGTAGTCATCTCTGGGATAACAAATCCTGGCCCAGGTTTGTACTACCATGTTCTTTGCTGCACATCAGATTCACCCAGGGTGGGTGAGTGTGCCTGGGTGGCTCAGTCAATTAAGCATTTGACTCTTGGTTTCAGCTCAGGTGATGATCTCACGGTTCATGAGTTTGAGCTCCACATCAGGCTCTGTGCTGACAGTGCGGAGCCTGATTGGGATTCTCTCTATCGTCTTTCTCTCTGCCCCTTCCGTGCTCTCTCTCTTTCTCTCTCTCTCTCTTTCAAAATAAATAAAATTAAAAAAAAAAAAAGAAAGAATCACTTTTAGAACTATACCATTCCCTGATCCCTGACCACACACCAGAACAATTTAATCAGAATTACCTGGGCTGCCTGGGGAGTTCCAGTGTACTAACCTTACTGAGGTGACTTAGGTAACCTGAGTTCCCTCAGAGGTTCCATGGCCCAGCCTAATAGCGAGAATGATGTGATTCTAAATCCTTATCTAGTCAGAGAAGAGGTAGGAGGAAACAAGTCAAGGGCTCTGAAAAGATGCCCTGCTTCTGGTTCTGGGTGATGTAGAAACCAGTAGACAGAGGACTCATTGAAACCCACCACCACTACATCCCTGTTCCCCCAAAGAGGGAAGCCGGGGATAGTAGCGGCTTCATAAGGAGTGTGGGATGCACTTCTGGACAAGTCACGCTCATGTAGGCCTTATGGAAGCAGGGTTGGTTGGAGCCTGTAGGAAAAGCCTTTCTTTCTTTCATCCTGAGAAATACAAATTCTTCTGGAGTTTAGTTTGTGTTTTTGCTTTTGTTTTCATTAGAGTTGGTGCAAGCAGTACTCACTGCAGTTAATTTACTTTGCAACTTGAGCAAGGAATTTTTTTTACAAAATATAATTCTTTTTTCTTCGATTTCTGAGGAAAAAACAATGGGATTCCCCCAAGACATGGATAGGAAGAGAAGAGACGCAGATGGAGACGGAGTTAATGGGAAGGCCACCAGTGGCAAGGTGGCAAGGCAGCAGAGGCCAGAGCACAGGTGCGAAAAGCAGTAATAAAACGGGCAATCTTGAGCATAACAGAGAGGGTTTTGAATGCAAAAGTAGAGGTAAAAAAATCCATTTATGAAGTATGCATTCCAAACCCACAGTGGATCAGAGATTGAATTTCTACTTCTTGCTGAATTGAAAAGGAAACTGAGTAATTAGCGTAGAGCAAAGCTGGTTTGCTGTATGGTGTCAGGAATTGGAATGTTTTGGTTAATAAAGTACTCCAGTGAACTGAATTCTGCATAAACCAGCTTGTGCAGGTCTGGCTGCTAGTGGGTTACAGACCTCACTTGGTTGAGGCCATTATTTTATTGTTTGCTTTATTTAGCAAACACTCAGTCTTCTGATTCTGAGTCAGCATTCAAAAATTAATCTCATTGTGTTCTTTTCATTATCAAAGCTCACTCAGCACTAGGCCCTGAGAAAGAGTTGTAGAAGATAGTTTAAATGGTTTGCCTGTGGGAAATTTATGTGTATTGGTTGGCCTATTTGGAGAAAGGTCAGGATGATTCCATGGCTGGTGTCAAAAGGAAAGAAGCAGTTTTCTGGCAAATAGGAGCCCTTATTTCTTAGTATTTGTAGATCTTTCTTAGCACTGTATCGTGAAAAAAAAAACAAACTACTTGCTATACTTCCTTCATTCAGACAATTGGAGGAGTGTTTCAAGTGCACAAACCAGAAAATGTCACACAGTAGGCTCCACCCCTTCCAAATATTTCCCTCTCCCTTCCACACATTAGCTAGAACAAGCTGAGAAATCACAGCCCTCGTGGAAGCAGAACAACTCAACACGGCCCCCACTCTTTCTCCTTTCCTCATTTATTCAAGCAGGATAGTCGTTTTGTTTGTTTTTCCCGATTCAATTCGTATATTAATTATATTTTCCTCTCAGTACATCGTGTCACAATACTGCGAATAAAGCAGTCTTCCAAAGCAAATGTTATGTTCTTCATTTGTTCCCATTTGAAACACAGGCTTTATTCATAATGGCAACCCAGGCTGCAGCGGACCTGCGCAACATACGCTCTACACATACTCCTCTCCTCGCTCTCCAGGACATCCCCTCCTCTTGTTGTTTCCTATAGTGGGGGTTAAGCACTTTTCCTCAAAAGGAGACCTGCTATTACAATTTTTTAAATATGCACTAAAGTTACTGACTACTCCAGAGCAACATATGCCCAAAGCATTCAGAGGGATGTTAATTTTAAACTCATCTTTAATTACTATTAATGAGCTCCTGGGAAATGATTCTGTCTCCAAGGGCCAAATAACTGAAGACAAAAAAAAAAAAAAAAAAAAAGCTGAGGCGTGTGAGGTGTGAGGCAAAGAACAATGTCATTCTCCTTTGTCTCTTTACATGCACATAAAATGTTTACGAATCATATTCTCCTTTGAGAATAATTACCACTTGATTATGCTTTCTGGGCTTTAGTGGCAATATTGCTGATGATAATAGCTGATGTTTATTGAATGATTCATATATGCCAGATATTTTAGGAAGAATTTTACAAGGACCAACTTATTTTATTCTTAAAACACACCTGTTACTTCATCCTCATTTTATAGAAGAGATCAGATGTCTAACTCTGAGGATGATAACGTGGGCTGTCTGGCTCTAGAACCAGCAGGCTGAAGCATTACTCAAGCTTTCTCAGTTTAAGTGAGATTACTTTAAGTTGTAATGGTTATTTAAAAAATAGCATACCCAATTAAAAGACAATATAAGACATGCTTTTGATCACAACCTTATGTGTTGATAGAGATCTAGGTTAGGTTGGTACTGATGATAGAAATCCATGACCTTGAAAAATTATTACGTGGCAGAAAGCTAAAGGTAGTTTTAAAGCACTTATATGAGAAATGCTTTGCAATGTGGACATTTTGCTGATAAAAAATATGTTTAGTCTGCTAGAAAATAATTATGGGTCACCTTTAAAGAGTCTAAAACACACAGATGTCAGATTATATCTGTCACAAGCTGTCAAAAATGTTTTCTGTCAGCCTAAAACTGTCTAGGGATTGTTCCAAATCCACATAATTTTACCGAGTGCTAATGTTTGTTAGGATATTTGAAACAGCAGATATATGTAGAAAGACACACACTGTGTTGCAGCTTCCTCCTGTCCACATGAGACTTGGCCATAGGGAGCAAAGGTCAGGAATACTTCACACTCTTGACAGGGATTTTAGTGCAGCCATTTTCACATAAAAGCAATTACCTAAGCACTGTATTGCACCGATTACTTCCAAAATTTTTGGAGCTCCATCTGCTCTTTCCTACTTAAGCCACTTAGAAAACAAAACTGAAGCAAACCAAGCAACCCCAGAAAAGTAAAGGCTTCCAGGACTTCAAAATTAATAAACACAGAGTTACTCAGTACTGCATAAGTATAGGGGACAGAAAATAAAGAAGAAATTCATATGAGAAGATGAAGGTCAAACCTTGAGTGTGAAAATATGTCACAAAAGGGGATGTCTTAGACTGCTAATAGGTCCAAGGTTTATTTGGGGGGCAGATGGGAATGTTGTAAAATTAGACTGCGGTGATAATGCACAGCTTTGTAAATATACTAAATAGCCATTGAATTGTACACACAAAGTGGGTGAATTTTATGGTATGCAAACTGTATTTCAATAAAGCTGTTAAAAAAGGGGAAAAAAAGAAGAAAAAGAAAGTCCTGAAAAGACAGAAACCACAGAATGGGCAAGTGAAAATGAACTCAGAAAGAGATGATGGCAGTTTTATTCCAATAACACATGTATTCTAATACCTTCTCCAGCATATTTCAAGGCACCCTTTTAAGAATATGGGAATGGATTACATAAAGTTTCCCCAACACATTCTTTTGAGAAGCTGAACCCTTGCCCTTGTCCCATGCTTCCCTCACTCAGCGGGTCTGATTGTCCAGAGTGGCTCCCTTTTCTAATTTACATAAGGATACTCCATAGGCTAGCAGTGATGCTGCTAACTTAAACAGGTAGAACCATAAAGCATGACAAATCTAGCATATCTAAATATGACATTATCTCAAATTTTAAATGTCTGGCAGAAATGAATGTTCCTATATTTTATACCTCCTTTTTGTCTATTTCAGAACCCCATTTAAATTTTTTAAATTTATTTATTTTTGACAGAGGGAGGGAGGGAGGGAGGGAGAGAGAGAGAGAGAGAGAATGAGCAGGGGAGGGGCAGAGAGAGAGGAGACACAGAATCTGAAGCAGGCTCCAGGCTCTGAACTGTCAGCACAGAGCCCCGTGTGGGGCTCGAACCCATGAACCATGAAATTCTGACGTGAGCCAAAGTTGGACACTCAACCGACGGAGCCACCCAGGTGCCTCCAGAACCCCTTTTGAATAAAGGTGGTTGATAAAATAGTCTGATCAATCAGCAGACAGAAGGGATCTTTAATGTGAAAGACACTTTAATTTTCTAAACTTGTTTAGCCCCTTTGCTGATTTCTCAGACACACGGTTACCAAATAGCTAATTACCCTGAAACATCTGACTTCAGTACATTAGAAAGGAAAAAGGCAGATTGAACTTAATTATTACACCTTATAGGATTACTAATTGTGACCCTGACTACTGTCAGAAATCCAAAACAAATGTTCTTTCTTTTAACTCTAATCAAACTTAATTTTCAAATTAATATTAATTTTTACATGCTAAATTTTTTTTTTTTTTTTTTTTTTTTTTTGGCCAGGGACAGATTTTGCAGAGAGATAAATGTCAAGTACTTTCAACAAAGACTGAAAACATCTGGGTGGACAACGGCTTAGGTAAAACCGAATCAACAATCTGCCTCTACCTGTGAATGTCCTCTATCCCTGCTGATAAGAGAAGCAGGTTTTAGAATGCATTTGATGGCTTTAAAAGTTTAAGTGAGTATCTAATACATGATTTTTCTACATTTTCCTCTCTCTAATCAAAATTGACATGTATCTCAAATTTCTTCTTTTTAATATGAAATTTATTGTCAAATTGGTTTCCATACAACACCCAGTGTTCATCCCAACAGGTGCCCTCCTCAATGCCCATCACCCACTTTCCCCGCCCTCCCACCCCCCCATCAACCCTCAGTTTATTCTCAGTTTTTAAGAGTCTCTTATGGTTTGGCTCCCTCCCTCTCTAACTTTTTTTCCCCTTCCCCTCCCCCATGGTCTTCTGTTAAGTTTCTCAGGATCCACATGATAAGGATTATAAATTATTTCATTTTCTGAGGTACAGATGACTTTTTTCTTTCATCCTCCTACAGACTTACATACATTTCGATAAAAGACATTTACTCATTTATTCTAACATGTTTCCTTTATGTTATTTATATTATGTAGCATTATGACCTAGGTGTAGTCATTCCTTACGGAATTATTGGGGATAATTAGCATGTCTCAAAGTAGATAATGAAACTGAAGTTCAGAGAGGTCACGATAGGCCCAGAGTCCTGCAGATATTCAGCCTTTTAGTGTACATTTTTTATTAGACTCACATGCATTAATATTTCATGTGCTAGAGCCCAGACTACAGTTTATAATAACAGATTACATTTGCAAGGAGCTTGTGTGTGTGTGTGTGTGTGTGTGTATGTGTGTGTGTCTATATATCCATAAAACATTTATATGTTGCTGCTGTTTGGTTTTGCTTTTACCCAGTATCCACGTATTCTCCCTTGATAACTGAATGCTGAGAACTTCCATTTAGGTAAACAGGTACAGAGGCTTCCACCAATCACCATCCCCTGGCTATAGCAATTAGTTCTAGGAAAAGCATGAGTGTTCATTTAGAGCCAATTAGATGCAGTAAGATTTGTTCCTGAAACTTCTGGGAAAAGGATCTTACTTTTTCTCTGCATCTTTTTTACTATTATCTGAGGGAAACCTGGGTGAGAATGAGGCTAACTCAGAGGAGGTGAGGTTAAAAAAAAAAAAAGAAATATAATCAAGGTGATACACTGTGTAGTGCTTACAGTGGGCCAGGCACAGTCTTAAACACTTTACAAATATAATTCATTTAATCCTCTTAACAGACTTATGAGGTAGGTACCTTTATAATCTTGACATTATAATCAAGGAATTTGCCTAATCTTATGCAACTAATAGATGAAGGAGTAAGGATTTGGACCCACTCTTAGCTACTATGCTATGGACATACGTTGGGCCCTTACATTAATGGTAAGGAAATACATACTTAACAATGGGTTCTCAAGAAAAAAAAGAGAAAAGAAGGAAGAGAGAATGAAAGATTGTATACCCCTAATTTGTTGCATTTGCCAATTTCTCTAGTATAAGTATTCTCACTATGGCTGATTTGAAGCTATTTACGTGATATCATCTGGTTTGCAACATTCCTAAAAATTTAATAACCAGAGAGTTGGTGCAAGCCAGCTGCTCTAGTAAGCTACCGGAGCTGACACCAAATCTCCCTTCCACAAGACTGCATTTTTGTGAATCTGTGATGTTCCTTTTGGTGTATGACACTTTGGGTTGGGCTTTGTGTCTCTTGCAGTATGAAGGAGTCCTATCTGATTTCAAGTTTCACGGATACTGAAATACTCTCACGGAAGCTGCTTTTTGTCATATGAGACCTCCACAGTAACCTCATGAGATGGACAAATCACTCATCAGTTGTCCCATCTTAATTGATCAGAAACTGAGAGTTGAGAGGTGATGAATTTCATTTGTGTAGCATGGACTACATAATTTGCCAGAATTGGTGCAAAATGAGAATGCCAGAATTGGGTCCCTTGTTCAAAAATTATTAAGAATTTCAAGATGATGACAGCAGAACGTTAAGCTAAGTGCAGGGGCCTTCTGAGAATGGGGCCTTGAGTAATCACCTACGGCCATGCACCATGAAGGTGGCTGTAGGCCTGTGTCACTTAGCTGGTCTGGCGGCCTTCTAACCTGAGATCTTTAAGTCCCATAGCCCTTACACTCAGTCACAATATTTCCCTGCAAAATAAAGGATCTGTACATAATTCATTTCTATGTGGAATTTGTTATTTAAGTTGTTAATTATAACTACACCTTGTATCGTTGATCAGTTTCAAGTAAACACACAATTGACTCACTTAAAGACTCCTATGTTGCAATGCCTACATATTGGACCACAAGTATATCCAATCTTAATTTCTTATTTACATTTTGTTTCTATTAGGCAAAGTTAAAATAAATCGTACCATAAATTTATTGAGCTATTTAGACTGCACATTTTTTTTTTTACTTTTCAGACAGAGCCAGAAAAAGAAAACAAATACTATTTTACATATCAGATTTGTAATCATTCTATTGTTATATTCCCCCCTACCTCTTCCACCCTCCCCCACACACATATGATACACACACAATTGCCTTCATTTTGAAAACTTAGGTAACTCCAAATATCCTAGGGATTTTCTTCAAACAAACAAACAAACAGACAGACAGACAAACAAAAAACAACCTTTTATCTTCCACCACAAAATTTTAGAAGTACCCCAGTTACTCTCTTCCTCGTGGAAAACATGGACCTAAATACGGCTGTTCACAGTGCAATTACTGTTTTTCAAAGTGCTGAGCTAAGTCTAATGGGTTTTATTACTGGGATTCTCCCATTCAAAAATTATCATAACCCATGACAATATTTGGTGATATATGATAATGGAGGAATGAAATGGGAAAAAAATCTTTTATATCAGATAAAATGTAGAAGTTGCATTATGCAGTTTTATATAACATCTGGGTTCTACTACTCAATTCTTGATGATTTTAAGGAAAACAGAAAACTCATCACAATAATCAGCTAAATAATGCTTCAAATTTAATCTGTCCAAACAACCAGCAGATAGTTTATCATGAATTATAACCTAGAAGCAGAGGCTCAATATAAACATTTGCTCTCAACATTTCTATTTACCTGTTGACTAACCCAGGAAACATTAGAAGCTGAGAAGAAAAATATTCCAGCATGGTTCCCTAGAAAAATGCTCCAAGTAAGGAAATCAGTACAGTGGTATGCTTTAAAGATGATTTTCTGAAGCATTTTAAAATTACAATATTTGTTAATGAGTAATGAAAATAAATGTGCCACTAAAGAGGGGGCTTTCTACATTGGCCCTGGAAGAGAGGACTTCAACCCTATGTGATTTATCCGTTACCTGTAGTAGTATTACCTGCTCAGATCTTTTCTGGTGCTGGTATTGGTACTGAGACAAGGTATTACAAGAAGAAGCAATTTTGTCCTTCTCAAATTGTTTCTTCACTCTGGCCAAACCACCAGGCACTGTGCACATTCCGGATTCCTCCATCATCTAAGATGATTTAAGAAAAGGGAAGATTCAGTTTTAGATCTGCTCAAGATGGGATTTGCAAGCTATTATTTTTTATAGCTGACAATTATTGATGGGTGGTATATTAAAAAATATAACAATACACAGTTATTTCAGTAGGCCCTTATAGAAAACTTTAATAAAAATAATCTCTCCGTGTTGTTTTCTCATTTATCAGTCTTTTGATAAAGTCAGAGGGAACTTAAAAATATTGAGTTAATTCTCCTCATCTCAGATAGATTTTGATATCTGGAGATTAAACCTGTAGAATGTATTTCTCTAATAATACTCAGACTAGTAGAAATTAGAATAATGGATTCAATTTTAACCCACAGTAAGGTTGTCATTAAAATCCTAAACATCTACATAGGCAACACATTATTCAGAATATTTAAAACATTTGACTCATCCCAAAATGTATTTAAATCACTAAACACGAACAAAATAATTTTCTCTTATGCAAAAATGTCAATATCAGTAATAATAACAACTACTTAATATTAGTGCTGAGTGATTTCTATGTGTTTGCATATATCTTGTCATTTGATGTTTCTCCAACTCCTGTGAGATACAGGCATTTAGCCTCATTTTAAGATGAGGAAATTGATATTTGGGGAAGTAAGACAACTTGTTAAGTTCTCATAGCTGGGGTGTGTGTAGGAGCTGAAATCTGAAGCCCTATCTGTCTGTTTTAATGACTGCTGTTTGTCTTAATCACTAGTACTAAAGGGCAGGCAGAAAAACAACTCCTCCAGGACTGGCATACCCCAGGACTCAGCTTTTAGTATTGTGTGAGAATCAGAGGGTTTAACGTCAGAAAAATTCTAGGCTATCATTGACATTTTGCAGAATAGAAAGCCTAATTCAATAGGCATCATTTGGAACAACTTGAAAAACACTGAGGAGCCTTGTCAGATCTCATGCCCCTGTGGGAAGTGTAGAAACTTAAGGGCTTCGGTTTTGATGATTCAACACACTCCTCAGCCTAGCAGGCACTCTAACCCAGATGGGATGATAACTCTCAAGCAAACAGGCCCCATGCCAACCAGCCCTCCTCTAGGAAGCTTGGAGGGCTGCTTAAAACTGGGAAGAGATTCAGCAACCCTTCAAACTACAGGGAGGTCTCCTGAGGTCTGGCCCAGTCCTGACATAACCTTGAAGCCTTGAGACCTGAAAGTAACGGGATACCTGTGAGCTGAGGCTCCCGTAACATGGACTGTGGACTCCAGGGATCCTGGAATCTCTACCCAAATATGTAGTTTCTCAAACTGATACTAAAAATGCAACTATTATCGTGGGTTTTCCTAAATTCCAAAATATTGGAGAGTGAGTTAGTACTCAGGATTATCTGAATTACTAGCAATTTCAAGTGGTTGCTTTAGCAAGTTCATAACCTTGCCCTAATTCTGTGAACTATCCAATATTTAAGAATATGCATATTTGCTGTATGGAAAGAAGGGATAAAAATGTATATTTATATGTTTTAGATATGTATTCTATCAAATTCTGCAACAAACTTCAAATATAAATCCCGGCCAGTTACGGCCATTTGATACATGTTAAGGTCATGAGAAAGTATGGCATCTATTTTGAAATTTAAGATAAAGAAGGGAAAGGGTGATTTAAGGCCATGATATTTCTTGTACCTTTCCCCGTTGCCATTTAATGTACATAAATGGCCTTCCTTGATTGATCAGACATAGATAATATAAGAGCATTAAATTATGGAAATTGAGGCAATTATTGTTAAGAAAAAGCCCACTCTTTCCAACAACTATAAACAATGTCCAAATCATGTGCAAATTAATCTAATAAGCCTCAGTAATTATGTTAATGACTGAATACTTTCCTAGTAAGTGCATTTTCACAAAAATATCAGTTCCGATACTGAACATGTTGCTTCTCATCTACCAAATGGATTAAAAACCCCCAAATATACCCATTCCTTTCCTTTAGCATTGTGCTTTGGAATCAGACCATGTTACATGTGCAAAAATGCATACAGTTGGTTATTTTTGCCAGGAGTACAACTATTATACACTATTGTTGCCACTCACCCACCTAAGTGAAGAAGTCCATTGAGCTGTAGTTCAGTGGTGGTGATATGGTTTCTTTATTCAGCTCAGCTTGTAAATGAAGGTTTACATATGTGAGATGGCAGGACCTGCTCAAGGAGCGGTCTGTGGTCACGAGCTAGAGTGATGTTTCCTTGCTCAGGTGGAGAGAGCATCCCTGTGCCTTTGCCTTGTTTGGCCCCATGCACTGTACATTTCAACTAACCCGTGTTATTGTCAATGACCACATAACTTAGATTGTTTGTATTAAACATTTTTATGTTGATCCTTATTCAATGTTTCTTAATCTCAGACTCAGAAATAAGATTTGGAATCTAATGGGTATGCCCATAATAATTAAGCCATTTTATTGACAAACTGATTTAAATACCTAACACAGAACCTAATTAAGTTATTTTAATAATAAAGTAATTTAGCTACCTAACACTTACCTAGGTGAATACATTACACAATCATCTATTTTCTTTGCGAAGAACTGGCCTTGGGTTCTAGGGTATAGTAGAAATAACATAATTGGGGAATTGGACAAATAGTAATTCTAATCCCGGTTCTGACACTTAAAATCTTAGACCAGAATTTGTGAACCTCGGTTTCATTTCTTATAAACTGGGAAAACAATGTATTTTCCACATATTTCTTGTGAGTGCTAAAAAAGATAAAGGAAGTAAAACTGCATAGCACAGAATCTGGCATTTTAATTCACTGCTTAGCAAATGTTACCTCTCCCTTCTCTTCTAGGTGCTTCTGCACACCATTGCCTTTCCATGGGCATGACTTTTATTTAGGTTCAACCAAATGCCATCTGGCTGAGGCTAGGATCATCAAAAACTGATCTCAACGTGACTGAAATATAATGGATTCAGTTTGGGGCTGAATCAGAGACTTCCAGATTATGCACATAAACTAATGGGTTTTTTTGTGTAGACAGAAATGTTAATGGCAGTTTCCATGATTTTTTTTTTTTTTTTGGACAGAGAGCAGGGGGAGGGGCAGAAGAAGAGGGAGAGAGAATTTTAAGCAGGCTCCATGCCCAGTGCAGAGCCCAATGCAGGGCTCAATCTCACAACCCTGATCATGACCTGAGCCAAAACAAGCAGAGAAGCGTTATTAAATTCTTTATATGTAGGCTACCTTCATAATAGCATTAACATTTTTTTGTGTGTTTGTATTAAATAGTGGGATAATTTAGTTTTCTTAGTGCCCGATTTAAATATTCTGTTTTTTAGCACAGTATAAATACAAATTTGTCTTATGGTGTATTCTCCCAGTGCCTGTAAGATAAAAGTCTTCCAAAATAAAAAAAAATTGTTTACTAAATAACCCCTCTCTCACTAGGTACTTTCAAAATCAGTCTGTTTCCCCAAGAATCTTTTCTCCAATTTAGAACACTAATTTGTAGTAAAGTTCCCTAATGATCCAGCAGGGGGTGCTATCTAAGAGGACTGGCAGGAGGCACTGGAGTGATACTATT
Organism: Lynx rufus; assembly: GCF_022079265.1. NCBI lineage: Eukaryota > Metazoa > Chordata > Mammalia > Carnivora > Felidae > Lynx > Lynx rufus. The sequence continues at coordinate 65,623,661 of NW_025814834.1, forward strand.
TATTTTGGAAGAGATCTAGCTACTTCTGTGATTTCTGTACATTCATTCAAAATCCGTGCTGCATCTAAAATGGATTTTAATGACTATGTAAAAACTTAAATGTCATTTAGAATTACAATATTGTTAATGAGTTTGGCACAGTCAGCCTTGTCTCTAAATAATTTGTAAAGAAGAATGTTAAGAGTAGCTATTTTAGAACGCCACCCTTCTTGGCTATTCTTTCTCTCTCTTTCTCTTTTGGTTAAATGAACAACTTTGCTAATTTGGAGATTATAATTATAAAAGAGTAACCTTATATTCCATTAAGCTATAAAGCTGCTACTAATAAAATGACTCATCAAACCCTGTGGATTGAAGGCCACAGATGATAGAACCCAACAAATTCTTTTGAATATGACTTTATTATGCTTTGGCTCTAAAATTGGTGGTCCTACTGAATCCTGCTGTTTCCTATAATCATAATTGGTTTAGCAGAGTGCCTACATTGCTAATCTCCCTCATTTCTATGTTGATTAAGCTACTCCTAATGGATTTAGTGCATACAGAGAAATGAGAAAAGCAAAAAAAAAATTTATACTGCCAGTGAATTTAAATGAACTATACATGAGACCAAGGAGGGCGGCATGCAGACCCACATTATTAAAATTTGAAATTAATTCCCAACCTTCCTGAGGAGAATAGCTATAGGTTAAATGATAATGATGGCAATAATAACACATTTATACTCTGCCTTATGGCTTACACGTAAATTATCTCTTTGACTTCTCTCTTAGATCCTCCGTGGTAGATGGCTATTCCCATTTTTCAGTTAAGGAAACTGAAGCTCAGGGAGGGGTTAAGATAGTAGCCCAAATTCACACAGCTAGTAAGTAGCAGCACTGAAGCTTCAATTCACAGCCTTGCCTTTGATTCACACTATGTGCTTTCTCTGCTTTATCCCACCACCCAGTGGTATTCTTGCATTACAGTGTAAGGAGAGTGTGCGAAGGGCAGACAAAAAGCACATTGCCTAATGCAAAACCACCAGGAGCAGCTTACATTGGCAGAGAAGCTGCGGCAGTCACCCCTGGAAACAGCAGCCTGGTACCTCGCCATCCGCTCCTTCAAGGACACCACCTCCTGGAGGTCTGACACACCCTCGCTCTGTGCAGCACTGTCTTCTGCAAACCCACTGGCAGGCTTATTAGGGCCAACGGTCACTGCAAACAAATGTAGCACGCTCAGATATGTGTTTCAGGCTTTGAAAAGAAAATACCATCACCTTATGAACAGTAAAGGCATTTAAAATATCTGCTCTCATAAAACAGACTGCATCATTTCACAACACTGTATTTGCAATGTCCCACAGTCTCCCTCTTTTCTTCAGGCTTTCAAGCAAAGCTACAAAATGCCTCTACAGAAGCATATGCTTATGAGAACATCAAACAAAAATATTGTCTCTCCTCCTACTCCTGTGATTATTCTGATGAAAGACAGTGATTTATTAAGAGCTTCATGATGTTAATAATGAACATTCCTGAGACACCGTGGGTTGAATTTAGGTTAAATGCAGTAAGAGCATTTTCTCATTTGCTTCTCTTGTTTAACAACCTCATGAGGTAGGTGCTATTATTTTCTAAAATTTATAGATAAGAAAATGGAGAGTCACAGTGGTTAAAAAACTTTCCCATGATCACACAATTACTTAGAGGCAGATGTGATGGGTGGACCAAATCTTTAGAATGTCTAAAAATTGCTCTTTGCTTGTCTCCCCACCCCTAACACTCAGGAGATGGATCTAGCCAAAATAAGCGATTGCCATGAGAATTATAGACTGTGGATTTATTTCCTTTATTCATAGAGACCTGTAATACATGAGAAAGAAATAATAGTACTGTTAGAAAAAGCTTTGTCAGTCACCCATTTCAGATGGCCTGATATTTCCCCATTTAAGCCATCTACTTGACAAAAATACAGGGTAACAGGAATTACATATTTGGAAACAGAGCAAAAGACTGATTGCATGATCACAGAATAACAGTTGTCAGAAACAGAAAGGTCCTAAATATCATATAGTCTTACCTAATCTAACGAGCTCCTTTTTGGCATAGGAAAACATGTCTAAATGTTTCCTTATGTGAAAGGAAGACAAGGGCTCTCGGTGGTTATGTGATTCTCCACGGTTTTTTAGTTATATGTGCCAGAGCTGGTCTCAAAACTAGATTTTCGTATTTAATCTAGTGTTCTTTGTTTGATGGTTTACTATTCACTGTTAAAGAACTCTAATTCCAAAATCATTGCAAGGGTTTTTTCTGGGACCAATCAGTGTATATATACGTACACATATATACACATGCATATGCATGGATGCATATATATTCATTACTCATTCATGCACTCCCTGCCTTTCATCTTAGGGCTGGTATTTTCTGGAGCTCGTAGAACAGGGCTCATTGGTATACTTTATTTGGATTGGTTTGATTTCATCACTGTAAACCATGGCCCAAACAATCCCAGGTAACAGATAACCAAGCTGTTTCTTTTCTTTTCTATTCTTCATACCTCCTCCCCCAGCTCCCACATTGAACCATCTTATAGAATCCTTTTGGTTAAGGTTTATGTATACAATAGCAGTTGAGAGCAACCTATGTGATCAGAAAAAATTAAAAATCGTTTGTGTTTTGGCTCCCTGAGTATCTGGTTTTCCACAGAGACTTCTTATTCAAATAAACATTTTCATATATTTCAGTTAAAATTGTAAATATGTTTTACTTAAAATGCTTTCAAAAATACAAAATATACAGGAATACAAAGTTGTGATTATGAATGCTATGATTGTACAACACTGATTTGTTCATAACAAATGTCAGTTATTTTTGAAATTCACCTGTCATTCAAAACCTCACATTCATACAAAAGTACATTCCTTCAGTTGATTCCGATAAGAAGACATTCTCCCATACCACTGAAAGTCTTTCACATGATAAAGAAAATACATCTCTATTTTCCCCTGTGGATTATCTATCTGCACAGACGAATTCAGTTTATATTCAACTGTACTATTACTTTGTTGTGAATGATTACTATATAGATTTTATTGAACATGACTCCCTAAAGTTTTTCCACATTAACACCCAAATTTCATTTTGTGTATTATTCATAAAAGATGTCATTCTTTTATTTATCTTAACAGAAAGTCACAGTTTATTTTTGCTAAAATTTACAGATGGTATTTACTTTTCAAATATTTGAGTTTTATCATTTTTCATCCTACTGCAAAATGCCCAAGACTAATGGTCAGGAAATCAGTGACCTGATTATTAAGAAATTTGTATTCCATTGCCTTATGGCCTTTCATTTTGATCACAGACAAGACAGTACATTTTAATCTCTCCATTTCTCCTTCCTATCTGTAACTTTGCCCACACAGGTAGTCATGGAGTAGAAACCTTACTTGAGTTAACAAACCGTGTCCATATTGTTTCCTAACCTTCTAAGTTAATACCTATCAATTTCTTCATCTGAAAAACAAGGTGATACTTCCTGCCCAGTGTACTATAAGGCAGTGTTTCCGTCTGCTCCTATCTTGAAACTGATGACAGTGGATGTAACTTTTTAAGGTTGAAAAGACAGCTTCTTTCCTAGGGATAAGTGAGGAAAAAAAACAGGGACGTTTGTCCCCTGATCTCCTACTGTGCTATTTCAGAAGGCTTGAATGCAATTGAGATTGGAGAACAGTGTAAAATGAGTTTAGGGAACCTTTAAAGAGAGAGGTGACAAAGAAGAATAAATAAAGATGCTCTTGTCACAAAACACCTATGGAAATATAGGGGGAAATTTGCATACCTGTAAGTATGTAAATCAGACTATGTAAGAACATGCCATAAGGCTAAAGTGGTCTGTGAAAAAGGAAGGGAAAAAACAAACTTTTCAAATGACTATTTCTGTTAGAAGGCATTATAAATATTAAGATCACAAAATCATTCTACTAGAAGTGACTTGTCTCTGGGGCTTAGTGGTAATTCATTGTGCAGATGAGTATGAAAATCCAAAGAAGTTCAGTGAATTCTCCCAAATCTCCAGAGTTAATGGCATAGCTGGACATAGACTCCATTGCACCCTAAATATTGAATGTTTTCTTTTGTTTGCTGATGAGAAAATAATTGCTAATCTACCCCAAATATTCATTCTTTGCATAATAGAATAAATCCTATAAAGCAGAAAGAACATATAATAAGTAAGCACTTTGGAAGAAAACAAAACACAAAAAATTATGAGGTGTTACCATGAAAACTATAACACACCAAGGATAAGAATGTCTTTTATAAGAATTCTGAGGTTCTTAGGAAAAATACTTATGTTATTATTTTTTGTAATATACTACAGATAGATCCACTTTCTATTTTCTTAAATCACGAGACTTAAATCATGTGGCTACAGATCTATTTTCTCGCTCTCCAAACATGCGCTTTTCCTCTGCAGTTTTTAAAAACAAAGTGACTAAATCAATCAACCAATAAAATTTGCCCAGTTACAGAACTTGTTATGTCTTCTTGAATTCTACTTTATATGGTAAGTCCGTGTTTAAAGCACTAAAAAAAAGCAAAGTAGTACAATATAAGAATGCTCTTCGTTTCTTGACCAATTATTCACATGCCTGTAGTCAGTCACAGAAGGATGACTATGCATCCTTGGCATCCTATGCATCCTGTGTTTCCTTGGAGTAAAATAATAGCTTTAAGAAGTCAGATGTAGGGGCGCCTGGGTGGCGCAGTCGGTTAAGCGTCTGACTTCGGCCAGGTCACGATCTCGCGGTCCGGGAGTTCGAGCCCCGCGTCAGGCTCTGGGCTGATGGCTCAGAGCCTGGAGCCTGTTTCCAATTCTGTGTCTCCCTCTCTCTCTGTCCCTCCCCCGTTCATGCTCTGTCTCTCTCTGTCCCAAAAATAAATAAACGTTGAAAAAAAAATTTTTTTTATAAAAAAAAGAAGTCAGATGTAGAAAACAATGAGAAATAGTCAATGTAATTAATACAATCTTGGATTTTCTTCTAATTTCACAGCTTCTATTATTAGTGAAAGAATTCTTAGAAATATGCACAGGCTAGTATTAACAGACATTTCAAAAGGGCCATTGTTACACTTATTATAAACCATTCTTCTAACCAGCTGTTCAGGAAATTTTAAATTTGGAATTCTGTGGTTTATAAAATGATATGCTCGCTCTTACAACATTAACAAATAACAAATCTATCTTCATTTCCCATTAAACAAATAATTGTCTAAAATCTGAAGTAACAAGTTATATATATAAACCTAAAATCTTCAAAGAGTAAGAACTTGGAGATAAAGGTCAATGGTTTGATACATAATGCTGGGATCAGTGTGTTGCTCAAAAATATGGTCAAAGTCAGAAAAATGTCTATTCAGAAATACCCAATGTGGCACAGTTCGCAAAGCCAAGTGCTTTGTCATGATCTTATTTCTAAAGCAAGATTCCATCTCAGCACATTTTCTAAATGTAATATTTCTTCTTCCTGTCAAAATATGAGAGGTACATTCCTAAACTGTAGTGGTGGATCAAGTTTTATGGAAAGGATGACCATGTTATGATACTATAATGGATATAATTGGATAAAAGATAGATATAAACACCAGATGCTTCAAAACTGGCTTGCACAAATACCGTTTAAATTTTTGTGAGTCACCTTATTTGTTTTCCCTTTTGCCTACCCAATATGGGTTACGTGGAAGTCTGTAGAATAAAGTTTAAGATACTTTGACCTCTGTATTTCACTGACAGACCAGTTGCTGGTGTTATGAAACTCATATTAGCTGTGTCTGATTTAAAGGAGGCACCTGGCTGAGGTAAAATCAGAAGAAAAGAAAGCTGTCAGAGATGAGAAAAGAGCCAGAGGTATTAAAGTGTTTAGAAGAATTAAAACACACACTGAAGGCAGTAAATAGAATAATATATGCTATAGCAATGTGAAAGGAGATGCCAGAGAACAGAGAGCAAAATCCAAACCTTACAATTACAGCATTGCAGTGAGAGGCTGGGGGAGTAAGCAGAACATATCATATATATTTGGGGAAAAATTGCTGAAAATAAAAATTTGGGCATAGATTTAAATTATTTACCATAATCCAGAAATAAAATTAAGTTTAAAACACCAATATAACAATAAATCCTTGTAAAACTTGAATGTTTTACATTCTTGTAAAATCTTGTAAAACAAGGAGAGAGAAAAGTTCTACAATTATCTAGACATGTGAAGAGTTTCTGTGATGAAAAAACAAAATTCAGACATCCTTAGATGCCCCCTTTATAACACTAAACACTAAAATCAGTTAGAAAATTGGATACTGGTTACTGAAATTTTAGTTCTGTGAGCTCAAGTCTATATGAATCCACTTTGGTACTCATGTGAGGCATCAACACAAAGTCAAACACAGTCCATGTGACAAAAGTCAGTCAGAAAGAAAGGGTTTACCATATAATACCTAAACAAGAAGGTAGAAATAAGATCAGATATAACAGTCATGAAAATAAACACAGGTCAAACGCCATACCAAAAGACAAACAAATAAATCCAACCATATGCCGCTCACAGGAAATAAACCTAAAACAAGACACAACATTTAAAAAGAAAATATTGGGCAAAAATGTAACAGGCAAATATAAAATGAAGAACAGTCATCATGGCTATATTCCTTTCGTGCAAAATAACATTAAAGACAAAGTGTACTAAATGAGATAGAGGGCCATTCAACAGACAGAAGATACTAATCCCACTGTGAAGCTGTAACCCTGTAGGCCTCTACATGCTGACTAGCATAGTACAACAACATATAAACACCATCAGTAATAAGAAAAAGGAGAGCTTTATGGGAATCTAACTGCTGTGGGTGACATTCACATATCTCCCTCCATCTTTGCCATATGAAATTTCAAAAGGAAATGATTTGCATTATATAATTAGGAAGGCTTATTTTAATATATTTACTCATTATCATTAAACAACTATCGGTTATCTACAGTAAGCATATGATACATTCACAATGCACCTTTCAATCTAGTTGGAAAGAAAGGCAGGAAATTATAACCCAAGAGTTAATAGGTTTGTACCAGCTAAGTTGGGAGCCTACGGGAGAGGACATAATCCACTCGGGTGTATCAATAAGCAGGTGTCAGGGCAAGCATCCTCAGAAGGGGGACATCTGCCCTGAAACATGAAGGAGCTGGCCATGTGACTATGTGGAAGAACAAAAGGGAGGAGACAGCAGCATTACCAATGAATCATGTTGGGGAAACTGGGTAATGATTTTGTGGAAAGCATCAAACAGTTCCTCATGTCACAGCATGTTACAGAGTATTAGATGGAGTTAAGAGTTAGATGGTTTTTAAAATGATAAAAAATCTTTAGAGAAGTAGCAAATGATTTCAGTTGGACTTTCTAAGCATAAAAAATTTAAAGTAAAAAATCTTTTAGTGGCTCAGTCGGTTAGGCGTCTGACTCTTGATTTAGCTCAGGTCACCAACTCATGGTTTGTGGGATCAAGCCCCCATGGGGCTCTGCACTGACAACGTGAAGCCTGCTTGGGATTCTCTCCCTCTCTCTCTGACCCTCCCTGGCTTCCACACGCTCTTTCTCTCTCAAAATAAATAAATAAACAAAAAAAATCTTTTAAACAAAAGTAATTATAAGACAAAAGGAAAAGTGGAGGGGCAATTGTAATAAATAAGCTAAAAGTGTTACTTTTTCAATAAAGTACACTGACAAGTCAGAAACAAAATTGTAGACATGACTGAAAATAAAGGCCTCAAAAGAATGATTCACAAATAAAAAATGATAGCAAATATGTATGAAATGGTTTCTATGTGTCAGACATTAATCCATTTAGTGCTCTCAACCACCCTATGAAGTAGAGACTATTTTTATTTTTTATCTCCGTTTTACAGATAAGGAAACAGAGACACAGGAAGCTTGCAAAACTTGCTCAAGATAGGTGGCTGGTGAATTTCAGAGCTGGAAGGGGAAGCCAGGCAGTCTGGCTCTAGGTTCTGTGACTTTACAATCTGTGCTACTTCTCAAGGAATACACGTGTCCAAAAACCAAAACCAAACCCAAACACTCACCTTCCCAGTAAACAGATGAAGCGAACTTCAAACAACAAGGAGACTGTTCTGTCATGAACTGACTCCTATTGCGTATATAATAAAAACATATAGAAACTAGTCCCAGAGAGCTAACCCAGTATATAATTATGACTCAAAAGAAATTCCAAGTTTTAATAGTAATTTGAACTCTTAAGCAAATAAACAAGAAGTTAATTTTTTTTTCTTTGCAATTGTCTAAAGTCAATCCAATAAATCTTTATTTAGTCCAAACTAAGAGCCAGGAAGAAAGTGAGCTGGTGGGCCACAAAGAAGCCCACAAAGCTGGTGCAAACACAGATATCAGCTTCAATGAGGCAAACACACTTTCAGTGATGCATCAATAGCCTTCCTGCTGTATTTTGGATGCGTTATAAAGAAGTCAACTGTTTAGTACTTGGAAAATTGATTTAGAACTAAATTGGGAGAGTGATGAACTAACTTCTATCAAATCTAAACATATGATCTATAATCCAGCTCAGACTCGTGTACAGGATATCATACTGATGGACACAGCACAGGCTCACAGCCATTAGCATGAATAAGTTTTCTGTAATTCTCAATATTTGCATATCCCTCAGCTAATAATAAAATTCATCTCTTTTAAACATTCATATTGCTGCTGCCAAGTCAAATTTGTAATCAATTTGAGTTTTATATATTTTACCCTCATTTGAATATTATAAAACCAAGAAGTAGATGGAGAATAAAATGAAAGAGCAAATGTACAGCCCAATCTTGCATTAATTTATAGTTCTTAAAAAAATACATGGAGAGGAAGGGCAAGGAGTAAAACGAGTGAAAGTGTGTGCCATGACAGCATAAAAACTGTACTGTGGCATCCATCCAGTATATGAGCAGAGTGAACCAGATTCCATTTTTAAAACTAGCCTCCGTATGGTCCTATTCCCTCCAAATGCACTGTGTTGTTGTGTATACACTTGTCACCTTCCCCCAAGTTTTTCATTCATTCGAGTTCATTTGATTACCATGCTTTATACATTAACAAAAACAGATAATCTCTCAGGGTAAGAAAAAGAATTAGTTTTTGCCTCCTTACTAACCCTTCCACCCTTCCCTAACCAGTACTCTCCCAGTTCACCAGATACTGGAAGAGATCCTGTACATCCAGTTGCCTGTGAGAGGAAGAAGACAAGATTCAGCAATGTTGTAAAGCAAAATATTGGTCCTCCAACAATGTTCACATACTAATCCCCAGAATCTGTGAATGTGTTATTCTACATGGCAAAGGGGACTTTGTAGATGTGATTAAGTTAAGAGTTTTGAGATGGGGAGATTATCCTGGATTATCCAGATGGGTTCCACATAGTCCCAAGGGTTCTCATAAGTTAAAGAGAGACGCAAGAAAGTCAGTCAGAAAGGAAAGGTGATGACAGAAGCAGAGGTAGGGTTGAGAGAGAGGGGGTGAGGGGGGCAGTGCAGATTGTACATTACTGGCTTTGAAAGCAGAGGACATGAGTTAATGAATGTCGACAGCTTCTAGAGGCTGGAAAAGGCAAGAAAACAGATCCCCCCACCCCCCTGGACCTTTTGGGAGGAGCTTGCCCCAGCCAACACCTTCACTTTGGCCCAGTGAAACCCATTTTGGATTTTGGAGCTCCAGAACAATAATATAACAAATTTGTGCCATTGTAAATTACTACTTTTGTGGTAATTTGTTACAGCAGCAATAGGAAGCTAATGCAAGCATCCACTCTACACGTACATACACCTGTCCATGTCAGAATTTACTACATGGTAGATTCTTTCTAAACATCTTTATTTATTTATTTATTTATTTTAATTTGAGAGAGAGAGAGAGAGAGAGAGCGAGCACACATGAATGGGGGAGAGTGCAGAGGGAGAGAGAGAATCCCAAGCAGGCTCCACGCTCAGTGTGGAGCCCAACGCAGGGCTCAATCCCACACCCCTGGAATCATGACCTGAGCTAAATCAAGAGTCAGATGCTCAACCAACTGAGCCACCCAGGCACTCCAGTAGATCCTTTTTAAGTCATATTTTAGTTCCAGGTCCCCCAAATCACACAGATTTATATACACAAACCACCTTGTGATAGAAACATCTTTGAAGTTATTCTTCATGCCCCAAAGAAGAAATGCCCATCTACTTATAGATAAGACTAAGTTTAAATGTCCATTTAGATTTTAATCTCTCTGAGTAAAAGAACTTCCCTTTCTAATTGTAGTAATGTATTATCATATAGACTTGTCCTGTTTTATGCAGCTCCTGGCGTCTCACAAGAAGTACTTCTGGTACTAAAGCAGTTAAGAACAAATAGAATTTAGTCAGAAATTAGATAATTATTAGTACAGTAATATTGCCAGTTTTGGGTATATTTGGACATTTAATCATATTGCTATTAAATATTTCAAATTAATTGCTTAGTGTAGTTAAAGAATTGCCCAGTTAAAAAATCAATAATTGAATAAAATGACTTAAATTTCTTTGAAATGGTCAAATAAATTAGAACCATTAAATGCCTATCAATGGTGCATAGTTTTACAACTTAGGTCTCATGTTAGACATTTCCCTAGCATAATCAAACGTATATTGCATTATAACAATGATAACTGCCTGTTAATGAGTATTGATTATGTGGTAAGCATTTTGCACGTATTCTTATACACCTACATTTTACATCTAATTCTTACAGCGACCGTATCTGATCGGTGGTATTATTTCCATTCAACTGATGAAGAAAGTAACATTTAAAAGATAAAATCATCTAGTAAGTGGCTGAGCCTGGAATTGAGTTCAAGTATTTCTGAACTACCTGTTCAACTCTACACAGTCTTTCATGTAAATATTTTTAATTAAAATATAACATTTATTATAAAATACATTTTAATTAAGGCTATGAATCCTTTCTGCTTCCTAAACATCTATACACAAATCCTTTCTAAACATTTATTTTAGTGCATGTAGGGATAAGTCAAGGGGAAACCAATAAAGTTGAATTTCTGTGACTCTAATTGGTTCTTTTTTCATCCTTATAAGCTTGAGTTTAGAATTAGAAATCGAAGTGAATTCCTCAATTATATTTCTTTGGTCACTACAGAGATCAAACTTGAGATGGGGTTTGGTATCGATCCACGCAAACAGGGAAATGACAGACTTGACTACAAGGGAAGAGAAATGCAAAGCAAGGGCCACTGCTCTAATTTTCTCTTGATCAATTCTGCTCCAGGGCATGGCAGGTGGTGTCCTGCTTCCACCACAGTGTCCTCTTGTTTGAATCTGCATCCCAAGTATACAATAAAAGTATCTGATAAACTCTCTTCCTAAGGCTTTAGTCATGCAGTTAATAAACATCTACCACCCATCTACCATGAGCCAAGCACAGTGCTCAAGGCTGGGCATGACCTAATCACCATTATATTCAGTCCTGCTCTACTTGAAGAGAGAAGAAAAGAAAAAAACCAGAGAGCTTCTCAGGAAATACAGTATTCTAAGAAGTGTTGATTTGGCCTTATCTCTAAAAACAGCAATACAACAGGTTGCATCATTTCAACATGCTGACTTCTGAATAAAACCAGCTCGCAGATGGCTCAGCCTGCTAAGGAAGCTGGCTTGACTGAAGACACACCAAATGTAGTTCTCTTTAGGTGGGGAATCTTGAGGAACTTGGTGGCACACACTCCACATCCCCACCCCCAAAACCATATTTGTTTATATGGAGATGACATAAGATGGATCAAGCTCAATCCTATTTGATGGGGTTAAAGAGCCACTTGTAGCCCACCATAGGCTCAATTTCCCTTTAGATTTCCCCCACTTAACCTGGGCAGTGAGTAGCTCCCTCCACTGTGCTCTCCCACCACTTAAAAATTACACTTCGATTTGCATGACATTACATTTTAGTGTATCTTTGAAGTTCCTCTGCCTGCCATATCCCCGCCCACCCTCCCACCTCCCACTGGGCTTCTGTCACCTTCCACCAACATGCAAGTTCCCCCAGCACAGGACAGAGCTAAGTTAATTTTGTAAACCTGTTTTACTCCAGGTTCTGTCTTGGGCTCTTATCCATCAGGAGGCAGACCCACACGCAGATCAACCATCCACTCTGGACCCAGAAGGCCCAATATTATTCTATCTCTGACATTCACTTTTGACTTTAAGCAAATTGCTTAACTTTTCTAAGCCTCTTTCTTCTTCCCTCTATCATGGGAATGATAACAGAACCTAGTGATTGCCTGTGAGGACTGAAGGAGATCTTATAAAGTAGTTTACATAATATCTTGCACACAGTAAATAATAAATGGTCACTAGCTGCCAGTCACCCTAGGTGTTATTATATCTCCTGCATGTAATTATGCAGGTAATCTGAGCTGGTACAAGTCTAAGAATAATAAAAGTTATGAAATTTCCCAAGGATCAAAGCTATAAGGAGAAAGGATAGGACTTGACTCTGATCCACCTAAATCTAAAGCCTTCTGTAAGGATATTCCATTCCTCTCTATAAACCTGGTATCTACCACGTTTCCTGAAACAAAGAGAGCACAGTAAATCATGAAGGAATGGAACTACACGATGAGATTCAAGCAAAGAAGATGGCATAGCCCTACTCATATGGCCACAGGCATGGAGAAAATATGTAAAGGAGAAGAAATTACTAACTCAATGAATATGATATTCAAACTGTATCTTGACACTAGCTCATGAACTGGTTCACCAGCAAGCAACAAGGCAGTCCTCTGAAAACCTAAAGCTCATGAAAACCACCCTTGTATACAGATCAACTGTTTCCTCCCAAAAAAACATTCCCCACATTTTCCCCTCTTCTACGTAATTTAGGTAAAGTCATGAAACCATCAGTCAGTTATTTAACATTTTTCATTTCCCTATGCAACTTCTGAACGGTTTGCATGGTGCAGTGAGCCATGGTCTGGACCAGCCAGGTGGTGAGGATGCAGCCACTCCCTGAGTCTCTGCTGCCCTGTGGCTGCCTGCTACAGGCAAGGAGAAGGGTCTTGGATTTTTCTCACTTGTGATCCATTACACTGTTGCTCTGCTAGGTAACTTTGCCTTGCTATGTACCTCTACTAAATACCTCTACTAAGTACCTTTATTTAGGTGTTAAATAATCCCTAAATAGAGGTGTTGCTATATTCATTTAATCTGAATGTAGGTATTCTTCCTACTTGAGTATTCCTTTTATTTAAATTGAATTCCATCCTTTTCTTCCGAAAGTCTCTATTGCAGAAAATCCCCAAATTTCATGTCATTCTACATTATTCCATGTCTGCTTGAGTTGCTACCTTTTTGATACTTTTCCTCACTATTTTCTTTTTTTTTTTTTTTAATTTTTTTTTTTTTCAACGTTTTATTTTATTTTTGGGACAGAGAGAGACAGAGCATGAACGGGGGAGGGGCAGAGAGAGAGGGAGACACAGAATCGGAAACAGGCTCCAGGCTCTGAGCCATCAGCCCAGAGCCCGACGCGGGGCTCGAACTCACGGACCGCGAGATCGTGACCTGGCTGAAGTCGGACGCTTAACCGACTGCGCCACCCAGGCGCCCCTCCTCACTATTTTCTAAAGTACTCCTTTTTTATTCCCACTGCTTCATTACTGCTTTTCCTTTTCACAAACTCCCTGTGATTACCCGTCTCCAAATCTCCTTTACGTGTGGCTCATTTACTAGTGGGCAGTACCTTTGTGAAGAGAATATCTTCCATCTTCTTTCTGGTTGTTTTTGTTTGTTTGTTTGTTTGTTTGTTTGTTTGTTTTAGTTAGGCTAGAACTTGAAAAATGGCAAGCAAATGTAATCACTTCTTAACCACAGAGAGAGAGTCATCAAAGTCAGTCTGTGATTAGCAGCAAATGTGTGTGCCTCTGAAAGGCAGTGCAGGAACAGACTAGTTAACATGTCCATCAGCACCTCTAAAACTGTCAGGACCTCCAGATTACACAAAGTGACTTCATTCTGAGGTCAGAGCAATTTGTTGGTAGATGGAGATGAGTCATGCATACTAGCTTAGAATCTGTCTTCCCTAAAATGGTCCACTTTTTTCTCTCATTGGTTTTGTAAAAATCCATATGAAGCTAGTTCATGTATACTGAACTGTTTTGTTGAGTTCCAAGTATGTTGAGGGCACTCAACAGGTCAAAAAATGAGCCACAGTAATATAATGGAGATGCTGAACCTTTACTAATTTGCAGCTTTGAGAAACATCCCATGGTGTGCCCATCTTTAAGTGGTTTGTTTGTAGGAGGCAGAGGTAGGGAAGTTAATTACTTCCCGACTATGACTTTAAATCATTTCTGTGCTAGTTGCATTCTGGAACAGCCAGAGGTTTCTGGATCTGTTTTTAGGAATTCCCCGATACTTTGCCCTCTTTCTAACTCTCACCTCTCTTCTAAGGTTAGCATGTGACAAAGGATATTAAAAGAAAGCCCAAATCATCAAATTCTGACTCTCACCAATTTAGACAACTGATGCTGTGGCAGCTTTTCTCCTACTAATCACCCTTTTCCTTTGAGTAATAAAATATATTTAAGCCTTTGTCTTACAGAAATTTAGTCTCCAAATTTACACCAACTCTTTTCAATGACCTTAAGGAAGTCTTTGTTTAAAAGTGCTTTCTCTGCCTAAGTCTACAAACTACAGTATCCTTTGATATGTTATTTTTTCTTTTAAAACTAATGGCCGATAGGCTTGATCAAAAAAAGGGAAACCACACTAATTCTACGTACTTTCTTTACTGAACATTATTTGGAAAAGCTAAGCAGTCGAGGGAAAAGAGAAAATGCTTTAATAATGTAACATACTGCTTGGTGAATAACTGACCCCTCTGGAAATAAATTCTGTCTTTCAGAGCAGTGATGTTCTTAGAAAAATTCCACTTTCTAAGAAAATGAATACTTTCAAAACGATGTGGGCTTTAATCATTTAACCTTGGGTAAGATGACAAAAATGCTAATGTTCAGCAGAAATGTTATGAATCTGGGGCACCTGGGTGGCTCAGTAGGTTAAGTGTGCAACTTCGGCTCAGGTCATCATCTCACAACTTGAGTTTGAGACTCACATCAGGCTCTGTGCTGACAGCTCAGAGCCTGGAGCCTGCTTTGGATTCTGTGTCTCTGTCTCTCTCTGCCCATCCCTCACTTGTGCTCTGTCTCTCTCTCTCAAAAATAAACATTAAAAAAAAAGAAATGTTATGAATCCATGTTTTTCTTACAAAAGCTATAGGTTCTACTAATGTGCTCTAAATTGAAAGGTAATTTGCATCTTGTTCAAATGTTTGTATCGTAACAACTACTTTCTCATTACTGTCCCTATAATTGTAGGGGGCGCTAAAAATGCTCTATATATTTTGAACAGTCTTTTAAATATAGAACAGGGATGTTTATAAAGTGTAATAATTTTAATGTATCAAAACTTTGAATCAGTCGGGTCCTGGGTTATTCTGTCACCAACAATTAACGTGCCCTACATGCCCTTTGCATATAAATGTGGACTGTAACTTCAAAAGAAAAAGATGATGTCAGTTTCCTAATGATATGCAGGTACTAGGGACAGTCCAAAGAGGGAAGTAATTTAATAGTCTGCCCTGCTTAAGATACACATGAAGTACATAGTTACTCAGTCTCATCATCCCTTAATTTATTTATACTTA
This sequence comes from Lynx rufus, assembly GCF_022079265.1. Taxonomy (NCBI): domain Eukaryota; kingdom Metazoa; phylum Chordata; class Mammalia; order Carnivora; family Felidae; genus Lynx; species Lynx rufus. Next base: position 65,639,433 of record NW_025814834.1, read on the forward strand.
TTTATCTTTAAAAATTTGGCATTGGCATTTGTTTCTTTTCCCTTAGAGTCAAAACCTAATCCTCTAAGTGCACCATAAGTGGAGCAACTCAGTTTATGCTGCTTATTTCACTCTTGTTTTTAAAGGGTGAAGTGTAAAAATCACTCTTTAAATGTTATCCAGATTAAAACTTGCTCTTTTCTATGCACATTAAAACAGTAACAAAAAAAAAAAAAAGACAGTAACATCTGTGAACAACAAAGAATTTAATTAAAACTTGCAAACAAAAGATTTCCTAGGCCAATGGTATTTTAGATCAAGTGCAAGAGAAGGTGAGAGGTGGGAAGTTGGGGGGAGTGAATTGTAAGAAGCAATTTTAAAATTATATATTGGGCCTCATTGTAAAATTCCATATGAAGCTTTAAATTGGATTAAGTTCCCCAGACTATTTCTTTTAGACACCAAAAGTCTTGGGCAGATGGACAAGTCATTTTAGCTTAGTGTGACCTGCCACTGTATTAGGACACCTCACCTGATAGGGAAGAACTCAGACTGTAAACTTAAGCAACTCCTTGTTTGTCAGCAATTACTATTTTCAAAATTTTAGACATGTAACCACAACTGGAGGCCATCAACCACTGGCCAGGAGCTCAGCACCGGTTTCCATCTCTTAAGTCTTTTGTTTGCCTGCATAACAGTATCTACCATGATTTCAGTCAGTCTCTCTCAGCTTCATCAGTTTACAAAATGGCCATCACAAAGTGGCCAGAAATGCTCTTTATGTGCCCTATTTGGGAGTAGGAGGAGTCCAAAGCATTTCTAAGAATGATCTGCTCGTGCTTTCCGTAACGATGAGTGGGAGAGCCTTTCCTAACATTCTTGCAGAAGTGGTTATTGCATTTTTACTATTATTCGGAACTAAAATTCCTAGATTCCCAAGACATAAATGGACAGTCGAGATGAAAACAGCTAACTGTTTTAACGTTTGACATCACAACGTATACACAGTGGATGACCATTAAGCATTTATCAAATGAATTTGTCTTGAAATAATAGTGCAAGATCCAGTGCCCATCTTTCGATAGTTCCTGTTGACAGATTTTGTTACTTTCTCTCTTTTACTTCTTTTTAAAGAGTAGAAAACAAGTTCCCAATTCTGCAACAGAAGATATTTAAGCAGCCTGGAGATGTGAAAGTTGGGATTACAGCTTCCAGGAGGGAGCAAAAATAAACTTCTTGCCTGTGAACCCGTGAGTCTCCCACAATGAAATCCAGCTCATCACCAAAACTGCTCCACAGGACACCGCATGAGCAAGTGAAAATTAGAACTGCACAAGAATGTTTGCTTGGAAAGTAAAACCAGTCAACTTTGGGCTTTCTGCCAAATTCAATTTCTGCCAGGAATTCTTCTGTTATTACATATCTGCAGAAAGCAATTAGAAAAATTTTATAGCTAAAAAATTCCAGATATATTTATGTCTCCATCGCAGTTCAATCCAGAAGAAAAGAACTAGCCTTCTCAGGCCAGAGGGCTAAGAGCAGGATTACAGACAGAACACGCAGACACTGATGCACACTCACATTTTTCCTTGGAGGAACATCTAATCACAAGTGGTATCCTATTTGCTTTCTGAGATCTAGGAGAAGGACCTCAGTAGGTATTCAGGGTGTCCCAGTGCACTTCTGAGATGGAAGGTTGCCAAGAAAAGCAGATGTGACAGAAGGCCCTACGTCCCATTCACCAGCAGTGCAGGGCCTGAGGAAAACGTCATAAACCTCACCAAGCCTGACACTTGCCATTACAGAAAGTATCTCAGAAGGAGGAATTAAAAATGTTGATGCTTTGCAGCACGCTCTGCCTTATTCTTTATAAACTGAGCATGGAGTTGGTAAGTAGCTTAGACCAGACGCATCTGCTCTATCATTTTCAGTCTCCTGAAAAATTCCTGACACCCAACCATATCTAGTTTCCTGGACTCCATCCCCAGTCTTCTGTTTTTGTCTCACCACACACACTCCATCAGCTCTCGGCTTCATCTCTGTTACACCCAGGGCATATCTCTGGTGACTATCTAAGCCCTAATTTTATGTTGTTAAACATTTTAAAATTCAACATAGCCCTTTTCTAAAAAGCATTACTCACAAACCTGTTTCTATTCTCAAATTTTCCAGATGTATATTAGAATAGAGAACATCTGGGGTTCTCGGGAATAATGGTAAATGTGATAAGGAGTCAATATTTAGATATTATATATTATGTATTATATATTATATAATGAGAGAGGCATCCTGGGAATGGGAGTACAAATAATACATCAGGGGAAAATGTTGGTTTCTGGTGAGATAAATTTAGCTCAAGAATGTGGGGACAAATGAAACAGAGAGGGGTCAATGAAAACTCTACTGTTGCAGCTGACAGTGGGGCCCCAGTTGAGTGGGCATCAGGTCTAAAGCATGTTTCTTTAAGCTCTTAGACCTATCCCTGAAGCCTGGATTCAGGAGCCCTTAACTCCAGGTATCCAACACTCCTGAGTTGTTCTGGGCCTTAGTTTGAAATGCAGGCATGATGTCCATCACAGGCTCCAATCCCACCTTGTTTCTAGTCCTCCTTACTTCTGACCTTGCCATTTCTTTTCCTATTAATAGCTTTGCTACATTCCTCAAATCTGATGCATTGCACCTTTCATTGGCTCGTGATCTTTTGCTTTCTCTTCAGCTATTGGATTCTTGTTGGCCTTTGCTGCTTCAGATTCCCTTTGTAAACAGTCTGGTCCCTACAGCCCCGTCTTTCAGTGTCTTCCCCCTCAGTGAGTGTTCTCCTTCCATCTTTACTCAGACACTGCAAGTGGATCCAAGTAATAGAGAGATGAGGCAAAGAAAAGTAGAGAAGCTGAGGGGCAGGATGTGTTGAAGATAGGAAGATTATGCTGAGGGCCAAGATCAGTTTTAGTTGAAAACAGAGAAAACTGTGGTCTAAGAGAATACTTTCAGAGTCCAAGAACTAAGTCAAAGTAATGAAAAGGTCCAGTAAGTGGCTGTGAGCAGCTCTATCAGAAAGGAGACAGAGTCATTAGGGTTGAGGTAGTTGAAGAGTTCGATTTCTTAAAGAAATGTGATGTTGACATCAAGAACAATAGGAAGGTTATTAGTTTCAAGTGTTGGAATTATTATAATAGAAAGAGGGCACTTAATAGCTTTCTACAACTCCAGAGAAGACAGAAATTTAATTTGAGCTGAAAAGTGCATCTCTGAAAGGTAAGGATGACTTTAACAACAGAACAACCTATTAAATCAGGTAGATGATTTTCTCTCTGAAACAGTTTTTAGTGTGGTGTTTTTCTGAATGTTCAGCATCTAGGAAAACTTGGTACCTTATTTTCTTATCTTGCTCTCTGGGAAAGAGATAATGGTTATTTTATACTAGCCTCATATATTAAATAATAATAATAATAACAAAAACAACAGTAACAGCAAAGGCTTATACAACACTTACCATGTACCAGGCACTATTGTAGTCATTTTACAAATATTAATTTATTTAATCCTTAAAACAACCCTATGAAATAGATATTAATAGTGTCTCTACTTTCAGATGAGGAAATAAGCACAAAGATATTAAATAATTTGCCCAAAGCCACCCAGGTGGTAAGTATAAGAGCCAGAATTCAAACCCAGGCAATCTGGTTCCAAGGTCTGTGTTCAACTAATTAGGGTTCACCTGACAGCATTTTCTGATTTCCCAATAAAGTGTTATCTGGGGTTCATTTGGAACCTCTTTTGACCCTCAGAGATGGTGTTTTTGTGATTCTGGTAAACTGAGGGCACTGCATACATCTTAAGGATAATATACTAAGGAATATATTCCAGAGGTCTTTAATGGAAATGAGATTAAAAAAGAAGGAAGAGGAAAGGCAAAGAGAGAGAAGATATTGCATCACTTGAGAAATCTTTCTGATTTCAAGAACTATTCAGATTGATTAAAATGTAAAGATGATATCAAAAATGAAGTTTTACATATCAGCTCCTGGAACTTTTAACATAAATCTATCCAGGGGAGAAGAATCCTGTAGAAAATGTTTATGTTTATTATTATTATTGTTGTTGTTGTTGTCGTAAGGATGTTTGACACTTTCTTGATACAAATGTTTACAAAATTTTGTGTCAGGTTCAATGTTATGCAAAGAGTAAAAAGAAACGTCATTTTGGATGATATTGTGGTTATTGGTTCTTGTCTGAAGACTACTCTTCTTTATTTGAACATCCAAATGCACTTCAAGAATATGAAAGAAATGGAAGACAAATATGGAGACACCAGTAACACCACACTTTATAAAAAATAATATATAGAGATAAATATGAGCATAATGGGACATAATGGAAAGAAATGGTAATAACGTACTATAATGACACAGTCAAGAAACTGGGGCCAGTTGGGTTGAAATGGTGAGGTAAATGAAAAGAGGTGAACACTGAAGCCTGAGGTAATTTATTGTTTCTATTTAAAGGGTGGACTATTAGAAAGTATAAATAGGGGCGCCTGGGTGGCGCAGTCGGTTAGGCGGCCGACTTCAGCCAGGTCACGATCTCGCGGTCCGTGAGTTCGAGCCCCGCGTCAGGCTCTGGGCTGATGGCTCAGAGCCTGGAGCCTGTTTCCGATTCTGTGTCTCCCTCTCTCTCTGCCCCTCCCCCGTTCATGCTCTGTCTCTCTCTGTCCCAAAAATAAATAAACGTTGAGAAAGTATAAATAGTAGTTTGGGGTTGATAACTGCAATAGCCGGACTAGATCTTTTCAGGAAAAAAAATGTAACTTAAATACAAATACATGCCTTCCTTTCATATTTCATTTCTCTGATATTTTACAGAGTCAAAGTTGGGGCTGTTGTCCAGTTCTGGATGACAGATGGATGATGATGCATCCTGAAATTATTCCCACTCCAGAATGAGTCAGTGACTGAAGCAGGAATGCACTAATACAGTTACATTCCTAAAAATATATGATTTTGAGTGCTCTGGGACTCAGAGGGCTAGCATAGTTTCTCCTGAAGAAGGTGGGGCTGTAATAAGGTTCTGTTCCCACTCTGAACATCTGGAAGGGTTCATAGGACAGAAGGAACTAAGCTGGGTGGCCGTCACTTGTTCCTTTAGCATCCCTACCTCTAGCCCCTGTATTCTACCTGAAAACTGCTGCTGGGCTTTACCCTCATAGCAAACCAGCAGACTTCCTCCCTGTATCAGGGAAATATCTTGGGATCCAACAGAAGCAGAGGCAGTGAATTTTATAAAGAGCTTGTAGCTGTAATTGACAACCTTTAATCACGTGAAAAAACTCACTTTATTCTTGTCCCTTCTCAGAAATATTCCAACTTAGCAGTACAACCCTTGTGTGGAGAGTCAAAAATTCTAACTTAAAAAACAGATACATTAAAAGGTGACCCTTAGCTTTACAAAAAGTTTTTTCATTGTCTCCTTCAAGCTTTTATTTACCATTCCCTATGAACCTCGAATTATTTGACAAAAAGGCTTCCTGGCTAGATAAGGTAAAGCTGAGTTCTTATTATGACAGTACTGACTAAAAACAAACAAACAAAATTACCGTAAACAACATAGACAGTGATAAAGCACCTAGGAGGTTATAATGTAATTCATCGGGAAATGGGACTCTACTTATCAAAATGTAACATACATAGCTAAAAAAAACCCACCACTTTATAATGTGAATTCTACCTACGTTTTATTTCAATGCAATTAACTTCCTATGAATTAAAAATTACATTAAATGATAATCAAACATTAGTTTATGCTAAGTCACATTCATTGAACTTTCAATGAAGAACACTGAGAACATGTTTGGAAATCATTTATAATGCTGGATTTTGCTTGTAAAATTAATGGTGATATGAATTTTTTTTTTAGCTCTTCAGTGTTGGTAACTACCACGTTGACACATTTAGAAATACACATGCTGATCTATTCAGATTCTTTAGGAAGATGCTATTGGATCTTGTACAAACAGAGATATTTCCCAAAATAAATTCTTTTAATATTATATTTATCTTAAATCATGTGTATGTCTAGAGCAATTTGGCAATTACTTACTTTTGAACCATCAGATATATCTAAAGTGTTCAATTCACCAGGCAGCAGGATATATCCTGCATACAATTATAAGAATGTAGAAGACAGATCTACTTGAAGGTCTGCCAAAAAGAGCAGTGAAAAATCATGTGCCAATGACAAGACAGTGGGGGTGGGGGAAGAGTTCTTCTAACACAGAGGATGAGCAAACTTAAATGCTTAGTAAAATTAAAAAATAAAGCCATCATCATATTTTGAACTTTAACTAAATATGTGGACCAGGTCTCCTTTTACACAATTTTTCATAATTTTCTGAGAACAGGAAATGCAAAATAAAAAGCAACAAAAACCTACTGTTGGAAAAAAAGGACTTTATCAAGGTATACCTGGAAAGATATCCCACGTCATGGGGGTGGAGTGGGATTGGGTTGATGTTAATGGCATAAAGCTTTGTGGAATGACATACAGCATGAAATAAAAGTCAAAAGAGTTGGTTTCTAGTTCTCTGTGCTTAAGAAGAGTTTACTAATTAATGTTCCTTAGCCTCAGTTTCTTATCTAGAACTTAAAAGTGTTAAACCAATAGTCACTGAGGTTCTTTGTGTCCTCTGTGTAATAAATTCATTTTATTCTTGACAATATTTTAAGAAGTACAGCTACTCTACCAGGAATTTGGATTATCTACTGTACTGCTCACTGGCAGATTATTTTTATGCCATCATTTAGGCTCATAAAGAGTCATTAAATATAGCTACACCATCATCTGTTGTATCTAAAGAGATACGAGTAATCATTGCATTTGCTGACTTTCAATGTTTTCAAGAAAATAAAATCTTTGCTTTTTTCCTTGTCTAATTGTTGTCCTTTGTGCTTTTACTGATTATACTGTACAAATAAAAAATACTCAGGTTAGTTAAATTTACAAGTGATGGATTCCAATGATTAGGAAAGTATATAGGATAAAAGTTTTACTCTGGAGTTCATAGGTAGCATTTCAAAGGAGAAGAGATTTTGTAGACATATGTGACATAATAAAAAATAAATGTTTAGTCTTTGTCCCTGGCTTCTAGCACACAGATCCTACAACTCTTGGAATCTCTTGGTTGGCAGTGTCTTTGGTATGCTAATGAGATGATTCTGGGTCTTCTGTGGGGATTGGGGGAAAGTAGAAATGAGTTCTGGATAGGAGCTGATTGCCAGAAAAACAACCTAGTGATTAGAGAGTTGGAACATTCAACCCCACTTCCCACCTTTGAGAAGGGGAGAAGGGCTAGAAATCGAATTTAATAACCAATAGCCAATTATTTAGTTAATCATCCTACACAATGACATCTTAATAAAATCCCTAAACAACAGGGTTTGGTGAGCTTCCAAGTGTGTGAATGTGTTGACAGGTATGGAGCCCAGAGAGAGTGTGGTGCTCTATGCCACTGTCTGCTGCCCCACTTTGCCTTATGCATCGCTTCTATTTGGCTGTTCCTGGGTTAGTGGAGAAAGTGGGGGGCAATCTGGGGTCTGCTCTAACTCTGCAAGTTAGTATGAAAACTGATTTAAATTGTATACTGAGTCGGTTTTAGAGAATTGGAGAATTGGTTGGTGTCAGAAAACACCACATATTTGTTGTCAGGAAAAAAACCAGTACAGTATCTACACAGTCCTATAAAGACCATGCATCTATATGGAATAAATCAGTGTTCTGCAAAAGTCGTTTCTGAATCAGAACAAGCTGAAGTTACCCACCACTCTGCAAGGGATGAGACTGTAATTTGAATGAGGAAGTGTCTGTTTCAGAAGCAAAACAAACAATAAACAAATTACAACTTAATTAAGTTTCAAAGTGTAACTTTTGAATGCTTTCAGATAGGAGGTGGGAAGCAAATAAAAAGGACCATGTCATGTCAATTAAGTTCTGTCCCCCACAGATTGTTCAATCAAAGTTTTGGCATTACAATGCCAGGAACTTATTAAGTGTCTGCCCTGCTCTATAAATTACTGAATCTAGACATGACTCCCAGCTAGGAAACAGGTCTTACAAAATGGTCTCTTAGTGCCCAGAGTTGTGTATCTGTATGAGGGAAAGACAGAGAGAAACAGAGAGAGAGAGAGAGGAGAGGAAATCGTTCCCAGTACCAAGCTTACTAGGAGAGTCTAACCCCAAATCATCTCATCATAAGTTATATTTTACCAAACAAGTAAAAAGAATACTGATGTGCATAAGTTGTTCGATTGTGGTAAATATGAGAGACAGAGCAGGGAAGCTGACTGAATAGTGACCGCTATCAGTGGTAGACAACTGTAAATGATCTATGAAATTTGTGGGCTTTTTACCAAAAATAAACCAGAGGAAAGGCAACCAACCCTTTCTTCCTCTGTAATTATAGAAGACTTGAGGCCTGGGATGACATTTTTGCATGAACATCTTTTGAAGCAAAGCTCTCTCTGTTCACTGGAGAATGAATGCCTACTTTTAGTTTTCAGGTTGGTGAAGGAGGCTATATCTTAAAGATGCCCAACATCAGATGAAAGCAGAAACATTTACTCCAAACTCCGGACTACAGTTTTCCCAAATGGCTGGCACTCTGCCAAATTTGCAGACATCCAAAATGCTGACTCTCAAAAATGGGACTTGTTGTTCATTTACATGTTAATACTAAGAAGGCCAAATACTCAAAGATGAGGCAGAGAAGTAGAGGAATATTTAAGCATAGAACTCAAGACTTCCTCATTTCTGATCCAATATTTTTGCCACTCAATGGTGATATCTTTAAAACTCCAGGGAGTTCCTGGGTGGCTCAGGTGGTAAGTGTCCGATTCGGCTCAGGTCATGATCTCACAGTTTGTGAGTTCGAGTCCCACATTGGGCTCTTTGCTGTTAGCACAGAACCTGCTTCAGAGCCTCTGTTCCCCTCTCTCTGCCCCTCTCCAGCCTGCAACCTCTCTCTCTCAAAAATAAAAATTAAAAAAAAAACCCACTCAAAGCAGGTGCTCTTTCATATTAAAAATCATGGCTTTGAATGTAGCTGAGGTAAATATTTTACTCCTTTGGCATTCTGCACATGAAATTTTCCAATAATTTAAACAACCTACAGCTCGTCAGTGACCAAACGGAGCTCTGGTAAAAATAAATATCTTTCAGTTCAGCACCAGCTGGCTATATTTAAACCCTGTATTATGTAATCTTAAAGTGTCCTTGCTTGTAGTTGGTGTCTTAAGATATTCTGTTATAATGCCTGTCCCAAATCACTTCAGTCTCTAACATCTAAACACTTAAGGCGCAACAGGACCAAATTAAAGTGTTCACAGGCAATCGAAGACAGAAAAAATCCATCTGAAACAGTATATAGGCCATGATGCCTTTAAAGTAAAATCTCAGTCTTCTCTCTTTAAGTTTGTAGTTACTATAATTAGGGCTGGCAGATCCAACTGGCAGTGCTTTCCTTAATTCTGCAAAACATCGAAGAACCTGATTCTTTAATCCTTACTCCTAGTAATGCTCCCAAAGGAGATGAGACTAGCTCGGGCATGAAGTACAAAATCAAACTAACGCTGGAGAAAGAATAATTTTCAACCCATTCCTCTGAGCAAGCTGCAACAGTCGAAGGTATTTTAAATTCTCCCTTCCCCTCACCAAATTCCAAGAAATACAGTTTATATTTTTTGGTGTATTCATTGTGTATTTTACTAATTTACAGTCATAGAAGATACACTAATTTTTCAGTTTTCTTTTTTAGCTATAAATTATAGTTTTCACTCATGACTTTTTAGTTTCAAGTTTGGCTCATTATTCCTCAACACTACATATGAAACATGCTAACTCTCTGGCAGAGAGTAATATATGAAGCCTTAAATTTAACAATATAAAGTAATGTTAAATATTGTCATAAAAACAAAATACAACTGAATATTTTCTTTTATAACAAGTTCAATTTGACCTGTGGTCTTCACTGATCTGTAACATATTCCAACCCAGGAAGTGGGTATGTATCAACGACTATATTGCACATACCTTTGGTAATAGACTTAACCCCGAGTTCGTGAAAATGTCATGTATCTTCACAGACGAGTTTCCTCCCTTGTTTCACATACAGCAAATTTCCCAGTCCCCTGAAAGCGGTCGGTGGAGTGGAGGCCGGCTCCACTGAAGGGTCTATCAAGCAAGTAGATGGGATGGCTGAATTTATTTTAGCCCCGTGTCTAAAGGATGCAACTTGGCACCTATTTTTAGGAACTGAGCTCTGTCTAGGTGGGGCCTGAGTCAACTACTCTTTTCAGAAGTGTGTCTCTGAGGGCACTCTGGCTCGCGGTGTCCTCGGTAATGTATGCATGGTTTTAACACATGTGCAGTCAATCAAAACCCCTTCCGCAGCCAAGGCCATCAAGCCAATTCTCAACTTTGAAACAAAGCCTAAACAATAATCAGCACCAATGAGGAAAAGGAGGGACTAAAGGCCTTGAATTACTCCCATTGGTTTAAATAATTTTAATCTTTCAAGAGGCAAGAATATGAAAATAAACCATGTAGAAAAAGTTCCAGTGTATTCTGGTGGAGTTAGTGTCCTCGGGAAGAGGAAGCATTACTTTTATTTAGAAAATGTTTTTCGATATGGAAAGTGTTTGCCTTTTGAGGTCTCATATGCAAGGCAAAACACTATTGTAGTGTTTGTATAAATAAAGTGCTCTTTTGGTTAAAAAAGTGAGGAAAGAAGGGGTAAGAAGACATTCTAGCTTAAAATCACTTGGCATGAGGAAGAACAGTCAGGGGAAGGAGTCACCTCACATGCTCCTGAGATAATAATATTGAATGTCCTTTGCTGCCGCCTTACTTACTCAGCATGACCTGACCTGGAAGAAAGTAGAAGTCACCAAGCATTGCTATTTGGTTCCATAATGCCAATACCTAATACTTCCTAAGTAAATATAAAATAACCAGCTTCCCCTATCTCTCTTCTATTATTTTCCTAGTGCAGTGTTAAGTGGGATATTAATGGCATCACAGCAAACCCAAAAAGAGAGGATGTTTCCCTTTGACTTAAGGAAAACAGTTATATACTGTTTGTTTTGTACAAAATGTTTACAAGTGAGCTATTTCTCATATTATTTACTAAGAAAAACCAGTATATACATTTTTCCATGTGCAATATTGATTTCTATTAAAAGTCAAGGAGTGATATCCCAGCTAATTAACTCTAAGAAAAGCCTTCTAAAATGGTATCCCTGTATGCTCCACAAGATCCTTCAGGGCCAGGAGCCAGTATAGTCCAATTATTTTAGAGTTGTGCTGTCCAGTACAGTGGCCATTAGGCACATGTGGCCATTTAAATTTTAACTGATTAAAATTAAATAAAATTTAAAATTCAGTTTCTCATTGTGGCATTTTTTAAATGTTTATTTATTTATTTTGAGAGAGAGAGAGTGCAGGGGAGGGGCAGAGAGAGAGGGAGAGAGAGAGAATCCTAAGCAGGCTCAGCACTGTCAATGCAGAGCCCGATGCAGAGCCTGAACCCACAAATGGCAAGATCACGACCTGAGCCGAAATCAAATCAAGAGACCGACGCTGAGCTGTCTGAGCCACCCAAGCACCCTCGCACTAGCCACATTTTAAGTACTCAGTTGCCACGTGTGGTTAGTGACTATGCATTAGTACAGATACAGCACATTTCCATTATTACAGAAAATCCTACAGACAATGATGATTTAGAACACAGGATTTCAGGGGTGCCTGGGTGGCTCAGTCGGTTAAGCGTCCGACTTCGGCTCAGGTCATGATCTCACGGTCTGTGAGTTCGAGCCCCGCGTGGGGTTCTGTGCTGACAGCTCAGAGCCTGGAGCCTGTTTCAGATTCTGTGTCTCCCTCTCTCTCTGGCCCTCCCCCATTCATGCTCTGTCTCTCTCTGTCTCAAAAATAAATAAACGTTAAAAAAAAAATTTAGAACAGAGGATTTCAACACAGCTTTGGTGTTCACCAAACTCTTGACCTGGCAAGTTTCCTATGTTGTGTAAGCTTCACTTCACTTATCTGTGATTAAACATGACTAAGTTTATTTACTTTAAATGGTTGCTTTGGAGATTAAATAACATATATAAAATATTTACCTCAGTCTAAATCTAGGACAAAATATTTATTTTAAAGTGATTCTTATTACTTTATCTCACTATATACTTAAAACAGCACTAGATCTAAAATCACAATAGTTCGACTTAAGTTATGAGGAGATGGATACTCCAATGTGTATACAGTCAACTTTACTCATATTTGGATATAGATGCTAGTGATGCTTATGGTGGTTTTATTCTTTCCAAATGCTGTTAATTCCGCAAAGATGTGACTTATAGCTTCTTCATTTTCCCTGCTTATTCCAAACTACCTGCTTTCTCATTCCACTGAGTGATGTATTTTTTTCAACTGTTCTTTATATTTCACTTAAGATAACCTTTCTTCAAATTTCCTCTTTTAATCCCTTCAGCAAAGGAATATATTTGATTTAAATGCATGCACATAAATAAAATTATTTTTTCATATTTTTCTCATTATAATTTTCTAATGCTTATAATCATCCCAAAACACAATGATTATACATTGTTAAAAGAAAAAAAAATAATGGATAAGAAAAGAAAACTTGGTGGAACATCATAAAATAGTTGGTAATGGAATAAGAGCAATAAATGTCAGATCTGGGGGTGCCTGGGTGGCTCAGTAAGTTCATCGTCCAACTCTTGATCTTGGCTCTGGTCACGATCTCATGGGTTATGGGATCAAACCCCACATCAGGCTCTGTGCTGACAGCTCTGAGCCTCCTTGGGATTCTCTCTCTCCCTCTCTCTCTCTGCCCCTCCCCTGCTTGCATGTGTGGTCTCTCTCTCTTCCTCAAAATAAATAAATTGAAAAAAAGATCTATAGTAGCATGCATAAATTAATTAACCTAAGATCAAGCAAAAATTTGCAGTTATAGAACTAAGTAGCTATCATGCAATTTGGTTTATTCATTTTAGTCATGAAGACAATGAAAATATAAGCACTTAGATTCTTTTTTTTTAATGTTTTTAATGTTTATTTATTTTTGAGACAGAGAGAGACAGAGCCTGAACAGGGGGAGGGTCAGAGAGAGAGGGAGACACAGAAGCCAAAGCAGGCTTCAGGCTCTGAGCTGTCAGCACAGAGCCCAACGTGGGGCTCGAACTCGTGAACTGCAAGATAATGACCTGAGCCCAAGTCGGACACCCAACCGACTGAGCCACCCAGGTGCCCCTAAGCACTTAGATTCTTACTATTTATTATTTTAGTTGTTTCAGACACTGATTTTAATTCTTTGGTAGCAATCGAATCAATTATTATGAAATTACTATGAAAGTAAGATGGATGAACATGTGGGTAGACAGATGAACAAATGGGGACAAACAGGGATGATGAGATAGATATATAGGTAGATAGATGAGATGTAGATAGACAGGTAGAAAGATTCATAAGGTGATTCCTTGTCTCATAAATCTTAAAAAGTTGAAGTGGAATATTTTCCTGCCTCTCCAATACACAAACACACTTTAAATTATCTTCACACTGCCTAGATACCTATACCTATTAAAACCTGTGTTGTACTCAACTGAAACCTACATAAGCATGTTGCTCCTAGTGAGATGGAGTAATTAGCATAAGACCAGTGCCCCCACTGAGAACGATTTAAAAAGCTGGATCAATTACAAAAAAAATATGTATATGTGTAAGGCATCAGGAATCAGCCAAACAATAAGAACCAGAGGGAGTACAATTCAAGAAAGGCAAGAACCTTTCAAATGTGAGCTGAGGGTAGGAGGCTACCCCTGGAGGTTATTTGTTGATTCTGGATGCAGCTAGAGGTTCAGAATCCATGCTCAGCCCAGGAAAAGCACTGCTGCTGGGGGGCAGGAAAACACAACTTTTGGCCGTCACACCGGCCTGGAATGACAAAACTGGAGAGTAGTGGGACCTCAAATTCAGTTTTCTCCCCAAGACATTTGCTAAGTTCCAACATTTCACAAGATACAAGTTACCATCATAAGCCCAAATACAGAGAAGTAAAGTGGAATGGCCTACATTTTCATGATACTTTGGAAACAAGATCTTCTAGAACAAGACAGTTGAAAGTCCTCAAAGGAAAGAAGAAATGACTCTAAATAATCTGCAATAACTTCTTTGTCCCTGGAAGTGCTTAATAGCATGGACTTAGCTAGAGATGGAATGAGGATCCTGTTTCCACCCTAGAAGACAGGAGACAGATGAAACAGAAAAGATTTTGGAACCTGATCAGGCTTTGGGTGATAAAATTGGTGGCTTGACTACACTCAAACACTGCCAGTCTCCCCCTCAAGACATTTATCAAATTTTGAAGCTTCACAGGGTGTGAGGCTAAATATCCAGGCTGAAGACTTTTGAAAAGTAGAACAAATATAGGATGTGACAGATTCTCAATGAAATCCTAAATTAAGGTAGTCAGCCTCTTTTCCCCCTCCACTCTGTCTACCTAGCAGAGGAAAGGCTGAACCTCTCAGATGAAAATAATATCATCTGGAACTTTTTCATCTTTGTTTTTGAAAACACAATGACTGATTTTCAATTAAAAAAAATACTAGGCATGTGAAAAGACAGAACATTGCCACCAGTACCCGAGAGAACAAACCAGGGAAAAGATGTTGTAGCTATTTGAGTTAGCAGACAAGAACTTTAAAATAATAATGACAGACATATTTCAGAAATTATAGGAAATAACATACAAAGTATATGAAGAGGTGGAAAATTTTATAATGAGATTTAAATTACAAAATAATATAGAAATGGCCATTCTGGAATTTAAAAATACAATTAAGAGAAATTAATAACTCAGTGGAAAGTTTAACAGATTGGAGGCAGCAAATGACAAGATTAGTAATCTAAAAGACAGATGGGTAAGGAATAGAAAGCTTTGGTTTGTATATTTTATATTGAAAACAAAAAGTGCTTACTAGATTTTCTACAGCAATATGAGATTGTTGAGTCATACAGCTACAGTCCCTTAACATCTAAGTCTTTTTTTCTTTTTTGCATATGTTAGTGATAAGCCACATCTACAGTTTCTTGTATTTTTTAGTTTATGCCTAAGTGGATGGCAATAGTGCCACTCCCTTATCTCTGCTTGCTTTTGTCATCCAGTACAGTTGTCTCTTTATAGTTGCAATATATGTCTTATCTAAGTCTATGATAAAGGATATTGAACAGAACAGAGCCACTAATATATAAAGTCATACTACTACTAAAGACCTTCCTCTCAGGGGAAACTCATATGTGAGTTTAGGTCGACCTATATTTCTGCATTTTCAGGTATTCTTGATACCCTGAAATAAGATATATCTGGTTAAGGGATTTCAAAATTCTATGTGCTCATCACTCATGTTGAATTTGTTCCCTTTTCTACTTTTGCTGGTACTACCATATGTGGCTGAAAGCCTATTCTCTTTGCCATAAAAAAAAAAAGACATCATCTAGGAATTCATTCAGTTCACTTTCTTTTCTTGTTCATTAATATTAAAGTTTTCCAAGGAAAGCTTGTGAATCTTTCTTTTTTCCTTTAATTCTCCCTTAACAATAACATCTACATTTAATAAAGGAATTCTGCCAGGAACTTAAGTAGGTGATTTACATTTATTTTCTTTTATGGTCACAGCAACCCCAAGATATTGGTGTTATCTCCATTTCACATAAGGAAATTGAGGATGAGTGAAGTTTGGTAACTCCTCCAAAGATTAAAGTTAAGGATCAGCAAAAGTGGGGACTGGAATCAATTCTGTTGATTCTAAATATCTGGATTATTTGGGATATGTTATTTATCCTGACCTTAATCTAAAAGTTCTATCCAATCACTATTATGTATGTTGGATGATATACTTTAAATCACCTCTTTCACATACTAATAAATACTGTGATTAGGCAAAGGGTAGGTCTGCAGTGGACCTAGGGTAGGCTCTGGCAAGGCCTTCACTGTGCATGGTAGCAAAGTGAACTATGAGTGGACACTCTAGAGACCAGAAGAATGGGTGAGTGAAGGCTTTAAAGTTGGGACAACTCTACTTCAGTAATCTGAGATGTAATCCCCGGATAAATGGGGGGGGGGATCAATCTAAGATTTTTAGAATTGAAGAACAAAAATACTGGAATTTTTAGAGTTAAAGAAATATATATATATATATATATATATATATATATATATATATTTCAAATTGTGCATTATTATCTAAGACCATCAGTTAGGGTTGAGCAATCTTCTTTGGATACAGTTGGTGACATGCCCCATTCAGTTGTCATAAAAACAGAATTAGGGTATTAGTAACTGAATTGTAGCTGAATTTAATTAACTGTAATTTTCACCTGTTCAATTTTAATCCTCTTAAAATTACGTCATTAAGGACCCATGAATAAGGCCTTTAGGCATGTATGACTCATATTTAAATCATATCTCATAGTCTTATGTAGGGTGATCATATGATTTATCATGCAAACCAGGGTGCTTTTGAGAGTGGAGCACTATTAATAATCATGCTAGCACAACAGCACAATCTGGGACAGTTCAAGGAAAACACAGACATGGAATCACCCAACAATAAGCCATATGTGGGCTCTCTTGACTCACCACTGGAGTACACATGCAGGGAGATTTCTAGTGACCTGGCTTTCAGCATAAAAGGGAAAAAAGTTCTTTCCTAGGTATTTTGGCATGTGGATCACTGTTATCTTTTAAATATAATTTAGATTAAACAGAGACTGGAATGAATTACAGAACTCCAGGGAATCTATAAAATTTGATTCAGAAAAAAAAGGATGTTATAATTAGGGAACTACCTGGTTAAAAAATGATAGGATACCAGATATTTCTGATAGACTTCTTATTAAATTTTAATTAAAATAGCAAAAAAGAAAAAGCACAAAATAGTATGAATTGCTAATAATGAAAGAGAGTATTTGTAAGTTTTTGTGTTTGTGTAAGACAGAAGATGAACACAAAAAGAAAATGATGAAGAGGAAGGAAGGAAAAGGAGGAGAAAGGGAGGGGGGATAATATGCTGAAGTTTTTACAGAATTTTTAATATTGGTTATCATTGAGAATGAACATGACTCTCAGTTTTGGATGACACACTGCATAGAGCCCCCTCTGAATCAGAAGGACACATAGATTTCCCAAATAACAGAGAATGACTTTGACTCATGTTGCTCTGACCAAAACTATGAATTCTTCCCTCAGTACCATGTGAGAGATCTTCTGGACCAACCCAAGCTATAGTCCTAACTCATCTCCACTCCTACCCTTCTCGGTATGTATCTAGACATGTACCACGTGTCTCAGAATAGAAGGGAGAAGATGAAGTGGGTCCTCAGGTTCTTAAGGAAGCACTTTAGAAAGTACATGGTGGAACTTTGTATTATTTTTCACACTTTTTGCTATACAGAAGAAAGTTTACAGATTGTTATCTGACAACCTGTTAAGTCTTGTAAGGTACAGGGTAGAAATTTCAACCACTACTCAGCAAGTTTGGATAGGACCAAAAATTAAAGAGTTCAGACACAGTTCAGAAGAAAAAAAGTTTAAAAAAAAGGAAGAAATTATAAGGGCCAAGTGTTCAGTGGTGGTAGAAAAAATGTTGCCTGATCTATCTGAAAGAAATACCAAGCTTGAATCAATCTTAACACAATGCAAGTAAAATTAGTAGGTCAAGATATCATAAAGAGGCCCTGCTGGGGGATAATAAGGGGCACTGACCTGATGAGGTAAACTGATAACACAGCTTTTAAAATTAGTTCATTTTTGAAATGGCTGAAGAATTTGTGTGTTATATTCTTGATGTGCTCAAAAAGATTCAGGAGGAGAAGCTTCTACAAAGCTGTTACAGGGTGTTATTAAAGAAAGAATAGGATTGGGGCGCCTGGGTGGCGCAGTCGGTTGGGCGTCCGACTTCAGCCAGGTCACGATCTCGCGGTCCGTGAGTTCGAGCCCCGCGTCGGGCTCTGGGCTGATGGCTCAGAGCCTGGAGCCTGTTTCCGATTCTGTGTCTCCCTCTCTCTCTGCCCCTCCCCCGTTCATGCTCTGTCTCTCTCTGTCCCAAAAATAAATAAACGTTGAAAAAAAAAAAAAAAAAAAAAAAAAAAAAAGAAAGAATAGGATTAAACAAAAGAATGGGGAAAAAATGAAGGCTAAAATAGGTTGCAAAAAATGCAAAATTTAAGAGAAAAGTTAAAATAGCATTTGAGAGAATAAAGAGCACTTATGAAAAAAATAAATTCAATCACTGAAGTGGAGAAAGACTTGAGAAATATTCCTGTATTCAGGAGCAAAATCAAAAGATGAAAAATGATGACCTAGATAATGATGGATATGAAGGACAGAGACATGATCAAAGGAACATAACTCTTTCAAAGGAAGAAGGGGAAAAATAGCAAGGACATATACAATTAAACCTAAAAAGTTTTCAAGCTGAAGAAGGATCTGAGAGGACAAAAACCAAAGGCTCATGAAGACACCTGGATATGCCCTTATAAATTTTTGAATTTTCAAGATAAAAATAACAATTGAGAAAAAGACAAGCTAGTCTCAAAGTTCTTCACCAAGACATTACATACTGTGATAGAGTAGATAATTGTGTATAAGGTGTTTTGCTTTTGTTTTTATGATGGACATAAATCTGAATGAAGAATTCTCCTCATAGACAAGATTCTGTTATTTATGTATGAGGGAAATAGAGATATTTTCCAAATTATAAAAAAATTCTGAGATAAAGGAAATACTTAATATTATCCTCACTGGGGAAGAAACTAAGACATATCTGCAAGCCTCCAAAGATGATTCAAAGTTAAGAATAGAAGAATAGAAAATTTATTGTATAAAAGTACTTATTATTTGAATTAAAGCCAAACAAATATTGTAAATGCAGTTACAAAACTGAATATAATTGCAAAAAAAATCTTTGAAAAAATGTATATAGGAAAGAATATATTTTTATATTTGTGACATTTATCTTAAGAATGTAATAATTCAGGGTTCTAAGCACAGATTAAAATAGATTCTGTAAATGTCGAAAGTGAAGGGGCGCCTGGGTGGCTCAGTTGGTTAAGTGGCCAACTTTGGCTTAGGTCATGATCTCACTGTTTGTGAGTTCAAGTCCTGCAACAGGCTCTGTGCTGACAGCTCAGAGCCCGGAGCCTGCTTCAGATTCTGTGTCTCCCCCTCTCTCTGCTCCTCCCCTGCTTGTGCTCTGTCTCTGTCTCTCAAAAATAAATAAACATTAAAAAAAATTAAAAAAAGAAAGTGAAGAGAAGCAAGGGAAATAAAATTGAGTTGAATTTTTTTTGAGTTTGAGGAACTTAAACATTCATGCATTCATTTGTTGAGTGAATAAGTCATCAAATATTTATGGAGCACTTGTATGTCAAGTTCTGTGCTAGATATAGTGTTAATAAGATAAACAAAACATCCATGGCCAAAGTAAATATACAAATACATATAAAGTAGGATATGTTTATGAAGGAGAAGAAATCAGTGGTATGAAAAAGAAAAGTAAACACTTTAATTTGAGTGGTCAGGGTAAGCACCTTAAGGTGTTGACCAAGTTTTAAATTTCATCAGAAGAATAAATACAAATAGAAAAACAAAAGAATGAGGTGAAAAAAAACCTTGATAAATGAATATGGCATACTAGCTCCAACAAAAATTACAATCTACAAAGATATATTAATTCAAATGCAGTAAAATTAGCATTAAAATCAACATCCCTTTTATTAGAATAAAAATAACCATTCTGAATCAAACAACATAGCTCAGTAAGTGTAACAAAAAGGAAGATATTTCCTGAACAGAATTTGGAAACTCAACTAAATAATTGGGGAAAAAAATTATTTCAAAGTCTCACCTTCTAATTCAAAATCTATTCCAAACCAATAAAACACTTAAGTGTAAATGCAATAAATAACAACAAGAAATAGAAGTAGGTATTTTTTCAAGGTTATATATAGTCAACATTTCACACAGCATAAGATTAAGCATAAAATAAACCCTTTCTCCTAGCTCAGACACACAATGCTTTTTCATACACACAATAGACTGCTGTTAAAATTTTCATGTATTCTGAAATGTTCTCTGTATATAAAAGCATACATATGTGTTTATAATATGCATAAATACATGCTATATATAAAATGATATGCTTTTCATTTTTATACAAATAGGAGAATTATACCCAATATCCACATTTGTTGTGTTTTGTTTTTTTACTTAAGATGCAAATCTATTTCCATAACCAAAGCAAATAAAGTCATTCACCATAATTAAAAATTAAAACAATTAAAGTTATTTATCATTTCAATAACTGAAGAAACATACTTAACAATAGTCAATACCCATTCATGACCTACAGAACTCTGAGTTAATAAATGGGTATTGTTTTAAGCTGCTATGTTTGCGGTAATTTGTTGTCCAACTACCAAGTACAAAAGTTTGATTTGTAAAAGTCTCTAATTCATTTTAAGAAAAGCAGTTTATTCTTTTCTATCTAGGTAGTATTCCATTGCATGAATGTGCTACCATTTGCTTATCCATTAAGCTGTTGAGGAACATTTGGGTTATTTCCAGTGTGGGCTGGCTATTCTGAATAAAGTAGCTAAGAACATTTGTGTACAAAAAAAATAAATAAATAAAGGGAAATTTTTTAAATTTCACAAATAGCACATACAGATAAACCTATAGGTAATAGCACATTTAATGACAACAAAGCGATTGCTCTGTCTGTATTAGGAATGATATGGGGGCACCTGGCTGGCTCAGTTGGTAGAGCATGTACTCTTGATGGCAGGGTCATGAGTTCAATTCCCACACTGGGTGCAGAGCTTACTCAAACAAAAAAAAAAACCTGAAAGGTGTCTCCTCTTTTATTTTGGCATCATACTGGAGAGTCTTACCAGTGTAATAGGACAATAAAAATAAACATGAGACATAATGATCAGAAAGGAAGAAGTACAACTATCATCATTCACAGATCACAAGACTATATATT
Source organism: Lynx rufus (assembly GCF_022079265.1). NCBI lineage: Eukaryota > Metazoa > Chordata > Mammalia > Carnivora > Felidae > Lynx > Lynx rufus. The sequence continues at coordinate 65,660,528 of NW_025814834.1, forward strand.
TGAAAAACTCAAAAAATGACTGTAACTATAGAAGCATAATCAAATATCACAATGCATCTAGAATATAGAATACCACAACACATTTAGTAGAGCACGTTTTTAAAAATGAATATTTCTATATGCTTATATGCATGTACATGCATAGAGAAAAAAACTAGGAGGAAATACCCCTGTTTCATTCTAAGTAGGAATATCAGTGATTTTTTTTTTAACTTTCTCTGTCTCCTAAAAATCAAATACTGGATTTATAACAAGAATAAAGCAATAAACCCTCTTTAAATTTTTTCAAATACATGCTGTCATTTGCCATCAGACAATACATATTTACAAGTATATGAACTTTTGTGGCCAGATATTTTTATGTCTTATTTTTCTGTTGTCTATATAGATAAGAAACAACTCAGTTTTTTAAATAGATTTATTAATCCCCTCTCCCCAAAACCCAAAAATTTTATTCTACTATTTTCTAGTATTGTAAAGGTTGGAGAAATATGGGATATTGTGGCTATTTGACACAAAATTTTTTCTGAGCTTATCATCTAAGTTTATGTTTCAGAAGCACAGTCCATAGCTGATTACCTTGCCCCAAAGTGGGAAATCATGTACTTACACAAACAACATTCCTTGTGCGTCTACTAGGCACTGAGTAGGCAAGCACAACTTGCCCTGCACTTGATTAACTTACAGTTGTTTATTGATTCAAAGAACTTGGAAACCAACGTCTTACAGAGCTGCTTTAAAATAGTTCACTCCAATTATAAATATATCTTATGGAAGTTTTATAGAAGGCATGTTCCCTAGCTGGCAAATAAAATCTGTGTTCTAAATTTCCCATTGAAACTAGTGCCATTTTGAGTGCTATGCAGCATCCTCTTCATGTAATATTCCAGGTAATACCCACAACATGCCCAAGAAATACTATTATTACCTTTATTGTATTAAAAAGTAGAAAACTAAAGGCTATAGTAGTTAAGTAACCTTCTTAAGGTTGCACAATTTTTAATGTGCCAAATACATGATTTAACTTGTGCTTAATTTGCCCATCACCAAATTACATTTTCAACAATTTTATCACATGAGTCTGCATGTGAAAAAGCATACTCTCCTATGTGCACAAATTACAGCTGTGTTTGATGATTCTAAGTATTTCAAAATTAAGTAATATATTCATTCAGTAAGTATTTTGAATATATCCTCCACGTATAGGGCACATATTGATACATAATTGTGAAAAGACAAATCATAACACTGTGTATAACATGTCAGAATCATCATATAGATTAAGTAGAGGTTGTACATTTGAGGGAGGGGTTGCATTTGAAGGAACATCAGAAGAAGACATTCTGGGATCATTTTATCTGTCACTCAAATGCCAGTGGCTCAGAACACCAATCTTCCTTTAAGCCATTCAGCATTTTCTATTTTGTAGAATCCTGTACTTCATAAAGTGATTACATAGGGGGACATCAAAGAGGTGAACAATTTTCCACTGACTACTTTCTCTTATTGAAATAGCTGTTCACATATCTAGAGCTGAGGTTTCTATTATACTGTCTATCCAGTCCTGATTAACTATAGCTTGACTTGTCTTCTTATTATTCATGTCCAGAGTATGTATGTTGGGCATAGAAGACATATCAAATCTATTGCTGTGAGGAAGTAAACAATTATAAATATATAAATTAGTGGTATAAAAACCATAAGCAATAATACCCAGCTGATCTAAAAAAGCAAGCTTGAGCTGAATGAAATGACAGTACATGGTCGAAACATTCCTCTCACAGCAAGAAGTGTCAGGCATAGGAGCTTCCTTCAGGAATTGCTGTAAATTGATTTACAAATATGACAGCAGAAAAAGAGAGTTCATATCATCTCTACAATCATCTGACAGCTTACTAACACATAAACAATACAGAAAATATCTTGCCAGATTCAAGAGCTAATCCTATTGAAATCCAGTTCAAAATTGAATTTTAATACTATATTTAAATGATTCTTTTGTCCCTAGTAATCCCAGAGCCACCCGGGCACCCAATTTTCTTCCTTTACTCCCACAGTTTATAATTGCCTATTTGTTATGGGATTACGTATTTACTGTCTGGCTTCTCCACCAGAATGGAAATCCCATATGGGCAAGAACCATGTTCACCATGGTGTAGCTGATGCCTGGTACCCAGTAGTTATTACATGAATTGGTTGCTTGAATAAATGAATAGTGATTTTGTAGCTCTATTAGCATTTATGTCAATATTTTTGTATACATATCTCTCTTCTCCTAAAGACGAGCTCCTCTAAAGCAAGATTATAGTCTTGTATTTGTGTCTTCTGAGTCTAATCTAAAGAGATACTCAACCAAAAAGCTGCACAACTAAGGAAACAATCAACAAAACTAAAAGGCAGCCTATGGGATGGGAGAAGATATGTGCAAATGACATATCGGATACAGGGTGAGTATCCAAAATCTATACAGAACTTATCAAATTTAACACCCAAAAAACAAAAAATCCAGTGAAGAAATGGGCAGAAGACATGAATAGACACTTTTCCAGAGAAGACATCCAGATGGCCCAACAGACACATGAAAAGATGTTTAATATCACTTATCATCAGGGAAGTACAAATCAAAACTACAATAAGATATCACCTCTCATGTTTCAGACTGGCTAAAATTAACAACACAGGAAACAACAATTGTTGGTGAGAATGTGGAGAAAGGGGAACCCTCTTACACTGCTGGTGGGAATGGAAACTGGTGTAACCACTCTGGAAAACAGTATGGAGATTTCTCAAAAATTCCTCAAAAAGTTAAAAATAGAACTACTCTATTTTGATATATATTTGATGAATACTATATATATATATATATATATATATATATATATATACACATAATCATGAATACTTGGGGCACCTGGGTGGCTTAGTCGGTTGATCATCTGGCTCTTGAATTTGGCTCAGGTCATGATCCCAGGATCATGGGATCGAACCCTGTGTCAGGCTCTGTGCCAAGCGCGGAGTCTGCTTAAGATTCTCTCTCTCTCCCCTCCTCTGCCCCTCTCCCCAGCTCTCTCTCTCTGTCTAAATAAAACAAAGAGAGAGAGAGGAAAAAAAAAGAAGAAAAAAGGAATGTATAATTGAAATTTGTAACGACATGGATGGAACTAGAGTATATTATGCTAAGTGAAATAAGTCAGTCAGAGAAAGCCAAATACCATATGATTTCACTCACAGCTGTAATTTAAGAAACAAAACAGATGAACATAGGGGAAGAGAAAAAAAACAGAGAGGGAGGCAAACTGTAAGGGACTCTTAACTATAGAGAACAAACTGAGGTTTGATGGAGGGAGTTGGGTGGGGGGAATGGGCTAAATGGGTTGGGCATTAAGGAGGGCACTTGTCAAGGGTGCCTGGGTGGCTCAGTTGGTTGGGCATCTGACTTCGGCTCAGGTCATGATCTCATGGTTCATGAGTTTGGGCCCCGCGTCACAGCTCAGAGCCAGAAGCCTGTTTCACATTCTGCATCTCCCTCTGTCTCTGCCCCTCCCCCACTCACACTGTCTCTCTCAAAAATAAACATTAAAAAAAATTTAAAAAAAAAGGAGGAGGGCACCTTTTGGGATGAGCACTGGGTGTTGTATGGAAACCAATTTGACAATAAATTTCATATATAAAAAAAAAATAAAAAAATAAATGTTTGATAGAATTCCCCTGGGAAAAAAAAAACAAAAAAAACAAAAAAAAAAAAAACAAAAAAAAAACAAAAAAAAAAAAGGACGGCACTTGTCATGAGCTCTGGGTGTTATATGTAAGTGATTAATCATTAAATTCTACTCTTGAAACAAATATTATACTATATGTATAGAATAGAATTTAAATAAAACTAGAATTTAAATAAAAATTTGGGGAAAAAAGTGATATTCAACTATTTAGTGCTAAGTGAATTAATTCCACCCAGATGCTGCAACATTGTTTCACTGACACAAACACTCCAGCATAAAATGGGAGTGTCCTCGAATGACTATAATGGAGAAAGAGGGAGGATCCCAGGACTTACTTGAGAATAGTTTTTCCTATTTCTATCTAAAGAAATTTTTTGTTCATTTGAATTTTTACATTACTTTTTCATGTTTATGTGCCTTATATTGTTAGTTATTTCCATGTTGACTGGCCTGTATCCAAAACTTGAAACTTTGATCCCACTCCAGCCCAACTCCAGCCTCTGTCCAAAAACAGGATAGATCTTTGTACAGATGAGATGCTAGAATTCAGTGGCATTTCCCTTAGCAAACAAAAATCCAAGATGATACTGTTTACCAGACTAGATCAGAGTGCAAAGAAAGCACTTGGAAAGTTTATTAAAATGCACTGATATGCAGACAGTCTAAATCAATGAGAGTAAGCTACATTTTTGCTTTATACTGTAGGTTGCACAGAGAAATCTGAATTTTAGTAATCCTGCTAGAAGGGTGATTTGAGAAACTCTGGACCAGATCATAAGACCTAAGAGTTCAAAGACGATGTTTTATGCATCCTTGCATTGTCAGTGCCTATGCCTGACACATAATTGGTGTTTACATTCTCCCTCAAAATATAGATGTCTATGCTCCCTAGAGAATTTGTTTTTGGTGACATATTTTCTTTTGTTAAACTTTTTCTGCCTCAGAATTCATTTTCTAGTGTTTCTTATCCTATGCTTTGGCTTGGCCTCAATAGAAATTCAGTCTATTGGCTTATATTTAATGAGTCTTCTTTATGCCATTAGCAACTTCCAATATCACTTAATATATCTGAATTGCTTATTAAGAAGCCAGTTGAAACATAAAAAAATTAGACAAAGTCCTATAGCCACTGGGACCCAATCCAAGTTGCTTAGTGGTAAATGAATAAACACTGAATCCACTCATTTACAAATAAATAAAGAATCTAGATTTTGTCCTTCAGATTACTCAAAGTCATAAATTGAGTTGTGTTCAAAAATAAATTTTATTTCAAGCTATATGATTTTTTATTACCTTTCCTAAAATACTTTATTCACTATTATTTTAAAATGAGAAATCTCTAAAAATCTGCCACAAAACTGAACAGAAATTGAAACAACGGTGGTCTCTAAAAATAAGTGGAGGGGTGCCTGGGTGTCTGAGTCAGTTAAGCATCCGACTTTGGCTCAGGTCATGATGTCATGGTTCGTGAGTTGGAGCCCTGTTTGGGTGAGCTCGAGCCCTGCCTGTGTGGGATTCTCTCTCTCTTCCTCTCTCTCTGCTCCTCACTCATTCATGTCCTTTCTCTCTCTCAAAACTAAAAATAAAAATATGTGGAATAAAACAACAAAAGGCCAGTTTCACTGCCCAAATGAACATATTTTAATATAATAGTTTTTGTTTATGTTGCCATTATAAAATATAAACTTAACTTTTTTACAGGTTTTTATAGTTCTTAAGCACATATGTATGTAGACTATAAAAATTTTAGTATTATAGTACTATAGAAATTTTAATATCTTAATTTTCTTCATCAGAAAGTTGCCACACTCTTAAGGATTTTTCTTTTTAAGAAAATTATGTTAGTGGGGCATCCCACTAACTCTTGGTTTTGGCTCAGGTCATAAACTCCCAGCTTCATGGGTTCGAGCACCACATCAGGCTCAGTGCTGACAGTGTGGAGCCTGCATGGAATTCTCTCTCTCCCCCACCTCTGTCTCTGCCCCTCCCCCACTCGTGCTCACGCTCTCTCTCTCTCTCTCTCTCAAAAATAAACTTAAAAAACTATTTTAGAATACATGAACAATGTTTTCTTGCTGTAAAACATCATAATAGCACAACAATCTAATTACATCTTACAAAGCTTTTTATGTGGTACCAACTGAACTATCCCATTTTTATCAATTCTGTGTAATATTTTGTGGTATGGGTAAACCATAATTTATTTAATCATTCCCCTATTGATAGACATGTAAGTTGTATCTATTTTCTCTCTTTTTTAATTAAAAAATTTTTAATTAAGTTTATTTATTATTTTGAGAAAGAGACAGAGAGAGAGAGAGAGAGAGAGAGAGAGAGAGACACAGCATGAGTGGGGGAGGGGCAGAGAAAGAGGAGACAGAGAATCTCAAGCAGGCTCCTGTGCTGCCAGTGCAGAGCCTGGCACGGGGCTTGAATTTGTGAGATCATGACTTGAGCTGAAATCAAGAGTCAGATGCTTAGCCAACTGAGCCACCCAGGCACTCCCAATTTTTCTCTTATAAAATCAGTACTTCAATAAATTTCCTCCATCATTGATCATTATAGTCATGCTCAGTGTTTCTTTTACATAAATAGATAAAAGTTGACATAGAATTTTTTGGTTGACATTTTGAATTTTAATTAACACCATTAAATTGTCTCTCCAAGAGATGATACCATTTCTGTACTATCACCAACAACATATGAGAGGGTCTATTTCTTTCTTTTTTAATGTTCATTTATTTATTTTGAGAGACAGAGCATGCCCGAACACATATGCAAGTACATAGGGGGTATGGGTAGAGAGTGGGAGAGAGAGAATCCCAAGCAGGCTCCTTGCTGTCAGTGCAGAGCCTGACTTGGGCTTTATCTCACGAAATCTGAGATCATGACCTGATCTGAAATCAAGAGCTAGAAGCCCAATCAACTAAGCCACCCAGGCGCCGTGAGAGGGTCTATTTCTTTATATATCGTAAAATGCAAATTGTTACACAACTTTTTTTCTTCATTTTGATGAAAAATAGGATCCTTAATTATTATGTTAATTTTATTTTCTTATTTGTAGTGCTCTTCACATTTTCAAACGATTATTATCCATTTATAGTTTTGCTTTCGTTCACACGCTTTGCCCAATTTGAAATTTAGTTGTCTCTTCTTTGGTAGATGCTTCCTATCCTGGAATTAATGTTTCGTTGGTTATATATGCTAAAGTATTTTCTAATATATTGTTCATAGAACAGAAGTATTTTTATGATATTGATCTCATATTTTCTCTTGTTGGTTTCTGTTTTTAGTGTTCCTTATGAATTCCTTTCTCTCTCTGAAAGTATAAATATATACTTCTATAATTTTCCTAGAATTTTGAGTTTTATGTTTGGCACTTTACAAAATCTGGAAAAAATTTTGTGTATAATGAAACACAGGATTTATTTATTTATTTATTTTGACAGACTATTATCCAAGTACTAGTTTACTGACTATAAATTTTTCTTTCTTTCTTTCTTTCTTTTTCTTTCTTTCTTTCTTTCTTTTGAGAGAGAGAGCATGAGTGAGCAAGGGGCAGAGAGAGAGAGAGAGGGAGAGAGAGAGAGAGAGATGGAAAATCCCACAAGGGGCAAAGAGAAAGGGAGAGAGAAAGAATCCTGAAATGGGGCTCGAGCTCACAAATCATGAGACCATGACCTGAGCAGAAGTCAGATGCTTACCAGACTGAATCACCCAGGTGCCCCTAGTCTATACATTTTCAACTAACTTAAATACTATATGTTTTACAAACTAAATTGCATAGGTTACAGAGTTCCCTTTCTGGAATCTCCAATTCATACCTGATATCTATGTAAGTATAGTCCTGCTTTATTATACTTGCTGGCTCTTATGTAACCTTATTTCTTATCTATTTGTGATTTTGATTGTAAGCTCATGTTCACTGGAACTTTCTCTTTGGGATTTTATTGAGGCCCCAGTTGAAGTTATATGCCTCCAGAGAGGATTTATATTTTGCTTCTACTAGTCATTTACCAACTTGGATCCACTATAAATTAACATTAAATGTTAATATCTGTAATATAAATAAAAGTAATGAACCAAATGTTCTGATACCATCTCCCACAGTGCAGTATGTCAGCATTAGGAATGGAGAATAAAGAAATTTAATCAGTGAGTCAAAAGTATTGTGACCTGATGGTATAAAATAGTTGGAGGTGCTGTATTGAATTCTTCTCTGATGTATATGAAAAGTAATGTTCTAACCAAGTCCCCAGAGAATAATTATATATACACTAATAATCTGGAAGTATCTAGAATGTTAAGTGCTGAAATATTATAACAAATAAACTATTAAACAGAATGAGTTTGGTAAGAATGGATTTTTTTTTTTTTTTTACAACTGGTCCTTTGTCTTAGGCAATGCAAAGTTTTTGGTAGTCTTTAAGATTCCTGAGACCCTCTGGCTAGGACTTTGTGTACTCTTCTAATTGAGGCGTCGTATAGTATTTCATCAATTTGGAAGTTGCAAATAAAGAATCCTAACTGTGACATGCAGAATTTATTCATAGAATATTATTTTAGCCCCATCCCCATATTTATAGATGTGGATAAAAAGTCAAATATAGAAACATGTAGCTCTTCACAAAGAGGACGTTTCATGTGCTATTATTATTTGTGTTTCACATTTATTATTAATAGGTTGTTATTCTTATAATTCACCATGGACACTATATATTTTAAAGGGCATGTGGAGCTGCATTAATCAGGATTAAGAAGTTATGATTATAAGTTAAGTATACTTAATTTTGATTTCAAGTAAATAGGTATTTTTAATATTAAATATCCACAAAAATTATACAGAGAAAATACACATTTTTAATAAAAGTATTTGGCTCAAAACCTAAAAATACAAAAACATTACAAATTTCATCTACCTTGAAAATTGGATTTACAAAAATTGTTAATTAGACAATACACTTAGTGGTATTTCCCCCTCTTCCCATATCTGGGGATATCTAGAGCAGAGGATTGCCCCTAGAATGTTAATTTTCTATCCTGGTGAAAAATAGCCAAATATTTCATTCCTTCAGTTTTGTAAACATTGTTACAACATGTCAGTGAACATTTTAATCAACTCTGAAAGAATAAAACTCAAGTGTTCCCTTTTCGTATAAACCTGACATCTTTCTTAATCTGGCAGCTGAGTGTAATTAATCTGAATTGTTTTACTCCCAGTTTAGAATCTAGAACTTTCTCTTATCCCATCTCATGGAGATATTGAATTGAATTTATTCAATTTTTTATTGAATTTATTGACATTTATTGAATTGCTAAGCATCAAATGTATGAAAGCACTCCTATTCCCCTTACCCCACCCCAGATTCCTTCCTTTCAATGCCTCCTCATGATTTTGTTAGATCTACCTGGAATTTTCACCCTTCCTTCTCAGTAAATATTTGCTGAATTTATGGATGTTGTTACTGCTTCTACTCTGTGTTTGTTTCTGACACCAAAAAAACAGCTCTTTCATATTCTAGCTACCTCTCAAAATCTTCATAGAACTGCTTTATTCTTTTTTTCATTCTCTTCTTGCATTTCTTCCTCCATTCCTGTTTCTGTCTCTCTCTGTCCCTTTCACTTCCTTCCTCCTTCTCTCTTCCTCTCTCTCTCTCTCTCACTCTTGCTTCCTTATTTCCTTCTTCCCTTTCCATCAAAATCATTGCCTCAAAATAATGTGTTCTCTTAGTCACGTGCTAATCCTTAGTGACAGGGTGTTTTATCCTTAAACTCAGCTAGGATTGCATCACCAACACCTGTCATTAAACTTGTCCAGTATGGACCTACTGCATTCGTGAACCTGTAACGTTGTCTTTATTTTGGAACACTGATGGTCATATGAGCTGTGCCAACCTGGATAAACACATTGAATCATAAACTCAGTTTAAGATGCAGGGTTCTTGTGTTTCACCTTTGTACTAACATTCTAATTTCAAACCTATTAGGTAATTCTCAAGTCCCTTGCCCTAGAATAACCAATTCCTTGTTTGGCTCCCATGTATAGACTCCCAGCTCTTCAGCCAGCCCTGTCATTCTCCCTGAACTCCTTGCCTCCTGTCTGGGTCTGTCCTCTGGAGACAGAATAGAGCAATAAATATGCCCCAAATGTGCAAGGCACATATTGAGGAACAAAAGGAGGAATAGTTTCACAACTTGGCATTGGAGACAGTGGTAAGTTATCAGGGGTTTATTGATGTATATCCTTCCTCTGCTTCAAGGAACTGCATAGAAACTAACAATACAGTTGTTCCAATTATGAGGAAGAAGATCACCTAGGGAGGATTCTGCCCCCAATTTTCCCAAATATATTTGTCTTGAGCACATCAAAAATATGGCTCTGTGTGCTTTTAGGAATGAAGGAAAAGGGAAAATACTTTATGTAAGTCTTAGTTTAAATGTCACATTTTTGTTGTGTCTGATCATGGCTATTCTAATTGAAAATGCAAACCTCCACCATGCCCCACCCTATCACCGTCTGTAGTTTCTATGGTACTTATTACTTTCTGGTAAGTAATTTACTTCTGAACTATTTTTATTGTTCATGGTGTGTTTCTGTCTGTTATAGTACAAGCTACACAAGAGCAGAGCTTTTCTTATTTTTTCTCTTTTTTTTTTGTCTGTTTTATTCTTTGATGTCCCCAAGCACTTAGACTAGTACCTGGCAGACTTAGGCTCTCGATAAATATTTACTGAATGAATAAATGGACAAATAAAAATACCACATCAAAAATATTCTCTACGAATAGATATACATTCTGATTCTATAATCAGAATATTTAAAAAATAACAGTTCTTTCCAGTTGCAAGGAAGGAAAATGAATGAATGAGTTTCAAGAGGGACATTTATATTTGTTGCTCTCTTTCTTTGATGGCATCGTGCTTTAAAATTAGGTATGACCATACATAAGCTCAAAATGAGTTCCTGGGATTTTTATTATTAATCAACAGAAATTTTCCAGCATTCCAAGGTGCTGATTTATAGCTTCCATGTGAAAGACCTCATGAATAGACCTTTCACTACAATTTCCTCAGAATAGCAAACTCCCAGCTGCCCCTTCCAGTGGAACCCATGATTTAACTCTGGAATTTGTTTTGACTCACTGACTATAAAAGCAACTAACAGGAGCATGTGGGAGTCATTGTAAACTGCAGGTAAAACCCACTTTAAGAGAGAGAAACACCCCCAAACTGAGTAAACAGATGAAACATATCATATCATATCATATCATATCATATCATATCAATCATATCATATCGTATGACAAAAGGATTCTTCACTTTGTAAAGGGCATTACCTCAGAATTATTTTAAACTCTACTTCACTGACAACATTTCTACTAATGAAAAGTCTCCTATGTGAATGAAAATAACATGGCTTGTTTTACAGGAGATTGTCTGGGGCATGAAGGAAGGTATGGATGGGTAAGGAAGCAAGTCTGGAAGCAGAAGACTGGGTTGGGAGTCTTGGGTCCATGGTGGTGTTTGTCCAGAGACTAAGTCTAAAGCCTGTTGTCTGAGTCTCATTAGAAAGAACAATCAGTCAGAGCTGAACAAGTGGTGCTGATGGCCTTCACCAGGGTGGCTTTGTGACTAAATGTCTAATTTATTTACAGGTTTTCAAACAAAGCCCCTTTTTATTAAAGGAACAGTTCTGTTAATTTTAAAGTATCCACTTACTGCATTTCATTTAACTGTGTTGACTTTAGGTATTAAGAAAATGGTGTGCTTCCTCACCTGTAAGGATTCATATTCCCAAGAAAATTAAGCCCTACAAAAGATGTTATGGAGGGGCGCCTGGGTGGCCCAGTCGGTTGAGCAACCGACTTCGGCTCAGGTCACGATCTCACGGCTTGTGAGTTTGAGCCCCGCATGGGGCTCTGTGCTGACAGCTCGGAGCCTGGAGCCTGCTTCGGATTCTGTGTCTCCCTCTCTCTCTGCCCCTCCCTGCTCATGTTCTGTCTCTCTCTGTCAAAAATAAATAAACATTTTTTAAAAAAAGATGTTATGGAAAAATGCATAGATATATCTGTTCCTATGATAGTAGCATTGTTTTTCAATATGCTGAAAAGGGAACACAGGCGAAACTATTTTTTTCTTTATCACTAGGAAATACCATAGAAAGGAGACTTATCACCACCTCTTGAAGGCAATCTTTTTAATATGTGGATTATTGCTACTGATTTGTTTATTTTACAAACATGGATTATCTTTACACCAATTCACATACATTTTAATTAAGATAAATTTGCAGAGAAAGGTTAACTTAAAATGAACAACCAGCATCTGAACTTCTTCCTATGAAAAGGGTAGATAAATTATTTGGAGAAATGACATCTGCTAAATTTGGGCTGTCCAAAATGGTGACTATTTACATTTAAATTAATTAGGATTCAATAAAATTAACAAGTTGCTTAGTTGCACTGGCTATTTTTCAAGTGCTTAATAGCCACCAGTGGTTAGTGGCTAGTGCTCAGCACATTGGGCATATGGAACACTTTTATAATACAGAAAATATTTCTCTAAAATGTCTGATTTTAAATGAAAAAAATAAGATATATAAACAACAATAGTTGACACACAAATACATATACTGCACATCCATCAGTATTTCAGAAACATTAATAGCTGAAAAGATCCCACTACTCAGAGAGTAGTAGAAAATTAAAACAAAACAAAACAAAACAGGACCCTCAGTTTGATATGTAAAATCTACCAAGGAAGATGAATGGCCATTACAAGAATAAAGAATGAATCTGCTTTAATGGAATAGAATAAACAGAGAAAACAGCAGGTAATTTCTATAGTTTATTACAAAAGCCTTGAAAGAATGACTTTAATGTATATTTTATCTGTCAGCATTTTACATGTTGATGGCTAAGAAGATTAATATTAAACTTATGATTTAGGGAATAAAAGTGAAAAGTAGGTAATTGTCCCATTAAAACATTTAGACTTGATGAACATTAACCAATCACCTGTTCCATGTGAAGCATCCTTTGATTCAGAAGTTTTCTGCAGAAAAAATAAATTTTTACTTTACATACAGGTGGATCAAACCTAAGTAGATCAAACCATGTAAATCAGTATCGAAGACTCCCAATAATCACTTTCCAGTTTAACTGATTTTTAGATATCTAAAGGAAATTTCACAGACATTTTATATCACTGTGGTAGCATTAATCAAAACCATTTATAATAATTTATTTTTTTCTCTTGTATCTGTTACATCACCCAGATTTGTCAAATTCTGGATTTTTCATGCTTGACATTTAATTTCAAATGAGCCAAGTCTTCCTAGCATCATTGGAACAGCTAACAATTAGAATACATCCCAGAGAAAATGTGAATGGAATGCACCAACATGCACATGAAGCACTGTGATTTATTTGACACAAATATATTGGTAAGGAAAGTGTAGAAAGAGATCTGGGGGAATCCCAGTGCCTTTCTGTGCAGATACCCAGGACCTGCAGCTGAGGATAAGGGGCAGGAACTAATCCACAGCCATTGCTATTCTTGAGTCCTGAGATGCATCCTTTGATCAATTTATGTGGATTTTACTAAACTCTAGGAAGGCAGGACATTAGGTAGCTACACTGTAATGATTTTTTTAAGTTTCATTTTAAGATTCTACTGTTTGTGAAAGAGCTCTAAATAAATATTGCCTTCAAGTATGAAACTCTTGAGGCTCCTTAAGATGTTTAGTATTTGAGGCCATCACAATTACTCGTATAATCACATACTCTGACATATTTGTTACCTCATTTTATTCAGATGCACAAGTTTGTCTTCTTGGAATAAATTCTCTTTGCAATAGAAGAGCAACATCGATACACTTTTTAGTTGTGTAGGTTTTGTCAAGCTTATTATAAAGTCTGTCGAAGCTAACTGTCTGCATTCAAAGGGTTCATAATCGTCCCATCTAAGGTAGAAATTTTGGGCACCATGGAAGAATTAACAGGATCCCATAATGAAAGAAATTTCTTTCTTTTACAAGTAGTGACACATAGAAATATAGTTCTTGTGCCTTGTACAGATAAAAGTAAAGTTAGCTGCTGTGTTCATCCCCAGTACAGTACTCACAACCTGTGTTTTTCAGGTTAGCTCTTGATACTTTCAACATACTGGGAAATTTAAATCTGAGGTCACTCTTAAATTTAAGTCATATCTTGATACTCAATAATGATTACCTTCCACAATATCTTTTTAAGTGTGTAAAATAAAGAGGCTTTGAAAATCTCTGCATGAGAACCTAAGAAAACACAGGACAGAAGCGAGGCAGGTTGAGTGAAGGTTTTTGTCTCATGTAACACCGGTCAGTTTGCCAACTTCATATTTGCCTCCCTATGGTAAGATCTTGGCAGGTCAACATCATCCGAACATAAATCATCCCTAAAAATTCCCTTTTCTGGCCTCTGCTAATCTAATTCTTTTGCATTCAGCCGAGTGCTCCTAAAGTTTAATCACAAGCCTGAAATACATGGAATAAATTCCTTAAGATTGATACTAATCATATGAGGATATCGACTGGGCATACAAAAATGAACTGCAAATGAAAACTAGAAATTGAGATCCCAAATTACCTGTATTTAGAAATCCATGTCCATCCAGTTCATCATTAGCAAACTCCCCTTTATTCTTCCCACACTCACCTCCCACTCCAAATTACAATACTTAACCAATTGGGATCAGAATGGGCTGAATCATATGTAAATTATCCAGAGGGGCCTAGCTTAAAGTTTCTTAAATTTTAATGTGCACATGAATCATCTGAGGATCTTGTTAAAATGCAGATTATTGTTTGATAGGGCTCGTGTGGGGCCCAAAGTTCTGCATTTCTAATATGCCTTCAGATGATGCTGATACTCTGATTCACAGAGGACACTTTGAATAGCAAAGTTTTTTTTTTAAGTTTATTTATTTTGAAAGAGAGAGAGAGGGAGAGAGAGAGAGAGAGAGAAAGCACACAACCACAGGGGAAGGGCAGACGAAGAGAAAAATTCCCAAGCAGACTCTGCACAGTCAGCACAGAGACTGACTTAGGGCTCAATCTCACTTACAGTGAGATCATGACCTGAGCCGAAATCAAGAGTAGGACACTTAACTGACTGCCACCCAGGCATCCTAATAGCAAGGTTTTAAAGGAGAGCATTATTGGCTTTCCCAAATTGTGAACTGCCTATTATATTCCACACTGCTGATGTTGACTGGAAACTTGACAGTTATGTATATACATATGTGTATGCGCACACACACACACACACACACACGTGAAATGACATTCCAAAAGCTATACTAATCATGATCTTTAACAAATATCACAAATAGTATAATATGCATTACTTGGCTAAAATGGAAAAATCCAGAATGTTACTAATCAGAAATGATAAATGGTATCTGTATTTTCCAATAAATTATTTATACTTTGCACTTCTGTCATAGTTGAAAATTATATTAATAGTGCAATTTCTAACATATGAGCTATTAACTTTTTAATGACATTTGTAAAACATTAATCAAATTTATGAGGTTTTCTCCTAAATTATGACACTCTCATGTCACTTTGTATTCCAAATTCATTAAGCACATTTAGTTTAATTGCCTGAAAAAAGAGATGCTGAAGGCATTTTTATTTTTCTTTAATTTTGCCACTGACAGTAACTTATATTTTATCCTTTTATTATCCCACAGACAGAGACACAAATATGTTTCCTTTCTTTCACAAAAGGAGAAGTCAGATGATGGTCAAATGCATTGTTCAAAAAGCCTAATACTGAAAATGCTTTTTGTACTGGTTTAAAATCAATTAAATCTATTTAGTTTTAAAAATTAAAGCAAATAGAGATAGAAGCATTTAATTATACTACCATTTTTCCTAAATTGTGTTTCTTGAGCTATATTCTCTCATTTTTTCCTCATTAATTTTTAAAACGAAGCTTTTATATATTCTTATTAACACTTACGTTGTACAATATATGATCCCAAGTAATCACATCAAAATATTGTGCTAACCTTCCAAGATGTGGCTGTGACTACTTTCAGGTGACATCTTGTCAAAAGATGTTTCCTCGCCTTTCTTGTCTGAATCATTCACAGAATCATCGGACTGGCTCCCAGGGTGACTCTTAAATTTTGGTGAACATAAACTTCTCTCAATTGCCACTTCCTGTTAGAAGACATTAAAGGGATACATGTTAAAAGCTATCAGTGGGAAACAGATGTGGTTTTCAGGGGGTTTAGAAGGCAATGATGAGAGAGGAGGGGTGTTCCTATGAGTGATGTTTTCTAATATGCTCCGGGTAAAATTTTGATAACTTAGCCAAGAACTGCAAACATATATCTGACACATAGTTTACTTTCCTGCCACTAGTTCCACTTCTGAATTAGCTTTCCTTTCATGTGGCTTTTTTTTTTCTCTCATAAAAGACAGAAAGTGGAAATAAGGGTCACAATACAATGTAATATATGTTAATAGATCCAACTTCCTAAGACATGAGAAATGTCCATGAAGGACTTCAAAAAAAATAGCAAAATATTGACATTATATGCTTAAGACAGAAGGAAATGAGTTCTTTTTAATGTCATGCTCACCCTGTAATGATAATCTTAGTAATTACAGAGCTCCCAAATTACCAACCCATTTAGCCACCATATAGTAAGTACAGTTTGGCAATTCATAAAGATTGTGAAATTACTTCTTTGAGATAGTAATTTAACATCAAAGAGAGAAACATTTCACAAAGGAAAAAGGATAAAGTGTATTTTAAATACAGGAAGCTAGTGTTCCTTATTTTATGGATTAAGTAATATAATATAAAACAAACCAAGTCAATCAGACCATTTTGCATAAAAAATGGTAAAAAGCTAATAAATGATCTAAGCTCAAGAAGCAAAAGTATATATATATATATATATATATATATATATATATATGTAATATACTGAAAAATGTCTCAATATCTACTCATAAGTTTTATATTTTTGTATATGAAATTATATATATATTTTTAAATTTTAACATTTATTCATTTTTTGAGAGTGAATGAGACAATGTGAGTTGGGGAGGGGCAGAGAGAGTGGGAGACACAGAATCAGAAGCAGGCTCTAGGTTCTGAGCTGTCAGCACAGAGCCCAATGAGGGGCTTGAGCTCAACGGACCGGACTGCGAGATCATGACCTGAGCGGATGTCAGATGCTTAACTGACTGAGCCACCCAGGTGCCCCTGAAGTTATATTTTCTAAACAGCAGCAATTCAAATAATGATGTGCTGAATTGCTCTTCACTTTCTTTACTTTTAAAATACACTGAAAGAATAAGTTCGAGAAACAGCTAAAAACTCTAGAACATTTCTTAGAGTAGATACATTTTCTCTGTCTATGATATGAATGAAAAGGCAAGGGTTTTGGAAAGAACCTCTTAGCATGCTTATGTTTTTTCATTTTCATACCCACTTACATATATATTATCAAATCAAATATATATATCAATGTATAATTAGACAATAGTGGTATGCATTTAATCATCTCATCTTCAAATACCTCCCAAATATATGATGCATACTATCTTCATTACTGTGAACCTAAACTGTAACTAAAAACATTCACAGGAGAAAAACAGGGAAAAAGGAGTTTCCTTTATTTCAGGGCATTGCCCTTAACGTTTGTGCTTTCAACTATTATAAAAAACCCAAAGGTTCATAACTGTAGTGATGTTTATGCTGTTGAAACACAATTGCAGACATGCATGGCATGAGTATGAGCTCTAAGCTTAGCTAGTGAACATGCAGAGTCCTCACCTAGTTCATTCTGGTATCCTCTCCTGCTGTCATGTAAAGTGATTGCTAAGAAATGGTTACAGTATCCATCTGCTTTTGTTTTAGCCATTTAACCCAACTCCTAGCATTAGCAAAAATAAGATAAATAAAGAGAAAATGAAGATGCCTAAAAGTAGTGACTCCTGTTCAGAAAATTTTTGTTTTGACCAAAGATGGAATGCTAAATATAGTCCATGGACTCGACTGATGACATGAAAAGATCACCTTTCTGTTTCATACAGAAATATATAATTTGATGAAGCAAATATCTCAGCCAGTGATGACACTAACTTCTGCTATATTGGTATTCTCAACTTCAAATTCACAAACACCAAGAGTGCATCATATACTGAGGTGGTAAAAGACCCCAGAGCCAGTCAACA
The DNA here is from genome assembly GCF_022079265.1 of Lynx rufus. Taxonomy (NCBI): domain Eukaryota; kingdom Metazoa; phylum Chordata; class Mammalia; order Carnivora; family Felidae; genus Lynx; species Lynx rufus. Next base: position 65,678,486 of record NW_025814834.1, read on the forward strand.
CATGAATGCAGTAGACCTGTTCCTAAGCCTCGACCTTCAAATCCAAGTGATTCTGTGGCAAGTTCCTTAGAATAAGTTCCTTATGTCAAGTGGTAAGGAGGGGTCTGTGTAGGGACATAAAAGATCTTCTTAGACGAGGTTGAATTGAGCTGTCTCTAATCACAGCAGTGATCTGCTTTAATCTCTTTTAATCTGTTTTATGCACTGTTTCCACAAAGGATTTACTTTGAGTAAAAATCTACAGGCTTAAACAAATACAAAAAACCATCCTTTTAGAGTTAAAATATGTACCAGTTAATGATGGAAAACTTATATTTAAGCCTCCCCTTCACTGTTTATTAAGCTGTGTGGCCTTGTTCTTGTTACTTGATGTATCTAAGTTTTCTCATATGTTATGAAAAGAGTTTAGTCACTAAATGTCTAACATTGTAGCTTCGAGTCTAGTGAGGGAGACAAAGAGTAATACAGCACATAAATCAATGTAAATATGCAACTACACACAGGTCAGAAAAGAAAGACATATAAACGTTGAGTGCCTCAAATGGGGGAAACAAACTACTGAGCAAGGTCTTGCAAAACTCCCCTGGAGAAAAGATCTTCAGCTGATATTTGAAGGAGAAATGGGGCTTAACTGAGTGAAGAACTTTTCAGGTGGAGAGAACAACATATGCAAATCCTCTACATTGGGAGGTAGTTCAGTGGATAGAAATGGGGCTGAAGCATGGTGCCTGAAAGAGAACAAGATGCTAGATGACTTGTAGGGGTAGGTAGAGGCTAGAATATGAAGTATCTGGAGGGCCATATTAACTATTGTGGTCTTAGTCAAATAGGGAATTACTGAAAAATTTTACACAAGTGTATAAGTATATGTATGTGTATACGTGTGTGCATATGCACACATGACATAATCAAGCCTGCAGTGTGAAAATCTCAGTCTACCTCTGGAGCAGTTTTTCTCAACACTGGCATCGTTGATATTTTGAACCAAATAATTCTTTGTTATGGGGGCCTATTCTATGCATTGTAGGATGTTTAACAGCATTCCTTGTTTCTACCCATTGGATGCCAATAGCACTACCCCCCATAGTCATGACAATCAAAAGTGTGTTCAGATATTGCCAAATCTTGTGCAGAGAGCAAAGTCACCCCTGGTTGAGAGCACACTGTTCTAGAGTAGGCTAGACTGAAGGAAGGTCAAACTATACATGGGAAGATCAGTGAGAAGCCTATAATAGTGTTCCAGGCAAGCAATGCCCATCCTGGTCAGAGTGGTGATGGAAATAGAAAGGAGTGAACTAAGTTTAAGGCCCTGATGCAAAACTGACAAGTCAGGTAATGGATTGAATCTAAGGCGAGAGAAAGAGAGAGAGAGAGAGAGCGAATATTTAATTTTTCCTTCTGACAAATACATGAAAGGGATTGCAGTACCATTAAACAATGTCAGAGCACCCGAAAAAGGCTGGGTTGGGATAAAAGACAGATCGTGATTTGGGCATCTACATGTCCAAAGGTCATCTGGATAAGTAGCCTTGAAGCTTAGAGGAGAAGTCCTAACTGAACAAGCAAGTTGTGAGTCACCTGTCTTTTAGTGGTAATTGAAACACAAACAATGGGTGTGAATAAACTTGCTTCAATTGTGATAAGAAACAAATCCAGAACCAAACTCTGAAAAGTTCTGACACTTAATTTTGTGGTAGAGGAGCAGAAGCAGACAAGAAGAAAGAAAAAAATCAGAAGGAAAGGATATCTGTAACAATATTGAACTCTTACTGAGTATAAATTAGGTAAGGACTTAAATATGTCCTTTGAGTTTAACAACATGGATATAAACTGTTGAGCAAAATGGTTTTGGTGGAAGTGAAAAGGTTGGAAGGCAGATTGTAGTGGTGAGGGATTGACTGGGAGACAGTGAGTGCACATAACTTCTTGAATAATTTAGTGTTAAAGTGGAGGCAAGAAATAGAGCAATAACTTCAAAGACATATTTTGTGTAGTTTAGTTTCAAAGGGAGAGACTGCATATGCTGAAAAGCCAACTGGAAGGATTTAGTGAGATGGAGAGGTTGGCTTTACAGAAGAGAGACAGAAAAATAATGATGTAAAATTCCTAAGAGGGGAAAGAAGATGGAACACAAAGCATAGATAGAAACATAACCCAAAGATAGAGAACATAAGGCATTCCTGTTGTCACTGAGGTGAAGGAAGGTGACATTAATATAGATATTGACAATCTGTATGCTTGGCAGCTTCAAGATAAGTACATTCCAGTCTGATAAGATGTAAGAACTGAGGAAAGTGGGAGGGGTACTTGAAAGGAATTAAGAAAGTTTAATTTCATTGCTGTGGGGAATGGGGAAGTGAGATGAGCAGAGATGGCCATGGCTTAATGCAGCACTGGGAATCCATTTGGGGTTGGTGATGCAAAAGTTACAGGGCTACCTATAGACCTGTGGAGTGACTTTGTTTGAAAATCCTCCACAGTTCTACTTCTGGCAATGAGAAAGTAGAGAACTGACTTCAGCCAGGTACAGGTTTTGTGGGGAAAAAATAAAATGTGTGTTGCAGGGTAGGCTAAGGTGCATATGGGAGGGCAGAAACAAGACAATGTAGGTTACTGTTAAGACAATTCAGAGAATGACTGGGAATGATACACCAGAGAATGTAAGATGGATTAAAAGGGAAGAAAGTAAAGTGTGTGGATTGCAGATAAAGGATCAATAGACTAGAATCTTGGTGAATTTAAAGATTGCTTATACTGTGAATACTTGGCAAAGCAAACTGGAAAGAGAGGAGACTGAGATGTTTGTTTTAGTGATTTGAGAAGTAGAACAATTGCAATTACTGTGACCACTGAAATGGAAGCAGAGAGGGTAGAGGAGAAAATCAGGAAATAGGAGAGAACCTAAAAACTGAGAGGCTATGATGGTGTCTCAGGATAATGGCAGAAAAAGACTATGTGTCCACTCTTCTGGTAAACAAGTGAAACTTAACTGAAGTTTAACAAGTAACAGTGATGAAGGGGGAAAAGGGAGAACACCTGACTGGCCTGAGTCTCAAATCAGCTGAGTTTTTAACCCGAGAATGGGAAAGAAATGGTTAGAAAGGACAATGGCCTCAATTTACATGAGGAGGATTCAGGGATAGTGGTGTTTTCCGAGGATAGCCATGTTTCTTTTAAGGCAAGAAGAAGAATTTTGAAGAAGAATTTGAGGGTACAGAGGAGATTGCTGACTGTGGAGAAGGAATGCCAGAAGCACTGATGGAACCTCTGTCTTCAATAATATCTAAACCAATAAAATCTCTCAAAGTCTATAATCTTTTCTAGCTTTAAGACACTTTGGAAACAGGGAAATACGGAAAACTTAAGCTTAAAAGAAAATGAGATTATTCTTCTTTGTTATTTATGTACACTACTTTCTTTAATATAATGTGTAATTATAATCTTAGAAGATCTATATATTTTTTATAATTAGAGAATTTGAAAATGCCAACCTTTACTCACAAGCTAACATTTACTTCACAAGAGATCATGGAGCTATGTAGGATCATCTAAAGTGTTCAGAACATCCTACCAGGTATTTCAAAAGAAAGTGGTTTGCCTTACCTTATATATTTTTTTCTCTTAGTATGGATCCATGAGTGAAGAGGTCATTGAAGAGGAGGGGGGAGTAAATGATGAGCATGGATTAATAAAATGAAAATGTTTGGACTTGCCTTTATTTAAAATGCTGAGCTAACTCATGTAAATTCCCAGACTCAGTGGGTTCTTGTCTTTAGAGAAATAAAAATGTTGAAATAAGCAAACATAGGAAGTTTTAAGCCAAAATAAAGAGAAGGGCAGAAATAAAGGGAAATTACCAAAATACAAGATATAGGAAAAGAGATCTCATAATGAATTCTGCTGTATTGAGAGAAAAGGACCCCAATCATGGCTTGAACAATTCATGAATAAACAATCTTCTTGTTCACTCATGCCTTTTGAGTGTTATATTCCCTTTTTCCCAGCTCCTTTCCTTGAAGACTTTACTTCCCCACTCTTTGTACTAAACATATCCTTTGCTTCATAAGCCAACTCAGTGAAGCCTCCTCTATTAAGCTCCTTCAGCTATTTCATTCTATACTAATCTTTCATTCATTCAAAATATTTTTAACATTGAATATGTCTCAACTACTGTTCTGGGCACTGTGAATACAAATTAAGGTGCAGGTTGGGTCCTCAAAAGGCTCATCATCTGGTGGTAGAGAAAGATACACCAATTGAGCCATATAGTACACAAATGAGTGTCTAATAATAAGGAAACATAGGCATCCTGGACATAAAGAAAGAGGATTTCTGGAGGGTATGGTCAGACAAAGCTTCCTGAATCAGAGCTGAATCATGGGCTGGAGTTGAACTCCATCCTCTAGGTAACAGGAAACCTTGAAAGTGATGACAAGATTAGATTTATACTTTAGATGGATATATTTGTCAGCTATATGAACAATATATACTAATGAGATAAGATGGCAACATCGTACAGAGTGAATGTAGTAAGGAGTTTATTAAAATTTCCAACTGACAGACAGAACAAGCCTACAATAGAATATTGATAAAGGGAGTAGAGAGAGAGAAAGCACATTAAAAACATATGTGGGAATAAAATTAGTAATTTTTAGGATAAACTAATTTGTAGGAGGAGTGGAAGAACTCCAGCATAACTCACAGATATTCTAATTTGATGGCTCTATGAAGTTAATAAAATAAGATGAATCTCTTCCCCAAACCAATCAGTGCCTCCCAGAGGCAAAGGCTAATTTCAGGCTCCCTTCTGGACTCATCACAAGGAGCAAGGTGATCTAGGAGGGATCTGGGACATCAAACATACGCCACACCCTCAGTTTGGAGGTAATACTACTCTGGATGGAAGCCACAGGGAGCGTCTCACAAACATATAGTCCTCTGTTCCTCCCAATATACATTTCCCACAGAAAGTTAAACTGAATTTTTCCACAGAAGTATTGATAAAGAACAACAGAGTTATCTTGGTTTAAAAATGATGCCAGGGTTTCATTGTTGAAGGTCTGGTAGTGAATGAAGTTTTTGACACGTTAAATATGAGTTTTACATGAGACATCCAGATGAAGATACCCAGGAGGAAGTTAGATTTTTCAAAAGAGAGGTCTGTGCTGGAATGAAAGATTTAGGACTCATTAGCAAGAAGGTGATAGTTGCAATAGTAAGAGTCTATTATATTATCCAATTAGAGTATGTAAAATAAGTGCAGATAGCTGAGAAAAGAAGCTCAGTGGCACTGAAGGGACAGGCAAAGGAAGAACATCTGAGGAGACAATGGAGGAGGAACAGTCAGAGAAGCAGGGCCACTCCCAGCCCACATGGTGCCTCTGTGTGAATTAGTAAAGAGATGTCTCTTCCTCAAGACACTTTACTTCGTCAGAAAATTGTCACACTATACTGATTTTGTTAGACAGGAATATGTTACTGCCACCTGCTGGGAAACTGTTCTAATAGATATGCCACTGTACCTTATTTTTGATACGCACCTCTTTCCTTTAGATGTGTGACCCTGAGTAGCTTACAATCTGTACAACTACATATGTATAGTCTTCAAGGAAAAGTAAAAGCCATTAATGTCATGGATGTAGGACATTTCAAGTACAGCAGAGTGTTTAGAGAAAAATAACCAATGAAAAATATTCTCTGGTTTGGGCAATTACCTAGATGTCCTTCAATTACCATAGAAAGAAAACTATATAAGGTAGTTGGATAATGAACAGAGACAATGACACAAATTCCTATCTTAATCCTGAAGAATTTGAATAATAATAATAATAATAATAATAATAATGGCAAAATAACAACAGCTAGAGAGTATTGGACACTCATTACATATTAGGCACTGTTTTAAGCACTTTGCATATATTTCATGCATGTAATCATCATTTCAACTCTATGAAAAGGTCCTATTATACCCACTTTAAAGATGATGAAGCTCAGGCTCGTAGGAGGGGATGGACAAGGGCACAGAAGGTGAGGGTAATATGGAGATGTGTAGGGAATGGAAAGGAGATCACTGCTTTGAGCCTCAATTGTCTTTCTCATCTCTGAAGAAAGCTCATGATGAGTTATGTGAGGAAAAGCAAAGGGTAGTTTTCTCATAAGACCAAATTTTGGATTCAGAAGGGCAGAGTTCAATGTGAAGCTCCTCCATTTAATAATAAAGTTACCTTGGCCATCTCTTAACAGCCTGAACCTCAGATTCCTTGTCAGAAAAATGAAGACAACTACTGTCCACCCTAGTTTTATAGTACTTTTACAGGGATTGCTGTAAAGCAACAAGAGTAATCCTCACCCACATGCTCATGTGCAAAGTCACTTTCCACTCTCTTGTCAAGAAGTAGTCTATTTCTCTACTTCTTTGAGTCATGATGGTTCTTGTGGTGACTTTCCCCAGTGAATACAGCAGGTATGCTTACAACAGACTACCATGGAGTAAAAGCCGTGGAGAATGGGATGAAATGAGATGAGATGAGATGAGATGAGATGAGATGAGATGAGGAGAGGAGAGGAGAGGAGAGGAGAGGAGAGGAGAGGAGAGGAGAGGAGAGGAGAGGAGAGGAGAGGAGGAGAGGAGAGAGGAGAGGAGAGGAGAGGGGAGGGGAGGGGAGGGGAGAGGAGAGGAGAGGAGAGGAGAGGAGAGGAGAGGGGAGGGGAGGGGAGGGGAGAGGAGAGGAGAGGAGAGGAGAGGAGGCAACTCATGCAGATATGCAAATAAAGAATCCCTGCACCAGCTTTCAGCCAAGTCTCTTGGACTGCTCCCTTTCAGAAATCATGACTATGTTTTGAAAAGCTCAAACCATATGGAGAGATCATTTATGGGTGCTCCATTCTATAGCCCCAACTGATTCCCCGGGTCAAAGGAGCATCAGCTACCTGTAGTATGAGTAAGCCATCTTGGCTGTTCATTACTGTAGAGCCTGCAGGTAACTATGGCCCTAGCCCACATTAGATGGAAACTTCACGAAAGGTTCTCAGTAAGAACTGCCCAGTTGAGTCAAGTCAACTCACACAAACAGGAGAAATAAAATAGATTCTACTAGGTCACCAAATTTTGGGAGTGGTTTGATATATATATTTCCAGAAAATTTTATCCTCACACACTGTATATCCTATTTTTCAGCCTCTCTGGCCCTTAGTTTTCTACTCAGACATAAGAAAACTGGAGAAAAAAAATATTCCTTGAAGAAATCATAAAGCCTAACATTTCTTGAATGTTACTTTGTGGCAAGTGCTCTGCTTTACATACATCCTTTTAATTTAATACTTCTAACAATGACATGAGGAAGTACCTCTACTTTATAGTGAAGACACTAAGGTTAGAGGGCTTAGTGACTTGCCCAACACCACACAGTAGGAAATGATAAACCTAGGTCTCAGTTGCTGGCCTGACTCTAAGTTGGTATTTTTCATTGCCACATCAACCTGTCTTCCTAGTGTCTGACTGATTGACTGATTGATTGATTGATTGTAGTTTGTCCTGGAAACTGAAATAATATGGGTTAGAACTGGATGACAGGTGAAATATCAACTCCCTAACAGCTATAAGTGTGTCTTCTTCCTCCTCATATCTCTCAGCATTATGCTTTATACAGAGTGGGCATTTAAGAAACATTGAGGTGAATTTTCAAAATCATGACATTTTACATTTGCATACCACCAAGGAATGGAAGCAAAAGAAACAGAAAAAAACAATAATTAGATGGGGAGATCCTAATGATCAACATGATTACACTCCAGGCACATGTCACCTAACAAGGGACAAATGAAACCAAGTGGTTTTGTATCATTGTAACCACAGTTGATAAAGAATTCTAATGTTGGGTTTATCAGCTGGGTCACTGGACTGCTTGATTTCCCAGTAACTTCTCAATAACTTGGCATTTAGAACCTTTTAACATGGTTCCACCAGGTCCCACAGGTGTGCTGGACCATCCCTCTGTGGTTGTTCTCAAACAGCATCTGGTGTTTCCTGAATCATCCCTGCACTTCCTACTCCTCCTGTGTTCATATGTGTTTGTCTAAAGAGCACTCTCCAATGACCACACTTGCCATATTTTTCTATAGAAACTGCAACTGTCTTCACATGAGGTTCAAGGGCCACTTTCTTTAGGAAGCTTTCCCCTAATGCCACAGCTAAAAGTAGTCAATCCCTCCCATGACAGAACTCCTCAAGCATTTGCAGTCTCCTTAGTGCCTTTTTCCATTCTGCTTTGTATGCTAGTCATTTCTGACACATCTTGGTTTTCCCATCACACTGTTAGCTCATTAAGGACATGCTTTATTCATCTTTATAGCCCACATGGTATCTAATACATTGCTCTCCTTGAACATTGCAGATACTTACTAAATGTTCGTTGAATGGACTCAAATAACTTGGATTTTATGGTCACATAAAGCATTCAGAAGAAAATACAATCTAAAAATGTACAAAGATGGTGACGACATGTCTCATAGAGCGAAAGGGGCATACAAAAAGAAAACAGGCTAACTCCCTTGGGTAGAGAGAGAAAACAAAATTCGTACTCTATGCATAACAAACCAAAACTTTACTGCCAATACTTTTAAATATTCCTAGATAGAACTCAGCCCCTAAAATGTACATTAATTTTGCCATAATTTTTAAAACTTTAAATAATTACAAAAAATCCACGATACATAAGAGAAATAATAGGAGTACTAAAATTATTGTCTATAAGCAATAAAATATGCATTTTTCTAAAGTATTATAAAACAATTCCCTTTTTTTTTTGTTTGAGAGAGAGTGCACAAGCAGGGGAGAGGGGCAGAGGGAGAGAGAGAAAGAGAGAAAGGGAGAGAGAGAGAGAGAGAAAGAGAAAGAGAGAGAGAGAGAGAGAGAGAGAGAAAGAGAGAGAGAATCTTAAGCAGGCTCCACTCTTAGCACAGAGCCTGATGTGGGGCTTGATCTCACAACCCTAGGATCATGACCTAAGTCAAAATTAAGAGTCAGATGCTCAACTAACTAAGGCACCCAGGCACCCCAACAATTCCTTTTTAAAAAAAATGGTTCATCAGTTCTCATGATATTTCTATTACTCCTTCCAGGATGTGTTTAAATATTAAATAAAAAATATATAGAAGCTATCAGGTAAGAGAATGCATCAATAAGTTTCATGATTTTTCAAATTGCTTTTATCAGTCCTTATTGACTGTATGGCCATAAAATCAATACTATACTTATCCCTCCTATAGGCACTCTCTTCCCAAGTAGTTCTGCAGTTTCCTGTTCTACTCCTGTGCACTCAGCATATCCAGCCCCGTTAATTAATTTATTTCACTTACGACTGTAAATAGCTGAATTGTGTGTCCCTCCCTAAATTTATAATTGAAGCTCTAATACCAGATACCTCAGAATGTGACTGGATTTGGAAACAGGGCCTTTAATGAAGTGATTAAGTTAAAACAAGGCCAATTCAGCAGGCCTAATCCAAACTGACTGGTGTCCTCATTAGAAGAGGAAATTTAGACACACTAAGAGATACCAGAGTTGCATATGTACAGAGGATTGACCATGTGAGAAGGTAGCAAGCCAGTGGCCATCTCTAGGCCAAGGAGAGAGGCCTCAGAGGAAACCAACCATGTTGGCACATTGATCTTGGACTTGCAGCTAGAACGGTGAGAAAATAAACCAATAGATTTATTTAACTGGTTGTGTCTCTTCAGCCAGATTGAACCCCTTATTAACTACTACTGATTCCGTACCACCCTTACTTGGATGAATTTAACAAAACCACAATCAAAGCAGTTGCAAACTCATAACTTTTGAGTGCGTATTTATCCCACCATGTTTACTCTGCATTGGGTTTAAGGCTCACATGTGATACGAGCTTTGCAAGTCCTGGGTTCTGAGACAAAGCTGCAGGCAAAGGTTTCCTAGCTATTTTACAACCTCCCAATCAAAGTGAGATACGGTCTTACAACGCTGGATTTTTGAAATATGTTCCCACTGTGACTCTGCCTGCAATCTAGTCAACTTTATTAAATGTTGACAGATTTTTAGGTCCTCAGGTGAAATGAATACAAGGTCTATCTGGCCTTTGACAAGCTTGCACAAATTAAGGCACAAAGTCCCATAGAATTTCCTGGCATAAAGACCTAAAACAAAAACTATAAATGCGTAAATAGCATTGACCATCAGGGTCACTCCATGTTTTATGTTACATTTGATTTCTTTTCATTTAATTCTAGATTTACCATTTAAGGCTATTCTTCACCTCAAATTTTGTTCCAGAATGATACAAAGATACCCTGAATTTTATCACTCTGGCATATTATCCCTAAACCTGAGATGCCACTAAAATATTTCCTCCCCCATCATTTCTTCCAAGGAAGTCCTAAAATGGACACCATGGCCCTCAGGAACAAGGCTACATCTCCTCTTTCACCTTTCCCTTTTAGGAAAGGGGGCTAGGGATGGAGAAGCCACGCACCAGGAAATGTTCTCAAAATAAAAGACAGTTTCTTGAGTTTCTGTAGATTGTCTAGTGTCTGTAGATTGTCTAGGCACCAATCAATCCTAACCATATTATCAAAGAATTTGATAGATATATTCATTCAAAAAAGAACGTTTGCTCACAAACACAGCTTGTGGGCAGCTATGTGGCTGTAGATTTAGGAGAGTTCAGTCACAGGAACCTCTGGTGTCCACACAGGCAGAATGAGCGCTTTCAAATGATGCTCTCTGGTACCTGTGTCATGCCAGAGGGGCCAGTAAGCCTGGATATCCGAGCCAACACTGTCACACAAACTTTTCTTCTGGGACTGGACACAATGTCACTCTTAACTGTGGGTAGTCCCTCAATCTTCTCTGCAAAATGAGCTTGTTCCTCCTTGCTTCTAGAATGTGCAGCTGGGTTAAAACAATTCAGCACATGTTCACCTTCTGGGTGCAAAGCCTTGACTTGTGCCCTATCTGGTTAGTTAGATATCGTTTATCCCTACTTTCTAGGTGGAGGATATTAAACGCAGAGACATCATAATTGGAGTTCTGGATCAATACCTCATTTTTGGTTTGGTCCAAAATTATAACTTATATGTCCTAACTTTTAAAAGAAAATATTCTGCATATATGCATACATCATTATTTAATATTCTTGGAAGAAAGACTCCGGAGAGCAGAAATGCTCATTCAAGTCTCATGTGCATGTTCCCTAATTTCTTTAGATTAACTGATCTCATTTAGAACCTGGACATGTACATGATAATTTTGCTATTTGCTCCTGACCTAACAGAAAGAATGTTGCAAAACTGAAAGAGTTATGTTTCCAAGTTCACTGAAGTTTCCATGTACAAAAATAAAACATGTTGCTATTTGAGCTTTGAGTGGCGGAGCACACCATTATGTTCTTTTGTTTCTCACCTCCTCAGAGACCATGTTCTTCTGATTTGCTGTGTGCCAGAAAAAGCCTGTGTCATTTTAAGCTTGGGGAGAACTGAACACAAATTCCCCATGAGATGCAGATTTTTACTGCTATGTACTCTTATTTTCATGCTGGCATCACATTTAGGTAGTTAATTTTCCATATAAAGCAGAAATAATGCCTTCTTTCTCTTCTCAGTCAAGAATAAAACTCTGCAACTTGCGCTACTCACTCCCATTTTCTTAAATAGGGCCCTAAAGTATTTTATGATTATCTTTATTAGTTGGAGATGATATCTAGGCTTAAAATAATTCTAATGAAAAGAAAACTTCTATTAAAATATTCTAACTAGTTTCAATTGACCATATTACTGGCAATGGGAAAATCCCTAATGGCTAAACCTTTTAAAGCTAATCTGCTTTAACACATTTTAAAACTGATGTGCCATTTGAGATTTAGGTGTTAGCATGCAAAGTGTTTTCTTTTCCTATTCTTACGTTCATTTGATATTTCATTTCCCCTTAACTTTTTGAAAATGAGATAACCCAATGATATTCCCTAGAGTTGCATGAATGAGTTAAAAACAAATTTCTATATTCAAATTATCATACTAAAAATATGCAAAAGAATAAAGTGAAAAAAATGTGTATTTGTGCGGATGGTAATCTAACAATTCTTAGAATGAATCAGTTATGTTTATACCTGAGGAGTAGAAAGTTCTTAATAGGCAGAACATTTACATAATTGTGCTGAGTTGGGGTGACATAGTGGAAAATGGCTGGAAACCAGTCAGACCTGGGTTTCAGTCTCAAGTTCACCACTTTCCAGCTTAGTGAACTTGAAAAATTACTTCAATTCTATAATCTTCCATTTCTTCATCTGTAAAATTGTGATAATATCACCCACTTTGGAGTGATACTAAATATGACATTTTGTAGAGTAGGCATTCAACACCTGGCAGCTACTCCACAGATTTTTCAATATAAAATTGTAACAATCATCAGTGAAATGCTAAGAAGGAAACTAAATTTTCCAAATTCAAAGAGACACTTAAAAGATTTCTTGAGGAGTGTATTTGATTTCTGGCTGTGAAACCTCTTTTAGACACTAAATTGAATATTCAAGAAAAATATGATCCTCATAAGGTATAAATATTTCTATTCATGGGCTAATTATGCCACGTTGAGATTTTGTTAAGAGCCTGAGATACATGTTCTTGTGAAACTTTTGGCAGTCCATGTTTTATAGAAGACAGAGTCTTCTAATTATCAAAAAAGATGGGTTTCCATCTTCTTTCATCTCTTATGAGCTATGGGAACTTACATACATCATAAACTCTCTTTAACTCTTTTTCTTTACTATAAAACAAGGGCAATGATAATTATTACCTGCTGTAGTAATAATGAGAATAATCACTTAAAACAATGCCTGTAAAATGCCTTACATGCCTTGGAGGAAGCTCTCATTCAAAGTTAGAACTGTGCTGAATCAAGGCATAGAAATTTTGTGACTTGTGAAGGTATTGCACACTCTAAAATAGTTATTTGCTGTTCTTAGGAAACATAACACTCAACACCATGGAGGAACAGATGGCAGAGAAAGCTTTCTGAAGTCCTATCCTCCTAGGGGACTGTGCTCTCTGCTAGAAATAACAATGTGGAGCTCTAGGAAGCCAGATATGGCCCCTGAGAGAAAGAGTTCATGGAGTGGCACTGAAGAAGTACAGAAAAGACCTCATCTTTTCTAAAGCTTTTCCTGAGAGAGTTCCCATTTCTGCATTACTGGACTACAGATGGTCACAAAATATCAAGGGAAATCAGCCCCACGGCGTTTGAGGTAAAGCTGTTTAAAGGCTCAGTAAAAAGTGGAAAGTACACTAGCACTCAATGATTTCTCATTTCTTAGAAACTCATTTTTTAAATTCCCATGAACAACACAACAAGCTATTTTAAATATAGTAGCACAGAAGGGGAGGCTCTAAGTGGATTATCCATATCACATCTTTATGATGCTGAAAGGGAACAGAATTCTCTTATAGGCCAATTAGATCAGCACTTTGCATGCGTGACAGACTGATGTTTAACATTTACAGCAATGTGGGAGAGCAGCAGAAACAAAATCGTCCTATAAATAAACTGAACTTTAGCATGTGCCATATTAAGAAATTTTCAATCTTCTTAACTCTGAACTTGTGTGCTTTGAATTGTAATGATTTCTGTAGACTTTGCAGCAATTATGGGCATCATAACCATCATACATTTGTTCATTTGACAAATATTATTAAGCACCTATCAAATGCCAAAACTTTGTCAAATGCTGAGATTTTACAAAGATGAACAGTCAAGAACTTGCCTTTCAAGAACTTCTAGTCTGGCAGAAGCAGCCACAGGCTGGTGTGATGGTTCTCAGCGGTGGTGAGTCATGACATGTCCTCAAGTGCTGAACTCTGCAACTGGGCCAATATACTCCCTCTTCATTTTGTATCATGGTAATCCTCACAGTATTTTATTCTTGTTTTTCAGCACTTCAGAGTATTATCTTAATTGAGAAAGAGTTCAAGTCCAAACACTGCAGCAGAAAACCACAGGTTTTACTTAGGAGAAAGAATCATTGTTATGACTACCATCCGTCATGTGCATTTAGAAATTAGGCCATGGAGACTACTTAGTCTCACATCAAGAGTTGAAACAATCATTTTTCAGTGGGTTTTTGCTCTCAAAACTGGCACTTGTTTAAGAAATCACATTTGTGGGGCACCTGGGTGGTTAATATTGACCTATAGAGTATGTGACTGTTAATTTCAGGATTGTGAGTTCAAGCCCCACATTGGGCATGGAACTTACTTAAAATAAGATAAAAAAATCATTAAATAAAAAAAAGAAAAAAGAAATCACATTTGTAAATGGAGAACACCTCAGAGGCTAAGTTAAATGGAGTGAATTTAACAACTAATGTTCTATAAAGACCATTAAATGGTCTTTAACCATGTTTTTTCTGTCCATGCACATAAGGAAACAACAAAGAGAGGTGAATCTATTTAACCCAATTAAAATTTTGCCCCATTTCAAAGAAATTGTATCTGCTTTCTTACTGAGTTGAAATAAAACAGGCATCATTTTTTCTTCCAAATCTATGAACCTACATCTACAGTCCACCCTTGCTCGTTTTCTGTACAGCAAGAGCTATCATCCTTTTCTCTAAGGCTAATTATCTCACCTATGCCCCTATTAGCACACCTTCTGCCACTGTTCTCATCTCTGGCTTTATCTGGGGCCCCATTCTGCACAGATTAAATCAGAATCCTTCAGTGTGGGGCCAGGGTTTAAGTACTTTTTAAAACTTTCCCAGGAGATTCCAGTGTGCAGCCAGGGTGAGAACACTATCCTCTTGTTAACATGGGCACCTTACTCGATAGTTATCCAGCATTTCTAATGTATCTTTTCAGAAAAATTATCTAAAAGGCCAAATCAGTGGGTGGCACATTGCAATTTCACATAGTGATTGTCTTGGGGCATGTATTTAATCCACCTCATATATTTACTACTCACCAAAAATCCAAGGGCCAAGATTTAGAGAAGATACACCTTAATGTGTATATTTTTGTCAGAGATGCAAATAATTTCTGGCTGGTAGAACTGATAACCCCAGTGATTTATGGCCTGCTGACATCAACAAGTTTTACATCTAACCGAGTAATCGTATCCTAATATATTTTTGTTACAATGCTTATAAATATCTTAGCTTCTCCGATGATGCAGGAAAAGGTACTAATATCTCATTGGTGCCTTCATTAATTAATAAATTATATAAAAACTCTGACTTTATGTTTTCTTTTGTTCTGATTTTACCTGTTTCAAAATTATATTTTAAATACTTACAACTTTTTTTCTGGTTTTTAGATTCTTCCTAAAGAACGTTCCAAGATGCCAATGTTTATTGAATGTTAAAAATCAAGTAACAAAAACAAAATTGTCTCCTAGTTCCCTTTTAGGAGCTCCCTATCTTCTTCCTCTGCAAAAACCCTTGAAATAATCATCTACTACCACTGCCTTCCTTTCATGACTTCTCACTTGCCCCTCCACCCATCCCAATCCAGCTTCTGCTTCTACTGATTCACTGCATTGATGTTGCCATGGTGTCATTCTCATCAGTAGCCTCTTTGCTGTTTAAATCAATAGACATGTCTCAGTCTTTAACTCACTTAACACTCTAGGATCCTTCCTCCTCTTGAAATTATCTTCTTCCCTGGGCTTTTGTGACACCACACTCTTCATTTTCCTCCTATCTCTCTAGCCACTCACTCTGTCTGATTTCTTTCTCATTCTGTCAAAGTCCTCTTCTCTCTAAATACATAGGTAATCTCATCTTCATGAGTTCCATTTATATATTTGTGAGTCCCTATTGACCCTATTGACATCAGAAGGATAAGAAAGGAATGCTATGTGTTCATCTTTCCCCACATAATATGATGGTTTAAATTAAAGGGATTAACTCCTTAAAATTCATGAAAGATCCAACTCACCTAACATGAAATACATAATTTTCTTAAGCCTGTAACTATTAAGGAAATTGAATTTGTAATTTAACCCCCACAAAGAAATATCCAAACACAAAATAGTTTAACTAGAGAATTCTAGTGGATCTTTCCAGAAAAATTAGCACAAATTATAAAGAATCTCTTCTAGGAAATAAAAGAGTGGGGCATTTCCCAATTCATTTTATGAAGCTACTATCACAGTGATATCAAAAGGTAGTATCAAAGTAAAGCAAAACAACTACAGACCAACATCACTCATAATATAGGAACAAAAATTCTTAACAAAATATTAACAAATAGAATTCGTCATATATAGAAGAATTTTATATCACAAACAAGTGGGATTTATTGCAGGGATGCAAGGGTGGTTCAATATTCTAAAAATCAATCTATGAAATCTGCCATATTAATAAATGATAGAAGAAAATTCATAATCATATTATTTAATGCAGAAAAGTTTCTGACAAAATTAAGGATGAATTCATGATTAAAATTTTTCCCAGAAGCTCCATAAAGAACCTAGAGCTAACATGATACTTAATCGTGAACAAAACAATGATGCCCACTCTCACCAGTTTGACTCAAGATAATACTGGAAGTTATAGCCAGTACAAAAGAAAAATAAAGAAAATAGAAGAATAGACATCGTAAAAGAAAAAAATAAAACTGTTCCTATTTGCAGATGACATGGATGTCTGCATAGAAAATCCCAAGTCATCCACAAAAAAACTATCTAGAATTAAAAAGTGAGTTCAGCAATGTTACAGGATATAAGATGTGCGCACACACACACACAAATACTGAATTTCTTTACATTAGTAATGAACATTTGGAGAATAAAATTAAAAATAGAATAAGATTGATAACTGTACAAAAAAGAAATATTTAGGTATAAATATAACAAACCTCATACAGGACTTAGATACTAAAAACTACAAAAACACTGATGAAAAAAATAAAAGAAGATCTAAATAAATGGAGAGGCATATTATGTTCAAGATTTAGAAGACTTGGCAACAATGCCAATTCTGCTTAAATTAATATACAAGTTTAACAAGTTCCTATAAAAAAGAGTAATTTCTTGTAATATATAGACAAGATTATTCTAAAATATATATGGAAATCAACAAAACTAAAAGGCAACTGATGGAGAAGATACTTGCAAATGGTGTATCTGATAAAGTGTTAGTATCCAAAATCTATAAATAATTTATCAAACTCAACACCCAAAAAACAAATAATCCAGTTAAGATATGGACAAAGATATGAATAGACATTTTTCCAAAGAAGACAACTAGATGGCCAAAAGACACATCAAAAGATGCTCAACATCACTTATCGTCAGGGAAATACAAATCAAAATGAGAATGAGATACTACCTCACACCTGTCAGGATGGCTGGAGGTTCCTCAAAATGCTAAAAATAGAACTATTTTATGACCCAGCAACTGCACTACGAGGTATTTACCCAAAGGATACAAAAATATTGATTTGAAGGGACACATGCACCCCAATGTTTAGAGCAGCATTATCAACAATAGCTAAATTATGTAAAGAGCTCAAGTGTCCATCAACTGATGAAGGGATAAAGAAGATGTATGTGTACACACACACACACACACACACACACACACGAATATTACTTAGTCATCAAAAAGAATGGGATCTTGCCATTTGCAATGACATGGATGGAGCTTCAGTATATGATGTTAACCAAAACAAGTCAGTCAGAGAAAGCCAAATACCATATGATTTCACTCATATGTGGAATTTAAGAAACAAAACAGATGAACATAGGGAAAGGCGGGGGGGGTGGGGAGAAACAGAGGTAGGCAAACCATAAGAGTCTCTTAACTATAGAGAACAAACTGACGGTTGATGAAGGGAGGTGGGCAGGGGATGGGCTAAATGGGTAGTGGGCATTAAGGAGTGCACTTGTTGTCATGAGCACTTTGTGTTATATGCAAGTGATGAATCACTGAATTATACTCCGGAAACCACTATTATATACTATATGTTAACTAACTAAAATTTAAATAAGATATAGAAACAAAACAAAAAATTATAATATATATGGAGATCAATGAAACTAAAATGGCTAAAACTGTGCTGTAAAAAAAAAAAAAACAAAAAGAATAAAGTGGGAGGAAGAAACTGACCTGATTTTAAGAAACGTTATATAGCTATAGTAAACAAGCCAGACACATAGATTTATGAAACAGAATATAGAACCTAGACAAAGACCCATGAAAATATGCCCAACTAATTTTTGGCAATGGTACAAAAGAAATTCAACGGAGGAAGCATAGCTTTTTAGGTTTTTTCAACAATTATTGAAGCAACTGTACATCCATAGGCAAAAACCAACAAACAATAACAAACCTCAAGGTAAACCTCACATCTTACATAAAAATTAAATCAAAATGGATCATAGACTTAAATGCAAAATTTAAAAACGATAAAACTTTCAGGAATTAAATATATGAGAAATTCTTCAAGATCTAGAATTAGGTGAAGAGTGCTTGGATTTGATGTCAAAATAATAATCAAAAAAAGAAACATTGATAAGTCAGATTACATCAATTAAAAATTTTTGCTCAGCTAAAGACTTTGTTAAGACAGCAATGGACTGAGAAAATATTTGCAAAGCACATGCCAAGTGACTGGTATCCAACATATAAAGAACTCTTAAAATGCAATAGCAAAAATAAAACCAAAAAAATCCAAATTCAATTAGAAAATGGGCAAAAGGGGTGCCTGGGTGGCTCAGTCAGTTGAGTGTGTAACTCTTGATTTTTGCTCAAGTCATGATCCCAGGGTTGTGGGACTGAGGCCCTGTTGGGCTCTGTGCAGAGTGTAGAGCCTGCTAAGATTCTCTGTCTCTTCCTCTGCCCCTCTCCCCTGCTCTCTCTCTCTCTCTGAAAAGAAAAAAAGAAAGAAAGAAAAGAAAATGGGCAAAAGTCACAAAGAGATATTTCACTTCATAAAAAATATACAGATGGCAATAAGCACATGAAAAGATGTTCAGCATCATTAGCCATCAGGGAAATGAAACTAAAACTCAGTAACTATTACAGCTCACTATCAGAATGGCTAAAATAAAAATAGTGTTAACAGCAAAAGGGCAGGCAAGGATGTGGAGAAACTGGATCATTTAAACATTGTTATTGAAAATGTAAAATGTACAGGCATTCTCGAAAACATTTGGCAGTTTTTAAAAAAACTATACATGCAACTACCATACAACCCAACATTTGCCCTTTCGGGCATTTGTCCTAGAAAAATTAAACTTCATGTTCTCACATGAACCTGTACATGAATGGTCATAGCAGCTGTATTTGTAGTAGCCCAAAACTACAATCAATGCACATCCTTTTATTCATGAATAGTTAAACTGGTAGATCCATATCATGGAATACTTTTCAGCAATAAAAAGGAACAAACTATTTACACATATATTCAACAACTTGGATGGATCACCAAAAGGTTATGCTGAATGAAAAAAGCCAATTCTAAAAGGTTACAAACTGCATGATTCTATTTATAGACCATTACTGAAATGACAAGATTATGGAAATAGAGAACAGATCAGTGTTAGTCAAGGGCTGAGGAGGCGGTGGGGCTAGGGTAGAAGTAGGTGTAACTATGACAGGGAATAGGAAGGATCTATGCGGTGAAGGTGATATTCTGTATCTTGGATCAATGGGAATATCCTGGTTGAGATATTGTACCAGAGTTTTTGCAAGATGTCATTCTTGGGAGAAATGGGGTAAGGGGTGAATAGGATCTCTATTACTTCTTACAATCTACCATTATCTTAAAATAAGTTTGATTCTGGGAAGATGGCGGCGTAGGAGGATGCTGGGCTCACCGCGCGTCCTGCTGATCACTTAGATTCCACCTACACCTGCCTAAATAACCCAGAAAACCGCCAGAGGATTAGCAGAACAGAGTCACCAGACCCAAGTGCAGACGAGAGGCCCACGGAAGAGGGTAGGAAGGGCGGCGAGGCGGTGTGCGCTCCACGGACTGGCGGGAGGGAGCCGGGGCGGAGGGGCGGCTCGCCAGCCAAGCAGAGCCCCCGAGTCCGGCTTGCAAAAGCGGAGGGGCCTGACGGACTGTGTTCCGACAGCAAGCGCGACTTAGCGTCTGGGAGGTCATAAGTTAACAGCTCTGCTCGGAAAGCGGGAAGGCTGGAGGACAAAGGGAGGGTGAGCTGCGGAGCCCCCGGACGACAGAGCTCAGTTTGGCGGGGAACAAAGGCGCTCGCCAGCGCCATCTCCCCCGCCCATCCCCCAGCCAAAATCCCAAAGGGAACCGGTTCCGGCCAGGGAAATTGCTCGCTCAGCGCGAACACCCAACTCTGTGCTTCTGCGGAGCCAAACCTCCGGCAGCGGATCTGACTCCCTCCGGCTGCCACAGGGCCCCTCCTGAAGTGGATCACCTAAGGACAAGCGAGCTAAGCCTGCCCCCCCTGCCGCCGTGCACCTTGCCTTCCCACCCCAGCTAATACGCCAGATCCCCAGCATCACAAACCTGACAGAGTGCAAGTAGCCCAGACGGGCCACGCCACCCCACAGTGAATCCCGCCCCTAGGAGAGGGGAAGGGAAGGCACACACCAGTCTGACTGTGGCCCCAGCAGTGGGCTGGGGGCAGACATCAGGTCGGACTGCGGCCCCGCCCACCAACTCCAGTTATACACCACAGCACAGGGGAAGTGCCCTGCAGGCCCTCACCACACCAGGGACTATCCAAAATGACCAAGCGGAAGAATTCCCCTCAGAAGAATCTCCAGGAAATAACAACAGCTAATGAGCTGATCAAAAAGGATTTAAATAATATAACAGAAAGTGAATTTAGAATAATAGTCATAAAATTAATCGCTGGGCTGGAAAACAGCATACAGGACAGCAGAGAATCTCTTGCTACAGAGATCAAGGGACTAAGGAACAGTCACGAGGAGCTGAAAAACGCTTTAAAGGAAATGCAAAACAAAATGCAAACCACCACGGCTCGGATGGAAGAGGCAGAGGAGAGAATAGGTGAACTAGAAGATAAAGTTATGGAAAAAGAGGAAGCTGAGAAAAAGAGAGATAAAAAAATCCAGGAGTATGAGGGGAAAATTAGAGAACTAAGTGATACACTAAAAAGAAATAATATACGCATAATTGGTATCCCAGAGGAGGAAGAGAGAGGGAAAGGTGCTGAAGGGGTACTTGAAGAAATTATAGCTGAGAACTTCCCTGAACTGGGGAAGGAAAAAGGCATTGAAATCCAAGAGGCACAGAGAACTCCCTTCAGACGTAACTTGAATCGATCTTCTGCACGACATATCATAGTGAAACTGGCAAAATACAAGGATAAAGAGAAAATTCTGAAAGCAGCAAGGGGTAAACGTGCCCTCACATATAAAGGGAGACCTATAAGACTCGTGACTGATCTCTCTTTTGAAACGTGGCAGGCCAGAAAGAATTGGCACGAGATTTTCAGGGTGCTAGACAGCAAAAATATGCAGCCGAGAATCCTTTATCCAGCAAGTCTGTCATTTAGAATAGAAGGAGAGATAAAGGTCTTCCCAAACAAACAAAAACTGAAGGAATTTGTCACCACTAAACCAGCCCTACAAGAGATCCTAAGGGGGACCCTGTGAGACAAAGTACCAGAGACATCACTACAAGCATAAAACATACAGACATCACAATGACTCTAAACCCATATCTTTCTATAATAACACTGAATGTAAATGGATTAAATGCGCCAACCAAAAGACATAGGGTATCAGAATGGATAAAAAAACAAGACCCATCTATTTGCTGTCTACAAGAGACTCATTTTAGACCTGAGGACACCTTTAGATTCAGAGTGAGGGGATGGAGAACTATTTATCATGCTACTGGAAGCCAGAAGAAAGCTGGAGTAGCCATACTTATATCAGACAAACTAGACTTTAAATTAAAGGCTGTAACAAGAGATGAAGAAGGACATTATATAATAGTTACAGGGTCTATCCATCAGGAAGAGCTAACAATTATAAATGTCTATGCGCCGAATACCGGAGCCCCCAAATATATAAAACAATTACTCATAAACAGAAGCAACCTTATTGATAAGAATGTGGTAATTGCTGGGGACTTTAACACCCCACTTACAGAAATGGATAGATCATCTAGACACACGGTCAATAAAGAAACAAGGGCCCTGAATGAGACACTGGATCAGATGGACTTGACAGATATATTTAGAACTCTGCATCCCAAAGCAACAGAATATACTTTCTTCTCGAGTGCACATGGAACATTCTCCAAGATAGATCATATACTGGGTCACAAAACAGCCCTTCATAAGTTTACAAGAATTGAAATTATACCATGCATACTTTCAGACCACAATGCTATGAAGCTTGAAATCAACCACAGGAAAAAGTCTGGAAAACCTCCAAAAGCATGGAGGTTAAAGAACACCCTACTAACGAATGAGTGGGTCAACCAGGCAATTAGAGAAGAAATCAAAAAATATATGGAAAGAAACGAAAATGAAAATACAACAATCCAAACGCTTTGGGACGCAGCGAAGGCAGTCCTGAGAGGAAAGTACATTGCAATCCAGGCCTATCTCAAGAAACAAGAAAAATCCCAAATACAAAATCTAACAGCACACCTAAAGGAACTAGAAGCAGAACAGCAAAGGCAGCCTAAACCCAGCAGAAGAAGAGAAATAATAAAGATCAGAGCAGAAATAAACAATATAGAATCTAAAAAAACTGTAGAGCAGATCAATGAAACCAAGAGTTGGTTTTTTGAAAAAATAAACAAAATTGACAAACCTCTAGCCAGGCTTCTCAAAAAGAAAAGGGAGATGACCCAAATAGATAAAATCATGAATGAAAATGGAATTATTACAACCAATCCCTCAGAGATACAAACAATTATCAGGGAATACTATGAAAAATTATATGCCAACAAATTGGACAACCTGGAAGAAATGGACAAATTCCTGAACACCCACACTCTTCCAAAACTCAATCAGGAGGAAATAGAAAGCTTGAACAGACCCATAACCAGCGAAGAAATTGAATCGGTTATCAAAAATCTCCCAACAAATAAGAGTCCAGGACCAGATGGCTTCCCAGGGGAGTTCTACCAGACGTTTAAAGCAGAGATAATACCTATCCTTTTCAAGCTATTCCAAAAAATAGAAAGGGAAGGAAAACTTCCAGACTCATTCTATGAAGCCAGTATTACTTTGATTCCTAAACCAGACAGAGACCCAGTAAAAAAAGAGAACTACAGGCCAATATCCCTGATGAATATGGATGCAAAAATTCTGAATAAGATACTAGCAAATCGAATTCAACAGCATATACAAAGAATTATTCACCATGATCAAGTGGGATTCATTCCTGGGATGCAGGGCTGGTTCAACATTCCCAAATCAATCAACGTGATACATCACATTAACAAAAAAAAAGAGAAGAACCATATGATCCTGTCAATCGATGCAGAAAAGGCCTTTGACAAAATCCAGCACCCTTTCTTAATAAAAACCCTTGAGAAAGTCGGGATAGAAGGAACATACTTAAAGATCATAAAAGCCATTTATGAAAAGCCCACAGCTAACATCATCCTCAACGGGGAAAAACTGAGAGCTTTTTCCCTGAGATCAGGAACACGACAGGGATGCCCACTCTCACCGTTGTTGTTTAACATAGTGCTGGAAGTTCTAGCATCAGCAATCAGACAACAAAAGGAAATCAAAGGCATCAAAATTGGCAAAGATGAAGTCAAGCTTTCGCTTTTTGCAGATGACATGATATTATACATGGAAAATCCGATAGACTCCACCAAAAGTCTGCTAGAACTGATACATGAATTCAGCAAAGTTGCAGGATACAAAATCAATGTACAGAAATCAGTTGCATTCTTATACACTAACAATGAAGCCACAGAAAGACAAATAAAGAAACTGATCCCATTCACAATTGCACCAAGAAGCATAAAATACCTAGGAATAAATCTAACCAAAGATGTAAAGGATCTGTATGCTGAAAACTATAGAAAGCTTATGAAGGTAATTGAAGAAGATTTAAAGAAATGGAAAGACATTCCCTGCTCATGGATTGGAAAAATAAATATTGTCAAAATGTCAATACTACCCAAAGCTATCTACACATTCAATGCAATCCCAATCAAAATTGCACCAGCATTCTTCTCGAAACTAGAACAAGCAATCCTAAAATTCATATGGAACCACAAAAGGCCCCGAATAGCCAAAGGAATTTTGAAGAAGAAGACCAAAGCAGGAGGCATCACAATCCCAGACTGTAGCCTCTACTACAAAGCTGTCATCATCAAGACAGCATGGTATTGGCACAAAAACAGACACACAGACCAATGGAATAGAATAGAAACCCCAGAACTAGACCCACAAACGTATGGCCAACTCATCTTTGACAAAGCAGGAAAGAACATCCAATGGAAAAAAGACAGCCTCTTTAACAAATGGTGCTGGGAGAACTGGACAGCAACATGCAGAAGGTTGAAACTAGACCACTTTCTCACACCATTTACAAAAATAAACTCAAAATGGATAAAGGACCTAAATGTGAGACAGGAAACCATCAAAACCTTAGAGGAGAAAGCAGGAAAAGACCTCTCTGACCTCAGCCGTAGCAATCTCTTACTTGACACATCCCCAAAGGCAAGGGAATTAAAAGCAAAAGTGAATTACTGGGACCTTATGAAGATAAAAAGCTTCTGCACAGCAAAGGAAACAACCAACAAAACTAAAAGGCAACCAACGGAATGGGAAAAGATATTTGCAAATGACATATCGGACAAAGGGCTAGTATCTAAAATCTATAAAGAGCTCACCAAACTCCACACCCGAAAAACAAATAACCCAGTGAAGAAATGGGCAGAAAACATGAATAGACACTTCTCTAAAGAAGACATCCAGATGGCCAACAGGCACATGAAAAGATGTTCAGCGTCGCTCCTTATCAGGGAAATACAAATCAAAACCACACTCAGGTATCACCTCACGCCAGTCAGAGTGGCCAAAATGAACAAATCAGGAGACTATAGATGCTGGAGAGGATGTGGAGAAACGGGAACCCTCTTGCACTGTTGGTGGGAATGCAAATTGGTGCAGCCGCTCTGGAAAGCAGTGTGGAGGTTCCTCAGAAAATTAAAAATAGACCTACCCTATGACCCAGCAATAGCACTGCTAGGAATCTACCCAAGGGATACAGGAGTACTGATGCATAGGGGCACTTGTACCCCAATGTTCATAGCAGCACTCTCAACAATAGCCAAATGATGGAAAGAGCCTAAATGTCCATCAACTGATGAATGGATAAAGAAATTGTGGTTTATATACACAATGGAATACTACGTGGCAATGAGAAAAAATGAAATATGGCCTTTTGTAGCAACGTGGATGGAACTGGAGAGTGTGATGCTAAGTGAAATAAGCCATACAGAGAAAGACAGATACCATATGGTTTCACTCTTATGTGGATCCTGAGAAACTTAACAGGAACCCATGGGGGAGGGGAAGGAAAAAAAAAAAAAAAGGACGTTAGAGTGGGAGAGAGCCAAAGCATAAGAGACTGTTGAAAACTGAGAACAAACTGAGGGTTGATGGGGGGTGGGAGGGAGGGGCGGGTGGGTGACGGGTATTGAGGAGGGCACCTTTTGGGATGAGCACTGGGTGTTGTATGGAAACCAATTTGTCAATAAACTTCATATATAAAAAAAAAATAAGTTTGATTAAAAAATAAATTCACTAGTTCGGTAATTAGTTATTACTTAAATGTAGATTTTGTTAAGAGTCTGTTTCTTGGTTTGTCTCCCTCTCTTTTCCCTTTGCTCATTTGTTTTGCTTCTTAAATTCCACATGTGAATGAAATAATATGGTATATGTATTTGTTTTTCTCTGACTTATCTCACTTAGCATAATACTCTCTATATTCATCCATGTCATGGCAAATGGCAAGATTTCATTCTTTTTAATGGCTGAGAAATATTCCACGGTGTGTGTCTGTGTGTGTGTGAATATATATATATATATATATATATATATATATATATATAGTTGATAATGCTGCTATAAATATCTTCTATAAATATCTGGGTGCATGTATCCCTTTGAATTAGAATTTTTGTATCCTTTGGGTAAATACCTAGTAGTGAAATTGCTGGATCATAGGGTAGTTGCCTATTTAACTTAAAAATTTTTTTAATGTTTATTTATTTTTGAAAGAAAGAGAGAGAGAGAGAGAGAGAGACAGAGACAGAGACAGAGAGGGAGGCAGACACAGAATCCGAAGCAGGCTCCAGGCTCTGAGCTGTCAGCACAGAACCCAACAAGGGGCTCAAACCCACCAACCACAAGATCATGACCTGAGTCAAAGTCAAACACTTAACAGACTGAGGCACCCAGGTACCCCTCTGTTTTTAACTTTTGAAGACCTTCCTGCTGTTTTCCACAGTGGATGCACCAGTTTGCATTCCCACCAACAGTGCAAGAGGGGTCCTCTTTCTCCACATCCTCACCGATACTTGTTTTTTCTTGTGTTAATTTAAACCATTCTGACGGGTGTTAGGTGATATCTTATTGTAGTTTTGATTTGTATTTCTGTAATGATGAATGATGTTGAGCATCTTTTCATATATCTTTTGGCCATCTAGATGTTATCTTTGGAAAAATGTTCATGTTTTCTGTCCAATTTTTAATTAGATTATTAATTTTGGGGGATGTTGAGTTTTAGAAGTTCTTTATACATTTTGGATACTAACCTTTTATTAGCTATGTAATTTGCAAATATCTTCTCCCATTCTAGGTTGCCTTTTAGTTTTTTAAAATTATTTCCTTCACTCTGCAGAAGGTTTTTAGTTTGATATAGTCCCAATAGGTTATTTTTGCTTTTATTTCCTTTGCATCAGGAGACATACCTAGAAAGAGGCTGCTGTGGCCAACGTCAAAGAAGTTACTGCTTGTGTTATCCTCTAG
The DNA here is from genome assembly GCF_022079265.1 of Lynx rufus. NCBI lineage: Eukaryota > Metazoa > Chordata > Mammalia > Carnivora > Felidae > Lynx > Lynx rufus. The sequence continues at coordinate 65,705,472 of NW_025814834.1, forward strand.
GATTTTTAAGGTTTCAAATTTCACATTTAAGTCTTTAATCCATTTTGAATTTATTTTTGTTCTTGGTGTAAGAACGTGGCCCAGTTTCATTCTTTTGCATGTAGCCATCCAGTGTTCCCAACACCATTTGTTAAAGACACTACCTTTTTCCCATTGGATATTCTTTCCTGCATTGTCAAAGATTAATTGACTATATAGTTGTGGGTTTATTTCTGAGTTTTCTATTCTGTGCCATTGATCAACGTATCTATTTTTGTGCCTATACCATACTATATTGATCACTACAACTTTGTAATGCAACTTGAAGTCCAGAATTGTGATGCCTCCAGCTTTGCTTTTCCTTTCCAAGATTGTTTTGGCTCTTCAAGGTTTTTTTGGGTTCCATACAAATTTTAGGATTGTTTGTTCTAGCTCTGAGAAAAATGCTGGTGGTATTTTGATAGGGATTGCATTAAATGTGTAGATTGCTTTGGGTAATATAGACATTTTAACAATATTTATTCTTCCAGTCCATGAGCATGGAATATTTTTCCATTTCCTTGTGTCATCTTCAATTTCTTTCATCAATGTTTTATAGTTTTCAGAGTATAGGTCTTTCGCCTGTTGGTTAGGTTTAATTTCTAGGTATTTTATGATTCTCGGGCAATTGTAAATGGATTGATTCCTTAATTTCTCTTTTTCCTTCTTCATTATTGGTGTGTAGAAATGCAACATATTTCTGTACATTGATTTTGTATCCTGTGACTTTCCTGAATTTGTGTGTCAGTTCTAGCAGTTTTTGGGTGAAGTCTTTCAGGTTTTCTGTATAGAGTATCATGTCATCCTCAAATAGTGAAAGTTTGACTTCTTCTTTGCATCTTTGGATGCACTTTATTTCTTTTTGTCATCTGATTGCTGTGGTTAGGACTTCTAGTACTATGTTAAATAATAGTGGTGAGAGTGGACGTCCCTGTCTTGTTCTTGATCATAGGTGGGAAGCACTCTGTTTCTCCCCATTGACGATGATATTAGCTGTGGGTTTTTCATATATGACCTATGTTATGTTGAGGTATGTTCTAATTACTTTGTTGAGGGTTTTTATCATGAATGGATGTCGTACTTTGTCAAATGCTTTTCTGCATCTAGTGAAAGGATCATATGGTTCCCATCCTTTCTTTCATTTATGTGGTGTATCACATTGATTGATTTGTGAATATTGAACCACCCTTGCATACCAGAAATCCCACTTGATCATGGTAAATGATTCTTTTAATGTATTGTTGGATTTGATTTGCTAGTATTTTACTGAGAACTTCTGCATCCATGTTCATCAGGGACATTGGCCTGTAGTTCTTTTTTAATAGAGTCTTTATCTGGTTTTGGCATCAAGGTAATGCTGACCTCATAGAATGAATTTTAAAGTTTTCTTTCCATTTATATATTTTTTGGAATAGTTTGAGAAGAGTAGGTATTAACTCTTCTTTAAATTAGAGGGGAGGTGCGTGGGAGAGGGGTACAATTGTTGATGGGGATTAAGTAGTGTACTTGTTCTGATGAGCACATAGTGTTGTGTGGAATGTTGAATCACTCCACTATGGAACACATTCCATAGTGTTGTGTGGAATGTTGAATATTGTACACCTGAAACTAACATTACACTGCATATTAATTAACTGTAACTTAAATAAAAACTTAAAAAAAGCAGTAATGATAAATTTGAAGTAACACTTGTATGGATCATGCAGCAGTATTGCTGATCAAATATATTTCTTTAATTAAAGTAATTTAAATTTAAAAAGTGTAGATTTTGCTATTCAAATATATTAATTTAACAGTTAATTCATGGATCAATTTAACAAAATAATTTTGTTGAGGAAGTTGGTGCTCTTTTTAGTAAACATTTATGTTGGATGATTTTATCATTTGGACTAGTGACTGAAATGAGCTAAAAGATATGTACAGAATACGGGTAATTGAATGTTATTATAAATAGGTATTGTGAGTGATCAAGAAGCAAATTCAAAGTAGCCATGATGATATAAATTCACCATTATTATGGCTGTGGGTCAACTGACTTGATTCATACATATGTCTAACACTACTACTAACAGCAAAAATTCAATTCAAGTAGGAAGAAATAAAATAAGCAACACTAAAAGCTGAAAAATACAATATTTACCAGCAGTTACTTATATGGCAACTATGATTACCGAGAATTCAGAAAGGCACAGAAAAACAAGTAAATATTTCTAAGAAGCCAAGAAATGTCACTAAGTTCAAACAATGAAGCACAAGCATTTGATTCAGGTCATTACTTTATTCATTTAATTTTACTTCAGAAAAAAAATTCAAATAGCTTGGTTGTTTGATGTGTTAGAAGTGGAAAATTAGAATCTGTAAGAGTACATAAATGTAAATTGAGAATATTCTGCAAGGATAGTGGTTATATGGGGGGAAGGATCAAATTATTATGTAGCGTTGGTAAAAGTGTGAAGAGGAATTTATAATTTTTATTCTATATGTGTTGGTATTTTTTAACTTTTTTCCAGTATGATTTTTTCCCACTAATTTTAAAATGAATAAAGTAGAAAATAAAAATGAAACATGAAAAATACTCAGATAAGTCTTAATGCAAAAAGATGATTATTCTAAGCAAGTAAAAATACTAAAACTTTTCATGAGAAAAACCATGAGAAAAAAAGACAATAATATCTTGTTAAGAATTAATCCTAGAAGAGCATCCGTTCATATCAACTGGTGTGCTGCTAGCTTAGCTTTGTTCTCACACAAAACCCAAATGAACATTTTGTGAGAGAAATTCTAACGGAGCCCTAACAATAACTATAACATGGAAGCCCTCACTAGGAGTGTCGGCTGACTCCCTTTTCCACGAGGAGAATACAGAGTAGGGCAGTAAAACAACAATCTGTGCTGGTAATAATGCAGTAGCTTAACAGTCTAGTGATAAGAGTAGCTACATTTAAAATTAGTAGTTACAGTTTGGCCTTGGCATTAAAATTTTTTTTTCTATAAAGTGAAGTCATAAGCATGAGTTTGTACAAGGCTGGGCAAAGACATAGCTAGTGTTTGATATCATTTAGCTAAAGTGTTTTCTGACAAATGAATTTCTGTATTTTCTTAGGAATAACCACTTTATGGAAGGTTTCTGAAGAACCAAAATATAAAGAGTAATCTGTTTTTCTACTCTGTAATAACATTTGGTCAAATAACAGCTTTCTTGTAGCCCAGAGCATTCTGTAATATTGGCTAAATCTGTTTGCTGGCTTTGGGCAACATAAATTCCTGGAAGCAATGGTGACTTCCTAAATCTCGAGATTTGTTGGAAAAGCCTGTTTGGGTAAGAAATATAGAAAGATTTTACTGTGCAAATCCAGAAGAATCCAATACCATAGAGCAACAGCAAAGAAAAAAAAATAAAAGCTAAAGCAAGTTTTGTCTGTGATAGACCATTGTCCTCCTCAGATGGCATAGCTAATGATTTTCAGTTTGGAAAAGAAAAAAAAGCCAATTCTCCAAATACTGTGCCAAATAAGATATAATTCTTTCTTTGAAAGTGATAATAAAAAGTTAATCTGGTAGATTACAGTTGGCAAAATCCAAAGGGTTTTATTCTTTTTATTTATAGGAATTAATCTTTTGTCTGACAGGCCAGTTATAAAAATATATATATTTTACTAAAATGGCTTAAGAGGTAAAGAATAAGACCTAAATCTCAAAAGGAAAAAATCATTCACTTAGAAACCAAATAGTGGTAGAACAAAAAATCTACAAAGTCTGCTATATCCTATAGAGAGATAGGAATTGGGGTGGGGGAAATGTGACACTAGGCAGCAAGTTCAAATGCAGAGGCAGTGTGTAATGAAAAGTGAGTTGATAGTCTCTTCAGCTTTCTGATCTTTGTGAAGATAATTTTTTAATGGAGCTTAGGGAGGATATATTACAATTTTATTCTATCTTTAAAAAGGTATTGTCACCATTTTAAATGTTAGATTTACAATGAAACTCTTCTTAGTGATATATCTAGGTTCATGATAGAGTAAGCGTGGTTTTCACACATTGCATGTTTTCAAGCTTTAACCATAATTCATAGTTGTCTTGAAACCAATTGCTTCTCTATAATGTTTACTTGTGTGTTAAGTTGTTTATCGGCATGCCAGTATACATACTTTTGCAGTTATTTTTGACAGAAAGGGATTCACACATAGCCATGTTAAGGTCCGTAAAGATGGCCAGTGAAAAAGGATGAGCTCAATCTCGAAAGAATCCTTTGCTTTAGGATTCTGATTATTTCATTCTAACACCTACATTTTGTAATGCCCCTCCATGTCTCACAACTGTTTCCACACACTCTAGTTTTCTCCCTGTAAATTGGTGTCCTAGCTAATCCAATCAAACAGTTATTACCAAGGTTCATCAAACTCTCCATGACTTCCCTACTGAACAATTAAACCCTTCAGCTGAGACCACTAATGAGTACTAGGGCAACCTGGACACAGACTGTGAAATTCATCTTGACCAGATAAGCATTCATTTTTAACTTCCAGAAATGCTGATAACCAACCCCTCTACTTGTGTCCTGCAAGCACACGGACTCCCTTAATTCCCACTCTTCTCCCCTACAATAACTCAAGTTTAGAAGGCAGTGCATTGTGGAGGTTTAATAAATGGTTTTTGGATACGTGGATGGATGAATGAATGAATGGTTGGATGTGTTATATTCTACATAATCATATTTTGAGAACTCTTGAATTGTGTCACTTTATTGACTCTTTTTTTAAATTGAAATTCCCTGAGCACCTCATGAAAAATTTTGAATGGTACAGAAAAGTGATGATTAAAATTTAACTCTCCCTTCTACCACAAGAACCCAGAAACTAGTCACAAATAACTTTCTACTCATAGTCAATGCATACAAAAGTGTGTATGTACATACGTAGATAATTTTGCCATATTTTATAAATGAGATTGTACTCTTCACACAGTCCTATACCTTAATTTTTTAACAGTAAATCTTGTAAATTATTTATATCACCACATATAGACCTTCTTCATTCTTTTTTCACAACTAGATAGTATTCCAATATATGAAATACATGGTAGGTTTTGAACTATGCTTTTAGAATTAGAATACAGGGAAGAAATGTCTAAGGTAAATCTCAGGTTTGCAAAATTCCAAACTCAAAGTATTTAATAGGTTTTTTTCTTGGTCTCCAAGTGACCTTGAAGTGACTTCAAGTGAGCATCTGAGTAAAGATATTAGAAAAAAAAAGAATAAAGAACAATAGTGAAAACAAAAAAGAAAGTAGGACAAAAAGATCCTTTTTTATTTGAACCTTTAAGAAACCAATTTCCGTTTTATTTTCTCTGTAACTTATTTTTCTTATAGGGAATGAGAAGATGTGTTAAAACATGACTCTATCAAGGACACGGGAGCAGGGAATTACTAATGATGGAAGGAGTGAGGGGGGAGGTAGAGGTCTGAAGATCAAAGTAGCTCACAAAGACCTGACCAGAGGGAGCTCTTTGATTTCACATCAACCAGTATTTCCTGAGTGATTATTGCAGGCAAGATGCTTACTTGCTTTTAATCTGGGAAGACAAATGACAATTCGGCACAACATATGCTCTGTCCCAGGTGAGTGATTATACACTGTAATTGCTAAAGGAGTCTGCTGAAAATATTAACATTACATGTAGCTTTCTTCTTAGGCCAAGGGAAAGTACTATAGATTTTAGTGGTCTGCGTCTGGGGGGAGAGTTTGGTGCTACTACTAAACGGGAGAGCATCTCTCCAGAATAATAATCTAGACAGCCTAGCATATGGCATATGATTCAATAATTTCCACAAAACTGTTACATTATTTATCATTCACATAAATCCTGAACTTAAGAGATTTTATGCCCCTTGATAAAATAGGAAATTTGAAAAAATTCCAAAGAAGTAAATATTTCTTAAAGAACTTGTTACCAATTAACCATGCTAGCCATAACCAGAAGCCCGTGCACAACATTTCATAAATTATATATGTTTCTAAACAGCAGTATCATATTTGATTTTGCAATTTTTTCTCCTATTTGACAAAATGGTATAGTGGAAAAAGCATGGTTTGGGGGATCAGATAGGCCTGGGTTCATATCTCAATTCAACTATTCACTGTTTGAGTCATTTCTGTGAAGTTTTTCCTGATCTCAGTTTTCAGTATTGTTGGGAGGAGTAAATGAGGTCATCTGTACAAGAGTTTTGTTGAGTTACAAAAATAAAACATACATATGAATTGATATGTAGATATTAATACATGTAAATTTATATGTAATTATCAAATACATATTTTACATATATTACATAAATTATTTATATTTTATATTAATATAACTAATTAAATGTATTACATCATTATTTATAAGAATTTAAATTAAAAAACCGTGGTACAAGTTAATGCTAGGCTACCATAGAATAAGAAATTAATTTTCACTTTTAGAACTATTTGCACAGATATGTTTTGCTTTAGCATCCATTGTACAATCAAGTTATTATTAGAGATTAATAAAACATTTAATTTTGATTACTTTTCTAGGCACTATATCAGATTTTTAAAACAAAATTATTGTTCTACAATTTTTATACTGAAATTATTTTTCACTATTCTTCAAGTAGTGGGTCTTCTCCTTCCAGATAGTATCTGTTTGTAATTTGCTTAAATCTCTCTCTACAACTCACTAATAATCATCAACATAACAATCATTCTACAACTATGTATTTTTATTAAAGCCAGTGCTGCATAAACACAATGTGACCATACCATTGGCATATTTAATTGTGTAATTGGTACATGATGTAGTCAACAAGTCAAAAACGTGTGATGATTGGCAAGAATTATTACAGTGCCCAAGAAATGCTGCTTGACTGGGAATGTTTTTTTAGATTCAAGATGGAAACTAAATTCAGAATGTAATCTAGAGACAGATCACAGTAAACCACAATGCCACACAGGAGAAAATACTTTCCTCAAAAAGTATATTACTTGGTGGAATGTCTTTTAGAAACTGTTTTGTTTTCAGGGTTACTATTGTGCAGTTCTGTGTAATTAAGATTAGTATGTGCTTGAGACAAAAAGTGCAATTGATAAGGTCTTTCTTCAAGCATGAAAATACCATGTGCAGATGGAGAAATTGAGAAAATACTGCTATTGTTATTGAAACAATGATACTAAAAAGTAAAAATATCATGATATTATAGGGCATGAACTATGTGGTACTCAAGAGAAAAGAATGTACAAACAAGGTGAGGAAATGAAAAGTGACATGCAGAATAGGCTATGACAGGGATGTTCTAATCCAGAATTTACTTCCAATGATGGTAGACTAATTAGCTGAAAAGCTGGACAAATATTTAAAAGTTGTTAGAAGGCATTGGAAGGCCTTAAAAATAGTTTAGATTTATAGAGCCAAGATCCAAGAGAAGGGAACCCAGAAAGATGAGCAATACTTTTGGGGCTTCCTGTCTCCTAGAGTTAGTCGCTGATACCAAGGAAGGTGGCAGAGAGACAAAGAGGTTAAACAGGGCTGCTGGAAAACTCTAGAAGCCAGAGTAACAAATAATGTAGGCTTGGAGTTCTCCAAGGAGGGATAATCTAGTAAATATCCCAGGTTTTGAGATTGAACCCTGAGGTACTACAAGCTAAAAGGAAGAATAAACAGAACTGACTAAGGCTAAAAAGGAAAAATAATCTGTTTTGGATTATCTCAATCCCTGATTGGATTGTGATGAGCTGGGATGTCTAGTATCCATAGTATCCTTCCAGATGTAATTGTTAATTGTTTCCAGAGGAAGAAAAAAAACTTCAGTAATTGTAGTCTACAAGTTTTCATATGCAATATCTAAACTAAGTTATAAATAACCAGGAACATGAGAACGTAAAGCCACAAAATGAAAAGAGCAATAGATAATAGAAGCAGGAAACTTCGAGTTATCAGATACAGAATTTAGACTATAATTTAATATATTCAAGTAAAAAAGAAAAGACAAGTTGAAGAATTTCAAGAGAAAAACATATATTTTTAAAAAGAGCCTAATGGAAATTCCAGAAGAAGAAAAATAAATTACCTAAACTCAAGAATTTAATGTAATAGTTTAAGTGATATCAGAGTTATTAGGGTTGAAGAGGGAATTAATTAGTGGACAAAAAATCAGAAAAGGTATATGCATTTAAATACAAATAAAAGCAAGGATGCCAAAATACAGACAAGAGCATAAGAGACATAGGGGATACTGTAAAAACATGTATTTTAAATATAACTGGAGTCTCAGAAGGGGATGGGAGAAGAAAGCAAAGCAAACCGACTGAAAATTTCCTCAGCTTCTAACAACATCAATTTACAGATACAAAAATTTCCATGAATCCAAGAATTATAAGTATAAGGAAAATTACTCTGAGAAAACATAAAAAGATGACTGAAAGTCAAAGACAAAGTAAAAGCATTTTGGATCATATTCAAAGAGCAACAATAAGATTGTTAGTTAACTTCTCAACAGAAAGTGTTCCAGCCAACCAGCGATGGCATGATATCTAGAGTTACAGTCATTTCATTTCAGCATACTAAAGATATTATGTCATATCTGGCAAAATATCCTTCCAATATTAAGGTGAAATAAAGACATTTTCAAACAAATAGAAACAGAAAACATATATTACCACCAGTCACAGATCAAACAAAATACCATAAAGTGTTTTTTTTAGACAGATGGCAAGTGATCCCAGATAGAAGTCTGGAGATCCAAAAAGCAATGTTTGAAAAATATCTGAGTGATATTAATTGCTTAAAATAAAAATAGTAACGTGTCATAGAGTTTAGATATATAGAGAATTCATATCATAACAATAGCATATCAATTGGGAATGGGTCAAATGGAATTAAAGTATTCTAAAATCTTTTCATTGCCTTAGAAGAGATAAAACTACTAATTCATATTAGATATGGATAAGAATGTAGATTACAGTCAGGAGACCTATTTTCAAAGTGCTCTAAGGAGCTCACAAGACTTTTCAATAGGTCCATAAAGACAATATTATTTTCATAACAATTATTTTTATAATAAGACATTATTTGCCATTTTTACTGAGCTGGCATTTGATCTGATTGTGTAGAAACCATGGTGAGTAAAACTACTGGCTTCTTAGTCCAAATCAATACAATAATGCCAAACTCTACTAGTTTTTATTGTACTTTTCTATGCTGGGTGTCAGATATTATTTTTCCCTGCAAAGGTCCAGATAGGAAATGTTTTAGACTTTTTGCAGTCTCTGTCTCAATTACTAAACTCTGCAGCTGAAGAGCAAAGTCATCAGCAGATGATATTTAAATACATTGGCATGGCTGTATCCCAACAAAATGTTATTTTTTAAAAAGCAGCTGTGGGTTAGGTTTTACGTGTGGACGACAGTCTGTTATCTCTGTTCTATGACACTCTGTAGTAAAAACAACACACATATATACAAGTTTACTTAAGAATATCCTTCATGAAGCAGCAGAAATTATTGATTTTATTAAAGTCTGACACTTGAGTACACATCTTTTTAGTATTCTTTGTGGCATAATGGGAAGTAAGCATAAAGCATTTTGCCTGCATGCTGAAGTAGGATGATTGGAGAAAAAATATTTAAGCGATTTTATCTTTGGAGATGAACTAATTGTTTCTTTGTGGAATACCATTGCTACTTGAAAAAAACAATGGGTGAGCTATAGTTATTTAGATTTTGAAATTTGATAGAATAGCCAATGAGGCATGAAGGGAAATCTAATAATGAGTTTTGGTTTTGGGGAAAAAAAACCTTTGCTATCAAAAAAGACCCCCTAATTGTTGCTCTTCCTCCACTGGACATTATTCTTTCTGCATGTAATGCCCAGAACCGTGACAACCATCTGGTAAGGTAGTAAGTAGTTTACCTGAGGACAAAGCCAATAGCATCCCAAGTGACATACTGCCAGTACAGTGAGTTGACAGAACTGAAGCACAAAGGTAACTACTCTACTTTTATCAGGTCATTAATTTATCCATTTATTTACCAAGCATTTATTGAATGCTAAATGCAGGGGAGAAATGGCAGAATCCCTCACCTCCTAGAAATTCTAATATGGAGGACAGAGAATGAATTATAATTAGATGCATGAGGAGAATTCAGAGTGCTATGGAATTGTGACCTAGTCTGGGGTGAAGTGAATGCTTTTCTGAGAGAATGTAAAGTGTTAACAAAACCTGAATGAGGAGAAAGAATTTACTAGATGAAGGATGGGAAAGGGTTTCCAGAAAGGAAACCAATTCACTTACAGTCTGAAAGAACAGGGAACACATACTAGGAAGTTAAGGGAAGCCAATATGCCTAGAGCAAAGAACAAGGGATGACAGTCATAGAGGCTGGAGGAGTGATTGGTTACCCTGCAATCTTGGAATGTTACAGACCTAATTAGAGATTTTGAGCTTTATACCAAAAGATACACAGATTTATTGGTGGTTTAAAGCTGGACTTTACATGTTCAGATTAGAATTTTAAAAAGATCTTTCTAGAGAGGAGCTAAGATGGCAGTCTAGTAGAAGAGGACTCTTTAAGGGAAAAGGAAAGATCAAAAGTGACAAAGACAAGAACGGAAGAGAGAAAATCTGCAGAAACAATGACAAAACAAAAGTTATAATGCAATTATAAAGTTGTACTAACTACATATCTATCAATAATTACTCTGAATATAAATGGACCAAATGCTCCAATCAAAAGACACAGGGTGTCAGAATGGATAAAAAAACAAGACCCATCTATATGCTGACTACAAGAGACTCAGTTTAGATCTAAAGATATCTGCAGATTGAAAGTGTGGGGATGGACAAACATTTACCAGGCAAATCGATGTGAAAAGAAACCTGGAATAGCAATTCTTATATTGGACAAACTAGACTTTAAACCAAAGACTGTAACAAGAGATGAAGAAGGGTACTATATCATAATAAAGGGGACAATCCAACAAGAAGATCTAACAATTGTAAATCTTTATGCACCCAACATGAAATACCCAAATATATAAAACAATAACAAACATAAAGGAACTCATTGATAATAATAAAATAATAGTAGGGGATTTAACCCCCTACTTACATCTATAAGATATCAGGATATCTAAATAGAAAATCAACAAGGAAACAATGGCTGTGAATGACAAACTGGACCAGGTAGACTTGACAGATATATTCAGAACATTCCATCCTAAAACAGTAGAAAATACTCTTTTCAAGGGTACGAGGGACATTCTCCAGAAAAGGTACTACTACTAGGTAAAAAATCAGGCCTCAACAAGTATAAAATATTGAGGTCATACCAGGCATAGTTTCTGACCACAATGCTATGAAATTTGCAATCAACAATAAGAAAAAATTTGGAAAGACCACAAATACATAGAGATTAAACAATATGCTACTAAAGAATCAATGGGTCAACCAAGAAATGAAAAGAAGAAATAAAAAAAATACAATGAAAGAGATGGCAATGAAAATACACCAGTCCCAAACAATCAGGATGCAGCAAGAGCAGTCCTAAGAGAGAAGTCTATAGCAATACAGGCCTACCTCAAGAAGCAAGGAAAATAAATACACAACCTAATCTTACACCTAAAGGAGCTAGAAAAAGAATAAAAAACAAAGAAGCCTAAGGTCAGCAGAAGGAAGGAAATAATAAAGATCAAAGCAGAAATAAATGATATAGAAGCTAAAAAAACAAAACAATAGATCAATGAATGAAATCAAGAGTTGATTCTTTGAAAAAAATTAATAAAATTGATAAACCTCTCACCAGACTTATTAAAAAGAAAAGGGAAAGGACCCAAATAAATAAATTAATTAAATAAAATTCAAGTGAGAGAGGAGAAATAACAACCAACACCACAGAAATACAAATAATTATATAAGGATATTATGAAAAACTATATGCCAACAAATTGGACAACCTAGAAGAAATGGAAAATTTCCTAAAAACCTAGACACTACCAAAACTGAAACCTACAAACTACCAAAACTGAAAAAGGAACAAACAGAAAACTTAAGCAGACTGATAATGTTCATATTACACAAAGCAAACTACACATTTAATGCAATCTCTATCAAAATACCACCAGCATTTTTCACAGAGCTAGAACAAATAATCCTAAAATTTGTATGGAACCAAAAAAGACCCCAAATACCCAAAACAATCTTGAAAAAGAAAACCAAAGCTGGAGGCATCACAATCCCAGACTTCAAGTTATATTACAAAGTGGTAGTGATCAAGGCAGTATGGTACAGGCACAAAAATAGACACATAGAGCAATAGAACAGAATAATAAACCCAAAAATTAATCTAGAACTATAGTGTCGATTAATCTTTGACAAGGCAGGAAAGAATATCCAATGGGAAAAAGACAGTGTCTACAACAAATGGTGTTGGGAAAAATCAACCACAACATGCAAAAGAATGAAACTGGACCACTTTCTTACACCAAGCACATAATTAAATTCAAAATAAATTAAGGACCTAAATGTGAGACTTGAAACCATAACAATCCTAGAGAAGAAGACAAGTAGTAACCTATTAGACATCAGTTATAGCAACTTCTTTCTAGGTATGTCTCCTGAGGCAAGGGAAATCAAAGCAAAAATAAACTATCGAGACTACATCAAAATGAAGTTTCTGCACAGCAGAGGAAACAATCAACCAAAGTAAAAAGCAACCTATGAAATTGGAGAAGATATTAGCAAATGATATATCTGATAAAGGGTTAGTATTGAAGTATATTTAAAAAGCTTATAAAACTCCACACCCAACAATCAAATAATTCAGTTAAAAAATGGGCAGAAGACATTTTTCCAAAGAAGACATCCAGATGACTAACAAACACATTAAAATGTGCTCAACATCGCTGATCATCAGGGCAATACAAATCAAAACCACAATAAAATACCACATCACACCTGTCAGAGTGTCCAAAATTAACAACACAAGAAATAACCAGTATTGTCAAGGATGCAGAGAAAGGAGAACCCTCTTACACTGCTGGAATGAATGGAAACTGGTGCAGCCACTCTGGAAAACAGAATTGTTTCATTAAACAGTTAAATATAGAACTTCTCTATGATCCAGCAATTGCATTACTAGGTATTTACACAAAGAATACAAATACACTAATTCAAAGGAATATATGCACCTCAATAATAATAGAATTAACAACAATAGTGAAATAACGGGAAGAGCCCAAGGGTCCGTCAACTGATGAAGGATAAAGATGTGGTATGTATAGACACACACACACACACACAGGCACACTGGAATACTACTCAGTTATAAAAAAGAATGAAATCTTGCCAATTGCAACAACATGGATGGAGTTAGAGAGTATTATGTCAAGCAACAAATCAGTCATAGAAAGTGAAATACCATATGATTTCACTCATATGTGGACATTAAGAAACAAAACACAAAATGGTAGGTGAAAAAAAGAGAGAGGAAAATCAAGAAATGGCTGTTGACTATAAAAAAAACACTAACGGTTACAAAGGGATATAGGTGGGGGGATGGGTTAAATAGGTGACAGGGATTTAAGAGTGCACCTGTTTTTTTGTGCACAGGGTATTGTATGTAAGTGTTGAATCACTAAATTGTACACTTGAAACCAATATTCTACTGTATGTTAACTCACTAGAATATGGATAAAAACTTAAAAAAATAGAAGGAAAAATTGAATATCAATTTAAAGAGTATTTAGAGCACAAAGCCCTCTTTACTTGGGTTCAGTGGATGGTTGTCATGTTTATTCCCACACAAACAGAAGTTGGAGGCTTTAGTTGTTGGAGAGTCCTCTGAACTGCAGGTTGGGAAGCACAAAACCTAACCTTAAACCTAACCTTAATCCTAAGCCTAAAACGAATTCTACTAACCAGGGATACCTAAACTCTACCTCTAGCCCTAACTCTAACACTAAACCTAACTTCTGGAAAGGTCTTTGAATTGCAGGATAGGAGAAACATACCCTCACCCTCCCCTAACCCTTGCTCTAGACCTAATCCTAACCCAAACCTAGCCTTAACCCCTAAAACTAACCACAAATCCCCAACTCTAACCCCAAGTGTTACCCCAACATGAAACATCCTTCTAGAGAAGATTCTGAACTGAAGGATCATAGGCAAAACACCCACACCATGGCCTTACCTTAACCCTAAACCTAACTTTTATTCAAGCCCTAAAATGAACCCTAATTCAAGAGCTGAGGAAAAACAAAAAGCACATTTGGTATATATATACACAATGGAATATTAGTCAGAAAAAAAAGAAATTTTGTAATTTCCAATGGCACGGATATAGGGAGAAAGTATTATTCTAAGTGAATACCTAATTCTAATCCAAACAATAACCCTAACTCCTAACAAGTAATCTCTAAACCTAACCCTAAACCAAACCATTACATGAACCCTAAACTTATCCCTCTGGAAAGGTCTCTAACTAGAGGATAATGGCATATACACTAGCCCTAACATTAACCCTAACTCTTATCCTGGCCTTAAACCAAACCCTAATGCTACATGTGAGGGAAAAAAGATGATTTGGTATATACACAATGGAATATTACCCAGCCATAAAAAGAATGAAATCTTACCATTTGCAAAGACATTCATGGAGCTAGAAAGTATTATTCTAAGCGAAATAAGTCAGTCAGAGAAAGACAATTATCATATGATTCCACTCATTTGTGGAATTTAAGAAATAAATGAGCAAATGGAAAATAAAAGAGAGTCAAACCAAGAAACAGTCTTAACTATAGAGAATACACTGATGGTTACCAGAAGGGAGGTGGGTGGAGGGGATGGGTCACACAGGTGATGGGGTTAAGGAGTGCACTTGTGATGAGCACTGGATGTTTTCTGCAAGTGTTGTAGCACTATATTGCAAACAAGTATGCAATATTACACTGTTTGTTAACTAACTGGAATTAAAATAAAAACTTAAGGGGCGCCTGGGTGGCTCAGTTGGTTAAGCGTCCGACTTCGGCTCAGGTCATGATGTCGCGGTCCGTGAGTTCGAGCCCCGCATGGGACTCTGTGCTGACTGCTCAGAGCCCGGAGCCTGTTTCAGATTCTGTGTCTCCCTCTCTCTCTGACCCTCCCCTGTTCATGCTCTGTCTCTCTCTGTCTCAAAAATAAATAAATGTTAAAAAGAAATTTAAAAAACTTAACAAAAACCAAGATCTTTCTAGCCATAGTGTAGAAAATGGATCTGAACTGGCATCCAGGACCTCAGTAGAAAGGCATACTGCCTCAGAGAAAGGAAGTGCCTTTCACTACTATACGGTTGGTGGTGTTGAAACATGGAAACGTAAGCTAGTCAGAGATTCGGTGAATGGGCGAACATGAGGTTTGAGCAAACACCTGCAGGATGCCTAAGAGATGGTGGGATAATGAAGAGTAGGAATTTGTGACAGACTTCCTCTCTTGGAGTTGAGGCAGGAGGGGGCATATGCCAAATGTTGTAAAACAAGGCCTGGATCAAAATTTCTACAATTTTTGTCTAATTTCATAATTTGTTTGATATTTCTATATATCTCAGATTTTGCCCATCTAAATTTCTTATTATTTTCAAAGGAGAAGTTGTAAGGTCCCTATTGCCGGAAATGTAATAGTGCCCAGTGAAATATTTTCACATGATTTATGCACTTATAGCCATTTATGTGGTTATATTTAATTAAAACACATGGTTAAATTGGTGTAATTGCATGATTCCACTACTCCTAAATTTATTTCTCACAGAAAATACCAAAGTTCATATCCCTCGAGTATCTTTAAGAAATTAAAAGGAAATCGTATAACAAAACCCAGCTATTCCTTGACCTCATTGAACTATTTTCATAATAGAAGACAATTTCTTATTGAAAGCAACCATGTAATATATATTTTCATTCTTTCTAATGGAAAGGAATGAAGCATCTTTGGTTCTTTTGGAAGCTATAACAGTATTAAGTGATCTAAGTTATATGTAGTTATTTCATTTAGAAATATAAATATATGCATACATTTTAAAAGTAGACTTAAAACAATTCTTCCAGGGGCACCTGGGTGGCTCAGTTGGTTGAGGGTTGACTTAGGCTCAGGTCATGATCTCGTGGTTGACATGTTCGAGCCCCGCATTGGGCTCTGTGCTGATAGCTCAGAGCCTGGAGCCTGCTTTGGATTCTGTGTATCCCTCTCTCTCTGCCCCTCCCCCACTTGTGCTCTGTCTCTCTCTGTCTCAAAAATAAATATAGAACATCAAAAAAAATTTAAAAACCCAATTATTCCATTATTTCTTGGTCAAATCTGATTAAATTGAATATTATATACCAAGATCAGAAAGTTATTATATATTGTTCCACAAACTTCATGGTTTCAATATCTAATATTTTGGAAATTATAAAATATTTCCTTAGTGCAATCTTAAATGTCACATTTAGTAAACTTTTGTATAAATTTGGGTTAAGTAAAAAAACTGTAATCATGGAAATAGCTACATTTCTCTCCAGAAATGGTTCTTTCATTTAGGGAAGTGTTCCTTTGGAATCCCATTTTTTTCCCTTAAGATTTTATTTAAATTCAAGTTAGTTAACATAAAGTGTAGTATTGGTTTCAGGAATAGAATTTAGTGATTCATCACTTACATACAACACGCAGTGCTCATCACAAGTAGAATCCTAACTTACAGAGAGAAATGCTCTTATTCTAGAACTCTGAAGCACAAACTAATATTCACACAGTAAACTAATTCGTGAGTTAATTCATTCAGTCAAAAATATATATTTGTTTTCAAACCCTCAAATGAGATGGATGTTTCCACCTCTCTTCCTTCTATCTCTTTGCTCTGCTTAATTCTCCAGAGGATAAGTGGGACTGACTTTACTTCTGGACATTCCTTATCATAATAAGGCTCTTCCCATTCATCATCCTACCTTATTGCACATGTTATCCTTGGATTCTTGCCCTTTGGCACCCCTGGCGTTAATTTCTGCTACCTCTCCTTGGAAGTCCATCATTATAGTGGCTACTGTAGTAGCATCAGCAAAAGTTCTTGGCCAATGCAACTTAAGTGTCATTTTTTATCTCTAGAATTTTACTTCATTTGAAGATTTATTCTGAAATTTCTTGCTACCTAGTCAGTAGTCAGTTCCTTCAAATGCTCATGGAAAAATTCTTACTTTTGTCTTCCTGTATCTTTTATTTAATGTTTGTTTATTTTTGAGAGACAGACAGAGAGAGAGAGAGACAGAGAGAGAGAGAGAGAGAGAGATCGAGCTTACGTGGGGGGGGGGAGGGACAGAGAGAGAGGGAGACACAGGATCTGAAGCAGGCTCCAGGCTCTGAGCTGTCGCACAGAGCCTGATGCAGGGCTTGAACTCACGAACTGTGAGGTCATGACCTGAGCCGAAGTCAGATGCTCAACCAACAGAGCCACCCAGGTGCCCCATGTCTGCCTGTATCTTTATTTCAAAGTTAGTCTAAACAACTAGGGTCACCATTGCAGCAAACAATACCTTAGTCAAAATCAAATCAGTTTTTGACTTTTTTTTTTTTTTTTAATGCTACTCCTTGGGTCCAAGTCACTAGTATATCTTGCCTGGATTATTTCAATACCTCCTTATTGGTCACTGTTTTTATTGTTCTTAGACACCAACAGTCTATTTTCAACAGGACAACCAAAATAACTTGCAAAAAACTTAAAACTTATAGTGTTACTTCTTTGCTCAAAACCTTCCACAGCTTCCCATCTCACTCTGGGTTAACAGCCAGACCCTTAAAAGCAGCCTAAAGGTCTTTTCTCTGACACTCTTGACATGCCCTTGCCTTGGGGCCTTACTACTTGTTGTTCTGTGACTTTGAACCACTGTTTCCCTAGGTTTCCATATAACCTACTTCTGCATGGCTTTTGGATATCTACTCAGATGCATTTCAGTGACCTGGCTGCACTATTTAAAATCACCTTCCCCTCTTCTCTGCAGTTGCTGTGCCCTTACAATTTGTTATTCTTTTTCTCTAGCACTTAGGGCAGACTGTGTATTTATTTATTTTACGTTCTCTCGTCTAAAAATCATCTGTGAAATGGAGAAAACTTTGCTTTTTTTTTTTTTAACTCTTCCATCTTCAGAGTCTAAACTGGCACCTGCCACATAACCGCGCTCAATAATTATTTTTTTGAATAATTAATTATAGATACCCACAAAGCATGATAATTTGTGTAATATCAGAGAAGCATACCCTTCCATTAAAATGACTGTAACAGTAGTTTTTAAATGTAATCTGACAAAGCTCACCTAACTATTTCATTCATTGTCACAAAGATTCTCATTCGTTAAATAATTGCTTTTCTTTCCCCCAAAGTAATGCAGAAAAACAAAGCAAAAAGAAATAAATAAATTATCAGAGTAGCTGTTACCTTAAAATGAAAAAAAAACATTTTTCTTAGTATCTCTTCTCTACAAAATGAATATATCTGTACATTCAGTGCTTACGAACACAGTGAATCCTCCTCCATCTCAAAAATAATTTTCACAGCTTGAACAAGTAATCAATTTACCTAGAATGAAGCCTAACAAATTACTGCTAAAAAGCAAAGAGAGACTATTTATAAAGCTTAAAAACTGTAATTAAGAAAGAAGATATTGTCCTTGTTTTTCTTTAACAAAATCTCCTCCTTCTGCAGTCTGCATTCATTTTTCTGTATATTAACTGTCTTTTATTTCTTGATTCATTTTGCAAGTTCATCTTTTCCTCTTCTATGGATTTTGTCTTGCATGTAATAGACAATGTTTTCTGAACATTCATCATGTATTTTATAACAGTTTACTCACTTCCCTCTGTTGTGTTATTTTAACTTCAACAGTAACTGAAAGACTTTCAGCTTGACGTGTCAGCATTAAAATAAAAGATTGAGTATACTCTAAGGCAGAAATTGCCTGGATGCCATATAAATCGCTTCTAAATTTCTTTGGAAATGTTACCTTAACTTTCACCTATCTTTTGAACACCTAATAATTTAAGACCATTTACATTTCAGAAAAATAGAAGCTAGAGAAGTGAGCCACCATTTTCTATCATAATTAGTACACATCTGTCGCTCACTCTCATGATACCATCCTCCACATGTTATGAAGATTATACTCCAGGAACCCATTCTTTCTTAAAGAGAACTCCAATAAAGAACTGCCTGTTGTGTAGTATTGGTGAAGTGAATACTCATTAGACCTTGTTGAAAGACAAGACTTACTAAAAGAGACAAGAGTATTCTTAAACCTCTTCTAAAATATTGGTTCTGGATGTAAATGATGTTTTAAAAAATGGACAGAGAAAAATGAAACCTGAAACCCAGAGACACTAAGAAGCAAACTTTTAAGACTCTAATAAAATTGTCTCTTGTTTAAGAAATGATGACAATCCCTAGATGGAGCAGCTGTGAAACTGTTAAAAATGATGTGCCTCGGTGTGAGTAAATTGTCATTCCAGATGTGGGGGAAAGGGCTAGATTGTAAAAAACAAATAACTCTCCAAATCTTTTCTTGATATTGTTTGCCTAGGTTGGAAAGTCTACTAAATAGGCAATAGTCATTTTTTATGCCACTTTTTAAATGTTTATCTTTGAGAGGGAGAGAATGTGAGTGGGGGAGGGGCAGAGAGGGGGGGGGCAGAGGATCCGAAGAGGGCCCTGCACTGACAGCAGTGAGATGGATGTGGGACTCTAACTCATGAACTATGAGATCATGACCTGAGGTGAAGTCTGACATTCAACTGACTGAGCCACCTTTTTATATAACATTTTAAAACACTCCTTCCTCCCTCCCTCCCTTCTTTTCTTCCTTCCTTCCCATCTGTGTTCTGTTTTTTGTTCCTTCCTTCTTTTGGGGAGGGGGGGGGACAAAGATATAGTACCACCAGGGACCAGATAGTGTTCTAGGTGCTCTGGATACAAAAATGATTAACAGGATTTATACTGAGTAAATACACACACACATTGTAGATATTAAAGCTGGGAGCAAACCTGAAGACAAGTCATCCAATCCCCATTTTTCAGGTGATGATTTTGAGCTTCTTAAAATTAAATATCTGAGATCAGTCTTCTAATTAAATGGGAAAAATGTAGGGCTAGAAACTAAGATTTCTGAGCTGGCCCAGTTTATTTTCTCCTAAAGCATGCTGACTTTCAGGGAGAAGGAACAGGCAAATAAAGTTTAAAGTAAGGAAAAAAATTTTAAAAATGCTAAGCTGAAATATACTATCAAAAACTTAAACTTGCTTTGACATTCAAAGATGAAGTTCTAAATCTAAGATGTTTACTATTTAAGTTTGTATATGTTTTTTCTGCTTAACATAAAGGGCACTATTTAATTTCAGAAATAAATGGAAAACTGGTCCCAGTAGTTAGAGCCACATATACACAAAAGTGTTCCATACTTACTAGAACACAGACTTTTTGACTGATACATTCTAGGAAACTCATTTTTTAATTTAATTTATCTATTTGTTCCTCACTGAAGCCTCTAATTTCACCAGTAGGTTTAGACAGGTAGACATTTGCTACAAAAGAAGGATTGAATCTAAATGAGGCACTAAATAATGAATGTGATGACACTGATATCTGGTTGCCAGGCCTTGAAAGCTCAAAACTTTAAAGACTGAAATAAAGTTAAGTGGCAGATCTTGTGAAATTGGTGGAAAGGGTGCAGTACATTATTGGACATATCAAAAAGCTACTATAAGATTTTCTTAAAGGAATATGGATCTTATATAGATAAAAATTTATTTGCTTAATAATGTTTTCACTATTTAATGAAGGACAAAACAAGTAGTTATTTATATTATATAGGAATTTATTCACATTTTAAAAAATGGATGTCTTCTTTAAGGCATTTAAGTATTGTTTTAGTGACTAATTGTTAGAGTAAATGTTGGACAGGAAAAACCTAAAGATCAACTTTCACAGATAACTGAAGATGATTCAGAGAAAAAGATAAACCATTTTTGAATTAATAATTCAAAGCTAGGAGATTCAATTAATGATCATTTGAAATGTGTTTAAGTGAACTGTTGTAGGCACCTGGGTGGCTCAGTCAGTTAAGTGTTTGGCCCGCTCAGGTCATGATCTCACCATTCATAGGTTCTGACCCTGCGTCGGGCTATGTGGTGACAGCTCAGAGCCTGGAGCCTACTTTGGATTCTGTGTCTCCTTCTCACTCTGCTCCTCCCCCACTGGAACTCTGTCTCTCTCTCTCTCAAAAATAAACATTAAAAAATAATAAGAAATAAATGAATTGTTGTAATGATCTTCAATTCCTCTTTAAAATCATTTTGGCTTACTCAATGAATCATGGTTTTTGAAATTTTAAAAATCTTTTTATTTTTTGTTAAGCAATAGAATAAGACTGGAATAAAACACAATGTTTTAGATTGGAAAATGCACAATGTTTAAAAATCCATATTTAAAATTCTGCTATAAAATATTGGAAATACATGTTATGCAGAGTATGTAGCCCCCATTCTGGTCTGATTTACAAGGCTAGGGAAGTCTCTTTTGACCCCTCATATGTTTCCTATCTGCTTTGTAGGATGGAAAAAATTTAACTTAAGCATCAAGTTCTTATATAAAACATGATGTTGACAATGTAAATATTGATTGTAAAAGTGACCCAATAATAAATCAGGTTAGTGTGTAAGTCTGATAAATACTCCTTTGAGGGAAGCTTTTAATTTGGGAGAACATATAGTTCAAATGAAGTATTTAATGAGTGCCTAGCACTCTACTTGGGTTGAGGATATAGAATAATATATAACTCGTTTATATATGCTGAATAATAGGACATAGGTATTGTCATATTAAGGAAGAATAATCAGTACTGTGGCAAAGGGAGTCAGAGTACAAGAGGATCCTACAGCACAGTGATCTGACCTAATCATGTTTATGCAAAACATACGAAGTCATTGTTTTCTATGTACATTTTCCCATAAAATAACACGTATGTAAACAATCATCTGAGAGGGGAGATATTAGTTTGTATAAATAGGAATAATATGTATGCATATATATATATACACATATGTGTGTATGTATTTACACATACACAGAAACACTCATATCACACATACATGCACACAGATCTGTATACATATACCTGTATATGTATGTAAATACACACACACACACACACACACACACACCCGTATATAGGTGTAATGGAAGGAGTCTCTGTACATGTACATATACACACCTATATATATATGTATCCATATATATGTATATTATCTATTTAAAAATATTTACCCCATTGTGCTACTATATTAAATAACCATTATTTTAAATACTTTATTATATGTGTGGCATATAATAGTTCACTGCCAAGTTCCTGTTAATTATTTTTGAGTATGATGCCTCACATATATTTGTGAGCAACGTGTCTCATCAAACGTGATGTAGATAGTGACCAGATGTATTCCCTGTCTGGGCTCTTGATTCACCTGTGTACCTATGCCCACTGAGAATAGCTGATGCTATGTTTTATCATGGAAAATATGCCACACATAGCAGATACTGACATCAGCAATGTGCTGCATTCTCAGGAGCTCCCCTTTCAGCATAAGTATAGTTAATAACACTCTCCTTTCTTTTTTTTTTATTTCTCATGTTTTTGTTGTGCTGCCTTACACAGTTTAACAGCTTTTTTTTTCCCCTTGCAGATAAGAATAGGTGAGAAAATGAGCCAGAAGAGAAATCTGGGTGACAGACCCCACCCTATATTTAGAATCTCCTTTCCCTTCAGAAAATTATGCCTTTAACATGAGACAAAGCTTCTCTTAATAAATTTGTTCCCAGAAGTTATTTTAGTCCTAAACAAAATAGGCTTCTGACAACAATCCCCTCTAGTTCTCAAGCATGCTTGCTCAGATATGTTGGAACTACAGCAGTATATATACTTAAGGCTTCTCTTGCAATTCTTACATTTGTGGCTTATATTATTTCCTAATGGTGGACACCTTCTGGTCTGGATAGTTTCGGGACAATGTTTCTGTTTTATTAACTTGAAGCCTTTCTAGAAAAAAAGTTGCTTAGTTTAATAGTCAAAATTAACTTATATTCTATTAACCCAATCTAACACTTTAAATCACATTTGTTAATACTACTTTAATTTGCCTCTTTCCCTAATAAATCATTATTGTGACTTTCTATGTCATGGTAGAGAGCTAATAACCCATATGTTAAATGCAAAGGCTTTGGAATTCAGACAAAATTTGGTAAAACCCTCAATCCGGAACTTGCTAGATGTTTGATCTTGGACAAACTAGTGAATTTTTCCAAGCCTCAGTTAGAAAATGAGAGTGATAGAGGTATTCACCTCATAATGTTGCTATGAATTTTAAATGAGATATAATCTGGACAAATGCTCAGTGCAGTGATGCCAATATAGTAAATTTCCAGGAAGCAATAGTTATTGCTATTGCATATTGTTTCTTTAAGATATTTTCCCCTTCTGAATCAATTTAATAAAAGGGCATCAAGATGAATTTGTTTTTTAAGGAAAAATGTCAAAATCATGGTATGGATAAAATAACTTTCTGTGAACTTAGTTTGCTCCAGCTTAAGTCTTTAAAAGTCTTAATGGCAGACTTTCCACCAGTAGACATATTGTCTGCCCCTATAATAAAAACTCATAAAAGAAAGGAACAGATAAAAATGATGATAAGAAAGGCTATTTTTATTGAGTGATAAGAAATGGCCATCTGGGGTCCTACGGACATTTTAAAGAACAATGTATCTGAATTCAAACTCCAAACTATATTCAGTCATTAAATTCAGAATATGTCAAAGATAAAGATTTCAATTTCACTAGTCTGTTCAGTTACTAAAATTCATTTAGATATCAGATTTTCTGTTTATGTGGTTCTATGTGGCTAACCTGAAGGTCAGTCAGTGAGCTAAAAATTTGATGTTTTCACCAGGAAAAAAACTAGCTAATAAAAGACTTATCTGAAACTGAACTTTCCTAGATTAGGAAGTCATAGAAAGAAAGGCCAAAGGGTGTCAAAGCACTAAATAAAGGCTACTCAACTAAGATCAATCATCAAATATTTATTGGGTTCCTTCTATGTGTAAAGCTCTGAGCTATGGGACATCAGGGGGATCTAAATATAAGCAAGAATCCGTCTCTAACACTGAGAAACATATAACTATAGAGAGGAGTTTAGTAGATTGACTTCAACAGGCAAAAATCCAGAGAGGTTAGGTTAAGGAATTCCAGTCAAGAATATCGAGAGAATATATGGAGCATTTCAGCAAGTTAGGACTGAATTATTACATACATGCAGGCGTGTGGTCAATACGTAGAGATATGATTGGAATATAGGTTGAAGACAGATTGTGTAAGGCCCAAGCTGATGATTTTTTGCTTGAATATTAAACCATCTTAAATTTCTTTGCTCCCAACAACATGGGGTAGCTCATAGCAAGGCAGCACTTCTTCCTAGAAAAGCTAGGAAAGCCAAATAAAATACAGTAACCATCTGTTTGAAGGAAGTGGAGAATTATAGAAGCAATACAAAATAGAGGGACTAAGATGACAAAGAGGGAGCCAACCTAGAGAACTCCATACCAGGGATATATGCCAATTCTGGGAACGGGCAGGAAACTGAAAATCCAGATTGAAGCTTGGTGGGAATCCTTGGGGAAGGTCAATGTGGGGTGGAGGGTCAGTGGTTGACACCAGATGTGTGGGAGGCTTTAAGCATAGGGCCATTTTTGTCTTCGGGATATTTTCCAACTATTGAGACGCATATGGTAGGAAATTAGAAATTTGAGCAAAAAGCCTCTGGAAAGCAGAGTGGAATGTTAGAATTCTGACAAGATGGTGATTAGAGTGTAGGACACAGTAGAGTGAGGGATTTGCAGATTACACCATGTTCTTAATGAAAAATGCTGATGGGTCATGGTTACAGCACAGGTAGACAGAACATTATCAGACTTTTGAGCAGCTTGAATTCAGCACAGTCCCTACTTATATTAAGGTGATCAACCACCATTCTATGTGCCAACTAGAAGGGAGGCTCTACAATGGAAGATAAGACTCCTTAGAATAAGGCAATAAAATAATATTTTACAACAATAGTATTTAATGCCAAAATGGTCTACAAACACTTGTTAGATATTAATCACAACTTCTACATAAGATAAAGACTTTTTCCTCTATACATATTCAAGATTAGATTTTTAAATATCTATTTAAGGTATTATGGATATTGGTAGAAGATCATGGTTGTGAAGTTACATTATTTAATCTATTGAAGGTGACGGTTATGCATTACATGAATGTGTAGTTATGGACACATAACTTTTGAACATTATTATTTACTTATTAGTCTATAATGACCTTTAATAGTCTTCTGTGCAAGTATAGATTTAGTCATTTCAAAAATGCATATTATTATTTGGCTGACTTTGTATCAAAGCATGATAAAAGAGGTATTGTTTTCTCAGTACTATTCTGAAGTCACACAAGGTATTCACAAGTAAGTTTCAACCACATTGCTTACTAGTGTGCAGTTTAAAAATTTGTTTACAAAATATGATTTGCTGCCCAAATATATATTCTATAGAATTTTTTCATATATATTTTTCTAAGAAATAGTAATAAAAAAAAACCCTGATTCCTATTTTGTTCAACCCTACCTTTACCTTTGACCTTGATCTAAACTCTCTTCTTGAAAAAAAGTCTAATCTTGATAGCAATCTGTTACTTAATTGCCTCCTCATTTCCTGCCTCCCCTTTAACTCTGTTCTTAGAATGATGGTTCTATTTGTACCACTGGCATCCTATTTTCTAGTTCATAGTTTCCATCTCTTAGAGTCTAGCCTTTGAAGATTTCAGAGTATTGAACTAGTGCCAATCAGCACAGGCTTGGAAAACTATGGCCACTGAGACAAATCTGTTGTGGGCAGCTTTTATACAGCCCACAAACTAAAGTGTTTTTCTTTTGTAAGAGGTTGTTACCAAAAATAGAGGGGAAAAAAAGAAAAAAATATGAGTCAGAGACTGTATGTGGCCTTCAAAACCTAAAATAATTGCTATCCCTTTCTCTAGAGCTTCTATAATTATTAAACACATTGTCACTCAATTAAATAAAATTATTCTTATAATATAAAGGACCACATGACTGAAAACCAAGAGAGAAAATAAACAATTGGAATAGATATAAAAGTGACTCAGATACTGGTGTTACCTGAGGGAGATTTTGAAATCACTATGATTAATATGGTCAAGAAGTTAGAGAAAAGGATGGAAATATAGAAAGTGAGCTGGAGATTTTCATCAGAGAAGAAATCTAATGGAAATTCTACAGGTGAAAATCTCAATCAAGAAAATTTTTGGTAAATAACATACAAAGGCAGGATTACTGAAGTGTAATACAGGATATTAGAAAATATGCTTATTGAATCATAAAGAGCAAAAGGGAAAAATGTAGAAAGGTGTTTAAGACATGTAGAGCATAATTGATATAATTAAATTAACTTGGAGTCTCACACTGAGTAATGAGAATGAGCAGAAGCAAACTTCAAGAAAGAATAGTTGAGACTTTTTCAAAACTTAGGAAAGGAGTGGAGCTGTAGAAACACATAAAAAGAGAGTTTCAGAGATGGGCAGAAAGGGTCTCTCAAGTCTTTGGCTGAGTTATGACATGTACATGAATAAAGAAAACTAAAAAGTACATAAGGCCTGAGAAAGAACCCTTAGAAAAGAATAAGAAAAACAAGTTACAGACATTAAAACAACAATTATAAATATCTTCATAGCTTCAAAATATTTATTGTAAATATATTTTTAAGAAGGTAGAGGAAAAACATGAGCACATGAAGTGGAAGAAAAAGTGGAAATAGGTATAGAAATACAACATATGAAATTAAATAGGTTAAAAATAGATATAAAAATACAACACATGAAATTAAAAATACACTGGCTATAGGCATCAGGGTAGCTCAGTCAGCTGAGCATCTGACTCTTGATTTCAGGTTAGAAATCAAGCTGAGTGTGGAGCGTACTTGGGATTCTCTCTCTCTCTATCTCTCTCTCTCTCTCTCTCTCTCTCTCTCTCCCTCTGTCTCTCTCTCTCTCTCTCCTCTGCTCCTCTCCCCAGCTTGCATGCCCTCTCTCTCTTTAAAATCATAAAAACAATACACTGGTTGGGATTAACAGCAAGTTAAACATAGCAGAATAAAAGATCAGTAAACTTGAAGACATAGTAATAAAAAATATTGAAAATAAAGCATGCAGAAAAAAAAGACCAAAATTAAATAAACAGGCCATCAGGGAACTGAGAGATATTATCAACTGATCAAAGATACATGTTAATTGAAGTCACAGGAAAGAACATAGAGAAGGGAGGCAAACATATATTTGAAGAAATAGTAACTGAGAAATGTCCAAATTTGTGAAAATTATTATGTCATAGATTCAATTCAAGAAGTTCAGTGACTCCTAGAAGAATAAATGTAATAAAACTATCCCAAAGTATACCTTAATCAAACTGCTTAAAACTTAGAGTAAGTAAAGGAAAAAAGCCAGAGGTAAAAAGACACATTATTTATAGAGATCAAAGATAAGAATTATCACAGATTTTTCATCAGAAACTATGCATATAAAAGGAGAATGGAAGGACATCATTAATATCCTGAAAGAAAACAAACAACACACACACACACACACACACACACACACACACACTGTTGGCCCTGAATTTTTCAGTAAAAATTCTTTCAGAAATGGAGAAAAATAAAAATTTTCGAGCCAAACAAAAGCTGGGAAAATGTATCCCTGGAAACATGCATGACAAAAATTGTTACAGAAAATTCTTCAGACAGAAAAAAAAAATAACACAGACATTTGAATATACCCAAAGAAATAAAATGAGTCAGAAAGAGTAAAATATAGGTGTACATAAAAATATTTTCCCTTTAATTTAATTAATTTATTTTTATTTTTATTTTTAATTTTAATTTTGTTTTGAGAGAGAGAGAGCACTGGGGAGGGGCAAAAGGAGAGAGAGTATCTTAAGCAGGCTCCACGCCCAGGACGGAGCCTGACACAGGGCTTGGTCTCCTGATCAGGAGATCATGACCTGAGCTGAAATCAAGGGTTGGACACTTAAAGTAACTACCCAAGTGCCTCAATTTTTTTTTTTAGAAGTTAATGTATATGACATTAGATTTGGCACTGATTTCTGGGAGATGACACCAAAGCACAGACAACAAAAGGTAAATTGAACATCATCAGAAATTAAACTACATCAGAATAAAAACTTCTGTGAATAAAAGGACACAATCAACAGGGTGAAAAGGTAACCCACAGAATGGGAGAAAACATTCAGAAATCATTTATCTGATAAGGGATTAATATCCAGTATATATATGGAACTCCTAAAACTCAACAACAAAAAATAAACAACCCAATCAAAAATGGGCAAAATACTTCTTTCTCAAAGGAAATATTAAAATGGACAATAAGCACATGAAAAGATGTTCAACATCACTAATCATTAGGAAAATCTAAATCAAAACCACAATGAGATATCAACTTATACCCATTAGATTGGCTACTACAATTTTTTTAATGTTTATTTATTTTCATGAGAGAGAGACAGAATCTAAAGCAGTCTCCAGGCTCTGAGCTGTCAGCACAGAGCCAACGTGGGGCTTGGACTCACAAACTGTATGATCATGACCTGAGCTGAAGTCAGATGCTTAACTGACTGAGCCACCCAGGTGCCCCTAGATTGGCTATTATAAAAACAAAACAAAACAAAACAAAACAAAATTATAAGTGTTGGCAAAGATGTGGAAAACTGGAACAGTCGTGCACTGTTGATGGGAATATAAAATGGTGTAGCTGCTATGGAAAACAGTTTAGTTATTCCTTAAAAAATTTTAAAATATAATCACCATATAATCCAGCAACCCCCCACCTGGTATTTACTGCCCCAAAATTAAGGGTCTCTAACAGATATTTGAACACCTAAGTTCATAACAGTGTTATTCAGTGTAGTCAAAAGGTAGAGGCAACCCAAATGACTATGAACAGATGAAAGAATAAACAAAATGTGGTTTATGCATACAATGAAATATTTTCCAGCCTTAAATGGAAAGGAGATTCTGACACATGGTACAACATTGATAACTCTTGAGAACATCATGCTAACCAAAAGAAGCCAGTCACAAAAAGACAAATACTGTATGATCCTACTTACATGAGGTATCTAGAACAGTTAAATTCATAGAGATAGAAAATAGAATGGTGGTTGCTGGTACCCGGGAAAGAGTTGGAGGATTTATTGTTTAATGGGTACAGAGTTTTGGTTTTGCAAGATAAAAATGTTCTTGAGATTGGTTGCATGATAATGTGAATGTACTTAATACTACTAAACTGTATACTTAAAAAATGGCTATGATGATAAATTTGATGTTATGTGCATTATACCACAATTAAAAATCAAATTAATGAGTGTGGTAAGAGTGATGGTGTTTAAGGGTCAAAACTTGTATCGAATAGTAACTAAGCCAGAGATCTAATACACAGTATAATATAGATAATAATATTGTGCTATAATTATGTAATGTGACAGATATCAGTATATCAGAAATCATATTACAATATATAAATCAAAGTAACAAGCTGTGCACCTTAAACTTACACAATGTTACACATCAAATTTATTTAATAAAAGAAATTGAAAAAAATTAAATTAAAATATCATTTACTGTTCAAAGCAAAAATAATGTATTTGGAGTTTAGATTATATGTAGAGGTAATATGCATAACAATCACACAGAAGACAGGAGGAAGGGAATAAAAGCATACTGCTATATGGTTCTTATGCTACATATAATGTGGTAGAATTGTTTGAATGTGTGATAAGTGTGATAAGTTGGAGATATATATTATAAATAACAGAGCAACCACTATAAATTAAAGTTAGCAAATGTGGAACTAAAATAGAATCTTTAAAAAAGGCAAGGGGAAAAAAATACCCAAAGAGTAAATTAAAAAATTGAAAGAAATAAGTTGATCATATATTTAAATATAACCATATCAATACTTATACTAAATGTAAATTGTCTAGATATTGTATTTAAAAGGCAAAATGTCAGATTGAATTCAAAAAGCAAGACCCTACGATATATTTTCTACAATAAGCCCACTTAAAATAGATACATAGATTATAAGTGGAATAATGGTGAAATATAAACTTAGAAAATACAAATTCTAAAAGAGCTGAAGAGGCTATATTAATATCAAAGTCAATTTTAAAATAAATAATATTACTAGGAATAAAGTGATACATTTTATAAGTAAAGGTATATGCCTATTCATGGAGTTTCAAAATACATGAAACAAAAACTGATAGAACTGAAAGAAGAAACAGATAAATAATATCAGACACAAACACATCATATAGTTATATTGGGGAGTTCAACATACATCTTTCTGTAACTGATAGAACAAGTAGAAGATTGATAAGAATATAAATACTTGGATAACAATATCAACCGACTTGACCAAACTGACCTTTGTAGTGCATTCTATCCCAAATTAGAAGAATACACATTCCTTTCAAGTGTATATACAACATTCTCCAAGATAGTCTGTATAATGGATCATTAACCAAGTTTCAACAAATATAAAAGGATTGAAGTTATATGAAATATAGCCTCTGAACACAAATTAAACTGGAGATCAATAACAAAAATATTTTTGAAAAAGACTCACATATTTGGAAATTACCAACTTTTAGATAAAGAAGAATTCACAAGAAGAATTAGAAAATATTCTGAAGACTGAAAATAACAATATTTGAAGGATGTTGCTAAAGAAGTTCTTGGAGGGAAACAGAGTATATAACACACACTAGAAAATAAGAAATGTCTCATTCAATGTTAGAAGCTTTTACCCAGAAACTAGAAAATAGAAGATAAAATTAAACTTACACAAAATTACAAAATAACAAAAACCAAGAATTAATAAAATGAAAACCAGAAAATTGATAAAAATTAATAAATCCCAAAACTGGTTCTTTGAAAAGATCAATAAAGTTGATAAACTTCAGTCCAAACTGATGAAGAAAAAAAAAAAAAAAGAGAGAGAAAACACCAATCATTAATATCAGAAGGAAAGGGAGATTTCACTCTTTTAGGCACTAAACGCATAACACAGGATTTTTATAAGTGACCTTAGGCCCACAAACTCAATGGGTTAGATGAAATGTGTGATTCGGTAACAAAATGCCACTAACTACAAGACTCACCCAAGAGGAAAAGATGACCTGAATAACCTTATATCTATTAAACATATAGGCATCATAGTAAAAACTTCTCAACAGAGAAAACTTGAGGCCCAGGCATCTTCACTAGTGAACTCCACCTAACATTTGAGCAGAAATATCAATTTTACACAATGTTCTCTAGAAACAGAAAAGGCAATAATCCCTGTTTTTTGATGGCTATTTTATCTGTTACCAAAACCAGAAAATAATGTAACAAGAATACTGTATTATAACAGTCCTCATGAACAGGAAAACAAATAAATAAAACTCCTTAACAAAATTTTAGCAAATGAATTCCAGAAAAATATGAAAAGAATAATACAACATGACTAACAGATTTACTAAAGCGATGCTAAGTTGATTTAACAGAGTAGTGTGCTGTTATATGTGTAACGGCAGGATCTAGAGGGAGGGAAAAAGAAAAACCAATTTGCACCATTTGACAATTTCCCTGGTGTAATTCTCACTATGGTCAATTTCCTTCTAACATTGCTGTTCATTTTACTAAATGCAGAGTTCAAAAAGGTGTGCACTCTCAGCATACCACTGGTTTAACATTTAAAAATCAATTCAAATAGGGGAAGGAGGAAAAGAAAAAGAGAGGGAGGCAAACCACAAGAGACTCTTAACTATAGAGAACAAAATGAGGGTTGCTGGAGGTGGGTAGATGAGACTTCATGTAATGAGAACAATGACATGTCAAGGAGAACTAAGACACTCTAGCAGGATGCTCTCCTGAATGCAGACATGTAAGTGACCCCAGGCTAGGCCATTTGGATCAGAAGATCTGACCAGTCAACCCCAAAATCACGAGAAATAACAAATTGCTGTTCTAAGCCACTAAATTTTGGGGTGTTTTGTTATGCAGCAATAAATAACTGAAACATACACAAAGGGAAGCCCTGTCCTTAGACAAATTAGACTACTCACATTTCCCATAAATTCTTTTTCATTTTGCTCATGTTTTTACTTCCTTCTGGAGTGTGCCTATTGAAATCCTATACATCCTTCAAGATGTTGAGATATTAAGTATTAAGCAAAGTGATAAAGGTAGCCTGTATTTCTACTATGTTTTGGCTTATCTTTCTTTACTTCTCACCAAGCAGAAAATCCCCCAGGATTTATGGTTATCTCTATTTTCATTAGCCAGCTGGAACTACAATATTGTATCATTATTTTACACCCAAGCGATTGTAAACTGTCGACATGCTAAGAAAACTGCTACTGTAGATGACTAAAGCTGTTTAGGAGTCCATTTTCTTCTTCAGCTATCTGGCTCCTGTAATAGGTGGAAAATGGACCCAATGATAATAATTACAGCAATCATTTTTTGAATGCATGCTGCACTGTGTTAAGCCCTTTACCTATGTAATCCAGGTATTCCAATTCTCAGCATTCTGTGGTTCCTGAAGGTGATCATCATCTAAAAGCTACCATGTTATTCTCCTGTTCTGGCTCCACTTACTTATGCCTCTGCTCACAAATCCACTTGGTGACATCTCACAGTGTTATTTCCCATCATGAAAATTCCAGTCCACACTAAGATTGCAATCTACTTATGTTCCCAAAATTTAGGACTCCGTGGTTTGAGATGCAAGAGGATGGCTGGGAAAAACAGCCTCCTACACAACTCTTTCCCATGCTTATTATCTGGGTCCTGAGACAGGTAAGTTTGTACAGAGAGTCTCCTAGATGATAAAAGTAATAATAATAATAGTATTAATAATTGACCAAGTGATTTACTTTTTAAAAAAATATTTATTTTTGAGAGAGAGAGAAAAAGAGAGAGAGGGTACATGAGCAGGGGCGGGGCGGAAAGATAGGAAGAGAGAATCCCAAGTAGGCTCCACACTCTCAGCACAGAGCCCAACACAGACTTGATCCCATGAACTGTGAGATCATAACCTGAGCTGAAATCAAAAGTTGGACGCTTAACCAACTGAGCCACCCGGTAGCCCCTAGCACTTTACTTTTTTTAACCACGGTTTCATTTAATGCATCCAGTACTTTGATGAACTGTACCAGTATCATCACTAATTCACAGATAGTAATGAAGAATTAGAAGGGTTATACTGCCCAAGATTAAATAAATTTCCAAGAAATTACATCAGATTTTTCTATTACTCCTGCAATCACTGGAGCGCAAATTCAGTTCAAGGAGCTTGATGGGTGCCCTATTCCATTCCATTTGCTCACCCAAGTTTGATTGCCGCCAGGCAATTTCAACCCATCCACAATTCTACCACCTCAGTTTTGTAACCAAAGTTCCTTTGTAAGAGAATAAAAACAAATATGGAGGAAAGGAGGATATGGAAGAGCTGTATCCAACTTAGCCAAAAAATGGCCCATCACATCTGCATTCTCTTGCTATTCTAGATGAATAAATACAATGTATAGGATTGTTAGCCTTGTTTGTATTTGACAGTTGAGGAAACTAACACTTAGCAGTGTTAAGCAATCTGTCCAAGCTCACAACGATATCATGTGATTTTGAGCAGAGTAATTAGGAGTGGAGTGTGAACTCATCATCAGTCTGTCATAATATCTCCTGGAGAAGGCTTTAGGGAAAGGGAAATATAATGAAACAGTTTACATGAACTATAAATTTCTAATATTTATTCTAAATAAAATCTCACATTTCTTGGCATTTGAACAAAGGGACTTTCAATAACTAGAGTTATGTCTTGAGACTTTCAATATATAGACAGATAACATGCAGAAATGGACAAGCAACCACTTAATCAATCAGCAGAAGTGTATCCATAAAAGCAAAGGTAATTTTACATTTAGGTTCCAACACTGGTTTTATAATTTCAGGTTTCTAGCAGGAAATGAGAGGAATGCCCTCTCATTTTCCCTCAGTGACTGAGAAGCCCATGCCCAGCACCAAATGCTGTATATACTCAGTTTCCTCAGAAAACACCACCCTAGCTGCTGCTTACTTTTCATATTAAAATACTCATCCAGGTGAGGTTTGTGCTCTAGGACAACTGGCTTAATTTTTATTGTATACTTATTAAGGGACAGTTTAACTTTTCAAAAGGAAAACTAGTGAGAATGGAAATAAATTAAGATGAAATAGAAGGTATTTACCAAGGCTAATATATTTATGAAGAAAGACTATGGTATACCTCCTAATTATGAAATTAGGTTTTATTTAAGTTGGCTAATGTTAATGCATTTCATATAAAATTGAATCCTAGAGCATACAGTTCAAGGTAGCAGATAAAACTTTATTTGATCCCTCTAAAAATACCATCAATGAAGATAGAGAAGATGGTTGAAACCTAGATTGATCAGGTTGTAATTTTTAGATTATACCATTCAACCCCTTTTAAAAATGTTTATTAAAAGCATTCCTTCTTTTCCCAACATATTCTTTCATATACAAGGCTAGTATTGTGAATCTGTTCATTTAGTTGGGTTTCTTAATATTGGGTAAAATAAGCATATTCAGAGATGAGGCTACATTATCATTTCATAGTTTTGGCATGGAGGGATACAATGGACAGAATGTTTGTTCCCTCCCAAAATTCATCAGTTGAAATCCTAACTCCCAGTGTGATGATACTAGGAGGTGGGGCCTTTGGGAAGTGGTCGGGTTTGAAAGTTGAGTCCTACTGAATGGGATTAATGCTCTTATAACCCTAACCCTAACCCTAACCCAAGAAAACCAGAGTTTTCTTGCCCTCTTTCCACCATGTAAGAATACAAGAAGTTGGCAATTTGAAACCAGAACTTGACACTGTTGACACCCTGTTTCTGACTTCTACCTCCAGGAATGTGTGGAATAAATTTCTGTTGCTTGTAAGCCACCTAGTTTATGGTCCTTTGATATAGCATCCCAAACTAAGACAAGACATAGGTTTTAGAATCATTGGTGAGAAAGGCTTATATTTCTGGTAGTCTCCAGCAAATGACACATATATTCTCTCATATTTAATTCTATAGCATAGAATTTGTAGATTATAATTTAATTAGATGAAGTGATCTACACAATATTTTTGATGAAAAATACCTTCTTGTAAGGAATTGCCTCCTTCACTAAGCTACACACATAAAGCCTCATAGTTTTAGCACTGGAAGGATAATTGCTAACTGGTGAGAAGCAGTTGGACTGAGTTATTCCACATCTGTTGTCCTTGAATTGTATTTTCAATACCCTTACTTGGTCCATTTAGTCCCCAGATATACACTGCCATTTTTTGTTTTTTTTTTTTTTTACAATTCTTATTCAAGCATGGGCACAGAATTTTACTCTTTGTTGTCCTTAGCATGGTTTAAAAAGAAAGGAATTTTCAACATTTTTACAAAATACTAAGGTACATACAGAGAGGACCGGCAGAAGATGGAGGCGTAGGAGGACACTGGGCTCCCCACGCGTCCTGCTGATCACTTAGATTCCACCTACACCTGCCTAAATAACACAGAAAACCGCCAGAGGACTAGCAGAACGGAGTCTCCGGAGCCAAGCACAGACGAGAGGACCACGGAAGAGGGTACGAAGGGCAGCGAGGCGGTGCGCGCTCCACGGACTGGCGGGAGGGAGCTGGAGAGGAGAGACGGCCTGCCGGCCAAGCAGAGCCCCCCCCCCCCAGTCTGCCTTGCAAAAGAGGAGGGGCCGGGCGGAGTGTGTTCCGACAGCAAGCGGGACTTGACATCCGGAAGGTTATAAGCTAACAGCTCTGCTCGGAGAACGGGAGGGCTGGAGGACAACGGGAGGGAGAGTTGTTGAACCCGGGACGACAGAACTCAGCTTGGCAGGGAACAAAGGCGCTCGCCAGCGCCATCTCCCTCGCCCATCCCCCAACCAAAATCCCAAAGGGAACCAGTTCCTGCCAGGGAACTTGCTTGCATCACGCAAACACCCAACGCTGCGCTTCTGTGGATCCATCCCTCCAGCGGGTCGGACTCCCTCCCGGTGCCTCAGGGCCCCTCCTGAAGTGGATCTCCGAAGGAAAAGTGAGCTGAGCCTACCCCTCCCGCCCCTGTGCACCTTGCC
The DNA here is from genome assembly GCF_022079265.1 of Lynx rufus. Taxonomy (NCBI): domain Eukaryota; kingdom Metazoa; phylum Chordata; class Mammalia; order Carnivora; family Felidae; genus Lynx; species Lynx rufus. The sequence continues at coordinate 65,741,855 of NW_025814834.1, forward strand.
GATGCACCTCAGCTAATACACCAGATCCCCAGCACCACAAGCCTGGCAGAGTGCAAGTAGCCCAGACGGGCCATGCCACCCCACAGTGAATCCCACGCCTAGGAGAGGGGAAGAGAAGGCACACACCAGTCTGAACTGTGGCCTCACCCACCAAAGCAAGTTATTCAAGACAGCACAGGGGAAGTGCCACTCCAGGGACTATCCAAAATGACGAAACGGAAGAATTCCCCTCAGAAAAACGTCAAGGAAATAACAACAGCTAACAAACTGATCAAAAATGATTTAAACAATATAACAGAAAGTGAATATAGAATAATAGTCATAAAATTAATCACTGGGCTTGAAAACAGTATAAAGGACAGCAGAGAATCTCTTGCTACAGAGATCAAGGGACTAAGGAACAGCCAGGAGGAGCTAAAAAAGGCTATCAATGAGCTGCAAAATAAAATGGAGACAACTACTGCTCAGATTGAAGAGGCAGAGGAGAGAATAGGTGAACTAGAAGATAAAATTATGGAAAGAGAAGAAGCTGAGAAAAAGAGAGATAAAAAAAAAATCCAGGAGTATGAGGGGAAAATTAGAGAACTAAGTGATGCACTAAAGAGAAATAATATATGCATAATTGGTATTCCAGAGGAGGAAGAGAGGGGGAAAGGTGCTGAAGGTTTACTTGAAGAAATAATAGCTGAGAACTTCCCTGAACTGGGGAAGGAAAAAGGCATTGAAATCCAAGAGGCACAGAGAACTCCCTTCAGACGTAAGTTGAATCGATCTTCTGCACGACATATCATAATGAAACTGGCAAAATACAAGGATGAAGAGAAAATTCTGAAAGCAACAAGGGATACACATGCCCTAACATATAAAGGGAGACCTAAAAGACTCGTGACTGATCTCTCTACTGAAACGTGGCAGGCCAGAAAGGAATGGCAAGAGATCTTCAATGTGATGAAGAGAAAAAATGTGCAGCCGAGAATTCTTTATCCAGCAAGTCTGTCATTTAGAATAGAAGGAGAGATAAAGGTCTTCCCAAACAAACAAAAACTGAAGGAATTCGTCACCACTAAACCAGCCCTACAAGAGATCCTAAGGGGGATCCTGTGAGACAAAGTACCAGAGACATCGCTACAAGCATGAAACCTACAGACATCACAATGACTCTAAACCCATATCTTTCTATAATAACATTGAATGTCAATGGACTAAATGTGCCAACCAAAAGACATAGGGTATCAGAATGGATAAAAAAAACAAGACCCATCTATTTGCTGTCTACAAGAGACTCATTTTAGACCTGAGGACACCTTCAGATTGAAAGTGAGGGGATGGAGAACTATCTATCCTGCTACTGGAAGTCAAAAGAAAGCTGGAGTAGCCATACTTATATCAGACAAACTAGACTTTAAATTAAAGGCTGTAACAAGAGATGAAGAAGGGCATTATATAATAATCACAGGGTCTATTAATCAGGAAGAGCTAACAATTATAAATGTCTATGCGCCGAATACGGGAGCCCACAAATATATAAAACAATTACTCACAAACATAAGCAACCGTATTGATAAGAATGTGGTAATTGCAGGGGACTTTAACACTCCACTTACAGAAATGGATAGATCATCTAGACACACGGTCAATAAAGAAACAAGGGCCCTGAATGAGACATTGGATCAGATGGACTTGACAGATATATTTAGAACTCTGCATCCCAAAGCGACAGAATATACTTTCTTCTCGAGTGCACATGGAACATTCTCCAAGATAGATCACATACAGGGTCACAAAACAGCCCTTCATAAGTTTACAAGAATTGAAATCATACCATGCATACTTTCAGACCACAATGCTATGAAGCTTGAAATCAACCACAGGAAAAAGTCTGGAAAACCTCCAAAAGCATGGAGGTTAAAGAACACCCTACTAAAGAATGAATGGGTCAATCAGGCAATTAGAGAAGACATTAAAAAATAGATGGAAACAAACGAAAATGAAAATACAACAATCCAAATGCTTTGGGACGCAGTGAAGGCAGTCCTGAGAGGAAAATACATTGCAATCCAGGCCTATCTCAAGAAACAAGTAAAATCCCAAATACAAAATCTAACAGCACACCTAAAGGAAATAGAAGCAGAACAGCAAAGGCAGCCTAAAACCAGCAGAAGAAGAGAAATAATAAAGATCAGAGCAAAAATAAACAATATAGAATCTAAAAAAACTGTAGAGCAGATCAACGAAACCAAGAGTTGGTTTTTTGAAAAAATAAACAAAATTGACAAACCTCTAGCCAGGCTTCTCAAAAAGAAAAGGGAGATGACCCAAATAGATAAAATCATGAATGAAAATGGAATTATTACAACCAATCCCTCAGAGATTCAAGCAATTATCAGGGAATACTATGAAAAATTATATGCCAACAAATTGGACAACCTGGAAGAAATGGACAAATTCCTAAACACCCACATACTTCCAAAACTCAATCAGGAGGAAATAAAAGCTTGAACAGACCCATAACCAGCGAAGAAATTGAATCAGTCATCAAAAATCTCCCAACAAATAAGAGTCCAGGACCAGATGGCTTCCCAGGGGAGTTCTACCAGACGTTTAAAGCAGAGATAATACCTATCCTTTTCAAGCTATTCCAAAAAATAGAAAGGGAAGGAAAACTTCCAGACTCATTCTATGAAGCCAGTATTGCTTTGATTCCTAAACCAGACAGTGACCCAGTAAAAAAAGAGAACTACAGGCCAATATCCCTGATGAATATGGATGCAAAAATTCTCAATAAGATACTAGCAAATCGAATTCAACAGCATATAAAAAGAATTATTCACCATGATCAAGTGGGATTCATTCCTGGGATGCAGGGCTGGTTCAACATTCGCAAACCAATCAACGTGATACATCACATTAATAAAAGGAAAGATAAGAACCGTATGATCCTGTCAATCGATGCAGAAAAGGACTTTGACAAAATTCAGCACCTTTCTTAATAAAAACCCTCGAGAAAGTCGGGATAGAAGGAACATACTTAAAGATCATCAAAGCCATTTATGAAAAGCCCACAGCTAACATCATCCTCAATGGGAAAAAACTGAGAGCTTTTTCCCTGAGATCAGGAATACGACAGGGATGTCCACTCTCACCGCTGTTGTTTAACATAGTGTTGGAAGTTCTAGCATCAGCAATCAGACAACAAAAGGAAATCAAAGGCATCAAAATTGGCAAAGATGAAGTTAAGCTTTCACTTTTTTCAGATGACATGATATTATACATGGAAAATCCGATAGACTCCACCAGAAGTCTGCTAGAACTGATACATGAATTTAGCAAAGTTGCAGGATACAAAATCAATGTACAGAAATCAGTTGCATTCTTATACACTAACAATGAAGCAACAGAAAGACAAATAAAGAAACTGATCCCATTCACAATTGCACCAAGAAGCATAAAATACCTAGGAATAAATGTAACCAAAGATGTAAAAGATCTGTATGCTGAAAACTATAGAAAGCTTATGAAGGAAATTGAAGAAGATACAAAGAAATGGAAAGACATTCCCTGCTCATGGATTGGAAGAATAAATATTGTCAAAATGTCAATACTACCCAAAGCTATCTACACATTCAATGCAACACCAATTAAAATTGCACCAGCATTCTTCTCGAAACTAGAACAAGCCAATCCTAAAATTCATATGGAACCACAAAAGGCCCCGAATAGCCAAAGTAATTTTAAAGAAGAAGACCAAAGCAGGAGGCATCACAATCCCAGACTGTAGCCTCTACTGCAAAGCTGTAATCATCAAGACAGCATAGTATTGGCACAAAAACAGACACATAGACCAATGGAATAGAACAGAAACCCCACAACTAGACCCACAAACATATGGCCAACTAATCTTTGACAAAGCAGGAAAGAATATTCAATGGAAAAAAGACAGTCTCTTTAACAAATGGTGCTGCGACAACTGGACAGCAACATGCAGAAGATTGAAACTAGACCACTTTCTCACACCATTCACAAAAATAAACTCAAAATGGATAAAGGACCTAAATGTGAGACAGGAAACCATCAAAACTCTAGAGGAGAAAGCAGGAAAAGACCTCTCTGACTTCAGCCGTAGCAATCTCTTACTTGACACATCCCCAAAGGCAAGGGAATTAAAAGCAAAAATGAATTACTGGGACCTTATGAAGATAAAAAGCTTCTGCACAGCAAAGGAAACAACCAACAAAACTAAAAGGCAACCAACGGAATGGGAAAAGATATTTGCAAATGACATATCGGACAAAGGGCTAGTATCCAAAATCTATAAAGAGCTCACCAAACTCCACACCTGAAAAACAAATAACCCAGTGAAGAAATGGGCAGAAAAAATGAATAGACAAAGAAGACATCTGGATGGCCAACAGGCACATGAAAAGATGCTCAATGTCACTCCTCATCAGGGAAATACAAATCAAAACCACACTCAGATATCACCTCACGCCAGTCAGAGTGGCCAAAATGAACAAATCAGGAGACTATAGATGCTGGCGAGGATGTGGAGAAACGGGAACCCTCTTGCACTGTTGGTGGGAATGCAAACTGGTGCAGCCACTCTGGAAAACAGTGTGGAGGTTCCTCAAAAAATTAAAAATAGACCTACCCTATGACCCAGCAATAGCATTGCTAGGAATTTACCCAAGGGATACAGGAGTACTGATGCATAGGGGCACTTGTACCCCAATGGTTATAGCAGCACTCTCAACAATAGCCAAATTATGGAAAGAGCCGAAATGTCCATCAACTGATGAATGGTTAAAAAAATTGTGGTTTATATACACAATGGAGTACTACGTGGCAATGAGAAAGAATGAAATATGGCCCTTGTAGCAATATGGATGGAACTGGAGAGTGTGATGCTAAGTGAAATAAGCCATACAGAGAAAGACAGATACCATATGGTTTCACTCTTATGTGGATCCTGAGAAACTTAACAGGAACCCATGGGGGAGGGGGAGGAAAAAAGAAAAAAAAAAAAAGAGGTTAGAGTGGGAGAGAGCCAAAGCATAAGAGACTGTTAAAAACTGAGAACAAACAGGGTTGATGGGGGGTGGGAGGGAGGAGAGGGTGGGTGATGGGCATTGAGGAGGGCACCTTTTGGGATGAGCACTGGGTGTTGTATGGAAAACAATTTGACAATAAACTTCATATATTGAAAAAAAAGACATGAAAATAGAAAGTGTCTTAAGCTTAGATGGGTTTCTGATTCTACCATAACTAGTTCAGTTTACCACAGATGCATGATTTAGTACAACTGGGCTCAGATATTAAAAGAACCCTACAGCTAGCTCAGATTGAAATTCAGATCCATAGAATTGTGAGGTAAATAATTGTTGTTTTTAAAACCAAGTTTTGAAATGTTTTTTTTAATATAACAAAAAGTAACTGTATCATTGTTCAGTTATTTTAATTCAGAAGGTAAATTCAAATATCAGTATCATCTTTTAAGTTCTATACGCACATAGATCAGACACAGAGGCAGGCAGACAGACACACACACACACACACACACACACACACACACACACACACAAACACAGGAGGGACAAAGAGAGTGACAGAGAGAGAGAGAGAGAGAGAGAGAGAGAGAATCATTGACAAAGATAATTTTCAGTTGGGCCTGGAAAATCACATATACTATCTTGCGAGTAATTCCAGTATGGTAAGTCAATAGTAATATAAAACATAATCCTGATAGAGAAGGGGAGCAGGGAAGGAAGACACAGAATCCGAAGCAGGCACCAGGCTCTGAGCTTTCAGCACAGAGCCTGACGTGGGGCTCAAACTCACAAACCACGAAATCATGATCTGAGCCTAAGTCAGACGCTCAGCTGACTGAGCCACCCAGGCGCCCCTAGAGACTTGTTTTTAATACCTTATAACTATTTTTGCTAAAGCATTAAACAACGATGTTAAGTGCCTTCTACCAAAGAATAGATTATTAACTATCAAAAACTGCAAAGCATCTATTGTAGTTGGTGTAGAAAATCAACACCGTTAAAACTAGAGATGCATAAGGATATGCATTTTTTAGTTGAATCTTTTTAATGTTTATTTATTTTTGAGAAAGAGAGAGCACAAGTTGGGGAGGGATAGAGAGAGAGGGAGACAGGATCCAAAGCAGGGTCTGCACTGACAGCAGAGAGCCCAAAGTGGGGCTCAAACTCAGGCACTGCGAGACCATGACCTCACTTGAAGTTGGACACTTAAGCGACTGCACCACTAGGCACCCCGTAGCTAAAATTGTGATAAAAACTATAATGGTAAAATTTTTGAAGGCAATCAATGCAAAATGTTATGTTGGCTATCTGGTCAAACATTAAGAGGTCACGCCATTACTGAATTTTAGTCTGTCAACTTTACTGGTGGAAACTACTACAACTATATTCTCAATATCTTTAGGAGAATTTCAAGTGCAAATACAAGGTAATTCTTGAACTATTATAGAGATAATTTCCCTGATATATTATTTCACTTAGCTATTCAAAATGTCACAATTTTTACTGTCTCTTTGCTCAGCTTACTTCTTACCAAGAACATTTGACTCTCCTTCATTGTTATTATCATGAGCACGTACTGAACAATGTGCTTTTGTTGTTTGATCTCTTGAGAAATAAGAGGGATGGGAGATGTCAAAGGTCAGTAATTATAAGATTCAAATTAAATGTTCAATGACCCTATTATTATAAAGAATTACTTAGGGTAAAACATGACAAATTATCAAAATTTGTATGAAATACTACTACAATGAAACAAGAAAATGTTTTGGTACAAAACTGTTGCTTCTTGTTGCTTTGCATATAATCGTGGGATTTATATAAAAGGACAGATTTTAACACTTGGTTTTCTGATACATACCACTTTTTATACTCACACCATAGTTGGTTCTGTGCATGATGCTTACATAGACAGACTAATAAAATAATCTATTGGGCCCTGTCCTCCTAAGGATTGGATTTTTAAGAACATACCAACAAGGAAAGACGCAAATGTTAGATGATAAACTAAAACATATTTGGACATCATATTTTGTCAAACTAATATAAAATAAGCTTATATCAAACATGTAACATGTATATGTATATGTGAATACATACACACATACATCTAAATATAGGCATGCAAGTAAATAACCACCAGTGTTTTTAATCTTTTAATGTGCTCCATATCATATTGGAGACTTAGATTCTCTTGGTTATATCTGTAAAGGGCATACTTTGGAAAAAAAAATTAGAAAATAAAATACAGAATTTATGCATTTGCATGAAAAAAACAGTGATAATATGAACACAATAATGATTGATGGGGACAAGAGATAGAAGAATGGGTGAGGGAGAATACCACTAGAGTAGAAACATCATGAGAAGCATCTTCTTGAACCACTGATAAATTGCCCTGCCTGGCCTGGTGTTCCACATAGGAACTCAATGTTTAAATATAAGGACCAATGCATTAACAGAAGAAAGCTTGGTCTTATTTTTGGACACCTAGACCAACATGTAATTTAATAAGCTAGCATTAAAAGGAGAAATTTTATACTAGATCTTTTAAGAAGGCTAGCTCCACTCAACATTGTATCTCTGTTAATCAGGTTATTTGGGTGTCAGAGCAGAAATAATGATTTTGTCTTTTGGGCCTCAGAAAACAATGAGACTAATGTTTCCACTGTCAATTATTTAAAAACAAATGGCATTTGATCAGAGAGTTTATTTTGTTGTACAGTGGTGTATGTGTCCTTTTTGTATATGTCCCAATTCTTTTTTTTAATGTTTATTTATTTTTGAGAGAGAGAGGCAGACTGCAAGCAGGGGGAGGGGCAGAGAGAGGGGAAGACACAGAATCAGAAGCAGGCTCCAGGCTCTGAGCTGTCAGCACAGAGCCCGACGCGGGGCTCGAACCCACGGACTGTGAGATCATGACCTGAGCTGAAGTCAGTCGCTTAACCAACTGAGCCACCCAGGCACCCCTGTCCCAATTTATTCTAATTTATTTCCAGCCCTACTATCCACAAATAAATAAATCACCATTTTACAAAATAAAAAGGACTATGAGGTAGATTCATGGAAGAAAATCATAGGTATTTTATACTAAATATGGTCTTATAGACTAACTGGTTCAAGTTAATCCTTTTATATTATGGATAGGATCAGATGCTGAGTGAACCACTTACATCATACGGTGAATTAATGGTATAAAAGCTATCTTCATTCCTACCTATCATGGGTATCATGCTCTTAGGGCAAGGCAAGGCATTAAATAAAATGAAGTATCATTAACTGATAGATTTTAATTGGATTAGATAACAGTTTAGGCACCATCTCTCCTTTGCTTAAAAATTGTCCATATAAATTTCTATATGATAATAATAATTTAATCTGAAATAAACTCTAAATATTGACAATTTTGTTATAGAGTATAAGGAGCAGTCACTTGGGCTTCCATTTTCTTATTTATATAAAAGAAGAAAATAGCATTTACTCTCCAAGGCCATTTTCATGATGAAATCTATTATCATACTGTACTGTAAATTTTTTTTCCTACTAGAAGGCAATGTCCTTGAGGGTAGGGTTTATGTTCTATTTTTTTGAAGTGCCTTTATATCATTAGCTTATGTTAGTCATTCTAGTTTTCAATTCTTAGTAATAAAATAACAAACCCAAAGTTTTCATCTTTAAGAGAAAAGAATCAACTTGATGAAATCATATTCATAGTAATTTTTATGAAGTCAAATTCATGGTAAGAAGCTACAAGGGCAATTTTTCAAGAAATAGATGTTCACTTGATATTCAAACTTAATGTCACCATTTGCTTACTAAGGGCGAATTCACAGAGAAAGACAATATAACTCATTTAAAGATTCATATGGTCATCACTGAAAATTTCTTCAAAGGTGCTTGCCAAAGTTTCTTAAGTAGACCACTTTTTGCATTAAAATATTTTATTATGAAATATTTTGACAAAATAGGTAAAAATGGATCATAATATACCATGCCCATAATAATATAACACCATGGTTTATTACATACTTACATTTTGCTATATTGTCTTAGGGTTTTTAAGAATGGATATGTTGTCTTAAAATGGATACATTTCAAAAATATTAAGTGAAAGAAGAAAGCTGTAAAAGGATATGTAAACTATAATATATATATATATATATATATATATATATATATGCCTCAAAACCCCACAATAATATCATCGATCATATTTAATTGATTTAACTGTGCATTCATTCGTTGAAAGTTGTTTTTTTTTAGGGCCCATTACGTTCAAGTTACTTTTATAACGTGGACAATGCAAAACACATAACCCAGAGTGTCTGTTACCAAAGAACTTACAATAAATTAATGTAGGTGACACAAACACTATTAATGGTAAGGAAATTTAGAAGAAAAATACATGCATAAAGACACAAATAAGTATCTCACAGTTTTAGGATCTGATGGATTGTTTCTGGCTAGTGTGAGATATAGAAGGCTTCATGAAATTCTCAAACTACCTGGTAGAAGAGGTGAGATTTTTGTCTGGGTTTTAAAGGAAGTCTGGGAAGTGCACATATGAGGATGAAAGGCAATGACCAGTATGAAATATGGCTTTGAGAGAAGAAGGCATTAGATGCTTTCCATGAACAGAGAGGAGTCTGGGTTTAATTGGTGCCTAGAGTGCCTGAAGAGGAATTGTGAGAGTTTAGAAAAACAAAAGAACTGTGTATGCATTAGGGAAGTTTAAATTACAGGATAGAATGCTTGAATTCATTACAATGGACAGTAGAGCATCATTTCGGTGGTTCTGTGCATCTCCTTTAAGCCTCTTCCCCACTGTCCAACAAGGCAGCTAGAGCAATTATACAATATTGGCAGATGCTCAATGTTTATATTGATATTTATAGAGTCAGTCTTAAACCACTTTTCCCACTCACATCTTCTTCTGTTTCACCTCTGCTTAATCCTTTTGGTTCCACTAATAACTTGATTTTACCAGATTCTAACTTTTGGTTCAATTCTCTCCGTTTCCCTAAGTTTTCTCTTCGGTGGTATGATGTTTGAGAAAAACTCCAGAAGTTTTCGTCCCTTAGACTGCTCTCTCCAGCACTCCCTGCTTGGTGCCATCAGGTCCAGGGTGTATCTTCCATTCCAACAACTCTATGCCAAAGTACCACTTCATTGGTTTCACTTGGATAAAGAAATAGATAAGCAATGGAGCTAACTATATTTATATTGCTTACATTTTCAAATGTGTGTTAATTAGAGCTCTTGTTTCACAGATATCATATGACCATCATGTAAATCTGATAACCAACTAGTTTGGAGAGACTTGCACATTTAGATTGAATCACTGCTAAAATCCCATCTATATCACTGGACCATGCTTTGCCATATGTAACAGCTGAAGGGTAGCTTGTACTTCAAAATGACAGCTCAGGTTTGTGGCAATTACTCCATCACTAGTCACATTAGGAACAATAAGAAAGCGAAAAATCAAGTAAATTGGCAACTGGCTTTCAAAGCAAATAGTACACTAGTCTGCATAGTTAAGACAGATGCTGCTAAAATTTCAAATATTGAAGTGGAAAAAAGTCCCATCTAACTAGAATGTGTGGCACCTCAGCTAGCATCCAAAACTAATTCCTGAAATAGTTTCTTACAAATCAAAGCCTGAGGGAATGTGGAATCTTAAATCCTTCATCTTGTAAATAGCAGCCATAGCAGAAACAAAACAAAGACTACTATGTTCATCATGGGCTCCCAGAAGGAAATTGTCTACCACATAGTTTCCATTACTACTTTTACTTTGTCTCACACTATCATTTTTCATTTGTCTTCTTTAACATTTATTTATTTTTGAGACAGAGACAGAGACAGAGTATGAATGGGGGAGGGTCAGAGAGAGAGGGAGACACAGAATCTGAAACAGGCTCCAGGCTCTGAGCTGTCAGCACAGAGCCCGATGTGGGGCTCAAACTCATTGGCCGCAAGATCATGACCTGAGCCGAAGTCGGACGCTCAACCAACTGACCCACTCAGGCGCCCCCATTTGTCTTCTAATTCTGGTTTTCTCTTCCTTAAAATGAATTGGTACTTGAAAAGAATTAGTATTTCCCAAAAAGTGTCCAGCAAAAACACCAGATATAAAGTAAAAGGTAATTCATTCTAATTTTCTTTATTATGGATGTGAAAAGATTAATTGCTGGGCTAAATATTTCCAGTAGATGGGCAAAGAAGATATAAATTTAAGATTCATGAAAGGGTTTTAACAGATTGTGAACTGAGGAAAGGGTAAGTTAAACCATGCATTTTTTAATTATGTGATTTTTCTGTGTAGTCTCCATTATTTGTAAAATACATCTATGAAACAAACAATAAGTAGTTAAGAAATATAAACTATGGCAGTCTGTCCTATTAACATTTTATTTTTTAAAACATAAGCAAAGCAAATCTAATATTGTTCTTCAGCTAAATATAATGTTTTCATTTTCTAAGTAAACAAAATACAAAATTTTAAAATAAAAAATATATAATATAATATAATATAATATAATATAATATAATATAATATATCAAAAGACACTTCAATTCTGCCCAAGATGGCAAAGCTTGCATCAGACCAATAATGACACTAAGAACAACTAACAAAGACCAAGAAAACATAAGTCTGTTTGAAGACATCTTAGACTCAGACATCCAAACAGCCAGAAATAGAGAAATAAATGGGACAGAGAGAGAGAGAGAATGAGAGAGAGAGAGAGACAGAGAGACAGAGGGAGACAGAGAGACAGAGAGAGAAAGAGAGAGAGAGAGAAGTGTGCGTATGTGTGTGTGGGGGGGGGGGAGATTTAGAAAGTAACTAAATTTGCTTGCTAATTTTCCCTTCCATTCATTTGCCTACTTTTAGTTTAGAACAGGCAGCCAAGGAGCTGAACAGAAGGAAGCAGCTAAGAGGCTGAGAGACCAGTAGGACTTGCAGTAATCTCACAATTCTGGGCAGGAAAAAAAAATAGAACTCATGGATATGAAAGCAGCCAGAATTTCATGCAAACATCATGAAGGAAAGGGTACTTACACAGAAATAAGACTCTTTTCCAGTTTGCATATCAAAATAGAGAAGTAGAATATAATCTGAAGTACAGAAAATAAAAATAAATTGCAGAAAAAAGTCATAAGAGATATATTGATCACAGTAAATATACATTTGCTTACATAAGTGAGGCCCATCAGGGAGGCTAGAGGGAATGGATTAGAAATAATATTAGAAAGAAACTGGTAAGAATTTTACCAACTACTGATTGAAGAAATTCTAGACCCTTAACTGATATTAATGTAAAGAAAACCATATCTAGGAATATCAGAGTAAAAATATTTAAAAACAAAGGCAAAGATTTAAAATAAGGTAGAAAAAGGAAAGATAAATTCTAAAGGATCCTCATTAGGTTGATTGCTGATGTCTCAAAAGAACAATGGAGACCAGATGTCAATGGAATACTGTCTTTAATGTGATAAGAGAAAATAATTGCCTCTCTAAAACTCAATATACAGGGAAAACATTATTTAATACTAAAAGCAGTTGAAAAATACCTCCAAACACCCTTCCTTCCCCCAACCCAAATTCTAAGGATTTGTCACCATCTATCAAAACCAAAAGTGGTACTAAGAAGAATTCTTTAGGAAGAAGAAAAACTAGTGTGGACAGAAATATGAGAATGCAGGAAAAGTAGAAAGAGAAGAAAAAAGGTTAATGTTTGAGGGAAAAAAATATTACATGATTACACCAATAAAAATAGTGACTTGTGGGGTATAAAATACATTTTAAAAACATATTAAAATAACAAATACTTCATAAATAGAAGTCTATTCCAGGAATTACCTGGTAACTTAGCATTCAAATAAAAATCAGGGCACCTGGGTGGCTCAGTCGGTTAAGTGTCCAACTTTGGCCTCAGGTCATGATCTTGTGGTTTGTGAGTTCAAGCTCTGCTTTGGGCTCTGTGCTGACAGCTGGGAGCCTGGAACCTGCTTCAGATTCTGTGTCTCCCTCTCTCTCTGTTCCTTCCCCACTTGTGCTCTGTCTCTCTCTGTCTCTCAAAAATGAATAAATGTAAAAAAAAAATTTAAATCAATGAAGTTGACTAAATTAATAATTTAAAACGGAAAATTATGTGATAAAATGTCAACCCTCATTTATGATAAAAAGTCTTAACAAGAATTGAATGACAAAATAGCATAAAGTAATCATAAGTATTTAGCAAAAACCTATAGCAAACATCACACTTAATGGTGAAATATTTAAAGCCTTCCCTCCTGAGATAAGGCATGAGATAAGAATGCAGTTATAATTCCTTCTTTACAATGTTGTACTAGAGGTTCTAGCCAATGCCTTAAGGCAAGAAAAAAATGTATAGGATGGAGAAAAAAAGAGAACTATAATTTTTCATAGACAACAATTTTACATGTAGAAAAAATTTTTAAAATCTACAGACTAATTTGAATTTAGCAAATTGTGGGGATATGCAAAATATATACCCCAAATCAATATATTACATGATAACAATTTCCAAAAGAATTACAGAAGGCAATTTAAATAAACTTATCCTTTACAATAACATTAAAAACATCATATACCTAGCAATAATTCTACCAAAAGATGTGGAAGACAGAGAAAATTTCATAGAAATATTGCAAAAAAATTAAAGATGACCCAAATGAAAGAAGATATGTATACCATGTTTGCAATACGGAAGATTCAATATTATAAAGATACATATTCTCACCAAATTGCTATACATCAAATGCAATACCCAAAACACTCTGAGCAGGAAGTGTTTTGTGTGTGTGTGTGTGTGTGTGTGTGTGTGTGTAAGATGGAGAGAGACAGGGAAAATATTTTTCTTTTATAATCACTACATATGGAGGCATTTTGTTATACCACAAGAGATAACTAATATGGCAAACTAATTTAAATTTTACCACCTAATACTGGTGTGAATTTGGGAAAATCATGTAAATTCTCTAATCTTGCATTCTCTATAACATAAGATATCTAAAGTCTCCTTCAGATCTGAAAATAATGCATGGGTTTTAGATAAATGTTTCAAAAGTTGAGGCATTATTCAGTTGAATTAATGGTCCTTATGTATTGCTGAGACATATTTCTCTCTAAGCTTTCTTTTAAATTTTTCTTAAATTTTAGGGAGGCTCTTAGAGGTTCATGCACGGTTGAGGGAATCAACCAAGAAGTCCTCAAGAATATAGTGGGCTGGATTGGAGGGAAGATGGCGGCGTAGGAGGACGCTGGGCTCACCGCGCTTCCTGCTGATCACTTAGATTCCACCTACACCTGCCTAAATAACCCAGAAAACTGCCAGAGGATTAGCAGAACGGAGTCGCCAGACCCAAGCGCAGACGAGAGGCCCATGGAGGAGGGGCCCCTCCTGAAGTGGATCACCTAAGGAGAAGCGAGCTAAGCCTGCCCCCCTGCCGCCGTGCACCTTGCCTACCCACCCCAGCTAATACGCCAGATCCCCAGCATCACAAGCCTGGCAGTGTGCAAGTAGCCCAGACGGGCCACACCACCCCACAGTGAATCCTGCCCCTAGGAGAGGGGAAGAGAAGGCACACACCAGTCTGACTGTGGCCCCAGCAGTGGGCTGGGGGCAGACATCAGGTCAGACTGCGGCCCCGCCCACCAACTCCAGTTATACACCACAGCACAGGGGAAGTGCCCTGCAGGCCCTCACCACACCAGGGACTATCCAAAATGACCAAGCGGAAGAATTCCCCTCAGAAGAATCTCCAGGAAATAACAACAGCTAATGAGCTGATCAAAAAGGATTTAAATAATATAACAGAAAGTGAATTTAGAATAATGGTCATAAAATTAATCGCTGGGCTTGAAAACAGTATACAGGACAGCAGAGAATCTCTTGCTACAGAGATCAAGGGACTAAGGAACAGTCACGAGGAGCTGAAAAACGCTTTAAAGGAAATGCAAAACAAAATGGAAACCACCACAGCTCGGATGGAAGAGGCAGAGGAGAGAATAGGTGAACTAGAAGATAAAGTTATGGAAAAAGAGGAAGCTGAGAGAAAGAGAGATAAAAAAATCCAGGAGTATGAGGGAAAAATTAGAGAAGTGATACACTAAAAAGAAATAATATACGCATAATTGGTATCCCAGAGGAGGAAGAGAGAGGGAAAGGTGCTGAAGGGGTACTTGAAGAAATAATAGCTGAGAACTTCCCTGAACTGGGGAAGGAAAAAGGCATTGAAATCCAAGAGGCACAGAGAACTCCCTTCAGACATAACTTGAATCGATCTTCTGCACGACATATCATAGTGAAACTGGCAAAATACAAGGATAAAGAGAAAATTCTGAAAGCAGCAAGGGGTAAACGTGCCCTCACATATAAAGGGAGACCTATAAGACTCGTGACTGATCTCTCTTTTGAAACTTGGCAGGCCAGAAAGAATTGGCACGAGATTTTCAGGGTGCTAGACAGAAAAAATATGCAGCCGAGAATCCTTTATCCAGCAAGTCTGTCATTTAGAATACAAGGGGAGATAAAGGTCTTCCCAAACAAACAAAAACTGAAGGAATTTGTCACCACTAAACCAGCCCTACAAGAGATCCTAAGGGGGACCCTGTGAGACAAAGTACCAGAGACATCACTACAAGCATAAAACATACAGACATCACAATGACTCTAAACCCGTATCTTTCTATAATAACACTGAATGTAAATGGATTAAATGCGCCAACCAAAAGACATAGGGTATCAGAATGGATAAAAAAACAAGACCCATCTATTTGCTGTCTACAAGAGACTCATTTTAGACCTGAGGACACCTTTAGATTGAGAGTGAGGGGATGGAGAACTATCTATCATGCTACTGGAAGCCAAAAGAAAGCTGGAGTAGCCATACTTATATCAGACAAACTAGACTTTAAATTAAAGGCTGTAACAAGAGATGAAGAAGGACATTATATAATAGTTACAGGGTCTATCCATCAGGAAGAGCTAACAATTATAAATCTCTATGCGCCAAATACCGGAGCCCCCAAATATATAAAACAATTACTGATAAACATAAGCAACCTTATTGATAAGAACGTGGTAATTGCAGGGGACTTTAATACCCCACTTACAGAAATGGATAGATCATCTAGACACACGGTCAATAAAGAAACAAGGGCCCTGAATGAGACATTGGATCAGATGGACTTGACAGATATATTTAGAACTCTGCATCCCAAAGCAACAGAATATACTTTCTTCTCGAGTGCACATGGAACATTCTCCAAGATAGATCATATACTGGGTCACAAAACAGCCCTTCATAAGTTTACAAGAATTGAAATTATACCATGCATACTTTCAGACCACAATGCTATGAAGCTTGAAATCAACCACAGGAAAAAGTCTGGAAAACCTCCAAAAGCATGGAGGTTAAAGAACACCCTACTAACGAATGAGTGGGTCAACCAGGCAATTAGAGAAGAAATCAAAAAATATATGGAAACAAACGAAAATGAAAATACAACAATCCAAATGCTTTGGGACGCAGCGAAGGCAGTCCTGAGAGGAAAATACATTGCAATCCAGGCCTATCTCAAGAAACAAGAAAAATCCCAAATACAAAATCTAACAGCACACCTAAAGGAAATAGAAGCAGAACAGCAAAGGCAGCCTAAACCCAGCAGAAGAAGAGAAATAATAAAGATCAGAGCAGAAATAAACAATATAGAATCTAAAAAAACTGTAGAGCAGATCAACGAAACCAAGAGTTGGTTTTTTGAAAAAATAAACAAAATTGACAAACCTCTAGCCAGGCTTCTCAAAAAGAAAAGGGAGATGACCCAAATAGATAAAATCATGAATGAAAATGGAATTATTACAACCAATCCCTCAGAGATACAAACAATTATCAGGGAATACTATGAAAAATTATATGCCAACAAATTGGACAACCTGGAAGAAATGGACAAATTCCTGAACACCCACACTCTTCCAAAACTCAATCAGGAGGAAATAGAAAGCTTGAACAGACCCATAACCAGTGAAGAAATTGAATCGGTTATCAAAAATCTCCCAACAAATAAGAGTCCAGGACCAGATGGCTTCTCAGGGGAGTTCTACCAGACGTTTAAAGCAGAGATAATACCTATCCTTCTCAAGCTATTCCAAGAAACAGAAAGGGAAGGAAAACTTCCAGACTCATTCTATGAAGCCAGTATTACTTTGATTCCTAAACCCGACAGAGACCCAGTAAAAAAAGAGAACTACAGGCCAATATCCCTGATGAATATGGATGCCAAAATTCTCAATAAGATACTAGCAAATCGAATTCAACAGCATATACAAAGAATTATTCACCATGATCAAGTGGGATTCATTCCTGGGATGCAGGGCTGGTTCAACATTCGCAAATCAATCAACGTGATACATCACATTAACAAAAAAAAAGAGAAGAACCATATGATCCTGTCAATCGATGCAGAAAAGGCCTTTGACAAAATCCAGCACCCTTTCTTAATAAAAACCCTTGAGAAAGTCGGGATAGAAGGAACATACTTAAAGATCATAAAAGCCATTTATGAAAAGCCCACAGCTAACATCATCCTCAACAGGGAAAAACTGAGAGCTTTTTCCCTGAGATCAGAAACACGACAGGGATGCCCACTCTCACCGCTGTTGTTTAACATAGTGCTGGAAGTTCTAGCATCAGCAATCAGACAACAAAAGGAAATCAAAGGCATCAAAATTGGCAAAGATGAAGTCAAGCTTTCGCTTTTTGCAGATGACATGATATTATACATGGAAAATCCGATAGACTCCACCAAAAGTCTGCTAGAACTGATACATGAATTCAGCAAAGTTGCAGGATACAAAATCAATGTACAGAAATCAGTTGCATTCTTATACACTAACAACGAAGCCACAGAAAGACAAATAAAGAAACTGATCCCATTCACAATTGCACCAAGAAGCATAAAATACCTAGGAATAAATCTAACCAAAGATGTAAAGGATCTGTATGCTGAAAACTATAGAAAGCTTATGAAGGTAATTGAAGAAGATTTAAAGAAATGGAAAGACATTCCCTGCTCATGGATTGGAAAAATAAATATTGTCAAAATGTCAATACTACCCAAAGCTATCTACACATTCAATGCAATCCCAATCAAAATTGCACCAGCATTCTTCTCGAAACTAGAACAAGCAATCCTAAAATTCATATGGAACCACAAAAGGCCCCGAATAGCCAAAGGAATTTTGAAGAAGAAGACCAAAGCAGGAGGCATCACAATCCCAGACTTTAGCCTCTACTACAAAGCTGTAATCATTAAGACAGCACGGTATTGGCACAAAAACAGACACATAGACCAATGGAATAAAATAGAAACCCCAGAACTAGACCCACAAACGTATGGCCAACTCATCTTTGACAAAGCAGGAAAGAACATCCAATGGAAAAAAGACAGCCTCTTTAACAAATGGTGCTGGGAGAACTGGACAGCAACATGCAGAAGGTTGAAACTAGACCACTTTCTCACACCATTTACAAAAATAAACTCAAAATGGATAAAGGACCTAAATGTGAGACAGGAAACCGTCAAAACCTTAGAGGAGAAAGCAGGAAAAGACCTCTCTGACCTCAGCCGTAGCAATCTCTTACTTGACACATCCCCAAAGGCAAGGGAATTAAAAGCAAAAGTGAATTACTGGGACCTTATGAAGATAAAAAGCTTCTGCACAGCAAAGGAAACAACCAACAAAACTAAAAGGCAACCAACGGAATGGGAAAAGATATTTGCAAATGACATATCGGACAAAGGGCTAGTATCTAAAATCTATAAAGAGCTCACCAAACTCCACACCCGAAAAACAAATAACCCAGTGAAGAAATGGGCAGAAAACATGAATAGACACTTCTCTAAAGATGACATCCAGATGGCCAACAGGCACATGAAAAGATGTTCAGCGTCGCTCCTTATCAGGGAAATACAAATCAAAACCACACTCAGGTATCACCTCACGCCAGTCAGAGTGGCCAAAATGAACAAATCAGGAGACTATAGATGCTGGCGAGGATGTGGAGAAACAGGAACCCTCTTGCACTGTTGGTGGGAATGCAAATTGGTGCAGCCGCTCTGGAAAGCAGTGTGGAGGTTCCTCAGAAAATTAAAAATAGACCTACCCTATGACCCAGCAATAGCACTGCTAGGAATTTACCCAAGGGATACAGGAGTACTGATGCATAGGGGCACTTGTACCCCAATGTTCATAGCAGCACTCTCAACAATAGCCAAATGATGGAAAGAGCCTAAATGTCCATCAACTGATGAATGGATAAAGAAATTGTGGTTTATATACACAATGGAATACTACGTGGCAATGAGAAAAAATGAAATATGGCCTTTTGTAGCAACGTGGATGGAACTGGAGAGTGTGATGCTAAGTGAAATAAGCCATACAGAGAAAGACAGATACCATATGGTTTCACTCTTATGTGGATCCTGAGAAACTTAACAGGAACCCACGGGGGAGGGAAAGGAAAAAAAAAAAAAAAAAGGACGTTAGAGTGGGAGAGAGCCAAAGCATAAGAGACTGTTAAAAACTGAGAACAAACTGAGGGTTGATGGGGGGTGGGAGGGAGGGGAGGGTGGGTGATGGGTATTGAGGAGGGCACCTTTTGGGATGAGCACTGGGTGTTGTATGGAAACCAATTTGTCAATAAATTTCATATATATATAAAAAAAAAAGAATATAGTGGGCTGAAAAAAAAAATTTTAGGGAGGAGGGGGAGGGGGAAGAAGGGGGAAAAAATCTTAAGCAGGCTCCCCACTCAGAGCAGAGCTGCATGTGGGGCTTGATCCAATAACCCTGGGATCATGACCTGAGCTGAAACGGAGAGTCAGTCACTCAACTGACTGAGCCACCCAGGCAACTCTAAGCTTTTTTTTTAAAACATCTTAAACTGAATGACTTTTTAAAAAAATATTTAATGTTTATTTATTTTTGATAGACTGAGTGTGAATGGGGTAGGGGCAGAGAGAGAGGGAGACACAGAATCTGAAGCAGGCTCCAGGGTCTGAGCTGTTAGCACAGAGCCTGACACGGGACTCGAACTCACGAACTGTGAGATCATGACCCGAGCTGAAGTAGGAGGCTTAACCAACTGAGCCACCCAGGCACCCCAAACTGAATGTTGTTGTAAGCAGGTAAGTCATATAAGAAGTTTTTCTATTTCAATACCTACTCGTGTATGTTTCTACAGTCTTAATTCTATCTTAGTGATAAAGCAAGGTCATCAGTGTTTTAAGTGTTCTATCTTCAAAGTAAATATATTGTACAGCATAGTGTCTTCACTGAAATAATTCAAGGATTTATTTTATAATATAATGTATTTATTATAATCATCAAGGTTTTCCTTTGTTTCATCTATTTCCCAACCAGTGTGGCTTACAAAAAAAAAATCTCTCCCCGCTAAACTCACAGTATTTATTATAATATGGACCATTCAAGTGGGCATTTTCCATATTCTGCCTTAAGTCTTCAGATGTTTATGTCTTGTCTCAAACTGTATGATCTCTGAACAAAAAATTGTATGATCTTTGAGAGTAAAGTCCAAATTCTATATGACTTTGTATCTTTCATAACACCTAGGTGTTAACGTACATAGAAGCTGCTCAATAAAAATACTTAATGATAAATTACTTTTTCATTAATGCTTAGAATCTTTCAAAGCTTATTATTAGTAGGAGTACTGGCTTCACAATTTAATTTACATTTGCCCTATTAAAATCATCACAGGATGAGAGCTAATTACATATATATTTTGGTTATAAGGAGATAGTATGAAGGTATTTGTATCACTAGCTATAACAAAAAAAGTTCCATTTCTGGAACTTGTATTAATCAGAGCTCAAGATCTGCTAATTTTGTAATTAAAAATGGGCAGGTTAATGTCTTTCATAAATTTTAGTATTCACAGTCATAATATTAAGCAATACTATAGATCTGAATCTATTATGGTAAAATAATACCAAGATTGGTTCGGTTTGGTTACGTGGGGATAGGAAAATTAAACTAACTTAAAAAAAACTATTAAATAAAAGAACACTTCTAGTCATAATGGATTTTTAAGTTTGTATTTATTCATTCCTCTAAATTCGCTCTGCCTCATTGACTTCATTACTGAACCTTGTAGGAGTAATCATATTCACAATGATTCAAAAGTGCTTTTGCATGGCTATAGACTTATCAGAATAAATGCTTGGCCAATCAGAGCTGACATTAACCATAAAAAAAGTGGTGCATGCCATTGTCAGCTCTGTTTTGTAATTAATACCAATGTCTAAAATTTTGTTGAATCTTTCATTAGTTGTATTAGTTTATTAATTCTATTGATATTTTAGGTAGACATACATATCATCAGGGAATGAATTTTTCATTTCCTTTCTAATTTTTACCTTTCTAATTTACTTTTCTTTCTTTATAATAATATTGTTCTAAATCTGTAATACTATGTTCAATAGTAGTTGAGCTGTAGAGGTCCTGCTGTTACAGGAATTTCATTAATATGTTTTCACTAAGTATTGAGCTTCTTCATTAATTAGAAAATTTCTTTCTGTTTAAAATTTGCTGACTTTTAAAATATTAAATAGGGGCACCAGGGTGGCTCAATAGGTTAAGCATCCAATTCTTGAATTCAGCTCAGGTCATGATCTCACAATTTTCGAGATAAAGCCCTGCTTTGGGCTGTGTGTTGACAGCATGGAGCCTGCTTGGAATTCTGTCTCTCCCTCTCTCTCTGCCTCTCACCTGCTTGCATGTTCTCTCTCTCTCTCTAATAAATAAACTTCAAAAAGTATTAAATAGATGTTAAACATCACACAATTCTTTCAAAAATGTATTGAGAAAATCATGTGATTATCTTCTTTCAGTTTACTTCATTGCTATACATAGCAACTCATTTTATAGAACATACCACACTTTATCATTCACTTACTAAAAAAGTATTTGGATTGTTTCTATTGTTACTATTACAGAGGGTGCTGTTGTTAGCATGGATGTATATCTTTGGGGGGGGGCATGTGTGAGAGTTTTTAGTGTATATTTACCTGTATGTGAAATTATTTGGTTACAAGTTAGGAGTCTCTTCAAACTAAATATATAGTATCAAATTGTTATCCAATATGTTACTACAATTTAAAATTAGCAGCTACCCAAGCATATAAATTAGAATATAATGTAAATGTGTAAACTTTTTTTTTTTTTGTAGCTCCCATCATCTGCAGGAAAAAGTACAAATAATCAGTATAATGTTGTACAAGGTCTTTCTCTCCGAGTCTACCAACCTTGGCTTTCACTATCTCTACTCCTCCCTATCCCATGTTCTTGCCAAGCCATATTTTTTGTGGAATCTTTTATATTGCTATCTTCCTGGAATCCCCTTCCCTCAACCATCTAGCTATAGGAATGAGTTTTCTTTAACTTCTTCTACATAGACATGATTGTTCTTTTCTATGCAATTTACTTTTGATCTTCATAATTATTTGCTTCCTTGACCTCGTTGCCTCTTACACCTGAATTTTGAGTTTCTACATCTTTCTACACAAAGAAAAAACATCTTTATGTTTTCCTTACAATGACTTGCAGTGTCTGGCATATAGCAAATAACACTGTTGAATAAATGAGCGGATAATTGAATAAATGAATGGGTGAACATAAGAAAATTAGGGGGCTTTATAAACAAGGACAGGAAAACCACTGAAACAAGTGTATTTTTCTCACAAAGGTTAGGATTTGCCAAAGTTAAATTTATTGTTGCTCTTTAGAATTGTCTTTATTTTGTAACAAGCCCTTCATCTGTTGAGTTTAGGTGCACACATGTGTGTGTATATCTTCCAAATCAGGTTTTTGTCAAGATCAAATCAAATAACACAGTGAATATTTCTAGGAAAAGTATTATATAAAAGTCATTCAAGGAATTACTATTTTTATACTGAAAATAAGTTTTGTAGGAAAATTTGGTGTGTTCAACTATCTTGATTTCATTATGAATAGAAATTTGATCAAACATGTCAGTACATTTTGTTTTGTTTTGTTTTGTGTTTCAGTGATTTGATTAAAACAAGTGGCTCCACATAGATTTATTCTGTGTACATACAACTACATACACAATTCTTAAATCCCTATCAATGCTTTAATATTCTGAGTTTTACAACCAGACTAATCAAAGTTTCCAAGATCATGAGGATCATGATGATCATGACACAAACAATTATCTAAAAATCATTAAGATTACATTTCAGGTCATTAGTATGAATATAATGAAGACGCTTATTTAAAAATTAAATAATAAATATTAGCATTAATTATTCTAGGTTTACTATTGTACAATAGAAAATGAAAGAAAAGCAAGAAAGGGGGTTTTCTCATTAATTTTATGTCCTATTTTAATAATGAAAATTAAAAAAATTAAAAATGAGGATTGTTCTAAATAGAATTTCTGGCTAAGGGCTCAATCTTAATATATAGGATAATTCTTACATCCAATATTCATGGACTTTAATGGCCATTTAATGGACTATCATCTTATGGATACTGATTGGAACAAGATAGAAATAAAGTATGTCATAAAAAGTTTGTATTTACACAATAAGTAAGGCATACTTTACTGATTTTTATGGCTTCTTTGAGCTTCATTAACAATTGAGGAGATAATGTAAACAAGAAAATTGCTAAATTTACATATTCCTAAATCAAGGTGTTTATAAACAGCAGCAACTTTGAACTATACAGATAGCAAAGCAAGAAATTAAAATTTTCCACTTAAAAATTCTTGCAACTCTAGGCGCAACTTAAAAATTCTTGCAACTCTAGGTGGCTGTTGCTTAAGCAACCAACTCTTGATTTCAGATCAGGTCATAACTTCATGGTTCGTAAGATTGAGCACCACGTTGGGCCCTGTGCTGACAGCATGAGGCCTAATTGGGATTCTCTCTCTCCCACTCTCTCTGCTCTTCCCCAGTTCATGCTCATGCTCTCTCTCTCAAAAATAAATATTTACAAAAATAAAAAATAGGGGCACCTGGGTGGCTCAGTCAGTTAAGCATCTGATTCTTGATTTTGGTTTAGGTCATGATCTTACAGTATTTGAGTTCGATCCCTACATCAGGCTCTGTGCTGACAGTGCAGAGCCTGCTTGGGATTCTCTTTTCTCTCTCTCCCTGAACCTCCCCTGCTCACTCTCACCGTCTCTCTCTCAAAATTAAATGAACTTAAAAGTAAATAAAATAAAAAATAAAAAATAAATAAAAATTCTTACAACTCCAAAGGAAAACACTGTCAAACATTACTTAGCCAATGTCAATTATTTGAGATTTATTAAATAAAGTAAAAATATTTGTATTGAAAACGCTTCTATACACAAACTGACACCCTTTGGCAAATTGCTCTTTTCTGTAAATATTACCAAACATTAAATTTCATCCACTTGCTATTTTAATTTAATTTACTTTTGTTAATTTTCTACTTTAAAAAAAGATAATGCTGATTGAAGAAAATTGTAAAATATAGAAAAATTTTATGAAAAAATAAAGATCATCAATGATCTCAAAATTTAGAAATAATGATGCTTGCTTTTTTGATGTAATTGCAAATTTGGCTTGTTGCCAACATTATAGATTTACATTTTCATAGAGTTAAGATAATTTTCTACATACAGTCTTATATATCTTGATTCTTTATTTTTATTTTTTTAAATGCTTATTTATTTATTTTGATAGATATATAAAGAGAACATGAGCAGGGAAGGGGCAGAGAGAGAGAGAGAGAGAGAGAGAGAGAGAGAGAATCCCAAGCAGGCTTCACAGAGTCCAACATGGGGCTCAAACTCATGAACTATGAGATCATGACCTGCATCAAAATCAAGAGGCAGATGCTTAACTGACTGAGCCACCCAAGTGCCCCTTGCTTTCTTAGTTAATGTTTATAACATTTTCTTATGTCACTGGTTATGTGATAAATAATATATTGTGGTTTTACGTTTTTCATCTATAATTATAGTTAGTAGGTCATATACATGTTGTAAGAAATAAATGAGATATTGCAAATAGCACTTAATAAAATTCCTGGCATAAATATTATAATAAGTTAAATAAACAACTTCCCTATTGTCAGACATTTGTGATTAAAAATGTTTGATATTTTAATAAAACTACTGAATAGGTTTTACCATAATGTATAATATGCTTATAGAATTAATGTAAGAAAGAAAAAATAAAATGTTTTTTTTTTTTTTTTTTTTTTTTATAATTTTTTTTTTTTTTCAACGTTTATTTATTTTTGGGACAGAGAGAGACAGAGCATGAACGGGGGAGGGGCAGAGAGAGAGGGAGACACAGAATCGGAAACAGGCTCCAGGCTCCGAGCCATCAGCCCAGAGCCTGACGCGGAGCTCGAACTCACGGACCGCGAGATCGTGACCTGGCTGAAGTCGGACGCTTAACCGACTGCGCCACCCAGGCGCCCCTAAAATGTTTTTTAAAGTATCAAATCACTTTCCAGAAAAGGTATACCAATTTATTCTCATACCATCAGTGTGTGTGAGACTTCATTTTACTGTACATTTGCCATCATTTTTAATTTGTTAGACAACTATTACAGGAAAAAGAACTTGCAATTTTTTTTTAACTTGCAGTTATTTGACCACTAGTAAAATTTGGATTTTTTTCAAATTGGATGGTCATAAGTTCTTTTTTTCAAGATTTATCTGTTTATGTTTTTTATACGTGTCCCTAGAGGAATATCTGACCCCTGAGTGGTGGGAATATGATGTGGTTAAGAATCCAATGACTAAAACCAACATATGTTTGTACAACTCCAGCTCTGTCACTTACTAATTAAATGATTGTGTGTGTGTGTGTTTAACATTTTCAGACCCCTGTTTTCTTACCTATAAGAATGGACACATAATATTTTGCGACTGATATGCTATAGGGAAATTAAATAAATTAATAACCAGAATAATATCCAGCAATATGCACTCAACAGATACAAGGTAGTAGTGATTAAACACTCCTATCTTTCATTTGCAAAACTTATTTTCAGGTTATCTGCCTTTAAATTTTTTATAATGTTGATTATTCACTCTATTTGGAAAGTTTTGATGTTTCATAGTTTTTGGTATTGTCTCAGGAATCCAAACACTGCTACCACCATAAGTTTATATTACTGTATTACTTATATTACTATAAGAATAATCCACCTTGGGGGCACCTGGGCGGCTCAGTCGGTTAAGTGACTGACTTCAGCTCAGGTCATGATCTCACTGGCTTGTGAGTTCAAGCCCCACATCAGGCTCTTTGTTGTTAGCTCGGAGCCTGGAGCCTGCTTCAGATTCTGTGTCTCCTTCTCTCTCTGCCCCTCCTCTGCTCATACTCTCTCTCAAAAATAAATAAACATTAAAAAAAAAGAAAAGAATATTCCACCTTAACATTTGTGTGTGTACGTGTATGTGTATGGTCTAGGAGAAAAAAATAAAGGTTTATATTAAAATCTTGCCTATGGGATTTTAGAGCTGCTTTGAAAAGTTCTCCATGCACTACAAACTGCTGTGGTGTTCATTAACATATTAGATGACAATAAGTTATTAACCTTTCATTTTTATCCTATATTTTGGGCCTTTTATTCTGTAGGGATAATAACTTTCAAAATTAAAAGGGAACAATATGATGAAGCAAAATAAATCTAAAAATAATTAAGAAAGTTGATATCAATTTTGCAGATTTTTCATATAATTAATTAATCATTCTTACAACAGCAATTCTTTTTTTTTTTAATTTTTGTTTATGTTTATTTATTTTTGAGACAGAGAGAGACAGAGTATGAACGGGGGAGGGTCAGAGAGAGAGGGAAACACAGAATCTGAAACAGGCTCCAGGCTCTGAGCTGTCAGCACAGAGCCCGACGTGGGGCTCGAACTCACGGACCGTGAGATCATGACCTGAGCCGAAGTCGGACGCTTAACCGACTGAGCCACCCAGGCGCCCCCACAACAGCAATTCTTTAAATAAAAATTTCCTTTGGATAAATACCTAGTAGCACAATTGCTGGATCATAGGGTAGATCTATTTTTAACTTTTTGAGGAACCTCCATATTGTTTTCAAGAGTGGCTGTACCAGTTTGCATTCCCACCAAGTGCAAAAGTGTTTGCCTTTTTATCCAGATCCTCGCCAATACCTGTTGTTTCCTGAATTGTTAATTTTAGCTATTCTACAGGTGTGAGGTGGTATCTCACTGTGTTTTTGATTTCTATTTCCCTGATGATGAGTGACATTGAGTATCTTTTCATGTTAGCTATCTGGATGTCTTCTTTGGAAAAGTGTCTGTTCATGTCTTTTGTCCATTTCTTCACTGGATTATTTGTTTTTTGGGGTGTTGAGTTTGATAAGTTCTTTATAGATTTTTTTAATGTTTATTTATTTTTGAGAGAGAGAGAAACAGAGCATGAGCAGGGGAGGGAGAGAGAGAGAGGGAGACACAGAATCTGAAACAGGCTCCAGGCTCTGAGCTGTCAGCACAGAGCCTGACACAGGGCTTGGACCCGCCAACTGTGAGATCATGACCTGAGCAGAAGTTGGATGCTTAACTGACTGAACCACTCAGGCACCCGAGTTCTTTATAAATTTTGAATACTAACCCTTTATCAGATATGTCATTTGAAAATATCTGCTCCCATTCTATTGGCTGCCTTTTAGTTTTGTTAAAATTGCACTAGTAGTTATTTATCCAAAGGATATAAAAATACTGATTCGAAGGGGCACATGCACTCCGATGTTTATAGCAGCACTATCAACAATAGTCAAATTATAGAAAGAGCCCATATATCCATCAACTGATGAATGGATAAAGAATATGTGTGTGTATATATACACATATATACACACCCACACACACAATGGAATACACACACACACACACGCACACACACACACACACACACACTTGATGGAATATTACTAACTAGGTGATCAAAAAGAATGAAATCTTCTCATTTGCAACAATGTGGAAGGAACTAGAATGTATTATGCTAAGCGAAATAAATCCAAGAAAGACAAATATCATATGATTTCACTCATATGTGGAATTTAAAAAACACAACAGATGAACACAGGGGAAGGGAAGAAAAAATAAGGTAAAAACAGAGAGGGGCACAAACCATATGAGCCTCTTACAGAGAACTGAGCTTTGCTGGAAGGGTGTTGGGTGGGGGATGGGCAAAATGGGGGATGGGCATTAAGAAGGGCACTTGTTAGGATGAGCACTGGGTGTTATATGTAAGTGAAGAATCACTAAATTCTACTCCTGAAACCATAATTACACTGGATGTTAACTAACTTGGATTTAAATAAATAAATAACAATATATATAAATAAACAAAACACAGGCAAACAGAAAATAAAGAAAATATTTTCCAACAAATTTTAGATACCAGCAATTTAAAAAAAAAGGGTATGGAGCTTGAAAGTAATATTACAAAAGTAAGAGCTTTAATTAAGTTAAATATTACTAATAATAAATTTTTAAGTACCACAATATAATAAAAATAGTACCATCCATTGGGAACAGAGATGTCAGAATGTAATAAGTAAATAGGTATACCACCATAGAACTTTTCCTGAAAGAATTATTGAAGTCATTGACAAAACAACTATATTGCAAATAGACCAATAAAACACAACATTCAAACTTCTTTTGCAGGGAGATGATTCATTCAAACAATATCTTGTGAGTAATCACACTATAAGACACATCTGAAAACACAGCTTCTCTGGAATGATAGGTGTCACAATGATTTCATGTAAGAATCATTTAGGAAGTTTGAGAAGCATGCAAAGCAGACTTGCTCACAATTAAAAATAATAATCCTCCTAAGTGTTTCTAACATGCAGCCAGGGGTAGGAACCAGGGCTCTGGAAAAATTAGAGGGTGAGTTGGAGACATGTTCACTTGGGCCACCTCTGTCAACAAAAGAATCCAAGAAATAAGGGAGCCTGGGTGGCTTAATTGGTAAGCATCCAATTCTTGATTTCAGCTCAGGTCATGATCTCACAGTTTGAGAGTCAAGCTCTGAGTCAGGCTCTGCACTGACAGTGTGGAGCCTGCTTGGGATTCTCTCTCTCTCTCTCTCTCTCTCTCTCTCTCTCTCTGCCCCTCCCCAATTTGCATAACTCTCTTTCAAAAATAAATAAATAAACTTAAGTGAAAAAAAAATAATCCAAGAAATAGACTTTGAAGACCACTGGAAGAACAGATTGGTTCTACTTGATAATAAATAAATAAATAT
This sequence comes from Lynx rufus, assembly GCF_022079265.1. Classification (NCBI taxonomy): domain Eukaryota; kingdom Metazoa; phylum Chordata; class Mammalia; order Carnivora; family Felidae; genus Lynx; species Lynx rufus. Next base: position 65,771,255 of record NW_025814834.1, read on the forward strand.
TCTTAAATAAGTAATATTTTAATAAAATAAGTTCAGAAATAAACATAAATCATGTGTCTTAGTCCTTTGAGCAGAAGAGGGTGTAATGATATTGAAAATATCAGACAGAGATAAAACAAGTAACTATGAAATAGTAAATAAAGTCACTTGATACTGAGAAAAATTCCTTCATTTGAGGAAGTTAGGAAGGGATAGAAGCCACCAATGAATTTGCAATTTGTAATGTTTAGTATGAAACACCTGGAGTTACACATTGCTGAGCTGCCTTGATTCCTACTCTCAAGGAATCATAAAACAGAACTTTCCAGTTAGAATACACATACACAATTTATATAAGACATGGTGTTTATATATTATATAACATTTTGTATATATAATGTACTCTACATACCTACTTATACACACATGTAAGTTCATTTTGAAAAGATTATACAACGATCTGTGGCCTTTGGTGAGGGTAACCTGTTGACAGGTTATTATGTATCTTTCATTGTTATTTAAATGCTATATTTAAATATGATGTGAACATATTTTTAGCCACTATTTAAGTAACTAAAAAATTAGTTAATGAACTTTTGCCTGATAGATGCCATAAAAGTGAAGATTTCAGTGTTGATTTTTAGGATCACTCCACATTCTTTCTTCCGGGGCCTCTCTTTTCACTTTCACTTTTGGCTGAATATAGTCTGCGTGAAAACTGAAACAAATGGTTTAATATAGATGGCAAAAATTTTATCAGTGGACATACTTTGATTATTGTCTGGATTATGCCTCAAAGAATGAATGATATTAGTATCTATTCCCTAAAAGCTAATAATGCATTTTGTGTGAGCCACACAATAAATGTCTTGAAAACTAGAAAATAAAAATACAAGCTTTAAAATAATCATCTTGCAACATATAGAAGCACTTAGACTGGGAATACAAATGACTGCTATAAAATGTATCTAATTTTTATGTATTAATAAAAATGTGATATTTTTCTCAGATGGGAAAAGTATAATAACTTTATGAATTCATAACCCCTGAAGTATATAACTCATTTCCTGATATTTTTGCCAAATGCCTTATTAATAAAAATTCAAAGTTATGGAAATCTTTTTAGAATTAAATTTGCTTTAATCAATGGAAAAATCTTCTGACCACAATGCCACTTCCAGTTAAAAAAAAAAAATGAATACAAACATTGCAAATCTGAGTTTAATTCAAGACTGAAGGTCTTAACCCTGGCTGGCTAATTGGGCATGTTTGACATTTGCTTTATTGCCTTGTTCTTTTTCACTTTGAATTTCTTCTTTAATGAAGACAAAATTCTTGACAACCACACTGCCCCAGAGATTAGATTTGTAGCAAAGAGGTCAAGTCTCTCTATATTTATATATCTCCTAAATTCTCATCCTTTTTTATAACATTATCTATTCCTTACCCTCTCCGTGGTAACTTATTTCACCTGCTAACCTTTGTCATTCAGGGTATCATTGAGGTCACTATTTCTTGTAATCAGAGTGTATATTTTATGAGTTTAAAATACAAGTTTTTTTTTTTTTTTAAGATTGCCTCTCAGATGTTGATAGCAACGGGGACTGAATGGTGCCTTGAAGAGTCATCTACTTCTTAAATTACTTCAAAGTTTTAAGCCTCTAAACCATCTCAGGAAGTTGAAAACATTTCATTGTTGACAGATTTGAGAGTTTCCTTGGTACTTTGTCTTCATCACTGTGGTATTCTGGTTTTTCAACATCTAACCTAAGTAGACCTCCTTTGGTCTCTTGTGCATGCAATTATTCATTCAGCAAATACTTGTTTAGCATTTACCACATCCTAAGAACTGTGCTAGACAGTAAGACTGCAAAGATTAGAAAAGAAAAAAAAAATCCCTGCCCTCCAGGTGCTCAAAGATCAAAGCAAGCAGACTTTGGTGTACATTGGAATCCTGGGGGATATTTTAAAGTTTTTGCATGTTATAAGGGAAACAGAGAAAGGGAGGGAAGTGAGAAGCAAAATTTCCCCAGTGGAAATAAACACTAAGCCAAATTTTGAACTATTGGTAAATGACAGCAAGTGGTGGGGAATGGTGCTTCAGGTCTCTGCTGGCCCAGAAAATGCACGGCTCATGTCTTCTGCTGCAGGGATCATAGCTGACAGACAGCCCCAGATGGACTCATGATTCTGTTTATATAGAAGTCACACTTCTCTTGGCCTACTCAAAGCCCAGAATTGAGAGCTGTGGGGAACTTGTTCTGGACTGTTCCTTGGCTCCTCTTGGCCTGATGCAGCTTTCTCAGAATTGTGTCAAAGACTGAGAAACTTCCTCCCAAGTCCTCCTTCCTGCCTCCTCTCTTTTCTCAGGGCAGACCTCTTATCATGTCCTGAATGGTTTCTCTCTCATATCTTTTTTCTCTCCTTTACCTCTCATATTTGTTGCCCTCAAAATATCTCTTTCATGACTAATCTTGTTTTGGAAAGTGCTTGGAAAACCTGAAAGTGGTCCAAGGAAAATAAGGTTTGGGGATTGGATCACTTGTTGCATGGCAAGTGAAGAACACACCATCTTCAGTGGTATTTGGGTATCGTTAGCTTCACAAATGTGGTGCCCTAATTGCTGAGGATTTCACTGAAGGTAACTTGGAAAAATGTCCTGTTACAGGCAAAGCCCCATGAATGTGCAAAGATACAGACATTTACAAAATATGCAGGTAACAATCCTACTAGGACCTCAGAGTTGATTGGTTATTGCTACACCAAATTGGTCTCTTACTCAGGGATAATGAGAAACTGAGGAATATTAGCAAGCAGTAACAGACCAGTGTGAGGGTTAGAGGTTCTCTTTGGAAGGTTACAAAGAATGTTTTGTCTATTGCAGTGGAATGGGACCCAGCTGGGACAATAACTCATGATTTGAAATTTTGTTTATTTATTTATTTATTTTTGAGAGAGAGAGAGAGCATGAACGTGAGCAGGGGAGGGGAAGAGAGAGAGGGACAGAGAAAGGATCCCCTGCAGGCTCTGCAGGTCAGTACAGAGCCTGATGTGGGGCTCGAACTCACAAACTATAAGACCATGACCTGAGCTGAAATCAAGAGTCGGGCGTTTAACCAACTGGGCCACCCAGCTCTCCCCTCATGACTTGATATTTAGATTCATAGAGCTCCATAGATGTCCAAATGTTTAGACAAAGCATGTCCTTTATGCTGAATTGAAAGCTCTGGTTAGGATGGGCTGGGGACAGCTGGATAAATGCCTCTGAGGATGTTGGCACTGATAAATCCTCTGAACTATCAGAATTTCCAAAGGATTCTCTCTTCTTCCTAGTAAGAGGCAACACATCTGCTGTGTTAGAAGACACTATAGAGGCTTCTCCCCATAAAAGCAACAACTTTGAGTAAGATCCTTACTCCAAGTAAGGATATGTGGGTTTTGATCCTAGTTTTTCCGCTTATGTGATTTTAGGAAATTTGTTGAAGCTATATGTCTTAGTTCTTTCATCTGTAAAATGGGGATGAAATGGGCCTACATCCCACAGGGTAGTAACTATATATAACTGTCATGTTACAAAGAAAGACTGACTCTAGAATATTTATTACAGCTCAAAGTGGGGGGATCCTTTACTGATTTATATTGACTGACTAGCAATAACATGGACTTTAAAAATTACTGCAAAGATCTTCACACTATGTCTAATAAACTACACAACTGTCATGGGTATAAATCAAAAGGAAAAGAAAATTATTCAGATTTCTGTCTATATTGAGTTTAGTTTATGAAGTGGTATCTGGTGGGCTCCTTATGCCCAACTTACATGTGGACTAAGGAGGGTCCTGTGAAAGAATTCGTTTTCAGAGGAAAAGAAGCCAAGTGTGCTGGGCTTAAAACTGTATGAATGTTTTAGTCTTCAAAGGAGACTGGCAGATGTATGTGCAAAATTATGGTTGAACTGGACAATCTACACAAGTGGGTGAGATTATGAGGCAATAAAGTAAGCTCTATTGCTGTAGTATTAAAGAGCAGGAGGTTTAGAGTGATGGCTGAATCCAGCTCCACTACTTATAAACCATATAACATTGAGCAAATGACTTAATGTCTGTAAGTCTCCTGTTCTTAACTATAAAATAAGGCTAAATATTTGGCACAGAAAATGGCACACAATAAATAGCTAAACAATGTTAGTTATTATTATTATGTCATTCAGTCTGCTCAACATTTCATGGGTCCTTTTATTTTGAAGATATTTCTCTCTTTGGCTTTGGGAAATTAACTTTTATAATGTTCTTCCCTTTGTTTCACTGTTTACTTTTTGACCTTCTGTTAGTCTGATGTTCTATTAAATTGTTCTGTGTTTCATCTTTCCTTTTATATTTTCTACCTCTTTCTATTTTTGCTCTTTGCTCAGAAAATTTGATTCCATCAAATTTTATCCTCCAGTCCTTTCACAGGTTTTCAAAATATATAATCATATTTCAAATTCCTAAGAGTTTTATTTTTCTGTGATCTTTCCTTTTTATAGAATCATATTGTTGTTTTGTAGAAGCAATATATTCTTGATTTTCTCTGGTGTTATATCTAGATCTTTTCAATAGCTAGCTAGCTAGCTTGCTAGCTATTGACATATTTCCTGAAACATGTTTTTTTTTTTTCCCTCAGTTTAGATGGTTTTCATTTATTTTGGCCTTTTTTCATTCTATAGGTTTTCCTCAGATGTCTAGTGATCCTTGACTATCCCTTTTGTTTTTGCTAGTGTGCATGGGTCGGCCTCTTCCCTGAAAAGCAAAGCCTGAATGAATTAGCAGTGGACAAGAAATGGTAAATCAATTTAAAAAGAGAGAGAGAGAGAATGAAAAGAGTTTTTGTTTCTATGTAAATCTCAACAACAGATAATTACTAAAAATCATTATTGCTGGATTAATTGTAAGCAGGGTGATGATAAAACTGCGTAAATGCTGAACTTCTAGAGTGATTTGCATTGAGTCTATTTCATGAGTGTCTTAAGTTCTCATACCCCTTTAAGAAAATTGTTACTAGCTATTTAGTCAATAACTTAGAGTATGGTAGGGTAAGATTAGTGAGTGTATACTCAAAGAAAAACCTTGTACTTAAGTGAAAAGATGGTCTAAATGTACATTTGTGAGTTTAAAGCTAAAATGAAATATTTAAGATATCCAGGTATCATTTCTGGGATTTCTGACTATAAGTAACTTTTTGATCTACTGACTAAAAACTAATACCATCACAGTAGAAGTGTGTGCTAAAATGGCAGACAGATTTGTCTTTAACAACTATCAAAAAGAATAGTGTTGTAGTTATTATATTTACCTATATTTTCACATGTGTACTCTTTATATTATTTTAGAGCTTCTTGTATAATCAGTGTATTTAGTATAAGCTTTCTAATATGAGGAAGAGCTTTTCTATACAAAGAGAAATCCACTAACCAGATATATCATTATCACCTGGAAGCTTGTTAGAAATGTAGACTTTAAGCCCCTCCCACACCTACTGAATTAGAATCTTCATTTTAACAAGGTCCCCAGGCTATTCTTATGCTCATTAAAGTCTGAACCAGTAGATAGGAAAGAGAATCAAATTGAGAGTCATTATTCCTCATTCTAGAACTGGTTGTTCCTTTTGATATGTTTCATGTTGAAAATCATGCTTCAAAATCTTGGAAGCTTTGGAATAACATATTCATAAAAAAAGTTAAGGGAAGAACACTGAGCAGCATTTCATTTCATATATTTGCATGAAAATGCATGTACTTGAGAATAGACATGCACTGGAAAACTCATAAAAATAAAGGCAAAGAGAAAATAACTGGCATGGTCATAAGAAATGACAAAACTGAATCAGAGATAAGATTTAGTAATGGCAGACATTTTAACTAGGCAGACAGTTTCTGGATGATTCAGTGTAAAAGCAGAATGGCTGATAAATTTTTCACTTTAATTGATGGCATTGTCGATTTTACCACTGAGAAGGAAGAACAAGTGACAAGAAGTTTTACTACTGTTGTCCCAATTTTTACCATCATTGAAGAGCCAACTGATGAATTGGAAATAATAGGATGTTGGAGAAACAGTTAACTGTTTTAGTCTGTGATAACAAGGGAAATCAAAGCGTAGCCAGACTGACAGGCTAGATTAGGGGAAGTAAATTAGAAAAAAAAATTTTTTTGAAAGAATGCTGGATAAGATCCCTTAGACTGAGTCTCTAAAAGAAAAGTGATCAGAAGAGAAGCACTCCAAAAAGAATTCACTTGTAATTCCAATGGAGAAAAGAGAAACATAGTTGAAAGAACCACTAGAGCCAAACAGTAAGCTCTTCAAGGACATGGACATAGATGAGGGTTGCCCGGGTGGCTCAATCGGTCAAACATCAGATTCTTGGTTTCGGCTCAGGTCATGATCTCATGATTCCTTAGTTTGAGCCCTGCATGGCGCTTCATGTTGGCAGTGCAGAGCCTGCCTGGGATTCTCTCTCTCTCTCCCTCTTTCTCTGCCCAACCCCCCCCCCCCCGTTTGCTCACTCTCTCTCTCAAAATAAATAATAAACTTAAAAAAAAAGAGAGAGAAACACAGAGATGAGAAGATATGAAGAATGGATACATGGATTAGTTACTTCAGAATAATGACAGGAAAGTTCAAATCTAGAAAGATGTAGGTCCCTAAATGTCAACTGTATTGTGGAGATTGTGGTATGATCTTATCCATGAGAAGAAGCCAGATTGCTCAACTCTTACTTTCTCTCTTTTTACTTGCATTATAATTCTTTGCTCACATTTTCTCTCTCACTAAACTGAGGGCAGAAACCAACTCTGATTCATTTTATATTACCAGAATATAGTAGAAAGTAAAAACTCATTAAAGGAGAAACTTGTTCAACTCTGTTAAATGAATGAAAAGAATAAACATCAGAGTTTACAACTGCTATTATAAAAGGGAAATTATCCCTTCGGGCCCCTGGGTGGCTCAGTTGGTTGAAAGTCTGACTCTTGATTTCAGCTCAGGTCGTGATCAAGCCCCATGTTGGGCTCGGCACAGAGCATGCTTGGGATTTTCTATCTCTCCCTCTCTCTCTGACTTACCCCTGTTTAGGTTCTCTCTCTCTCTCTCTCTCTCTGTCTCTTAAAATAAACTAATAAACTTAAAAAAAGAGACATCTCTTAAAATATTATTATATGTATTTTTAAAAACTGTTATGATGATGACTAACCTTATTAGAATTTTGTAAAATTCTAAATAAGGTAAAAAGGAATTTCTCCTGAACTCAGAGAGGAGGAACATTAAGTACACTATTCTGGTCTTGATTAAATAGATCCAAAGTGATTGAGAAAACATGAAGAGAATAAAACTCCAAATTGTCATTTTTCCATGCATTTTGCTCATATTTGAATAGATAGTACTTAACACAATTGAAATATCAGAATATACCACATTATTAATTGTGTGCTTCTTTAATTTCATGTTAATTATGTTTAGTTTTCAGTTTTCCAATCATACATGTAAACAACTTACTGTTTACTTTTGCTTATTTGTGTGGTATAAATAGAATCCACATTATGCTTCAATTTCTACCCTCTTCCCTTCCACAGCTACCCACTTCCCATTAGCTTCTTCTGAAACCTTCCACAGCTTCTCTATGTATTGCCACATGAATATGAATCTACGTTTTTATTCCTTTTCCCTCTTTTTATACAAGTAGTAGCATGGTATACATAATCACTTCCAACTTGTATTTTGGTAATCTTTCCGCATACATATACAGAGAGATTTCTTTTCTGTTTCCACTTTTTATTATGGAAACTTTCAAAACAAATATAGGTAGAAAGAATAGTATAACCAAGTTCCAGCACTAATTATCAGTATTCTGCCACTCTTGCTTCATTTATTCCCCATTTCTATTTTTTCTTGGAGTATTTTAAAACAGATACCACTTATTTTATTTCAACAATGAATACTTTGGCATATATCTCTAATAGATAAGAGTACTTACTTAACTGCATAACCACAGTGCTATTATCACATTTGGCTAAAACACTAATACCCCACTTACAAAATCAAAAAAACTCAGATTGTGTTCAAGTCCCTCCCCATCTTTGCTCAGTATCCATTTTTACAATTGGTTTATTTTGAATACCTATTCCAACAAGTCTGTAGATTGCATTTTGTTGATAGATCTCCAAGTCTCTTTTAAACTACATTTCTCTCTCCCTGACCTCTCTCTTTCCCTCCTATTTTTTTTTTTAATTTAAGGAACATTGTCTTGTAGAATTTCCCATATTCAGATTTAGTTGTTTCCATATTCAGATTTGATTGACTGTATCTTCCTGGTATTTAACATGGTCTTCTTCCTACTCTATTTCTTGTAAAGGAATACTTAGAACTAGAGGCTTTATCAGGTGCTTTATTAGATTGAAGTGAAATTACTTACAAGCATCCTTCATAAGTGATTCTGTCTTCTTCCTAATGCATCTCAGCAGGATGCACATATCATGGGATAGTTAAACTTGTAGTAATTAATCAGCACATTTAGGTGGTATCAGCCTGTTTCACTCAGTATAAAATTCCCCTTCAAGGCTCCCCTAATACTTTTAGCTGCCATTGATGATTCTTGTGCAGGTCCATTATCTCATAAGGATTGCAAATTGGTAATGTTATAATTCTATCGTTCTTCTTTCTTTAGTTTGTGGTAATTTTTTGATAAAGAACTTTTACTCACTGACTTTTGGGGTACTGTGAAATACCTACAGGAAAGACAGGGTATTTATCATATTTTAGGAATAATGATTGGTGTTCCAGAATCCTGTAATAGTGACTGATGGAGTATATTTTTTTTGTCATCTTAAACTCATGAATTTTTATATATTTAATATATTTTAATTTTCTGTAATCATAATTCCTCTGAAGCTTTAATTGCCTTGTATTTCATCATTCAATTATGTTGCCTTTTTTTTGACATATGCATACCATTCTGTTGTATGGATACACCATAATTTATTTAACTAGTCCTCTATTGGTGAGCATCTAGATTATTTATGATCTTTGGCTATAAATTGTAATACTATAACAAATAACCTTATATAAGTTGTTTCACATATGTATGAATATATGTTAGGATAAATTCCCAAAAGTAAAATTGGTCAAGTGATATATACATTTAAAATTTTGTACTGTCCTAGCCACAGCAATCAGACAACAAAAAGAGATAAAAGCAGGGGCGCCTGGGTGGCGCAGTCGGTTGAGCGCCAGACTTCAGCCAGGTCACGATCTCACGGTCCGTGAGTTCGAGCCCCGCGTCAGGCTCTGGGCTGATGGCTCGGAGCCTGGAGCCTGTTTCCGATTCTGTGTCTCCCTCTCTCTGCCCCTCCCCCGTTCATGCTCTGTCTCCCTCTGTCCCAAAAATAAATAATAAAAAAAAAAGATAAAAGCATCCAAATTGGTAAGAAAGAAGTAAAACATTCAATATTTGCAGATGACATGATATTACATAGAGAAAAACTGAAAAAATCTACCAAAAAAACTATTAGAACTGATAAATGAATTCAGTAAAGTCACAGGATACAAAATCAATGTGTGGAAATCTGTTACATTTCTATATGCTAATAATGAAGCAGCAAAAAGAGAATTAAGAAAACAATCCCATTTATAATTGCATCAAAAATAATAAGATACTTAGGAATAAACCTAACCAATGAGATGGAAGATCTATACTCTGAAAAATGTAAAATACTGATGAAAGAAATTGAAGATGACACAGGAAAAAATGGAAAGACATTCCATGCTTATGGATTAGAAGAACAAATATTGTTAAAATGTCTATACTATCCAAAGCAATCTACACATTTAATGCAATCTGTATCAAAACACCAACAACATTTTTCACAGAACTAGAATAAACAATCCTAAAATTTACATGGAACCACAAAGGATCTGGAATAGCCAGAGCAATTTTGAAAAAGAAAAACAAAGCTGGAAGCATCACAATTCCAGACTTCAAGTTACATTACAAAGCTGTAGTAATCAAAGTAGTATAGTATTAGACACATAGATCAATGGCACAGAATAGAAAGCCCAGAAATAAGCCCACAACTATACAGTCAATTAATCTTTGACAAAGCAGGAAAAAATACCCAATGGGAAAGATGGTTTCTTCAACGAATGGTGTTGGGAAAACTGGACAGCAATATGCAAAAGAATGAAACTGGATCACTTTCTTACACCACGCGTGCGTGCACACACACACACACACACACACACACACACACACACACAGCTCAAATGGGTTAAAGGCCTAATGTGAGACTTGAAACCATAAAAATCCAAGAGGAGAACACAGGCAATAATTTCTCTGATGTTAGCTGTAGCAACATTTTTCTAGATATGTCTCCTAAGGCAAGAGAAATAAAAGCAAAAATAAACTATTGAGACTACATCAAAATAAAAAGCTCCTGCACCACAAAGGAAATAATCAACCAAGCTAAAAGGCAACATACTGAATTGTAAAATATACTAGCAAATTACATACCTGATAAAGAGTTAGTATCCAAAATCTATAAAGAACTTATATAACTCAATACCCCAAAAATAAATAATCCACTCAAAAACTGGGAAGAATACATAAACAGATATTTCTCCAAAGAAGACATCCAGATGCCAATAGACACATGAACAGATGCTCAACATCACTTATCAGGAAAATGCAAATCAAAATTACAATGAGATACTACCTCACACCTGTCAGAATGTCTAAAATCAAGAACACAACAAAAAACCTGATGTGGAGAAAAAGGAATCCTCTTGAATTGTTTGTGGGAATGCAAAATGGTTCAGCCACTGTGGAAAACAGTATGGAGGTTCTTCAAAAAGTTAAAAATAGGAGCACCTGGATGACTTAGTCAAAAGAACATGGGACTCTTGATTTTGGGTTCATGAGTTCAAGCCCCACACTGGGTGTAGAGATTGCTTAAATAGATGAACAAACAAACTTTAAAAAAGTTAAAATCCAGTACAATCCAGTAACTGCACTACAGGGGATTTACCATCCCCCCCAAAAAAAAACACACACAAAAGACTAATTCAAAGGGATACATGCTCCTCTATGTTTATAGCAGAATTATTTACAATAGCCAAATTATGGAAGTAACCTAAGTGGCCATTGATAGATGAATTGATGAAGAAGATTTTATATATATATCACATGTAAGATGGAATATTATTCAGCCATAAAAAGAATGAAATCTTGCCATTTGCAATGACATGGATGGAGGTAGAGAGTATATTACTAAGCGAAATAAATATGTCAGAGAAAGACAAATTCAGGATTTCACTTTATGTAGAATTTAAGAAACAAATCAGCAAAAAAAAAAAGGGGGGGGGAGGGGCAGAGAGAAACCAAGAAATAGACTCTTGATAACAGATTCAATCTCCTTGCTGGTTATGGCTATTCAAATTTTCTACTTCTTCCTGCTTGAGTTTTGGTGGTGTGTGAGTGTCTAGGAATTTGTTCATTTCTTCCACACTGTCCAGTTTTTTGGCATATAATTTTACATGGTATTCTCTTATAATTGTTTGTATTTCTGTGGTGCTGGTTGTGATCTCTCCTCTTTCATTTGTGATTTTATCTATTTAGGTCCTCTCTCTTTTTGTTTTGAGAAGTCTGGCTGGGGGTATCAATTTTGTTTATTTTTTCAAAAAACTAGCTCTCTTAGATTCATTGATCTGTTCTACTGTTTCTGTTTTGTTTTGTTTTTGGGTTCTATATCATTTATTTCTGCTCTAATCTTTATTATTTCCCTTCTTCTGATGGCTTTGGGCTTTATTTGCTGCTCCTTTTCTAGCTCCTTTAGGTGTAAGGTTAGGTTGTGTATTTGGGACCTCTCCTGCTTATTGAGATAGGCCTGAATTGCAGTGTACTTTTCTCTTAGGACTACCTTTGCTGCATCCCAAAGGGCTTGGACTATTGTGTTTTCATTTTCATTTGCTACCATGTATTTTAAAATTTCTTCGTTAATTTCCTGCCTGATCCATTCATTATTTAGTACAATGTTCTTTAAACTCCATGTATTGGGGGGCTTTGCAAGTTTCTCTTGTGGATGATTTCAAGTTTCATAGCACTGTGATCTGAAAATATGCATGGTATGATCTTCATCCTTTTATATTTGTTGAGAGCTTATTTGTGACCCAGTATGTAATCTATTTAGGAGAATGTACTGTGTGCACTTGAGAATAATGTGTGTTCTGTTGCTTCAGGATGAAAAGTTCTGAATACATCTGTTAAGTCCATCTGGTCCAGTGTGTTGTTCAGAGCCATTGTTTCCTTACTGATTTTCTGCCTAGATGATCTGTCCATTGTTGTAAGTAGAGTATTAAAGTCCCTTACAATAACGGTATTGTACTCTACGGATTTGTTTATGTTTGTGATTAATTGATTCATATATTTGGGTGTTCATCCATATTTATAATATGGGGGCATAAATATTTAAAATTATTAGCTCTTCTTGATGGATAGACCCCTTAATTATGATATAAAGCCCTTCTTCATCTCTTGTTACAATCTTTGTTTTAAAATCTACTTTGTCTGATATTAAGTGTGGCTACGTTGGCTTTCTTTTCACATCCAGTAGCATGATAGATAGTTCTCCATCCCCTCATTTTCAATCTGAAGGTTTCCTCAGGTCTAAAATGAGTCTCTTGTAGGCAGCAAATAGATGGATCTTATTTTTTTAATCCATTCTGAGACCCTATGTCTTTTGATTGGGGGATTTAGTCCAGTTACATTCAGAATGATTACTGAACAATAAGGATTTAGTGTCATTGTGTTATCTGTGCTTGTGGTGATGACTCTGGTCCTTTGTAGCTTTTGCAGCATTCCACTCGCAGAGTCCCCCTTAGGATCTCCTGCAGGGCTGGTTTAGTGGTCAGGAACTCCAGTTTTTGTTTGTCTGGGAAAGCCTTTATCTCTCTTATTCTGAATGACAACCATGCTGGATAAAAGATTCTTGGCTGCTTATTTTTCCTATTCATCACATTGAATATTTCTTGCCTTCTTCTGGAATTCCTATTATACAGATATTATTTCATTTCATTGAATCAGTTAGGTCTCTAATTCTCCCCTCATGGTCTAGTAATTTCCTTCCCCTCTTTTTCTCAGCTTCATCATTTTCCATAATTGTATCTTTTATTTCACTTATTTCTCCTCTGCTTCTTCCATCCTTGCTGTCACTGCATCTAGTTTATTTTGCATCTCATTTACAATATTTCTTAATTCATTGTGAATATTTCTTAGGTCCTTGATTTATGTAGTGAGTTTCTCGGCTGTCTTCTATGCTTGTCTCAAGCTCAGTTATTAGTCTTATGACTATTATTCTAAATTCTTGTTCAGATATATTGTTTATATAAGTTTTGAGCAATTCTCTGTCATTTCTTCCTGGAATTTTTGAGGAAAATTCTTCCGTTTCTTAACTTAGGCTAGGTTTCTGTCTTTATGTGTTTTAATAGCTTGTGTCCTGCACCTGTAAGTACTACTATATTAAAAAGGGCTCATATGCTGGTAAGGGCCTGGCACTTCAAGAAGTGTTTTTGGAGTGTGCTGTGTGCTTTTGTTGTGTCTTTGGTTGCTTTATCTCACTGCTTGTAGTGGTAGAATGGACCTTCCACCAGGTGTGCTTTGATTTGTTCATTCAAGTAACCATACAAAACTGCAGGACAGTTGTCTGGTGGTACTGGGGACTGGCAGCTGTGCTGGTCTGGAGGAGAGGCCGTCTGGTTCCCTCCATCCCACTCTGGTGGATAAGCTGTTGCCAGGCACAGAGGGGCGGGGTTTGGTGTAAGTGTGTCCTGTAAGGCAGCCCTGACAGAGTAGAACTGATGGGCAGTTTGTCCTCTTCCATAGGATCTCTTAGGCACTCTGCTGGGATTCAAAACCTGATGTCTTAAAAGATCCTGCTTCATGCAGACCTGGTTCTGGTGTAGCACCAGTCTGCCCAGCCAACAAAGGGCCCCTGGCTGGTGCCTACAGGGTCTTTTTTTTTGGTGAGGGCAATAAACCCTCTTCCCACAGTACTTGAGGGAAGGGACTGTTGTCTCCCAGTGTGCTCCTGAGATCCTGACCCTGTCCCTGGGCTGGCTCCCTCCCCTCCAGGTACACACACACACACGGGACAGCTCCAGTCCAGAGAAAGTCACACAACCCTGAAGAGTCCAATCTTCCACTCCTAAGGCCGTTTGCAGTGTCAAAACTGGCTCTCTCCATATTTTTCATTCCCCAGTCTGTGGTCCAGAGTGGTTTTTCTGTTGTCCAAAACAAAATCTCACACTTCCACAGACTCTCTTTCTCTTCCTTTTGTCGCTTCATATAAGGGATACCTACTCTGTGCCTATATCCCCCGTTTTATCTCTCCCAATTTGCAAACATACACCCTTGTCCCACCAAGCTGTCTCTTTCCACCTGTGGAGATTTTTCTGTCACTCCACAGCCTGTATTCCTGGGTATTCTGAGGGTTCTGACATCAATCCAGATGTGTTTGAGGGACAAGGGAAATTCTGGTCCCCCTAATTCTCTGCCATCTTAACTACTCCTCAAAAACTATGTGAACTTTAGAATCAATTTATTTAGTTATGAAGAAGTTACTGTTTTACAGTAAGTAGGTTCATTTTTAAATTAACTTAATAAATTGATATCTTTACCATGTACAGTCTTCGTTTCCAAAGTGCATCACCTATCCCTTTTAGAAGAAGTGTTTTTGCTGAGATGTACTACTGCTAGGCCATATCATTATTCTCCATGGCTTTTCATTTCCCCCCCCCCCCATAGGACTTCTGCTTAGTCTTGGCTAATGTTGGCAGTTTTTAATGTATTGGAGGCTTCAATTACATGTGTCTTCCACTTCTCCACAAGATCAAAATTAAGTTTTATTTTTTTATTTTTCTTGTTGCATTTGGATGATTCCAAGAACAATAGAGAGTATTGACTAATACTACCAATTTATACCACAATTCTACCAATTACCATTATTAACCTCTCTGAGAAATTGTGAAATGAGCATAAAGAGGAGAAAATGAGGAAATAGTATGTCACAAATTTTAAAGGGTCTGATATTTGACTTACTCATAAACTGGTAAGTTTGCCTGCCATAGTGTTATGCATGGTGCCAGAAGACATGAACTTCCTGGGTCAGAGAAAAAAAAAAAACTCTACTACTCATAGCAAAAGGTATATACAGATGCATGTTCATATCAGTTTCTTGAGCCTCATTTACAACAAGGGTGGTGCACTGTGTGCACAAGAGAGTTATGTTACACAAGAGGACACTGAGTCTAAGAAACTCACTACTTTATAGTACCAGTAAGCAAGGCTGCTCTTTGTCCCAGAAGAAGACATTACTTCATCCTTAAAAGTCACTTGCTGCAAACATAATCCTGAGAAATTACCTAAGTAAAATCAGTTAGGACCCTACATTCTTACATACATAGCCAGATATGCAGGAGATATACAGGAGAGATCTATGGAGGAGTGTATCCCAACAATGCCATTTTGATATTCAAAATTTGAAGGAAGCAAATTCTGTTAAAAGCCAAAATACGTAAACACTGCCATCCTAGATAAAGATACATATTGTATTACTAAAATATCTTTTGTGAGCACTGAAAAAAAAAAGATTACTGAAGAAATGAACAAATTACTGAAGAAACACTAAGATAAGCTATGTGGAGTTAAGAGCTTCTTCTCAGGAAGAGTTTTATTTTTTGCAGAGCAAAGAAATTTGGCAGGCATAATATATTTGTATTTTAGAAGATTTCCTTATGAAAAATTGAAACAGTATATAATGGTAGATTTGTACCTGACTTAATAAAAATAAGATTATAAAAAAAAAGGATATTGCTTAATTAGACAATTTAACTGTAAATTGTTCAAATTGTGAGAAGAGAGATGTTAATTGTGAGCATACCTCTTACCAACAAAAGCTTTTTTTCCCTTTAGTTACATTATAAATAGTATCTAAAATGGGATAGCAGAGGGGCGCCTTGGTGACTCAGTCGGTTACGCATCCGACTTCAGCTCAGGGCGTGATCTCGCGGTCCGTGAGTTCCAGCCCCGCGTTGGGCTCTGTGCTAACAGCACAGAACCTGGAACCTGTTTCAGATTCTGTGTGTGTGTCTCTCTCTCTCTGACCCTCCCCCATTCATGCTCTGTCTCTCTCTGTCTCAAAAATAAATAAACGTTAAAAGAATTAAAAAAAATAAAAATAAAAAAATAAAATGGGATAGCAGAAATACCGTTGTATTATAACAGTATTTTATGACTTTATTATAAATTCATAAAATCACATCTTGCTTATTATAATTTTAGCCAACACATTTTAAGAGTAATATGAAGCATAGACAGAAAATAGAAACCAGTTTAGAATTTTCATATGAAAACACTTGAAGGAACTAAGCATACTTAGTCAATAAAGAGAATAACAGATCTATTTAGGAAGAAAAATTAAGGTTATTCTTTTGGTCACTGAGGATTGAGCCTGGGTCTATAAGTAAAAGATAATGGGCTGAGAAGTTTGATTTCAACATAAAGAAAAAAAATCTAGCAACATGCCCCATGATGGGAATGGCATTTGAGATCAACTAAATTCAATCCAAGGATGGTTCCTGGCTTTGTGGGTCCTAAAGTTTTTGCAATCTGGGGGGCTGTCTTTAAGAAAATAAGCAGAAATACATAACTGGAATATAAAAGGTACAGAAGTAAATATTTATTTAGAAAAAGAAAATGTCCAAGAGTACATATTTTCAAAAGATGTCAAATGCCACTAATATTGTAAAATCCAAAAACTTATCTAATATTTTAATCAGTTAAGTTTCTGAGATGATATTCTTCTATTTCTTCTATAATATTTCCTCCCCATATTTTTGACTATATACTCTGCATCTTTTTTGGATAATAATCTTATTATTCTGTTAGGTATTAGAAAGATAACAGTTCCTTCTCTGGCAAAGTTGGCTAATTTATCTTAAAATTATAATTTAGAAATGTTTTATTCAGGGACGCGTAGGTGGCTCTGTTTGTTGAGTGTCCAACTCTTGGTGTCAGCTTAGGTCATTGATCTCACAGTTCATGGGTTTGAGCCCTGCACCATGCTCTGCATGGAGCCTGCTTGGGATTCTCTCTCCCTCTCTCTGTCTGCGACTCTCTCTTTCTCTCTCTCTCAAAATAAATAAACTTAAAAAATATGTTTATTTCAGCTTCATTTCTCATTAGTAGTAATGCTATCTTTTTTTCTAACTCAGATTTCTAAATATGTTACTATATAATTTCTAATCTCATTTTAGCTCCTGGTCTTGAGTACAGTTTCCAGGTGGATCTTTAACTTAGGTTAAAAAAAAAAAAAACAGCCTTTGTGTGTATGTGTGTGTATGTGTGTGTGTGTAATTAGGTGAGTCTTATAGTAACATAGAAATTATTGCCAACATCTTTGAAGAATCAAAATATCCACAAATTAAAGGAAGTGTTATTTTTCATACAATATTGCAGCTCATTTTAAGGGACATTGTTTTAGGTCATGTTCTTTGGTGCATTACATCTAATTGTTTTAATTCTGTAATCCATGAAAGTCTTGTTTAATGTTCCTATGGATCGTCTTATTACTTTTCTAGATTACTTTAGTTACATATGAACAGCTTTAAAGAAAACATGTCAAAGAAGAATGGAAAAGATTAGAGTATGAGAAGGATGAGAAAGGGAAAGCCCATAAGACAAATCCTTAAGGTGGTCAGAATGTTATTCAAAGGAGAAAAAGTATTACAAACAGAAAGAAATTTACTGATGAGATAGAATTTTAGCAGTGCTTTCAATTCACCCAAAGGATTTTTAATCCAGCTACTGACAGAAAAGCTGTATGCATTTTTCTGGGATGCTTGGTCTCCTTTGCACCCAAAGGAGTATACATACTCACTTTTGACTGTGAATAACACAGCATCATTTTCCACCTCAGAAGGGGCTGTCTTGTGCTAGTTCAACATCCCGGGGTAATATCATACAGCACAGCTTAAAAGCAGAAATGATACAAACACATGTTTTCTATAGAAGACTATGCCTCATCTGTGAATAAGTGACAAGGGTCTTTAAAAAAAAAAAACACAATACTGCAGCAGTTTCATAAACAAGATTTTAGCTTAGTTTTCCTACTTGGGCAATTATAGAATTTTTTCCCTGCTTTTTGTCAAAGAATTTGGATCTTCCATACCCCTGTCCTTTTTTTCATGGTATTGTGTGTTCCTTTGTCATCCACACTGTTCTTTATGAGTATCAGGGAAAAAAAAAATCTTGACATTTTCTAACATCATTTACAGTTTGTGGAAAACAAAAGTAGCAAGATTCTTAGCATTTTTATTTCCAGGTATATTACAAACACCTCCTCAAAATGTTTTTTTTTTTTTTTGAGACTCCTTTTTAAACACATCATCCTGATGGATTCACTCATTCATTCATTCATTCATTCATTCAAAAGTAGCATCAAACATCTAAAATATAGCAAGCATAGCATTAAGGTTCTGGAATACAGTGAGAAATAGAACTACCATAGTACATAGCCTCATTAAATTTACAGTTTTTAAATGTTTTTATTTATTTTTGAGAGAAAGAGAGAGTGCGAGTTGGGGAGGGGAGAGAGAGACGGGAACAGAGGATCCGAAGTGGGCTCTGTGCTGAGAGCAGAGAGGCTGATGTGGAGCTCAGACTCAAGAACCGTGAAATCATGACCTGAGCCAAAGTCAGACGCTCAACAGACTGAGCCACCCAGGTGCCCCATGAATTATACATTCTTAAGGTAAGACTGATGTTATGGGCAGAATTGTGCCCTCCCCCAACTCATATATTGAAAGCCTAACTTCCAGTATCTCAGAACATTACTATATTTGGAGACAGGGCCATTAGAGCAGTGATTAAGTTAAAATGAGTCCATCAGGGGTGCATTAATCTTAATCTGACTGGTGTCCTTAGAAGAAGAGAAAATTTGGAGACACAAAGACCATTTGAAAACACAGTGAGGTGACCATTTACAAGCTAAGCAGAGGGTCTCAGAATAAACCAAACCTGCCAATACCTTCATCTTGGACTTCTAGCTGCCAGAATTATGAGAAAATAAATTTCTGTTTTTTAAGCCACCCGGTCTGTGGCATTTTGTTATGATAGCTCTAGAAAACTAATAGAACCACTCTTAAACCATCACATAAATATTTTTAAAGTTACAACTGAGACAAGAGTTATGGTTCTAATGTGGCATGAAGCAGACGAGATTTGGAGCAACACTACCACCCTCGTACACACACTAAACTCAAAGCCAGAGGGATGTTAAGAATTTTAAAGCTGATTCTAGTCTTGGCTCAGCAAACAGTTGTGTAATTAGTCAGGTCTTTCAGTAAAAAGATATTTCCTGGCAAACATAACACTCAGCCAGTCCTTTCGAGAAGCTCTTTTTTTGCCTTTTTGCCCTTGTCAAAGAATTTAAATTCATCCCACCCTATGCTACCCTCTGGGTAAACTGATGGCAGCTACTACTGAGTAGCTGAGTAGCAGCTACTACTCCTACTGAGTAATATCTATAACTAGAAGTTACTTATGGGGTCATTCATTCCACAACCTTCTTAACTGTACTTTGAATAATCCCTAAATCTTTGTAATTGTTCTAGTGATTCTAAGTGATTCTCAGTTGTCCAAAACAATTCTCAACATTCCCATCACACACGAATTCACCAGTGACTCTCATTTCTTTGTATCTTTTTTCCTTCATCTATGCATGACAGACTTGAGAACCAAGGTACAACCTCAAAAGTTTCCTCCAGCTGGACTATCCCATGATTCTCCATTGGTAGTGAATTCACTGACAAACAAAATGAAAGAGAGTACTTATGCCTTAGGTTAATCTACCCTGAAAAAGAATGCTAAAGAACTCACTTGTTTCTTCTAAAGAGTTCAGTGGGAAGAATATATGTATTATACTCAGGATGGAAAGTAATTTACTTTATTATAATGTTATATACTCAGTAAAATTGGAAGAGCTCCAAATTTAGTTCTAAATTGTTATCTTCAAGTGTATCACACCAAAGAGTTAAGATAAAAATCTTTCCCTCCATGGTAATTTTTATTTTAAAGTTGTATTTTACTTGCTTTCTTTTTTGAATATGTCGTCTCTTGCCAACAGTTATTTGGATTATCTGCTACATAAAAATCTCATAGATGCCAGAGAACATAATAAGAGTCACTTCAATTCATTGGAAAACACACTGGTACATTTACCAGGTGTTAGTTATAAAAGGAGATTATACACGGAGAGCTAATGTCAGGAACTTCTGTTCTACTTCTGTGAGAATCTACATATTTTATTCTAGATAATGGATATTTTTCTTTTACAAATTGCACTGTATTTCTATCCAGTTTGAGGCTTAATATCTTGCAATTATAAAATGTTTTAGCTACATTTACATGTAGAAGATCAAATTCACTAATAGAATGTCTTGAAAATAGCTGTTATTTAAAACCTATTATTATTGTGTATCTGCCTGACCTCTCTCAGGTGTGGTGCAGGGGACCAGTCCCAACCACCCAACCCTGTTCCCCTGTGCACACAGGTGATATGTGCCCTGGCGGTGATCTGTGGGGCTCCACGGTGTGGTCCTTCACTGCGCTTGGCTCGCTGTCGCTTGATTTTGCTTTTGGATTGTTTTCAGTTTTTTTATTTGTTTGTTTTGTTTTGTTTTTTGTTTGTTTGTTTTATTTGTGTTTGCATATTTTTTGTCTCCTGTTTGTCTATTTTCCTTTACAGAGCTACTTCAAGAAACAAATCAAAGCACCTGGTGGAGGGTCCAAAACATCACTACCAGTAGGGAAACACAATAACCAAAGCCACAACAACAGAGATAAAGTAACACTCTCCAGAAAACACTTCTTGAAGGCCCAGGCCCTGGACAGTGTACAACCCCCCTTTAATATAGCAGTGCTCACAGGTGCAGAGCACATAACAAGCTTTTAAAACTCATAAGGGACAGGAAACTAAACAAAATGACAAAACAGAAGAGTTATCCTCAAAAGAAATTCCACAAAGAAGTGACAGTTAAAGAATTGATCGAAACAGATTTAAGCAATATAACTGAACAAGAATTTAGAATAATAGTCATAAAATTAATTGCTGGACTTGAGAAAAGCATAGAGGACAGCGGAGAATTTATTGATACAGAGATCAAATGACTAAAAAATAGTCATGATGAATTAAAATATGCTATAAATGAGGTGCAAAATAAAATGGAGGTGGCCACAGTGCAGATTGAAGAGGCAGAAGGGAGAATAGGTGAATTAGAAGATAAAATTACGGAAAAGGGGAAGCTGAGAAAAAGAGAAATAAAAAATATCCAGGAATACGAGGGGAGAATTAGGGAACTAAGTGATTCAATCAAACAGAACAATATCGGTATCGTAGTAATTCCTGAATGAAGAAGAGAGAGAGAAAGGGAATGAAGGTGTACTTGAACAAGTCATAGCTGAGAACTTCCCTGATCTGGGGAAGGAAACAAGCATTGAAATCCAAAAGGCACAAAGAACTCCCTTCAGATGTAACTTGAATTAATCTTCTGCATGACATATCATAGTGAAACTGACAAAATACAAGGATAAAGAGAGAATTCTGAAAGCAGCTAGGGACAAACAGGCCTTAATCTACAAGGGTAGACACATAAGGGTAGTAGAAGACCTATCTACTAAAACTCGGCAGGCCAGAAGGGAGTGGCAGGAAGTGTTCAATGTGCTAAATAGGAAAAATAAGCAGCCAAGAATCTTTTAGCCAGCAAGGCTGTCATTCAGAATATAAGGAGAGATAAAGCCTTTCCCAGGCAAACAAAAATTGGAGTTTCTGACCACTAAACCAGCCCTGCAGGAGATCCTAAGGGAGACTCTGTGAGTGGAATGCTGCAAAGACTACAAAGGACCAGAGACAACACCACAAGCATAAACCCTACAGATAACACAATGACACTAAATCCTGATTGTTCAGTAATCACTCTGAATGTAAATGGACTAAATGCCCCAATCAAAAGACATAAGGTATCAGAATGGATTAAACAAAAATAAGATCCATTATTTGCTATGGACAAGAGACTCATTTTAGACCTGAGGAAACCTTCAGATTGAAAGTGAGGGGATGGAGAACTATCTATCATGCTACTGGAAGTCAAAAGAAAGCTAGAATAGCCATACTTTTTTTCAGACAAACTAGACTTTAAATTAAAGGCTGTAACAAGAGATGAAGAAGGGCATTATATAATAATTACAGGGTCTATCCATCAGGAAGAGCTAACAATTATAAATGTCTATGTGCCGAATACAGGAGCCCCAAATACATAAAACAATTAATCACAAACATAAGCAAACTTATTGATAAGAATGTGGTAATTGCAGGGGACTTTAATACCCCACTTACAACAATGGATAGATCATCTAGACACAGAATCAATAAAGAAACAAGGGCTCTGAATGATACATTGGAACAGATGGACTTGACAGATATATTTAGAACTCTGCATCCCAAAGCGACAGAATATACTTTCTTCTCGAGTGCACATGGAACATTCTCCAAGATAGATCACATATTGGGTCACAAAACAGCCCTTCATAAGTATAGAAGAATTGAGATCATACCATGCACACTTTCAGACCACAATGCTATGAAGCTTGAAATCAATCACAGGAAAAAGTCTGTAAAACCTCCAAAAGCATGGAGGTTAAGGACACCCTACTAAAGAATGAATAGGGTGACCAGGCAATTAGAAAATAAATTAAAAAATATATGGAAACAAACGAAAATGAAAATACAACAATCCAAACGCTTTGGGACGCAGGAAAGGCAGTCCTGAGAGGAAAATATACTGCAATCCACGCCTATCTCAAGAAACAAGAAATATCCCCAATACAAAATCTAACAGCACACATAAAGGAAGTAGAAGCATAACAGCAAAGACATCCCAAGCCCAGCAGAAGAAGAGAAATAATAAAGATCAGAGCAGAAATAAACAATATAGAATCTAAAAAAAAACTGTAGAGCAGATCAATGAAACCAAGAGTTGGTTTTTTGAAAAAATAAACAAAATTGACAAACCTCTAGCCAGGCTTCTCAAAAAGAAAAGGGAGATGACCCAAATAGATAAAACCATGAGTGAAAGTGGGATTATTACAACCAATCCCTCAGAAATACAAGCAATTATCAGGGAATACTATGAAAAATTATATGCCAACAAACTGGACAACCTGGAAGAAATGGACAAATTCCTAAGCACTCACACACTTCCAAAACTCAAACAGGAAGAAATAGAAAACTTGAACAGACCCATAACCAGTGAATAAATTGAATCAGTTATCAAAAATCTTGCAACAAATAAGAGTCCAGAACCAGATGGCTTCCCTGGGTAATTCTACCAGACATTTAATGCAAAGATAATACCTATCTTTCTCAAGCTGTTCCAAAAAAATAGAAAGGGAAGGAAAACTTCCAGACTCATTCTATGAAGCCAGCATTACTTTGATTCCTAAACCAGACAGAGACCCAGCAAAAAGGAGAACTACAGGCCAATATTCTTGATGAATATGGAGGCAAAAATTCTCAGTAAGATACTAGCAAATCGAATTCAACAGCATATAAAAAGAATTATTCACCATGATCAAGTGGGACTCATTCCTGGGCTGCAGGGCTGGTTCAACAATCATTCACAAATCAATCAATGTGATACATCACATAAATAAAAGAAAAGATAAGAACCATATGATCCTGTCAATCGATGCAGAAAAAGCATTTGACAAAATTCAGCATTCTTTCTTAATAAAAACCCTCAAGAAAGTCGGGATAGAAGGAACATACTTAAACATTACAGAAGCCATTTATGAAAAGCCACAGCTAATATCATCCTCAATGGGGAAAAACTGAGAGCTGTCCCCCTGAGATCAGGAACACAACAGGGATGTCCACTCTCACCGCCATTGTTTAACATACTGCTGGAAGTTCTAGCATCAGCAATCAGACAACAAAATGAAATCAAAGGCATCAAAATTGGCAAAGATGAAGTCAAGCTTTCACTCTTTGCAGATGACATGATATTATACATGGAAAATCCAATAGACTCCACCAAAAGTCTGCTAGAACTGATACATGAATTCAGCAAAGTTGCAGGATACAAAATCAATGTACAGAAATCAGTTGCATTCTTATACACTAATAATGAAGCAACAGAAAGACAAATAAAGAAACTGATCCCATTCACAATTGCACCAAGAAGCATAAACACCTAGGAATAAATCTAACCAAAGATGTAAAAGATCTGTATGCTGAAAACCACAGAAAGCTTATGAAGGAAACTGAAGAAGATACAAAGAAATGGAAAAACATTCCATGCTCATGGATTGGAAGAATAAATATTGTCAAAATGTCAATACTACCCAAAGCAATCTACACATTTGATGCAATCCCAATCAAAATTGCACCAGCATTCTTCTCGAAGCTAGAACAAACAATTCTAAAATTTGTATGGAACCACTAAAGACCCTGAATAGCCACCATAATGTTGAAAAAGAAAACCAAAGCAGGAGGCATCACAATCCCAGACTTTAGCCTCTACTACAAAGCTGTAATCATCAAGACAGTATGGCATTGGCACAAAAACAGATACTTAGCCCAATGGAATAGAATAAAGACTCCAGAACTGGACCCACAAATGCATGGCCAACTCATCTTTGACAAAGCAGGAAAGGTTATCCAATGGAAAAAAGACAGTCTCTTTAACGAATGGTGCTGGGAGAACTGGACAGCAACATGCAGAGGAATGAAAGTGGACCACTTTCTTATACGATTCACCAAAACAAACTCAAAATGGATAAAGGACCTGAATGTGAGACAGGAAGCCATCAAAACCCTCAAGGAGAAAGCAGGCAACAGCCTCTTTAACCTGAGCTGCAGCAACTTCTTACTCGACACATCTCAAAGGCAAGGGAATTAGAAGCAAAAATGAGCTATTGGGACCTCATCAAGATAGCTTCTGCATTGCAAAGGAAACAGTCAACAAAACTAAAAGACAATGTACATAATGGGAAAAGATATTTGCAAATGACATATCAGATAAAGGGTTAGTATCCAAAACCTATAAAAAACTCACCAAACTCCACACCTGAAAAAACACGTAATCCAGTGAAGAAATGGGCAGAAGACATGAATAGACACTTTTCCAAAGAAGACATCCAGAGGGCCAACAGACACATGAAACGATGCTCAATGTCACTCCTCATCAGGGAAATACAAATCAAAAATACACTGAGATATCACCTCATGCCAGTCAGAGTGGCTAAAATGAACAAATCAGCAGACTATAGATGCTCGCAAGGATGTGGAGAAGCGGGAACCCTCTTGCACTGTTGGTGGGAATGCAAACTGGTACAGCCGCTCTGGAAAACAGTGTGGAGGTTCCTCAAAAAATATGTACGCTAATGTTTATAGCAGCACTTTCAACAATAGCCAAATTATGGACAGAGCCTAAATGTCCATCAATTGACGAATGGATAAAGAAGACGTGGTTTATATATACAATGGAATACTACTTGGCAATGAGAAAGAATGAAATCTGGCCATTTGCAGCAACATGGATGGAACAGGGAGGTATTCTGCTAAGTGATATAAGTCAGTCAGAGAAAGACAGATACCATATATTTTCATTCATAGGTGGATCTTGAGAAATTTCATAGAAGACCATGAGGGAGGGGAAGGGGAAAAATAGTTACAGACAGGGAGGGAGGCAAACCATAGTAGACTCTCGGATACTGAGAACAAACTGAGGGTTGATGGGGGGTGGGGAAGAGGGGAAAGTGGCTAATGGGCACTGAGGAGGGCACTTGGTGGAATGAGCACTGGGTGTTGTATGGTATTGGCATGGTATTGGCACAAAAACAGACACATAGACCAATGGAATAGAATAGAAACTCCAGAACTAGACCCACAAACGTATGGCCAACTAATCTTTGACAAAGCAGGAAAGAACATCCAATGGAAAAAAGACAGTCTCTTTAACAAATGGTGCTGAGAGAACTGGACAGCAACATGCAGAAGATTGAAACTAGACCACTTTCTCACACCATTCACAAAAACAAACTCAAAATGGATAAAGGACCTGAATGTGAGACAGGAAACCATCAAAACCCTAGAGGAGAAAGCAGGAAAAGACCTCTCTGACCTCAGCCGCAGCAATTTCTTACTTGACACATCCCCAAAGGCAAGGGAATTAAAAGCAAAAATGAACTACTGGGTCCTTATGAAGATAAAAAGCTTCTGCACAGCAAAGGAAACAACCAACAAAACTAAAAGGCAACCAACGGAATGGGAAAAGATATTTGCAAATGACATATCGGACAAAGGGCTAGTATCCAAAATCTATAAAGAGCTCACCAAACTCCACACCCGATAAACAAATAACCCAGTGAAGAAATGGGCAGAAAACATGAATAGACACTTCTCTAAAGAAGACATCCGGATGGCCAACAGGCACATGAAAAGATGCTCAATGTCACTCCTCATCAGGGAAATACAAATCGAAACCACACTCAGATATCACCTCACGCCAGTCAGAGTGGCCAAAATGAACAAATCAGGAAACTATAGATGCTGGAGAGGATGTGGAGAAACGGGAACCCTCTTGCACTGTTGGTGGGAATGCAAACTGGTGCAGCCACTCTGGAAAACAGTGTGGAGGTTCCTCAAAAAATTAAAAATAGACCTACCCTATGACCCAGCAATAGCACTGCTAGGAATTTACCCAAGGGATACAGGAGTACTGATGCATAGGGGCACTTGTACCCCAATGGTTATAGCAGCACTCTCAACAACAGCCAAATTATGGAAAGAGCCGAAATGTCCATCAACTGATGAAGGGATAAAAAAAATGTGGTTTATATACACAATGGAGTACTACATGGCGATGAGAAAGAATGAAATATGGCCCTTTGTAGCCACATGGATGGAACTGGAGAGTGTTATGCTAAGTGAAATAAGCCATACAGAGAAAGACAGATACCATATGTTTTCACTCTTATGTGGATCCTGAGAAACTTAACAGAAACCCATGGGGGAGGGGAAGGAAAAAAAAAAAAAAGAGGTTAGAGTGGGAGAGAGCCAAAGCATAAGAGACTCTTAAAAACTGAGAACAAACTGAGGGTTGATGGGGGGTGGGAGGGAGGGGAGGGTGGGTGATGGGTATTGAGGAGGGCACCTTTTGGGATGAGCACTGATGTTGTATGGAAACCAATTTGACAATAAATTTCATATATGAAAAAAAAGAATATGAGAGAAAAAAAGAAACCAAGTTGTCAATAAATTATATTACAATATAAAAATAAATAAAAATATATAAATTTTAAATAATAAAATAATAAAACATTATTATTATTATTATTATTATTATTATTATTATTATTAGTTTGAAGTCAAATA
Organism: Lynx rufus; assembly: GCF_022079265.1. Lineage (NCBI taxonomy): Eukaryota > Metazoa > Chordata > Mammalia > Carnivora > Felidae > Lynx > Lynx rufus. The sequence continues at coordinate 65,798,748 of NW_025814834.1, forward strand.
GCTCTACCACTGTTACTATGATGAACCCAGGGAAGGTACTAAACTTCTCTTGACCTCAGATTCCACATCTATACATCTCTTAGGGGTAAATGAAAATCAATGGACATATGTACATAAATGCAGGTCAAAAAGGTGACTGATACATACTATTCTATTAATAAGTGATGGTGGTCTCTGACTTCTTATATTGCTCAAAATATCCTCATAGACAAAAGAGTTTTGGTTTTCTTTATAATGCTTCAGAAACAAAAATATCTCACAGACTTTATTTTTTTATATAACCTTCGAAATGGAGAGATTTAACAGCTTCAGTAGAATGAAGATCATAGAAATTATTTCCTGCCCTGACTAGAAAATCATTATTAAAAACCTTCTAACAACAAAAAGGGACATCATAATTTAGGTACTTCTATCCCAGTAATCAAATGTTTTGCAATTTACTTGATTTCAGTTTTCCAGTGAAATGAAACTGTTAACCAAAACACAATTTATTAACACACTGTCCAAAAAATGTGCTAAATATATTTTTGTAATTTTTATTTTTAATTGTATTATCAACTGGAGTTATTGGCTTAAATACAAATTTCATTATTTTATTTACCACCTAAAAACCTCTGACAGGTTTCCATTACCTCGAGGGTAAAAGTCTAACACTTAGAAACTCTTCTACAGTCCTTTTTCTGATGCCATTCTAAGTCACTTTCTTTAGGAGCAAACTCTTCAACTCCTCTAAGACATTCATGTAATAGATACCCAACCATGCCCAATTACATCCTGTTCCCAAATCTTTCATACTTCTTCAGCCTTCATTAAATTGAACTTATGCTCTCTGTATCTAGAACACTGCCTTTCTGCACAAATACTTGAAGGACAAACTGTATTGCACACTTTTAACAATTAGTTCAAATGTCACCTCCCCTTTGAAGTGTCCTGACTGCCCCCTCTGAAACCATTTTTTTTAGTTGCCTCTGCACTTCCCACTATTCCTTTAGCACTTTTCAGTTATTTCTTTACAGAACTTAATTCATCATTTTATACTTAGGTTTTTATATTCCTATATTCTATCTTAGTTAAGGGAATTCCTGAAGGGAAACGGTCTGATTTTTCATCATTTCTCTCTACATAGGCCAGTCCTCTCCAAGTGTTTGTTGACTGAAAAGATGAGATTCATTTGTATGTAATGTTCACCTGCAACTAATGAATATTACATATATTTTTGATTTTTAAATTATATCTCTATTTTCCTCTCTTTCTAATAGAGACAATTTACTGTCTCTTGGTATTTCTACTTTAAAACTATTTATTTTTATTTTTTTATTTTTTTTTATATATATGAAATTTATTGACAAATTGGTTTCCATACAACACCCAGTGCTCATCCCAAAAGGTGCCCTCCTCAATACCCATCACCCACCCTCCCCTCCCTCCCACCCCCCATCAACCCTCAGTTTGTTCTCAGTTTTTAACAGTCTCTTATGCTTTGGCTCTCTCCCACTCTAACCTCTTTTTTTTTTTTCCCTTCCCCTCCCCCATGGGTTTCTGTTAAGTTTCTCAGGATCCACATAAGAGTGAAACCATATGGTATCTGTCTTTCTCTGTATGGCTTATTTCACTTAGCATTACACTCTCCAGTTCCGTCCACGTTGCTACAAAAGGCCATATTTCATTTTTTCTCATTGCCACATAGTATTCCATTGTGTATATATACCACAATTTCTTTATCCATTCATCAGTTGATGGACATTTAGGCTCTTTCCATAATTTGGCTATTGTAAAACTATTTATTTATTTTATGAATTATTCAATAGGAGAAACATAAGAAATAATGGTTTTGAGAAATATGTAAATACGACTAGTGACTTTTCTTTTTCAAATTTCATAAGCTACAGGGTTAATAAGCCATGAGCATTTGACAATCCAAGCATCCAATGGGAAGCACATGTCTTGAAATACATTAACAACACATTACTGCATTTGAATATTTAAAGGACTGTTTACCAGATAAAGATAACATTATCATCTTTTGTTTTACTGATACAATCCATTAATTAATTTTTCATTCATTCAACAAATATTTAGTGAAAATTACTATAGGCAAGACTTAAGATCTCATGCTCAGGGAAATATTTTTTATTCTCAAAGATAGATGTGTATATAAATAAGCCATTGATAAAAGACTGAGGTAATAATAAAATATAAGTTCAAAGGAAGGAAAGATAATTCCTTTTTAGAAATAGAGACGAAAACTTTTGAGTTGTACCTTAAAACATTAACAGTATCTGGACATGTTATGATAGAAAATTATTAAACCTTTAACTTTTTGTATTTGTCCTTTTTAAATTCTAGGTGAAGAAAAGTGCATAGATATTTAAAAACTACCATAATCACTTTAGATATACTTAAATCACAATAAGAATAACATCATGACCGACATCATGATGATAATAGCTATTAGGATACTAGACGTTGAGTCAAGGCCTAACTGATTTGTCTAATGATGGATTATCAAAACCAGATGTTTTTTAAAGTTTATTTATTTTGAGACAGAGACAGTGTGAGCAGGGAAGGGGCAGAAAAAGAGGAAGAGAGAGAGAATCCCAAGCAGGTTCTGCACTGTAAGCACAGAGCCCAATGTGGGGCTGGAACCCATGTCACCTTGAGATCATGAGCTGAGCCAAAACTGAGAGTCCAACTCTTAAGTGACTGAGCTACCCAGATGCCCCTTCAACTAGATTTTTAACACATTTAAACACATTTAATACCCAGGCTTATGACTCTCCTTTCTAGTTGGGGCTATTCATTTATTTTTATCTAGATATCTTATATGACTGGAATCTGACAAAAATCACTGGAAAATAATATTGTCATATAGTCATCCAATGATATTTGGGCCACATCCAACCTAAAAAAAGGCATGTAACTTATAATTGGGAATTATTTGCATTGTTCCCTAAAAAATCTGTCATTTTGTAAAGAATTAGAGTATTACTTTAGTGAAGTAATAATTTTTCAAATAATATTTTATTTCAAGTGAAAATATTTTAAATATAATAGTTGCAATTAAAGAATAAATTTTACTATTATTGACTGCCATAAAAGTTAAAATGAACTAAGAATGTCAATTAAAGTGCTGCATAACATTTTAGGGATATCAAAAGAATTGGACATATTCTCCACTGATTTCTCATTTAGGATTCTTTTAGCTAACATTACATTTGGGGAATTATTAAGTTCCAAGAAGAAGATAATTCTCACAAATATAATAAATCAAGCAGAGTAAACATATGGATACCTGAAAATGAAAAAAATATGTTTCTATATGAGGGACACTTAAACATTCTGGGTTTTGCAGGATATAGTTCATTTCTATTTTAGTTGACTAATAACAGTCTATTTTCAATAGAAAAACTTTTTATTTGTAAAATAAATAGTAATAATTAAGTGACCACTAGATTATGGTATTATTCCCAATACCATATATTTCCATAGTTTTATAGTTTGTGTTACACAAATAATGATAATTCTATGTTCAGAGCATAAGATTTACTGCGTGTGTAGAAATAGATTGAGAATATTGCTTATTATAGACATCATTGAATTGAAACAAGGTAACTGCTTGTTAAATATAATCCCTGGGGCGACCAGGTGGCTCAGTCAGTTAAATGTCCATTTATTGATATCAGCTCAGGTCATGATCTCCCGGTAGAGAGATGGATCCCTGCAACAGGCTTAGCACTGGGCATGGAGCCTGCTTAAGATTCTTTCTCCCTCTCCCTCTGCCCCTCCCCTGCCCATACTGTCTCATAAGTTAATTAATCAATTAATTAATTTAAAAAATGAGTAAGTAGGTAAGTAAAATGTCCAATCCTTATCCCAGTTACTAGAATTTTTCTGAGTAAGTGAAATTTCCTTTCATTGTGTCTTTCCAGAAGTTATTCAGGAAGATTAAGTACAGGTGTGTGTTCATGGGGGATACAGGCTATTATGTTTGGGAAAGGGTTAGGGAGTTAATACAGTTATAGTTGATACTCTTTTGGCATTTATAGTGCTTTGTTGGAGGTATTTACCCAGTAGGCATAGAAAACAATGTGTAAGGTATTTGTAAAACTAAGACATCCACCCCACAAAAATATTATTTCATTCAGTAAAGAATTTTTAAGAAAATATTGAAATAATAATTACAGAAAACAATTAGAACTTGTCTAGACTCTCTTATACCCATTTCATTTTTTACTACTTCTGTTATTTGAATAAATATGGAGCTGAAATAATAATTTTTGAGTCCTAGATTATCAAAGACCATTAGAATTATGTTAAAGGACATAGTAAAAGATGAGGATGTTCCCACTTTGGTCTAATTTTGAGACAATCGTAACTTAATTAAAGAAAGTAACTGCAAATGACTGAAACACATGTGTTTAAATTCACACGTCCTTTATGGTACTAAAACAATAAAAAACAGGGTGCCAGGGTGACTCAGTCGATTGAGCATCTGACTTTAGCTCAGGTCATGATCTCACGGCTTATGAGTTCAAGCCCCACCTCGGGCTCTCTGCTGACAGCTCAGAGCCTGGAGCCTGCTTTGGATTGTGTCTCCAACTTTCTCTGCCCCTTCACCACTCATGCTCTGTCTCTCTCTCAAAAATAAATAAAAATTGAATAAATAAAAATAAAAGCAGAAACAAACAAAAAACTACTGGTGAACTTATTAGTTGTTGCCACAAAAAGATTGCATAAAACCACACACAAAGTTAGTGGCATAAAATAATTATTTATTCTTTCTTGCTAATATCCAGGCTGGAGGAGGTAAATCTAGGTTGGGCTTAGTTCTAAGTTTCAGGTTCACATCTTTCTCAGCTTCCTTGATGGGTAGGCTTCTTAGGAAATGTTCTTCTCATGATAAAGACAAATATACAAAAGAAAGTCAAACCACCTAAATGTATTTCATGCCTCTGCTTATTTCATATTTGCTAATATTATATTGGCTAAAAGAAATTACATAGTTGGATTCAAAGTCAAGGGGTTACAGAATACACTTTGCTTTTATTGAGAGAATCTGCAAAGTCACATAGCAAAAAGCATGAGGAAGAAAAACAGAAGCCAATAAAAAATTGGAGCAAATAATTTTATCTGTTCTACTCAAAATTGTAGGATGCTAATAACATTTTTTTTGAAAAACAGAAAATAAAAAGAAAGAACAAAGTTTTATTCAGCTTCCTTATAGAAAATATACTTCTGGGTAAAAAATAGCTAAGAGGATGCATCTCTTTATACTCAATTTTCAACTCCTAAAGAATTCATAATCTGAACATCCCTGGTCATTAACATAACAAAAACAGATGTGTTTCTCTTCTTGTAAAAAACAAAACATAGCACTTATGAAATTATCTTGGACATAAAACAAACAAATAAAAATAATCAAACTCTACTGACCAACCTTTAGACCCAACTACTAATTTAAAGAACATTCCAAAGTCAGAGAAACTTAGAGAAACAACTGGACAAGTTACAGATAGGGAAACTCTGCAGGAATGTTGTCTAAGTTTATTCAACAAATAATTTTAAAAGAGAGATGAGAAGTGTCTTATGAAACCCACTAAATAATCACAATATGTGGACTTTTTTTTTTAATCTTGAATCAACAAGAAATGGAAATTTCTTTTTTTTTTCTGAAAAAGGGCAAATTAGCAATGGCACAAAAGCAATACTTCCAATATCATCATGATGTTTCTCTAATATGTTCTCTAATATTCTCCAGCAAATATTATTTTTAATTTTCCATAACTGGAGTACTTTCATAATTATGACATGAAATCCACTGGGCAATTTAAGTTTTATACTATTATCAGGGTTGGGTTTTTTTGTAATCACACATTTCAAATGGGAATTAATTTCCCCAGATATTTGCTTACTTTATACCAAACATTCTATTTTAGGTTAATGTAAAATCATTTATAGCTCTACTTGAAATATCTATATACCAAATATTTTGTCTTAAAATTAATTTCCTTCCGGCTACCAGGAAGGAAATAACAATTTTAAGAACAGTACTAAATTCTAAGAAAATAGTCACCTTTCCACATAGAATCACAGAATGCCTTGAAATGCCCCGAGTTTTCAGTCGCCTATGTTTTGAAAAATAATATATAGATATAGATATAGATATAGATATAGATATAGATATAGATATAGATAGATAACATAATTATCCCCTACTGAAGTTTATGAAATGCTTTCTGTTTCCCTATAAGATTACAGATTTGAAATTACATCATTTAAGTGAGAATCAAATCTGGGGTAACTGACAGTCTAAAACACTGGATTAGATAAATATTGAAGTGGCCCTTGAGTGAACTCAAATTTACAAATAGAGTTATATATAAGAACTTGCATATACATTGTCTATACGTTGGTAATAGTGTCTGCTTTTGGCCACAATTAAAAGGAGCCAGTACCAAACACAGCCATTTATGGGTTAGTATTCTTCATTTTCCTTTTTAAAACTTTTGTTCATTTCTTAAATTACAGAGTCTTAATTTTAATCTAATTTTAATTTTGTGACATATTTTATTTATTCTTGTCAATTCTTTTTTTTTTTAACAATTAGCTTTTGCTCTGCTTATTATATTTCTGTTTGTATTTCCTAGATTTTTTTGGAAAAAAGTCTGTTTTTATTCCATACATTATTTAACATCATTTTTGTGAAAACATTTACATATTAATACATATGTTATATATAATTATTACTCCATTTTCTTCTTCAAAAATAACTAAATTCCATCTGTCTTTATCTGAAAATTAATTAGTATCCATTTTTTTCTTGCTTCCCAAATTTTATTCTTTTTATAATATGATGTGTTTAAAATTATTTATTTTACATTAATTTGTGTTATCTTTAAATAACTATGTATTTGACTATGTTTGAAGCTATATTTATAATTCTCTAATTCCATGCTTAATATAAGTGTTGATACTGACATCACTTCTTTATGTTAGGCCTGCTAGCCTAGAGAAGTTCCTTAAGTGGTCTTTATGAGGGACCAGAAGCCAAGCTGAGGGCCAAGCACAAGCTAGCGCCCCCCCTCCTTCCCAGGTTGGATATGTCTGACATTCCTTAGGCACTCCTTGTTGCCCAAGGACAAAGGAAAGGACAGAAAACAAATGGTTAAATTGATAGAGTCTCCATCAGTTTACAAATATCTTAGTAAATTATAAGAAAAAGGCAATTTTATCAATAGCCTAATCTCCAGAAACCTATCGACTCAGTTTCCTGGAGCCAGTAGTATCACCCTTCCCTCCATAGTGATGTGAGAAACAAAGGCAAGTAGGAAATGGAAAGTAAAATTAAATTGCCTTATAACCTGCAGCGATGGGCAAATACTTGAGGCAAACACAGAGTATAACATTTCTCCAGAAACTCCCTACTGTCTTAATGTTAATGTTTTGCTAGAGGGAAAAAACAAATTTAGTCTGATAATAGTTAGGCTTTCAGTAATCTGTGAGTCTTTAGCATATGAAAGTCTCTTTGGAAACTTCCTTGTTGACTTTACCTCCCCCCAATCCATGGTATATAACCAGTTACCTGTCACAACCCCATACAACTCTTTTTGCCCATGGGTCCTGGCCTCATGCTTTCATAAAATCACCTTTTTGCACCAAAGATGTCTCAAGAATTCTTTCCTGGCCATCAGCTCCGGAACCCATGAACCCCACCATCACCCTGAAACCTCATCAGTTTCTCCTCTAAGGATACAAAGTTTTGTAGTTTCTAGATACACTGTACTTTAAAATGTATTTCTGCTCCGTTCTCTGTGAATGACAACTTAGCTGAGTATAAAAATCTTGGGTCTCAAGTTTTTTACCTCAAATTACTATACATTTTCCCTTCTGTGTTTCAGAGAATTCTGAGGCCAACTTGATTTTTCTTTCTTTTTTTTTTAGTTGCTTGTTTTTATACCTGTATGAATGGTGGAGTGGCCTTAGTGATTTGGGCACTGACCCCTCACATTCTTCTGATTTGGATGGAATTCTGCCTTTTATGAGTCTTGCGGGAGACAAGTATCCATGTCCCTTTGTGGAAGCTGCACATCCAGATTGTTCCTTTTTCTTTTCCTTGACAGGTACAACCCCTGCCTATTTTCCAAGACGGGTTCTGCAGCACTTTTACAAATTCTACAAACTATATGACAGCCTTCAAAAACCCTAAGCTTTTTCTCTCAGCCAGAGAGCATTTGTGTTGGGTACAACTAAGAGACTAAAATATTGAGAATTTTTTTCCTTTTCCTTTATATATGTATTTGTGTTGAATATATATGTAAACACACACACACACACACACACACACACACACACATATATATATATGTATACATGTAAACATTTATTTTTGTTTTCAGATGCATCCTCCAAAATTGAGGTTTCTAAAGGTATAGCTATCTTATAGAAATAGCGCATTGCATCCTCCACCTCTGGCTTAAACTGGCTTAGTTATCTCTTAGTATTAAAGACTCAGAGATATTTGCTAACTCTGAGATCTTGTTTTCCAAATGAAGTATACATCGTGCAAGTCATGACTAGCCCTTATGGAGTAAATTCACCTTTGTATGTTTTTCCTCCTCTTTAAGTGAAGCCATTCTCCAAAGTGCCAAACACAATGTAACACATTTTTTATACTTCAAAAGTAATAATCTTCTATATTTTGTCCAATGTTGCCAGATTCAAAGCAACAAATAACTTCAATGCATTCAGGACTGCTTATAAGAGGGCAGTTGCTATATTTTGACCTACACAAGACCATGGCCCACTGCCAGACACAGGTAGGGTGATGATAAACTGTTTTTTTTTTTTTCCCCAGGAGTCTCTATGCCTGCCAACTTTCTCTCACATTAACGGCATCCTCTTTGACTCTCAAAAATGATCCCATTAGATGATGCATTGGAGTGCAGAGCCTGTATGCACAGTGTTCAAGCCCAGTTTCACAAGGCAGTCAATAACAGCATCACCAAAAATAAGCAATTCCCAGAGACAGTGTTCCTTTAGAGCTTCTATCATCACACCAGCCAACTAAATCTCCCACTGCCACAAATACTGTATTCAGTATTAGTTTCTGCAATCAGCATTGGTTTCTGACCAACTGGTACTTTTTTAATCAAGAAGTCAATTGAATTATCAAAAAAAAAAAACAAACCTTCCCCTTTTCAGGGAAAAATCCATTATAAACCATTATAATGGCCACTAGGTTCCCTGCTCATTAGTGTTTTCTGGTTCCTGACTTTATTGTCCTGTGACCAAAAAGATTTACAGTAACAAAAATTATTTAAATTGAGCTTTCTCAGCAAGCCTCATAAATCACTCCTTGCCCCAACTGTAGCTATTATAGGGGAGCGAATTTTGCCACTACAAGATATGTCTCTTTGGCATATTCATTATTCTAAGCTGGCTGTTTTTAAGAAACAGACACAAGAGAAGCTCTGAAAACCAAGCAGAAATCACCCTTTTGTAAAAGACATTTACTCCTATAAAGGAAATCTCCATTTGTAAGGCTGTCTCCCTTAGTGCCTGGAAGGGACTAATAACTCTAAATCTCCAGAAACAGTTATCAGTAGAGAGGCAGGGACTTCAATCTACATAACAACCTTTCCCTTGTTTACTGTACTTTTCTTGGTAACCTCCTATAACTGACTCCCTAAATCAACATTTTCTTTTGTTGTTATCTGGGGATGGTATTTAACATGATGGTTTATGTTATTTCAGTGAGTTACTCTGTTTTCCTGGGTGTCTCCCATGTATACAAAAGGAATACATGTTATCAAATTTTGATTTTCTACTATTAATCTGTCTCATGTCAATTTAATTCTGAGACCAAGAAGAAGAAACTTGAAGGGCAGAGAAACATTTTTTTTCTCCCCAACACTACTGATATTTCAAGTTCAGTGTTGTACAAGGGGTCTGAGATTTCGCTGACATGCTTCTATTATAACAGAGATCAAATAAGTGATTTGTAAGTTGATCATGTACTTCTACAATGTGATGTAATCTACTGTGTATTAAAGAGAAATGCTTGAAATTTGGGGATATTTACATGACTGTCTTCCTTAGTTTAGAGGGGAGACTGGAATTTCCCCCTATATGTACATATTCTGGATTAATTATGTTGTAGTTGTGGAGGTGGGGGTGGGTAGAGATGCATTTTGAAAGCAGTATGTGTTCATAAGCCACATTAATTTTAAGAGACTTTAAATGTTTAAAACTTACAATTAAATGTTTTCACAACACTTTTCTGTGTCTAACTCCTAGCAATTTGTAAAGCATACGACTTTTCCTGCCTGAGCAAGCAAATATAGCACTTGAGTGGGACTCATATATATTTAGAGTAGCTATTGCAAAACTGTTATGTCCAGAGTTTAGTAAAATAATCCATAGGTGCAGCGCCTGAGTGGCTCAGTGGGTTAAGCCTCCAACTTCTGCTCAGGTCATGATCTCACAGTCGTGGGTTTGAGCCCTGTGTGGGGCTCTGTGCTGACAGCTCAGAGCCTGGAGACTGCTTTGGATTCTGTGTGTGTCTCTCTCTGACCCTTCCCTGCTTACATTCTGTCTCTCTCAAAAATAAATAAACATTAAAAACATTTTAAATACATAAATAAATAAAAATAAAATAAAATAATCCATAGGCTTTTACTTTGAGCTTGTAATGAAAAGTAGCTATGATTTATTTATTTATTTATTTATTCATTCATTCATTCATTCATTCATTCATTTATTTATTTTTGGTGTGTATGTGAATATGTGCATGTATAGGTTTAGTTATGTACTTTTTATACCATGACATCAGTTAAAAATACTTATTTAAAAATCTAGAATAGATGCCTATTTTCTCATTCACTGAAATGTAAAAATTTCAAAATGAATTTTGAATAAAAAATTAGAGATTTTAAAGTTTGTTTTCTAAAAATTAACTATCTTCATATTTTAAGTTAATTCTACAGGAGTTTGCTTATTTTTTAGTTTCTTTTTTTTTAATATATGAAATTTATTGTCAAATTGGTTTCCATACAACACCCAGTGCTCATCCCAAAAGATGCCCTCTTCAATACCCATCACCTCTCCTCCCCTCCCTCCCACCCCCCATCAACCCTCAGTTTGTTCTCAGTTTTTAAGAGTCTCTTATGCTTTGGCTCTTTCCCACTCTAACCTCTTTTTTTTTTCTTTCCCCTCCCCCATGGGTTTCTGTTAAGTTTCTCAGGATCCACATAAGAGTGAAAACATATGGTATCTATCACCTCACACCAGTCGAAGTGGCCAAAATGAACAAATCAGGATAGAGTTTAGAGTCCATGCACTTGATGTGTATGATGAAGGAATTATAAACAATGCATTAAGCTACTGATGAACTTCAAATGAAACACATTTTCTATTTCTTAAGCTGAAACTCTTTTATATGACCCACAGAAATCAACATCTAAATCAAAGTTTTCCAATAACTTGTGGTTAACTGAATTTCACAAAGAAATTCACGTTGTGTAAAGTCAAAACATGCATTTTTGCAAAAGTTACCTCAAAATGTCATTTCTGAGTAATTTACATTTATAGAGGGACAAAGAGGGGTGCCTAGATGGCTCAGTCGGTTAAGCGTCCGACTTCGGCTCAGGTCATGATCTTACAGTCTGTGGGTTCAGGCCCCATGTTGGGTTGTGTGCTGACAACCTGGAACCTGCTTCAGATTCTGTGTCTCCCCCTCTCTCTGCCCCTCCCCTGCTCACACTCTGTCTCTCTTTCAAAAACAAACATTAAAATTTTTTTAAAAAGAATGTGGCAAAGAATAATAGGCATTTTGGAAAACTAGAAACTATTCAAAATCCTGTGAAAATAACTTCTCATATTCTTAAGACCTATCAGTGCTAAATGTATTCTTATCATCACCAAAGATGTAGGGATGATCCTATATTTAGGTTAAGCAGACATTCTCTTCCTCAGTACAAGAAAAGCAAGGCAAACTTACTTTTATTCATTTTTCTGTCATATCTAGGAATTTAAATTTAGTTATATTTTTAAAATTTAATTATATTTTTACTTAAGGCCTCCACATTAAGGTAAATGTTATTTAGAAAGGATAAATACTACTCCTTTTTGAAGTAATTTAATTAGCATTTTGGGAATAAAGGAAGGCAAGGTTAATTTTGAAATGGAGATGAAGGCCAGAATTGCATCAATCTGAGAGGTGAATCTGTGTGTGTGTGTGTGTGTGTGTGTGTGTGTGTGCATGCATATGCATACAGGTGCTCACGCACTTTTCTGTGAATTGGTGTGGTGGTTAGAAGGGGTGACAAACTGAGAATAACACATCATTTTGGTTTGGGCTGACTATAATCTTACTGCATTACACTAATACCTGGAATTCTGAAGTACACTAAAATGTACACCCTAAGGGACATTTTGGAATACTGCTTAGGTTGACAAGTTTTAGGAGTTTGTAACCTGGGCTTGGTTTACTCTTTCCTTATTTGAATCATTTTCTTTCTTTAAGTTATTGATTGTATATAACGGAATAGATTTTAATTTTTTCAGCTTTATTGTGGTATAATTGACAAATAAAAAGTATACATTTCAAGTATACAATGTCATTATTTGATATATGTATACATTTTGAAGTGGTTATCACAATTAAACTAACAAACACATCCATCACCTCACATAGTTACCATTTATCTTCTTTTCTCCTAGATCATTCACTCATTCACTTATGTCTCTGTCAAATGGTTCCTGCATTTCTACTATGCACCAGGCACTCTCCTAATAAATGAGGATATGGAAATAAAAAGATTTAGCCCTTGAATAAAACTCAAGGAGTTTACCACTTAGTGGGGGAACCTGAGACATGAAGTAATTATTGTGATCTCTTAATCATTCTGTCCAAGGTGCATATAAAAAGTTAAAAAGTGGGGAGGAGGGTGGGAAGAAAGAGAGAAGGTAAGATATCAAGGAGATTAGTTATTAGAGGGTGATGAGTTAAAGTAAAAGATGATTCAAGTTAGGCTGGAGAAGACAGGGAAAAACAAACCTCAGGATGGTGTAAACATGAGGTCTGAGACAGGAAGTGTCATTTGATGGCTTGGCAAGAGGGCTAAAGAAATCTTCTTCAAGGAAACAGTCAAGGGCAAAGAATTTTCTTAAATTCTCAATCAGCTACAAATTTCATATATGCCTAAAAGGTCAATAATATGATATACCTGCTAAGACATTTATATTTGAAAATCGCTTTCATAACAAAGCTATTCTATGGCAATCGTTTTTATCACCTTTTTAAAATCTCCACATTATAAGAGAGAAACTGAATAATCTTGCTCTAATTTTATAAGTGACTCAGAAGAGATTTTTCTTTATCATTTTCTTTAAGGTTAACAGCAATAGAACAAATATTATCAGGAATCTGGTAGACGATGTGATAAATTTCACAGAAAAAAGGTTTTTATTGATCATGCATCTTTAAAGCTGCATCACGATTGGTTATCAACTCTAATTGTTCTGGCCAAGATTTCTTCAGAATATATCCAGCAATTTTGAGAGGCAGCACTTTGTAGTAAAGCACCACTTAGAGCACTGATGTTTTTGCCTTAAAAATTAAATAAAACTCAACCAACAAGCTATATGTCAAATGGCCATTTCTATTATTGTACATATACTAGCCATTTCCTAGAACCAATCAATAGAGTTATGTTTAAAAAAACTTAAAGGCATTCATTTTTCTCATTTCTAATTTTTAATTTTATACACTTATTTACAGACTTAGAAAAAAGTTGCAAATATAGTATACAATTCCTGCAAACCCTTCAACCAGTTTTTTCTGATGACAGTATCATTTATATAACCATAGCACATGATTGAAACCAGGAAATTATTACTTTAGAAAATTCACTGTTGCCCCCTTACAATCTATTCTTTTTTTTTTTTTAATGCTTATTTATTTTTGAGAGACAGAGAGAGACAGAGTGTGAGTGGGGGAAGGGCAGAGAGAGAGGGAGACACAGAATCTGAAGCAGGATCCAGGCTCTGAGCTCTCAGCACAGAGCCAGACACAGGGTTCAAACTCATGAATGGTGAGATCATGACCTGAGCCAAAGTTGATGCTCAACCAACTGAGCCACCTACGCATCCCACAATCTATTCTTATCCTACAAAGGCAAGAATATTTCTGTTGTTTTTTTTTTAATTTGCTCATATTGTCCTATGTTTGGACATACTCCTTCATATGGAACTCTACATCCTTTATATATTCCTCCATTATTTTTTGAGTACTTCCTTACTTTCTGGCATATAAAAATGTTCCAGAAACAAGTTGTATTTTCCCTTCTCAACCCTTGAATCCAAACATTTCTACAAGGAGCTCTGATCCCTTTAATTGGACAATGGGTTTTGTAAGTCAATATATGGGTGCTAGTATAAGGCATACTTTGAAATCTTTTATAAAGTTTTGTCATATTTAAAATGTATTATATCATTCACTGATAAGGTTGCCATTATTCACTGATGCTATGAACAGCCTAACCTTAATGAACACACCATTAATACCGTTTTCTTAATATTCACCCCCAGATTATTTCATTGTGTGTATAGATGTTGGCAATCCAAGACTTGTATGCAGAGATGTCTTGTGGGTGGTTGTTGGTGGCTGCTAGGCTGCATGCTGATGTTTTGGTCTTCCTGTTACAGTGTAGACAATCTTCCTATTGTTGCCATCCACCTTCCCCTAGTCTTTAAAATCAAGATTGGTTTATCTTTGGGTTTTTTTCCCTTAACTTTCTCCATACTAAGTCCAACCTCTTAGGCAGACACTGTACTTGGATTACATCCTGACTACTCAGAACTAAGATAGAGGTGACTCAGATGAGCTTAACCTTGCCTTGTGGGGATCTCTATTAAACTGTTTTGGTTTTGTTTTTCCTTCTCTCTGTTCCAGTTAAAGCTCCTGAATCCTCAGAATTGCTGATATGGGCTAGATGTTGAGAAGAGAGCAATGGATCTAAACATGGTCATACTAGGTTGAATACCACTGACATCTACCCTCCATTCAGATTTTCAAGTTTTATTTGGTGCCTCATGAGACTGACTGTTAACTCAGTGAATGACAACCTTGGTGACAGAGTGAAGTAACACATTTCGGGAAGCATGTAACATATTTTGAATAATATAATTCCTGTAAAATCCTCAAAATGTATAAAACTAACTCTAGACAATCCTACTTATTGTTCAGTATGTGAAAAGAAAGGTCAGAATCTGAACAGAACATGTTTATGGTGTAAAGTCTCTGGCATAACCTCTTTTATCTAAATGTGCCCTTTATGACACTACTTCGCCGTAGAGGAAAGTTAAACTAATTGAATACAAAGAATTACATTTTCGGCATGTACCTACCAATCCTGGATAAGTGACTGACGACAAAATGAATGTCATGCAACTTGTAAATATTTCATATTATTTCAGCTGAAATGAGCATTGATGTATTTTAAGCACACTTGAAAGAACTACAAATATTTTACAAAAATCCTCTATCAGGTGGCAACATCAGTCACACAGGGATTTTGAGAGACTGATTCTGTTGATCAAGGTCTGAAGACACTAGGAGAACATTTTCAAAACCAGAGTCAGTTAGAATGCCACAGTGTGGGAGGAATCTCAAGGCACTCCTTTAGCCATTCCAAAATGAATAATAAAAGAACCTAATAAATGTACATATGAAGCTGTGTCTCGTATTCTCAAAACCTCTCCTATCAGCTACAGACATTGTCAAAGCAGCTTGGTGGCATGTAGGACATGCGTTCTTTCCTGTCTTCTCCTGCCCTTAGAGGAGAGATGGGTGTGGGCTTCCCACCCTCCATCAGGGCACTTCTCCCAATGTAGAGCCCTGCTCTGCCAAACTTGGCCATGTTTCTTCTCCTTCCACAAGACTAGATCACTTGATCTTAAAAATAGGGGGATCCGCTCTGGTGAGGACTGAACGCGGAGAGTATCATTACTGTTCTCACAGGTCAGTGATGAGAAATTTCTAACATCACTCCACATCCATGCCAATACTAACAGTAATTGTTAGAAAGATCTTTAGGTAATTAAAGTAATCATGCAATTGAAAATAGCACTCATAAATAAAACATTTTGGCAATGTTAGCCAGTGAGTGAAAAAACAACTAAATGTCTGAGCATGGTTGCAAGTTCTTGCAACTGTATACATTTATTTTTTCTTATCTCTCTCTCTCTCTCTCTGGCCTGCCTGTTAGCTGGGGTCACTTAGCTGTACTTGTAATTGCTTTAATTGCTATTCTAATTGATTTCCATTTTTAATGAAGATAAAGGAGGAAAAATAATTGTAGCATGTGTTCAGTATTAATCCAACCACTATTAAGGACCAAACTTTGTGCATGATGTTGTAGAAACAAAGAATTATAGAACATATCCAGCAATAGGAGTTCTGAAGCGTACATGGCACATTAGCAGACAATTACAACTCAATGAAAAGCAGTGAATTAGAATAAGTGAAATTACGATTTCAAAGAGAAAGTGAAGGGGCACCTGGGTGACTCAGTCGGTTAGGTATCTGACTTCGGCTCAGGTCACGATCTCGCAGTTCATGACCTCAAGCCCCACAATGAGCACTGTGCTGACAGCTCAGATCCTGGAGCCTGTTTCAGATTCTGTGTCTCCCTCTCTCTCTGCCCTCCCCTGCTCGTGCTCTGTCTCCCTCTAAAAATAAATAAACATTTTAAAAAAAGGAGAGAGAAAGTGAAGTTTGAGTTTAGTCTTATAATGTAAATAGTTTTCCAGCCTATAAGCACAAGCACATGAGTAACTTAGCCTCAGCCTAATTGTCTCAGCTCAGTGTCATAACTCCTATCTGAGTCTTGATAAACACAGAACAATATTTTGCTTTGTTTAAAAAATAATTCCTTAACACATCATCTTCAGTATACTCTGAATTGTTTTAAATACAGCACATTTAAAAAATGTTTCTGGTGCTCAAAGTACTCAAAAAAAACTTCGGATAATATCTGTCAAATGAAATTTTTTTCTATAAACTCATATTTATGATCCCTATATTTTATCTTATAGTGTCTTATACTTTAATAAGATTGGCTAAGTGGAGAAATGGGGTAGTAGGTAGAGGGACACCTGTAATTTTAAGGGCTGTGTTTGTTAGTTTCTTTTTGGAAGAGATGTGATAACATTTAAATATTGATACAACTGGTAGAGATCGAGGATAGGGACTTCTTTGGTCATAATTAACACTGGAGTACTCTCCTACCATATACAATTATAAGCACATATAAAATATATAATCAATAAAATCAATTACAAGTATTCCACAACATGTGGCATAATGCTACACTATCTGTGAAAAGGAAATTCATGAGATGAATCCAATGTCCTCTCTGGCATAATGCCAATTGGCATTTAGTAGAAGGGATAGAAACCTGGGTTTGTTTCACATTTAATGGCTGTTAGTGAGAAGGAAAATACCAGTCTTTGCCATGCAGGAAGACTAAATCTCCAAAGGAAAATTTACAGTCTTGTTGACTTGAAAACTATAGGATAGCCACCGGAAGGGAAACAGGAAGATGATACAGCTGTTGGAATTAGCAATAATTTTAAAGCAGCTATTTTATCTGTGTTCAAAAAACCAAAACAAAGTAACCTTGTAAATAATGAAATGAGAGTATATGCAAACTAAAATCTTGAGGGAGGAATGAAGAGTCACAGAAATGGTATACAGTGGGGAGATTTATATTTATATTTATATTCATATTATTTATATCTATCTATATTTATATTTATATTCATATTATTTATATCTATCTATCTATCTATCTATCTATCATCTATCTAATTTTCTTTCTTTAATTTCCCTACAAGGAAGATTACTGTTAAAAAAAAAAAAAAGAACAATGCTGTAAAGTGGGGGCTGTGACATGCAGAAACCGAAGGTGAAACAACAACAGCACAGGGATGGGAGGTCATATGTGGAGTTACATAATCATAAAGCTCTTATATTTGCAAGGTGTGACATGTGAAGTGTAAGTGTCAGGTACCAAGTGGACAGTGGAAGGCGGCACGATATCAGTTCCAAATATAATGTGACAATTTTAAATTTTCACCAGTTAGGGCTGCTATAACAAAGTGCCACAGACAGAGTGGCTTATAAAGAATATAAATGTATTTCTCACAGTTCTGGAAACTGCAAATCTGAGATCAGGTGCCAACACAGTTGGGTTCTGGTGAGAGAGCTCTTTTCTGGGTTGCAGACCATCAATTTGTTGTTGTATCCTTACATGACAGAAAGAGCTGGCTAGCTCTCTGATTCTTTCTGATAAGGGCACTTGATCTCATTCATGAGGTCCCATGCTTGTGACCTAATTACCTCCCACTGACCCCCACCTCTAAATGCCTTCACATTGGGGTTAGAATTTCATCACATGAATTTGGAGGGAGGCACAAACATTTGGTCTATTGCAAAGGTACATCTTATAACTCCTCCAGCAAACACTAAATACATATTCAAAAAATCCACTGAGAAAAAAGCTAATAATAGAAAACATGTATTATTACCTTCCCCTCCCCAAAGAGGCATAAAAGTAGCAGCTAATTAAGTGAGATGTAAAATAGATAAATTTAAGCTAATAACACAGAATGTGAGAGTGGAAGAAATGCCACACAGCTGGAGAAGTTGGCTTTAGATAAAACAGACTTATCTTTGTATCCTTTAAAAGGAAAACTATAATGAGATAAGAACAATAATGGCACCAGGGCATTCATTTGTCTTTTTTTTTTTAATTTTTTTTAATTTTTTTTTCTCAACGTTTTTATTTATTTTTGGGACAGAGAGAGACAGAGCATGAACGGGGGAGGGGCAGAGAGAGAGGGAGACACAGAATCGGAAACAGGCTCCAGGCTCTGAGCCATCAGCCCAGAGCCTGACGCGGGGCTCGAACTCACGGACCGCAAGATCGTGACCTGGCTGAAGTCGGACGCTTAACCGACTGCACCACCCAGGCGCCCCTCATTTGTCTTTTGTGATAGAAAATACCTCATTATTACAGATATGGGCCAGTGGGATTGGGAGGTACTTATATATTTAGATGAAGTAAGGAGGTCATTTTTTTTTTTTGAGAGAGAGAAAGAAGGAGAGAGACACACAGAGAGCAATTGTGCACGTGTGAGCCGGGGAGGGGCAGAGGGAGAGGGAGAGAGAGAATCGTAAGAGCCTGATGTGGAGCTTGAACTCATGACCCTGAGATCATGACCTGAGTTAAAATCAAGAGTCAGACACCTAACCAACTGTGGCACCCAGGCAGCCCAAAGTGAAGTCATTTTTAACCCAAACAGTTATAAATTGGAGATCAAAAACAAAGGTAGTATATATATGATGATTTAGGAAAATGTTTTATCTTCAGCAATGTCTTCACCATTATAAAGTGGGGCCTTCAAAGCAACAACTGGATTATATCAGAAAGTCAAGAAAATTTTTTCTCTCAGGAGAGGTTAAGGACTGTGGTTTGCCTGCTAAAGAGAAAATAATAGATCTCTTAATAATTGTTTATATTATTTGAGATGTTATAAAACCAAACTATTGGCCACTTTTCCTTTCCATTTCTAAGAGAAATAATCATAAATTGCTAGGCTTATATTGTATCCAGAGACTTCATTTAGCCATTAGAATGTTTTTCTTCAAGTTCCCATTCCAAATATTGAAGATGATTACCAAAGAATATCTGTGTTGGGATATTTAAAGTTCTGTCTGTAATAGATACTTTTGAGTATTGAAATGCATAGATATTAAGTGTATAATTCACAGAGTTTTAATAAATACACAGCCCTATGCAACCACCAGTTACGATTTAGGACATCTCTACATTTCTATCGCTTTAGAAAATTCACTGTTGCCCCCTTATAATCTATTCTCATCCTACAAAGGCAAAAACTGTTCTGATTTCTTTTTTTTTAATGCTTATTTATTTATTTTGAGAGACAGAGAGCATGCTGGCAGGGGAGGAACAAAGAGAGAGAGAGAGTGAGATTCCCAAGCAGGCTCTGCACTGTCAGCACAGAGCCTGACATGAGATTGAACTCATAAACCAGGAGATCATAATCTGAGTTGAAATCAAGAGTCCAAGGCTTAACTGACTGAGCCACCCAGGCACCCCTACAGTTCTGATTTCTAAAACTATAGCTTTATTTTGTGTATCCTTAAACTTTAAATGAACATTCATTCTTTTTTATCTTCCTCCCTTTGGTTAGCATGTTATATGATTTATTCATGTTGTTGTGTGCATTAATACTTTGTTTATTTTTATTGCTGAGTAACATTCAATTATGTGGATATACCATAATTTATTTATCCATTCTCTTATTGATGGATTCTTGGGTTATTCCCAGTGTGGGACTTTTTTGAATAAAGCTGCCATTAACATCTTTGTGGTCATATGTTTTCCTTATCTTAACACCTGGAAGTGAAATTCCCATTTGATAGTGCAAATACATGGTTAACTTTATGTATGCAAATGACCAAGTTGCTATACATCCCCATCAACATTTAGTAATAAACTAAAATATTAATTTTAGTTATTCTAGTAAGTATATAGTGGTATGTCAATATTTTGGTATCTCATAGTTTTAATTTGGACTTCCCTAATTGATAATGTTGAACATATCTTTATAAGTATGTATTCAAATCTTTGACAAATTTTTAACCAAGTTGTTTGTATTTTAATTATTGATTAATGAGAGTCCTTTTTATATTCTTTATGTAAGTCTTATGTCAGCTTCATGTATTTGTGTCTGCTGTTTTACTTTTATTCCACCTACACCAAGGTGGAGGGGGAAAAACACTGGACTTAATCAAAATTAAGAACTTTTGCTTTTCAAAAGACATGAAGGAAGAAAAAAGCAAGCTACAGTCTAAGGAAAATATCAGCAAGTCACTCGCCTGAGAAAAGATATGTATCAAGAATATATGAAGAACTTGATTGGAGATCCAACCTGGCAGAGAAGTAGGGGGACCAGAAGTTTCCTTGTCCCTCAAACACAGCAGTGTTGAGGCCAAAGGACTATGAATTCCAAAAGTCTGCAGAGTGAGAGAGATGTCTCCAGGGGCCCACAGGGACAACCTGATGGTCCATAGGCCTAGTTCAAAGAACAAATCAAAGTACACCTGGTGGAGGTCCAAAACTCACCAAGACTAGGGAGATAAAGCAACCAGAGTCACAACAACAAGAGCAAGTAATACACTCCAAAAGCACCTTCTGAAGGGCCAGGCCCTGTACAGTGTATGACCCCTCTTTAATATAGTAGTGCTCACAGGTACAGGACACATAACATGCTCTTAAAACACTTAAGGGACAGAAAAATAGCCAACATGATGAAAGGGGAGAATTCTCCTCAAAAGAAATTCCAGGAAGAAATGACAGCTAAAGAACTGATCAAAACAGATATAAACAATATGTCTGATCAAGAATTTAGAATAATAGTCATAAGATAAATCATTGGGCTTCAAAAACTCACAGAAGACAGCAGAGAATCTATTGCTGCAGAGATCAAGGAACTAAGAAATAGTCATGACGAATTAAGAAGTGTTGTAAATAAGGTGGAAAATAAACTAGATGCAGTGACATCAAGGATGGAGGAAGCAGAGGGGAGAATAAGTAATATGGAAGACAAAATTATGGAAAACAATGAAGCCGAGAAAAAGAGAGATGAGAAAATACTATACCACGAGGGGAGAATTAGAGAACTAAGTGATTCAATGAAACGTAATAATGTCTATATCATAGGAGTTCCAGAAGAAGAAGAGAGAGAAAAGGGACAGAAGGTTTACCTGAACAAATTATAGCTGAGACTTCCCTAATCTGGGGAAGGAGGCAGACATCCAAATCCAGGAGGCACAGAGAACTCCCTTCAAATTTAACAAGAATAGGTCTTATCCATGGCATATCACAGTGAAACTGGCAAAATACAAACATAAAGAGAATTCTGAAAAAAAGCTAGGGACTAATTAGCCTTAACCTACAAGGGTAGACACATAAGGGTAGAAGCAGACCTGCCCACTGAAACTTGACAGGTCAGATGGGAGTGGCAGGAAATATTCAATGTGCTGAATATGAAAAAAAATGCAGCCAAGAATCCTTTATCCAGCAAGGCTGTCATTCAGAATAGAAGGAGAGGTAAAGGCTTTTCCACACAAACAAAAACTGAAGGAGTTCATGATCACTAAACCAGCCAGGCAAGAGATCCTAAGGGGAACTCTGGAAGTGGAATGCAGCAAAGACTGCAAGGTACCACAGACATCACCACAATCATGAAACATACAGATAACACAATGACACTAAATCCATATCCTTTCAATAATAACTTTAATGTAAATGGACTAAATGCTCCAGTCAAAAGAATAGGGCATCAGAATTGATTAAAAAACAAGATAAATCTATATGCTGTCTACAAGAGACCCATTTTAGACTTGAGGACACCTTCAGATTGAAAGTGAGGGGATGTAGAACCATTTATCATGTTACTGGACGTCAAAAGAAAGCTGGGGTAGCCATACTTGAATCAGAAAAATTATATTTTAAACTCAAGGCTATAACAATTGATGAAGAAGGGCATTATATCGTAATTGCAGGATCTATCCATCAAGAAGGCTAACAATTATAAATATTTATGCCCCAAAATTGATAGCACCCAAATATATAAATCAACTAATCACAAACTTAGGCAAATTTATTGGTAAGAATACAATAATTGCAGGGAACTTTAATATTCCACTTACAACAATGGACATATCATCTAGGCAGAAAATAAATAAAGAAACAATGGCCTTGATGATAAACTGGACCAGATGGACTGGACATATATTTTCTGAACTTTTCACCCAAAAGCAGCAGAATACACATTCTTCTTGAGTGCACATGGAACATTCTCCAAGATAGATCACATATGGGTCACAAGACAGCCTTCAATATATAGAGAAGAACTGAGATCACACCATGCATATTTTCAGATCACAATGTTACGAAAATTGAAATCAACCACAAGAAAAAGTTTGGAAAACCTCCAAATGCATGGAGAGAATATCTACTAAAGAATGAATGGGTCAACCAGGCAATTAAAGAAGAAATTAAAAATATATGGAAGCAAATGAAAATGAAAACACAACAGTCCAAAACCTTGGGGATGCAGCAAAGGCAGTCCTGAGGGGAAAATACATTGCAACCTAGGACTATCTCAAGAAACAAACAAACAAAAAAATCCAAAATCCAAAACCTAACGACTAAACAAAAGGAACTAGAAACAGAACAGCAAAGAAACCCCAAAGCCAGCAGAAGAAGGGAAATAATAAAGAGTAGAACAGAAATAAACAATATAGAATACAAAATAAAAGAACAGATCAATGAATATAAGAGCTGTTTTTTTTAAAAAAAATAAAATTGATAAAACCCTAGCCAGACATCTCAAAAAGAAAAGAGAGAGAACCTAAATAGATAAAATCATTAATGAAAGAGGGAGATCTCAACGAACACCACAGAAATACAAAAGATTTTTAGAGAATATTATGAAAAATTATATGGCAACAAACTGGACAACCTAGGTGAAAATGACAAACTCCTAGACACCCACACACTACCAAAACTGAAACAGGAAGAAATAGAAAATCTGAATAGACCCATAATCAGTGAAGAAATTGAAAGAGTTATCAAAAATCTCCAACAAATAAGAGTCCTTGGCCAGATGGCTTCCCAGAGGAAACCTACCAGACATTTAAAGTAGAGTTAATACTTATCCTCAAGCTGTTCCAAAAAATAGAAAGGGAAGGAAAAATTCCAGACTCATTCTATGAAGCTAGTAATACCTTGATTCCCAAACCAAACAGAGACCCCACAAAAAAAGGAGAATTACAGGCCAATATCCCTGATGAATATGGATACAAAAATTTTCTATAAGATACTAGCAAATTGAATTGAACAGCATGTAAAAAGAATTGTTCACCATGATCAAGTAGGATTCATTCCTGGGCTGCAGGGCTGGTTCGATATTTGTAAATCAATCAGTGTGAACATCACATTAATAAAGGAAGGGATAAGAACCATATGATCCTGTCAATAGATGCAGAAAAAGAATTTGACAAAATACAGCATCCTTTCTTAATAAAAACCCTCAAGAAAGTAGGGATAGAAGGATCATACCTAAACATCATAAAAGCCATATATGAAAATCCCACAGCTAATACCATCCTCAATAGGGAAAAACTGAGAGCTGTCCCCCTGAGATCAGGAACACGGCAGGGATGTCTACTTTCATCACTGTCATTTAACATAGTGTTGGAAGTCCTAGCATCAGCAATCAGACAACAAAATGAAATAAAAGGCATCAAAATTGGCAAAGAAGAAGTCGCACTTTCACTTTCTGCAGATGACATGATACTGCATACAGAAAACCTGAAAGATTCCACCAAAAGGCTACTAGAACTGATACATGAATTCAGTAAAGTCACAGGATACACAATCAATGTACAAGAAATCACTTGCATTTCTATACACCAATAATGAAGCAATGGAAAGAGAAATCAAGAAAGCAATCCCATTTACAATTGCACCAAGAACCATAAAATACTGAGGAATAAACCTAACCAAAGAAGTAAAGGATCTATATGCTGAAAATTATAGAAAACTTATGAATGAAATTGAAGAAGACACAAAGAAATGGGAAAACATTCAATGCTCATAGATTGGAAGAATAAATATTGTTAAAATATCAATATGACCCAAAGCAATCTACGCATTCAATGCCATCCCAGTCAAAATTGCACTAGGATTCTTCTCAAAGCTAGAACAAACAATCCTAAAATTTGAATGGAACCACAAAAGACCTTGAATATCCAGAGTAATGTTGAAAAAGAAAACCAAAGCGGGAGGCATTACAATCCCAGACTTTAGCCTCTACTACAAAGCTGTAATCATCAAAACAGTACGGTATTGGCACAAAAACAGACACATAGACCAATGGAATAGAATAGAAAACCCAGAATTGGACCCACAAATGTATGGCCAACTAATCTTTGACAAAGCAGAAAATAATATCCAATGGAAAAAAGTCTCTTTAGCAAATGGTCTGGGAGAACTGGACAGCAACATGCAGAAGAATGAATCTAGACCACTTTCTTACACCATTCACAAAAATAAACTCAAAATGGATGAAGGACCTGAATGTGAGACAGAAAACCATCAAAACTCTAGAGAAGAAAACAGGCAACAACTCTTTGACCTCAGCTGCAGCAAATTCTTACTGGATGTGTCTCCAAAGGCAAGGAAATTAAAAGCAAAAATGAACTATTTGCACCTCATCAAGACAAAAAGCTTCTGCAGTGAAATGGAAGTAATTAACAAAACTAAAAGGCAACAGACAGAATGGGAAAAGATATTTGCAAATGACATTGGATAAAGGGCTAGTATCCAAAACTATAAAGAACTCACCAAATTCCACACCTGAAAAAGAAATAATCCAGTGAGGAAATGGGCAGAAGACATGAATAGACACTTTTCCAAAGAAGACATCCAGAGGGCCAACAGACACATGAAACGATGCTCAACATCACTCCTCATCAGGGAAATACAAATCAAAACCACACTGAGATACCACCTCATGTCGGTCAGGGCAGCTAACTTTAATGACTCAGGAAACAAAAGATGCTGGCGAGGATGTGGAGAAATGGGAGCCCTCTTGCACTGTTGGTGGGAATGCAAACTGGTGCAGCCACTCTGGAAAACAGTGTGAAGTTTCCTCAAAAAATTAAAAATACAACTACCCTACGACCCAGGAATAGCACTACTAGGAATTTATCCAAAGGATACAGGAGTGCTAATTCATAGGGGCACTTGTACCCCAGTGTTCATAGCAGCACTTTCAACAATAGCCAAATTATGGACAGAGCCCAATTGTCCATCAACTGATGAATGGGTATAGAACATGTGGTTGATATATACAATGGAATACTACTTGGCAATAAGAATGAAATCATGCCACTTGCAGCAAGCGGATGGACTGGAGGGTATTATGCTAAGCGAAATAAGTCAGTCAGAAAGGCAGGTATATGTTTTCACTCATATGTAGAACTTGAGGAACTCAACAGAAGACCACGGTGAAAAAATAGTTACAAACAGGAAGGGAGGCAAACCATATGAGACTCTTAAATACAAAGAACAAACTGAGGGTTGATGGGGGGTTGGGGAAGAGGGGAAAATGGGTGATGAGCATTGAGATGGGCACTTGTTGGGATGAGCACTGGGCGTTGTATGTAAGTGATGAATCACGGGAATCTACCCCAAAATCCTTCCTATACACCAGTGTATACACACTGGATTACAAATAAATTTTACCTATAAATATAACCACAACATAATGGATAATTAATGGAATCATCTCTCTGTATATAAAAATACATTTTCTAGAGTATTAAGAAATGCACTTGTAGTTACAATTCATCTTCAGTTAAATGTCCACGAATTATAGGACAAATTATTTTCTCTCTCTCAGTCTTTGCTTCTTCTCTTTAAGGGTTTTAGACAAAATGATTTCATGTCTGACAGCCTAAGGTTTGATGCACTGTGGTATTTTCATGTTTTCTTTCCTATCCCATCCATGGAAAGTAACTGAGATACTGTATCATTAGGAACAAGATTTGTCTTCCATGATTCAAATGACCTAAAATACCACTCCCTAATCTTTAATGGAAAATTATTAGGATGTGGATTCTGTTCTGTTTTTTTTTTTTTTGGTGGGGACTGAGATTCTGTAGTGCTCTGAAGTGCCCACATGAGATTCAAACTACTGGTCTACGGAACGCACTTTGGTGAGAATCTACAGCAGAAAGTAGCAGAAAGAGATCTACACAGATCTTTTAGCCAGAGATACCTGGGTTTGCACGCTGCCCTGTGACTTTGTAGCCATGTGACTTGGGGCAAATTTGCTATATTATCTTTATATACTCATCTGGAAAGATGAAATAATCACACCTACCTAGTAAAACTGTTGCCACACTTATATCTTCAATATTTGTAAGGATTTAGAACAAAGCCCAACGTTAAAAAACAATAACAAAAGCTCTTACTAGTTGAACAGAAAGTCTTGTTATGCTTAGAGAAAATATATTTCCCAAGATTTTTTCTTTTCTTTTTTTTAATGCTTATTTATTTTTTTAGAGAGAGAGAGAGACAAAACACAAACAGGAGAGGGAAAGAGAGGGAGACACAGAATCCAAAGCAGGCTCTAGGCTCTGAGCTGTCAGCACAGAGTCTGAGGCAGGGCTTGAACTCACAAGCCGTGAGATCATGACCTGAGCTGAAGTTGGATCTTAACCTACTGAGCCACCCAGTCACCCCTCAAGATTTTCTAAGGAAACATCACATTTCCATTTAAGCAGTTACTTCTTACTTAATACTTCTTTCTTAAAATACTCTATTCCCTGTCAAATTCATAAATCATGTCTCTCTTTTCTAAAGAAATTTCTCTTTTGTGAAACTATGGCAAACTTACAGAAAAGGAAAATGGCCTACAAAAATGCAAGTGGTGTGATATGAGGCCAGATTCACTTGGCCTTTTAAAGAATTTGCTAGAAAAATGTAAGCTAAGACAAACAAACAAAGTTGTGCAGAGCCTTTTGGAACATGAAATGTGCTTTCAAAATTCACATCATGTCAGACAAATCAATGATAAATTTAGAAAGCATTATTAAGATATCTGGAACATGAAATATTTGATTATAAAAATTGCCACTCTTCTTTTGACAAGTCCCCTTTTAGTCTGGAATTTATCCCTCCCCCTTATCACTAGTTACACTTAAGGCTGGATGACAATAAAGTGGAATAAAGATTAAAACGGTTCCCTGGAGACAGCTGTTCCTATTCTTCCCCTTCACAATAAGGGTGCCAGACCTGCATATGCAAAAACTTCTTCTAACTGTATACATTCTTTACGTTCTCTCTCAGGGAATACCTGTTTGCTTTCATAGTTAAATAAAGTTTCAAGATACCTTCATTTTACTACAATCTGTATTTTTTATTCAGTTACATTTTATGGGTGTGAGTTGCAGAATATGAACTATGTTTTAATGCACACTATTCAGTGCCCCACCAAAAGCATTTTTTCCCTTTTTCTTCCTCAACAGAATCTTTTCTTCAGCAAATGGTGAAATATAGGTTCTGACTAGTTTAAGCCAATATGTAGCTGTGGCTGCTTCCCCGTTAGCATCACTGAGTTGCTGATTATTCATAGGCACATGAAGATCATTCTACCTGACATGTAGTACATTAAAAAAAAAAAGTGTTGTATAAGTCAGTTTGAGTGGCTATAACAATATATCCTAGAGAGGGAGGCTGAAACAGCAAACATTTATTTCTCACAGTTCTGGAGGCTGGGAAGTCCAAGATCAAGGTTTTGGCAGATTCAGTGTCTGGTAAGAACCTTCTTCCTCATTTGGAGACAGGAGCCTTCTCCTGTATTCTCAGATGGCACAGAAAGAGACTCTTCCTTTTCTTTTAAGGACACGAATTCCATCAGGGCGGCTCTAACCCTCCTGCCCTCATCTA
Source organism: Lynx rufus (assembly GCF_022079265.1). Classification (NCBI taxonomy): domain Eukaryota; kingdom Metazoa; phylum Chordata; class Mammalia; order Carnivora; family Felidae; genus Lynx; species Lynx rufus. The sequence goes on from NW_025814834.1 coordinate 65,827,364, forward strand.
AACCTAATCACCTGTCAAAAGCCCCACCCACTTCTAAATACCATCATTGCATTGGGGTATAGGGTTTCAATATATGAATACTGGGTAAATGCATTCAGTCCATATCAAGTGTCCTGTATTTTTATATCCATATACACTATGTATTTCTCTGCTACTTATATTTAAAAGCGGCATACAAATAGTGAATCCATCACCCAAGTTGTTAACTACTTTTGCAATACTTTGTATGCCATGGTGTTTAAATACCACCCCCTTCTGAGTCTGATAATTAAAAATGATTCTCCTAATGATATCCAAAATAGCTACAAAATATTTTTCATTAAGTCTTCTAACATAGTCATATGTTCAGTCTTATAGGTCAATGTCTGATTTTGTGGAATGACTTAGAGAAGCTATGCAAAATGGCCACCTTGAAAAAGAGTCATGATATTAATACGGTCTTATACATTTAAAGGGGATTAATTATGTGTAGCAAATATTTTTTTTTCATTTACTACCTCATAAATCGCAAGCTTGTGGAAGACAGTAGGTGACTAGGAAGTGTAAGATATCAGAAGTAATGAATGCCTTGATGAAACAAAATATTTGCATTTTAAAAATCTCCCCAAATTAAAATCATCAGAGCCCAATAAATTACTAAATTGACACCTTGATTTTTTCTCTCTTCAAACCATCTCCTAGAAGCCATTGGATTTTTCATATTAGTTTCATTTATTCAACATTTAGCAAGCTCCTACAATGAATCGGGCAGTGTATTAGGTTCTAAAGCACAGTTAGCAAAATCATCCACAGTTCCTGCTCTGACATAGCATATATTCCAGGAGAAGAAAGAGACTGATTGAAACTATAAAACAATAAAGTAAAATTACAATTGTGTTAGATGATAAGAGGTAGAGATTTACTATTAAGAGAACATGTCATGTGGAAAAATAATCTTAGCAGAACTTACTTCCCTCATGTTCCCCTTAGTTCCTTGTTCTTTCAGGCCACTGAATTTAGATGGCCGTGGCATTGCCCCAAAACTTATATTAAATGATCTATCTTCTCCCTGAAATCTGGGATGGAACTTTACCATATACTTGTATATGTATTTGGTTCTATTTCTAGACTTTGTATTCAGCTTAATTTCTCCATTATAAACTGTTTTCATTATGAAGGCCTTATAATACTTTAATAGTATATTTATTTTAAAATACGAACTTCAGAAACAGTTTTACAAACTATCAGAGGAAAACACTGTTGATATTTTTATTGGGATCACTTTTAGTTTATATGTTAGGTTGAGATAGTTGACCTCTTCCCCAAATTAAATATTCCTATCTAAGATCATGATCTATCTTTTCACTTCTTCATGTCTTCTATTAGTTCCTCAGGTGCGTATTCATTCATTGAGAATATAACCAATGTGTTCTCCTAGAAGTTCGATAAAGTCTACAAGTGAGAATAGTTCACTGTGTTATTTCAGAAAAGAGTGACTAGAGAATGAAATACTAAGTCCAACCTGTCATGTTATTACTCTGTCAATTACCAACATCCAACTGACTTCAACTGAAAAAGGAGCAACAACAAAACCCCCCAAAAATGCAAGAAGAATTTTCTTGCTACAAACTGACATCACTTAAAATGTATGTAATAATTAGGTAAAATTATAGTGATTTCCATATTTAAGCAAGAAGTAAAAGAAATGCATATTATAGCCTATTCCTAAAAGGTAAACCAAATCATTTTAAATTATTCATGTTTCCCTCATCAAGACTTTTTCAGACCCTAAAGGCAGTTATCAAAGTAAGGGTGAAAAAGTTTAACGTAGAGTAATGTATCTGTATAAGTATGCACAGGGTTTTATGTGCTTTTCCCAACACGAGTTCCTCAAATCTGCCATTTACACGACTCCCATAATATTCAGGTTCATGTTATCCATGAACATTTCACATTATGTGGGTAAAATGTATCCCTCCCAGTCACTTAGAACCAAAAATGAAAAGAAAAATGATCCAAATGCTAACAGTTCATGAAACTGACCTATAGATTTTTCTTTAATCTCTGCTTTTAATTTGCTGTCCTGAATGTGTACAAATGTTTCTTGGAGGAGGTTTTAAGGGTACAGAGGAAGTTGCTGCTTATTTAAACAATTTTAACAAAGGACTAACCTTTTACATTTAACATTTGTTCCTTTCATTTGCTTTCTGGAAGCAGTTCATACTTTTTCTTTTTTCTCCCCAAGGACATTGCATAATGAACATACACAAGATTACTTAAATGAATGGTTTTAATGAGTTCTTTGAATAGATTCTTTAAAGAGCAAGTATGAAATTGCTTTCCCAGTTGGGATACTTTAAAATATTTTTAGAAAATTCATATATATAAAGCCTTAAAATTCTAACCATTTTTAAAGGAACAATAATTGAAGGGTTTTTTTTGGTAATATGATTTATTTTCACTTATACCACGGAAGATATTACAAAACCCAGTAGGATTTTTGAATTATTTTAATGGATTATCTCATTTCATATTCATAATAGTTATTTGTTAAGTGTAAAGTCTGCAGCTCTTTTACACTACTTTCACTTTTTACACTACTTTTCAACTTTTTTCTGTAGTTGGTCAATATTGGCTGGACATAAATTCACCGTAGTGAACATTGTGCTGTGACCTCAACCCCTCTGCATTTTTGTTCAAGTTGTCATAATCTTGAGATTGGGCAAAATTGATCTCCTCCTCTTGTACTGTGATTGTTTCAGAAGTTGGCATATACCTCATTTGGTCTAATTAAAGTGATGTTCAAACTTCTGCTCAATGATTTTATTCAATTCAGGAGCTGAATGGGAATGAAGAAAAGTGTAGGCCCAGGATCTTGTGAACATTTATGCCACCATGAGCACTAAGGATAAAGTAGACACATGGAACAGGGTGCAGTTGAGAGAATTACAGAAAAGAAGAATCAAAACTTGGTAAAACTCTTCCTGACACTTGCTGTAGCCTCAAGCTTTACTGTTATGTGAGGGAATAAATTCCTTTTATTATTTAAACTGCTTTGCAGCTAAGAGTATGGAATCCAAAAGTGACATAAACTGCCTTGGGCAAATATCATTGCCTTAATTTTGAAATTATTTATCCATTTGAAAGCATAAATTGTTTAATTGCCTCTGCTTGGATTCAAATAAACTACTCAGATAGCTCAAACTCTTAAAGCTGACATTTAAAAAATTAAAACCTCTTGTTAATAACTAAAAGTTATATGTTGATCAGTCTTATGCTATCATTGTAACACCATGTGTGCTGTTTCTGTCAAAAATATTTGCACGTGCTATTGTACTAGCTCCCATAAAAAATTAGAAAATATTAAAATCAAATTTCTCATCTTTAAATGTTAGCTGTCTAGCATGATATACACATACTTTTGAAAACAGAGAACACTTAGTACAAAGGAATATGGTGACAAAATAGACCAGTTTCCAGATTATTTCCTCTTATGTAAAAAGGGTTTGCAACATGACTGATATGTTTCCTCCCAGCTTTAATGTCCTGATTTTATGGCAAATGAAATATCAGGGGCTTGAGGGGAAGGTGGTTGAGGCACGCAGCATATGGAGATCATCAGGAGAGCTGGAATCCTCTTGTCCTTTATAAATTGGTTTATTGTTTTTCTGCTTCATGTTCTTAGAGGACAGATTCTCTGCCCGTTTTCTGCATGGTTTTCACAACATATTATTTGATGATAATATTTAATATTTTTGTGATCAGATATTCTTTATTAAGTGCCTATGTATCTAGTTATATATATAAAAGAACATGGGTTTGATGTTAAGGTTTTGAAAAACCCGGAAACCAAAAGGTTCAGAAATGCAAAGCTTTTCTCAAATTGGGAGGAAGCTTACAGCATGTTTTCCACATTGTGCCTCTTTTGGAATTCTTCTGTTGGTAAAAGACTTGTTAGCTCCTAAAGAGCTCATTCTACTTTCATATAATTTTTATTGTTAGTACCTCTATCTACGTATCTAGTTAATGTATATTCCTTGGGGTTCTAGAAATGGATCTAACATACTGCTGTGACTGTAGCTAAATATATTCTTTTGGAAAAATCTGCTATACTCAATCATCAGATTGTGCTTATTTCTGTCAGACTTTCTTAAAACATGCAATCATTTACATAAAAGTGCAATGGCTTATGACGAAACAAGAATTTCACCAGTATAGATTTAGTGATTTAAAAATCACCATTGCCTTTTTTAAATTATGTAAATGAAATTTTTCCTACTTACTTTTATAGTTATGTGGGACATTATTAAAATGGTAAAACTATTCTTTTTGTAAATGAAATGTTCCACAGAATATAGTCACAGTCCTAGTAAGAACATGTGATGTGGTTATTAGTAGAAAATTTCATGCTTAAACATGCTTGTGTGGAACCATAAGCCTGCTGTTCCCTTTGCATAGGATAAAGGGGTCTCCCTTTACCATGTCTTTCTTCATATCAGCTTTCTGAACATGTAGTACCCAAAGTGTGAAAGAAAGCAGTAAAAGCATTCCTTCAGAGAAGGCTCAAGTACTTTGTGCTGAAAAACAGGATCAATATCTGAATCAGTATGAATTAGAAATATATCATTTGTTCTTTATGGGCTTTACATGTAACAAGTGGTTCATCAAAGATGCTTAGAATTAATTTCATGTGATTTGGGAAATGTCAGCTTCCCAACTAAAAAAGACTTCGAAAATGTGAAAGTTATCTGTTCTTCCTTAACGTGGGGAAGTGAGGTTGACTCTTAAAAGTGGCTCTTCTAAAAAAACTTGCTACAGGGTTTCTGCAAACATTTTATTTTTAATGGTTCCTTTCTTTTTTAAATGTTTCTTTACTTATTTTTGAGACAGAGAGAATGTGAACATGGGAAAGGTAAAGAGAGAGAGAGAGAACCCCAAGGAGGCTTCTTGCCCAGCATGGATCCCAGCGTGGGGTTCAATTCCACAAACAGTGAGATCATAAACTCAGCCAAAATCAAGAGATGCTCAATCAACTGAGCCACTCAGCTGCCTCAATTTTTAACTGTTTCTTAAACAGGATGATGAAATGAGTTTTTTTCTTCCCAATACCCTATTTATCAGGATTCTGTTAACTAAGGCAGCCTAGGCAATGGAAAGTAACATTTTGTATAACTCAAAGCAGGAAAGGAGAGAGCCATATAGCACAGTAACATATTGAGTATAAGTAAATTTTCTCAAACTTTGGAGTACATACAAATTGTCCAAGGACTTGGTCAAAAAGCAGAATCAGAGTTAGTACATTTGAGATGTGCCCAAGATTCTAGCAGGATTCTAGGTTTGGACTAGACTGGTAGTCCAAACACCATACACTAAGTGGCCAGGTGCTAGACTATATGCTAACTAGAGTATCAACAAACTGTAGGTTGACTTTGTTTTCAAGTGGTCTGATTATCTGTAATTTATTCTGATATTAGAACATTATGAGAGCCTTTTCTTCTATCACCCACCTTCATGATCCGAAGCTACATAGGTTTCTTTATAGTAGCAGAATCAGATGGAGCAAATAAAGACTGATAACTCATTCGAGAGGTAGGATAAAAGTGGAGTGGAACTATAAAATAGAGGTAAAGGAAAGGATTAAAGGTACCAAAAAGTCAAATGTGGGGAGTGAGGGGAAAAAAAAAAGTAAAAGGGGTATACATCCTGGGCAGAGATCCCTAAGGTACAACATGACCTTTGCTGTCTGATATCTGAATGTATGGCCAGAACATATACCTTGAGATTAAGGAATTAATGCACCACATTTATGAGTGGATCTAAGGTCAAGGATATAGCCCTGTACCTCTGCTATGCTATATAAATTACTTGTCAGTAAAGGACTAGAAGAACAAGTCTCACCAACTTAGAGAAGGATCTTTCTCTTACAAAATGTACCTTGTCTCTCTTGCTTAAGTACCATACTCCTGTGGTTATGCCCATTTTGAAATGCCCTTCATAAAAAACTCCAATCTGCAAATACCAAATATTAATAAATCAGATCTTCAATCCATTCACCTGTGATGCTGTTAAACAGTGCTTGTAGTATTGAAAATAATGCAATTTCTGGGGACAAAGTAGCATTTTATACAAATCTATTACTGAGTATTCGTGAAGTCTTGTATTATCTTTTATTTTTACTGTTGATATTTTATAGAAATCCTAACCTGTTCATTTATGCATGTGTGAAATTATAAAGGTAAATAAACCACTTGAGTACAAGTGAGAGACATTTATTTTTTTAATGTTCTATTTATTTTTGAGAGAGTGAGAACATGAGCAGAGAGGGGCAGAGAGAGGGGAACAGAGGATCCAAAGCAGGCTCTGTGCTGACAGGCTGACAACAGCAAACTGGATGTGGGGCTCAAACCCTTGAACCACGAGATCATGACCTGAGGCAAAGTCAGAGGCTCACCTGGCTAAGCCACCCAGGTGCCTCCGAGTGAGAGACATTTAATGACAAGCAAGGATTGGGCATATTGTGGTACAATCACTGTGCAATAATAAGTTAGTATACAATAGAAGCTACTATTGCTCCCTCTCTTTCTAGATAGGTAGATGGATGGATAGATCTATATATACTATCAATAATATGTGGTGAATGACCAACGTATCTCCTGACCTGCATCACAAACATCAACAGAGATAAATATATAGACACAGATATATATATATATATATATATATATATATATATATATATATATACATCTATATACACATCTATATCTATATATATATATACACACATCTATCTATACATATTTATCTATATTTATATCCTATATCTCTACCTATTATCTATTGTCTGTCTATCTATCTTTCTGTCTATCTGTCTAAAGTAGTGATGTGGGTGATGCAGGTCAGGAGGTGTGTTAGTCACTCACCAAATTACTGAGGACATGAATAGACATTCTTCCAAAGAAGACACAGAGATGGCCAACAGATACATGAAAAGATTTTCAACATCACTAATCATCAGGGAAATGCAAATCAGAACCACAATGAGATATGACCTCACACCTGTCAGAATGGCTAATATTAAAAAGACAAGAAATAACATGTTGGCAAGGATGTAGAAAAAAGGGAACCCCATGCCGTTTGTGGGAATATAAAATAGTACAGCCATTGTGGAAAACAGTAGAGAGATTCCTCAAAAAAAAATTAAAGGAAGAAATACAATATCATATAGTACTTCCACTCTGGGTATTTACCCAAAGAAAATGAAAACACTAATTTGAAAAAATATAGGTACCTTTATGTTTTTTGCAGCAATTATACACAATAATTAAAATATGGAAGCAGTGCAAGTGTCTATAAATAGATGAATGGAGAAAGATGTGCCCCCACCACAGACACACTAGAATATTAGTCAGCTGTAAAAAGGATGAAACCTTGCCATTTGTGCAACATGGGTAAACCTAGAAGGTAGTATGCTAAGTGAAATAAGTCACAGAGAAAGAAAAATACATACAATATTACTTATATAGGGAATCTAAAAAACAAAGCAAACTAAACCAACCAATCAAACAGAAACAGATGCATAAATATAGAAAATAAACTGGTGGTTGCCAGAGGGGAGGAAGATGCGGAAGATGGTCAAAATTAGGTGAAGGGGATTAACAGGTACAAACTTCCAGTTATAAAATAAGTCACAGAGGGGCGCCTGGGTGGCTCAGTCGGTTAAGCGTCCGACTTCAGCTCAGATCACGATCTTACGGTCTGTGAGTTCGAGCCCCGTGTCGGGCTCTGGGCTGATGATGGCCCAGAGCCTGGGGCCTGCTTCCGATTCTGTGTCTCCCTCTCTCTCTGACCCTCCCCCGTTCATGCTCTGCCTCTCTCTGTCTCAAAAATAAATAAACGTTAAAAAAAATTAAAAAATAAACAAATAAAATAAGTCACGGAAATGAAAAGTACAGCACAGGGGATACAGTCAATCAAATTGTAATAATATTGACTGGTGACAGATGGTGACTACACCTACCATGGTGACCAGTGAGTAATATATAGAATTGTTGAATCACTATGTTGTACACCTGGAACTAATATTATATGTCAACTATATTCTAATAAAAAGTAAATAGCAGGCTCTTTTAAAAAATTCTGTTTAGTAAGTTAGACTACCTTCTCCCATAAATTACTGATTTTGGATCATCCCTTTGATAAACTAATTAACTTTAACAAAGTATGCCTTTATTGTATCACCATTTTTCTCTATCAAGTCCAAGAAAAAATCTTTGCATTACTTCTGAGATTATTTTTAGCTTTTCAAACAAGTCTGGAATAAATTTTGAACACATGATTATAATCAATTGCTTTAAGAGTTTCCTGTTATAGATTTATAAGATATTATTTCTGGCTCCCCAAATAATTTAAGATTCCATATTTTTTTTTAAAAAATTAATGTTTTTATTTATTTTCGAGAGAGAGATAGAGCAAGATCAGGGTAGGGGCAGAGAGAAAGGGAGACACAGAATCCGAAGCAAGCTCCGGTCTCTGAGCTGACAGCAGAGAGCCAGATGTGAGGCTCAAACATGTGAACCAGGAGATCATGACCTGAGCTGAAGTCGGATGCTCAATCGACTGAGCCACCCAGGTGCCCCTAAGATCCCATATTTTAAAAAACAGTGTTAATGAGGTAAATCTGCCCTGAGTTCATCCTATAGCAATACAGTGTTACCCTCCTATAAGCTTTTGTACGGACCTCGACTGTTTTATAGATACAGTTTCTGTGGTTTTGCTCACACTAGATCTAAATGGATTTTCCATCCCACTTTTGCAGGCTTAGAACATCCTTAGTCTCTAAGGCACAGTCCAAGATCTATGTCTTCCAAGAAATCTCCTTTAAATCTACAAATACTTGATTTTCAACAATGGCAATTCATAACGCTTAGACAATCTATGGAAATATGTGAATATTTTAGCTTTTTAAGTCTTTACAAGATTGGTGGGTGCCAAGAGCTAAAGATTCTAAGCATAATATTATTCTGCCCAAGATGCTGATAGCATCCCCATAGGGAAACTGAGAAAAATATCTCATCCTTCTTAAAATTTCTATTGCCCTTCATTGACCCCTTTTCAGCCTCTGGTCACCCTTTAGGTACATATTCCAATCCTTCCACTGTATGAAAGATTCCCTGACTAACTCCTGGATTTATGACTGATTCATCCCTACCAGGCAAGTGTTCAATGAATGTCTTTTTTGAAAAAGTAGATGATTATATGTATTTTAATGTGTTCCATTAGCCATAGAATATTCACATTTGTTAACTAATCCAAAAAAAAAAGTAGTTAATGGTAGACATTTCAGGTATACTAAATTAGAGTTCTGCTCCATGGGAGAAAAACAGAGAAGATATTTTTAGAGAGATGAGGAAAGGAGATGACCATCTGGAGCACTATAAATAGAAATTTCCAGGTGGGTACAATGTCTGCTGTCCAATCCCTTACTTCTTAAGCTTGTCCAGTAAACTTGTCATAACTATTCCCAACAAAATAGGAAAAAAGGAAATACGTTTGATCAAGATTATTGTTACACTTCCTTATTGTACACAGCATATTTCGTTTTGTTCTCTAAATAGAATACAAAATAAGTAAACATATATTACCTCTTTGAAGGCCAATTCAGTTGTCGTATCTGAAGTTATTCTTATTTGACTTTTTTCTTTTTTTTAAGTAACTGATAATATAAACCTGTAGTGATTAAAACAATTTACTTCATTTTTCTTTTTATAGGTTTATTTATTTATTTTGAGGGAGAGAGAGAGAGAGGGTGAGGGAGGGGCGGAGAGAGAGAGGGAGTTGTCAGTGCAGAGCCCAACATGGGCTCAAACTCATAAACTGTGAGATCAAGACCTGAGCTGAAGTCAAGAGTTGGAGGCTCAACTGTTTAAGCCACCCAGATGCCTCAGATTGATTAAGAATTTAAAGCAACCCCATGGCCCTGAAATTTACTGGACATCAATTCTGAAGTCTTCCAGAAATGTTCTGAGGCTTTAATTTGATACCATCCTAATGAATTTAGATGAGGCATGTTTCACTACTCTCTGGAATAGCTCCTTTTAATGCTGGGCAGGTCACTTTCTGTCCAAGGGAAGAAACAAGCTCTAAATGATAATACAATATAACACATTCATTGTTTTTAATGGTGCTGATCCTCTCACACAGAAGTGAGGTTAACTTTGCTCTCTGCAAAATATTCTGCTCTTATTTGCAGGTTTGCCAGCAAATCCGTAGGATACCGTACAGAGCCCCAGAGTGGGGGCCTGTGCAATGGTAATTTATATTAATAGCCCTCTTCATATTCATGTTAATTAAGCCAGTATAGCAATCTGATGCAATGATGGTACTTAAACTGAGTTTTCTAACAACAATACTATGCCTCAAAGGGCACAAGTCAGTGTCCTGCCAGTGAGTTTAATCCATGCCTAGAGAAGTTAAAGGTCAGGTTACAATGTGCCCATAAGTGCTTCAAAGTAGGAAGCTAGAATTAAACCCAATTCTAGTCTCTCTAATAAAGTCCTTATAAAAGCTCTTGACTTGACTTTCATTATCGAGTATCTCACAAATATTAAATATGCTCATGTCTGTCTTCATTGATCTCAATTCTCTGATTTATAGGCATGTGCACACTACCTGAGTCTCAGAGTAAGCTATGATCCCATACTAAGTTTATCCCCAGTAATACGTGCTGTTTTTAATCTGAGACTCATAAGAAGGTTTAGAGTGAATCTTTATAAACTTGTCCTCTTTAAAGCAGTGTAAAGATTCAAAACTATCTTTCCAAGATTCCTTACAGTTTTGAAAACATCCTGTAATACGATCATCAAAACAGAGGGTTGCAAAAGTGGGTCCACGCTGATCTTGGTGGGGGACCTAGGATCCTTGGTTTTGAAACATTCACATGCCCCTTTCATAAGTACAACTGTTCTCACTAAATGACACATTCACATATCCCACCTTTTCTTCCTTCCCTACACTTTTCCTCTTGTTCTGCTACTTGCTCTGTGAGTTCTAGATAAAACAAATTTTATGGTCGGCCTTTTCTTTTTCTCTCGTCATTCAGCTGACATATCTCCTTTCCACCAACAGCTCAATCTTCCAAGGTTGCCATTTCCCTAACAACAACCCCATTTTTAGTGCAGTGTTCTCACACGGTATAGACATTCTGCAGAACAAAATGAATTTTTTTTGTTAATAACCTCATTTTTTAAACAGTAAGGCTAGCTACACCAAAACATTCTCAAATTACAGACCATGAGACATGAAACTGGCAGGGTAAAAATAAATGAAGCATGATTATAATTGTGATTTAAAATTATTTTTAATTTACTCAATTATGCTTTCCTATTTTCCTAAACCTCAGCTACAATTCATCTCCATTTCCTTAAAGTGATTGTGTTTATCAGTTCCACTAGGTCAGCTTTGTGTTTAATAGACCTTGTTTGGAATCACAAAGACAGTCGCAGGAATTGCATCCTGTGAAATAGAAGATGTTTAACCTCGGAGTCTCATTCTCTTCAGTGCAATAATTTGTGGGCAAACTATCAAAAGCACAATAAGGGTGTCAAAGTCCAACCCCAAGGAATGAACAGCAGGGAAATGAGCCCTCCTACATAGAAACTCGAGGGCAGTCAGGAAGATTTCTGCATCCCAAAGCATACCTAATCATCGTAAATAGTGTTTAAAAAACTGCCAGCATCTCTCCATAACTTGTTGCCTGTGCACTGTTTTCCTTGCTTTTCGATTTTCCGTCCAGATTGAAGGAAATATTTCATCACTTTCCGTTTCCCTGGCGTTTCCAAAACCAGACACATACTGTAAGTATACAGCTTCTGAGAAGCAATTAGAGTTAATGGGATTAAAAATCTAATCACACTACTGCTCTTGGCTTGTATCTGCAGAACAGCATAGTAAAGCCTAGCATTGCAAATGCACAAAAATGAATTATTACACCAGTCCGGGGAAGGTCTCCATAGCCCTTGTTCTATTGGGCTCTCTCATGGGGCAATTTTCATGGTTTGATCAGAGAAAACTGCTCAGATTTATTTCTTACAACAGGGACATTTGCACTTTCTTGCTTTTAAAGTGGTTTGATGTATGTTAAAGACAGTGAGAAAAGAAACAGGGGTTCAACCAGCACAAAAACACATTAAAAAATAGCTTCCGGAGTGAAGACAATCACCACAGAGACTCCCTGCTTTCTTTCGGGAATGTTTCTACTTTAAGAAGTTGAAAGAAGCAGAGATGTTCCTGCCAAAGCATTACGGAAAGTGGATCAGTCACTGTAAAAGGCAGAGGGACCTGTGCTGGAGTCTTCCTGACCCTCTGTGACAAAGAGCTGATTGGAATAGATGTCCTCTAAAATACTTTTTGCCATTGAAATTCCATGAGCATTTGATGTGAATGAAAGGCTGGTAATACATTTAGCGTGAAGATAATTTAATTTTTAAGATACCAGGACAAGAAGATATACACTGAAAGAGAAAGACATGACAAGAAGCAACTCCACCATAGAAAGATGGATGGCTTACTCTTGACGCTCTTCGATCCAATGAAATAAAAATTAATAATAATAAGGGTAACGATATTTCTAACACTTATTGAGCACTTCAACTGCATGGAACTATCCTGGGCATTTTCTATATATTCTCATTTAATTTCACAACTCTGAGGCAGGCAGCTACTATTAATTTTTTTTTCTTTTTTTTTTTTTCTTTTTTTTGAGCAGAGAGAAATTAAGGCATGAGATTATTTAGTAAGTCACCAAGGTAACACACTGCAGTGCTGGGGCCAGGACTAGAATGTAGGCAGTATGGCTCTAGACTTCAGCTGTTAATTACTATGTATAAGTGAGAATATTTGCTTAAAAATCACCAGCCTGATTTTGTTCATGTGGGGAGAACTCTTGAATGCTCTTCGTAAACAGTTAAAAATCTATTCACAAAGAAAAATGATACCTGTCCTAGGTTTCTCTTACTATTAAATCTGACTTTTTCCTTGTGCCATTGAGTCAGCTTAATTATTGCTATATATGTATCTAATTGATACAATTTTTCAAGCATTTTTAATGACCACCCCCCACAACCGTCTGTGTGCATCTAGCCACCTTACCCATAATCAGCAGGTCTTGTCTGTGTATGCATTCCTTGGGAACACCCAGACAGTTGAAATTCATCAGTATTTTAATCTCAGAAGAACACAATTTGGAAAGTCTCTTATATTTCAAGGGCAAATATAAACAACTCTTAGATTCCAAGATAGCCAATCATATTGAATTCTTAAGATTTTCCCCTCTTTATTAGTTTGCAATTATACTCAACTATCATCAACACTCAGCAAGTGGCTAGCAATCACATCCAGAGAATGATATATCAGAGGAAGTTCCTAACAGTTTCAAAAGGAAATGATCTGTAGGTAATGCAGAATTTTTTTATTGTACCCATATCTTATAGAAGTTTAGGTTATAAAGTCAAGGATTAATGTGAAAATCAGCTAATAAAAAAATATCCCAAAAGAGAACCAAATCACTCATATAGGCTTGTCTGTATGGTTTGTTTAAAAGAGAGATCTCTTGATAGGGTCTACATATTTAGTGTTTTCTCCATGCAGGAATAGACTACAGTTTCTTCTGCTCAGCATAAGATTCAACACTTAACTTACATTTAGGAATCATATTATATAAAACAAAAAAAGAAAAAAAGAAAAGAAAAAAAGTCATACCCACCTCCCACATCCTTGTAAACTGTGTATAAATTTGCAAGCACAAAATATACACTTTATGCAGCATCTATTAAGTCCATAAAAACAAAAATAATTGTTAGTGTTAAGCCCTAGGTTAGTCCACTTATTGAATCACAAATGTAAATTAATGCATATTTGCCTAGGGAAATAGTATGAAATGAAACTTTTCACGTTCTAGCAAATAAAATAACATAAAAATGGAATAAAATGGTATTTTTAATCTTGAATGTTGATGTTCGAAGAAAATTATTTTAACCAAAGGACCAAGAAAAGGTAGATATAAATTTTGGGAGGAACATTTTTCTACATTTTTTTCCCTTGTTCAACTTTAATAAAGAATGACTTTTCCAAATTGACAATTTTATTAAGAACATAAAATGTTAATATCTTTTGAACACCATTAAGGGAAATCTCTAAATAAAGGGAAAAATCAACAATAAATATGGTACTCAACAAAATGAAAATATGTGTGATTAATGATACCTATCTTTGATCAAATATTATACAATATTCCAGCACAAGGCTTTTAAAGTTGGGTAACATTGTATAAAAACTTTGTAATAAAGTGAATTGCAAAATGCTTAAAGTGCAAAGACCATGAGTTACCTATTCAATTCTATTCTAACCTTCTTTTTCTTAATTAACAGAACTCCAATTTCTAAAGAGAAACAGTATAACTATATACAAAATAAATAAATATTTGCTGGTCTGTTATGCAGCCAGAGCTGGTCATGTGATACATTTCTGGTCATTGTGATGAAAGCAGAAGTCAATAGAAGGATATTCCAGAGAAGCTCTTTTAAAACATGATGGAATCTGTCTGTATACATTCTGCCCTTGGCCTTTCCTTTTCTTCCTACAGTATCATACTACACATAGAGCAGCCATCTTGAAACCATGAAACAACATATAAGAAAAAAAGCTACCTGGTAAGGATAGCTGTCTGTAAAGCTAGGTACCTCATAACTATCTATCTTGGACTTCTTTTTTGTGTGGAAACACACACACACACAAACACACACACAACTGAAAACAACTAGTATGTTTAAACCACTCTTTCTCAGGCTTTCTTGGGAATTGTTACTTGGATCTGAATGAAATCTACAACTACATAATAAATTCTATGAAACAAAGATTACAAATACACACACACACACACACACACACTCCACAATGCAGACAGTCCTTGCTTTGCACAGTCTCGATATTTATATATTTTAGTTATTATAATTTAAATGTTCAGAAATATTTCACAATATTGAAAGTGCAGTGGATAAGATCCTGGAAGCTGATTTAGATTTCCCACTTAGAAAAATGAGGATGACGATTTACTGAAGCATAGAAAAGAGGATCATCATGTATCATAAGTTATATTGATATGAAGAAGGCAATCACTACTCAATCTCTTCTTGGTAAGTTTTTAATCTTTCTGTCTCCATGGATTTGCCTTTTCTGGACATTTTACGTAAATGGAATTGTACAATGTGTGGTATCTTATGTTTGCCTTCTTTAATTTAGCATAGTGGTTTAGAGCTATCCATGTTGTAGCATGTATCACTAATTCATTGGCTTTTTATTGCCAAATAATGTTCCATTGTCTGTATGTACCATGTTTGTTTTTCAATTTACCAATTGACAGACATTATTTGTTTCCAATTTTTGCTTCTTATGAATAATGCCATTAAGAGGTGGGAAGGGGGGGAGAGAGAATCTTAAGCAGCCTCTGCACTCAGTGTACAGCCTGACACAGGGCTCAATCCCATGACCCTGGATTCGTGACCTGAGCTGAAATCAGGAGTAGGATGCTCACCGACTGAGCCACCCAGGGGACCTTGAGTACAGGTTTTGTGAGGAGGTAGCACACAAGAAGCAGTAATTCTGAGTGTTCACCCTCAGAACCTATACTAGTTTCAGAGCTACTTACTTTCCAAAGGCAAGGCCACACTAATAAAATCTGAAAGTGACGATTGTAATCTGTTATTGCTGTTTTAATTTGGTCAAATCCAAAAATTCAGGCACGTTTATATGCCTGAGAACATTATAGGAGTACCCAGTCAACTACATCTCTAAGGGATCTTCTAGATTCCTGCTGATATGGTACTGAATTTTCTCTTGAAGAGGCAATAGCATTAGCCTAGGCTCTGCAAGTGTCAACCTGATGTGCACTGTGCATTTGCCATTGAGAGTATGCAACACATTTTATATCTGCATGACATTACAATAATATGGGCTAAGGGTGCCCTTGCTGCTGGCAGATCCAGTAGGATATTTTAAGAAACAAAATAAAGTTAGTCCCTATAACATCATGCATGTGTTGCTTGACATATCTTTATCAACATCTGCAATAATAATGTTTGTGAAAACACTTCAACCATTTTAAAACTGAATGACGTTACCCACATATATACAATAAAACTGAGGTAGCCATGATGAAATTAGAAACTTTCTTGATCATTTATTATTACAATCTGCACTGAGTATGAAGGTAGTTGAGAATACAAAATTATAGTCCTTTATAACAGTTACTGAAACACTGCTATTGCCTAAAATTCAAGTTTTATTTGAAATGAGACTCTAGAACCAAATTCATGGGCAGTCTGAATAAAAACACACGGCAAAGTTGAATATAAATTTCTCTTTTACATTTTAAAATATGATGGGCTTATCCAAGTTGTTATAGCAAAAAACTAAACCTTTAGAAGACTAATAACAATTTATTATTTAAGAATTCATGTGGGAGTATGAATATTAATCACCAAAGAGAATTGGTGTTCATGGTGACAAAAAGCTACTCTCTAGATGTGGAGAGGCGTGAAATTTGTATAATTCTGGACATGTTTGTCCTAATTGCAAAAATCCCAGAGGAATGGATTTTCTTATGTCTCCGCAGGGTATTCCTTAAATCTATTACTTTATGAAGTTAAATACTGTCATATAAAAACCTCAGCAGTTCAGATATTACCTAAATTAAAATGTGTTAGCATGTGAATTTTGTTCATTTTAAAGAGAGTCAACATTAACAGTGTAAAGAAGTTTGGTATGAAAGAGCTTAAAAAGATAAAGGATTGGCAGGAAATAGAAACTTGGTAAATGATTTAGTCTTTTGGTATAACAATGAATTATAAACTGCAAATAATCTTTAACTATTTTTGAAAATTAGGCCTCCATAAAATTAGGTCTGGAAGTCCATATCCTCAATACTATAGGTCCTACTTTAAAAACAGCTTAGGTTCAAAACTTCATTTTTCCATGTCAGGGGCAAAAATGAACAAACTGAGAAGTTTAACTTCTCACACCAGCCCATGGATACCAAAAACATGTTTCAGTTCAAGTTCTAGAGAACATAATCAGCATTTCTGTTTTTATAGGTGACATAATTTCATAAAAGTACTTTTTCAGACACCAGTGTCTCTCCTACACCTCTCTCTTTATGAAAAAGGAGAAAGACTAAGGGACAACCTGAGGCTTGGCACAGTCTGAGGGCAGAGGTAGGAAAGGGATAGATGTGGTCTCTTATTGCTGCAGTGCCCAAGGACTGGGAAGCACATGTGGGATGATTCAGCTACAGCAGAATATTCACTGCCCTGGCTTCCAAAAATACAGTCGGGGTGAGAATCTTTTTACAAGTAACAATCCTTAGTAATGACCTCAATGACAACAAAGGCAGTGCCTTCCATCTCTTTATTTCTTCACTCAATCCTTACAACAGTCTGAGAGGGTAGAAAGCATTCACTCCATTTTATAAGTAATAATAGCTAAACTCTATTATGTGCTGTGCTATTTTATCTGCATATATGGATGCCCACAATTTCTCCCATTCTTACATAAGTATGACATTCCTCTCATCAAGAGGCCAAGTCTATTTCGCTTTCCCTCAGTGACTTGTATTTACCAACTGGATGCAAGCAGAAGTGAAGCTAGGCCAGTTCAGGCTTAGGCCTTCTGCTTTTACTCTCATGGAACCCAGTTGTCCTGTTGTTGGGAAGTCCAGGGTATCTT
The DNA here is from genome assembly GCF_022079265.1 of Lynx rufus. Classification (NCBI taxonomy): domain Eukaryota; kingdom Metazoa; phylum Chordata; class Mammalia; order Carnivora; family Felidae; genus Lynx; species Lynx rufus. The sequence goes on from NW_025814834.1 coordinate 65,845,121, forward strand.
GCAAGAAAGACGTCATGTGGAAAAGAAGGGTAAGATATCACATGAGGGAAGGAATATGAAGAGTCGGATAAGCCATGTGATCGTCAGTACCAATACCACAGACGTGTGAGAGAGGACTTCTGGGACCTTCCAGCACAGCTCATCACCAGCTTGAATGCAGCTGCATGAGTGATCCCAGATGATGTATGTAGAGTATAAGAACTGCCCATCTAATCTTAGGACCATAAAAAATGCTAAATCATTTTATGCCATTAAATTTTGGGGTAGTTTTGTTATGCAGCAATGGAAAACTGATAAATGTGCTTACACATTTGAAGGTTCCTGTATTAATTCATTGAACCCACACAAGTTAATGGAACGGGCAATGTTACTGTCTTCATGTTATGGATGAGGAAACTGAAGAGCACAAAGATGAAATGACTTTCCTGATGTCACACTGCCTAAGTGGTGGGGCCAGAGTCCAAAGCATCATCTTATGATCATGTCCTGCCTCTGTGAGAAAAGTGAGGCTCAGGGAAATGAAGTAGCTCACTGTGGGATCAGATGTCAAGTCTATGAATGCCAAAGAATGTGGGCTTCTGGGGTGTGACAAGCAGTTCAGTGTAGCTGAAGCTTAGAATTCATAAGTAAAATTCGCAGGAGATGAGAGTAGAAAAGTAGGTTGGAACTCTGTTGTGAAAGGTCCATTCATCCTACTTTCACCTCTGGTCCAATGATTCCTAAACCTTAGTCAGTGATAATATTTGCCCAATCCATGACAAATGACAAAAAAGTCAAAAAGCATAATATAATCATATATGACATGTTCATTTTAACCCCTTAGAGGAACTTTCTCTTCGTAATAATGTTCTTCCTAATTAAAAACATACACTTTATTTTGTAAAATAATGGAGAAAACAGAGTTGTAGTTGTTAATGAAATGTAAAAATCTAGAAGCCACCACTACAGACAGGGAACTCTGGATGGTAACATAATTTTTTTAAAGAATCAAGCTTAATTAATTAGGACATTATGAATGCTTAAATATGTAGATATTTGTGCTTAAAATGGTTTGTGTAGTAATAGTAACTCACAATTTTTCCATTCTCTACTCTTTTCTTTTCCTTATATCCCTGTTTATTCAGGCCTTTTGGAGAGTGTTTGGGACCAAGGAAAAGAGAGCCAAAGAAACCCTAAGTATCATTTTTAGCTCTTCCTAGCATCCCTGGTTATTCCAAGAGTGCTGCTGAGTGTATACAATTAATTGCTCATTTATTATTCAAGTGACTTTTTAAGGAGGGAGCTTTGTATTATCTATACATTTTGATAATTATTGATACCCCTGGTCTTGAAAATGATTGAACAGCTTCCTCCATATACAACAAGAAGATACAATATTACGGCTCTAAAACGCCTTAGGAAATCATTCCAAACTGAACTAAACAAAAAGAATGGTGGCAACAAGCTTTTATTTCAGCACTCAGTTTTAATTTATGAAATTCAATGATGGGCAGTAATTTAGAGAAATTGCTTGTAGTGTAAAGCATGCTTTTTCTATCTTCAAATCAGTTGAAAAAATATTTTAATACAATTTAGATTTTATTCTACAATAGCTCCCTGTAATTATGCTTTCACTAATTAAGGCTTTTATAGTTTGGGTTTAATTCAGCCTTCAACCTATTTTCCATCATTTTTTATCTGTGAGCTGTCAAAAGTAACAACTGTACTCTCATTTTTCCTTGTGTAAAAGTCAGAAACGACTCCCAAGACCTCACCACAATTAAATACACAAATGGGAAGGCAGATATTATAATGGGAAACAAATTAGTTTTTGCCTCAGTGACAACAAGTACTTGAGATTCTATGAAGATTCTTCAAATAGCAAAACAACCAGGGAGGGCACTTCAGTTGCTGAATAAACAAATACTACAAGCAGATATTCTAATCAAGAACATTGCCAAATGCTACCTTTAGCATTTGGCTTGTATTTCTAATTTAAATTATTCAATGTGGAGTAATACCTGGAAATTTTAAGGGACTGCTAGCCATCACGTTTGTAAACTATTTGTATTTAATTAACTATCATTTGTGCTGATGACATATCCTTATATCCAAATATGAAGTCTGATGTTCAGTTTCTACTGCTTAAAAGACATTAAGTTGGAAAAGATGAGTAAAGTGAAAAAGAAAAAAAAAGCATAAATTTGAGACTGAGACATCCAGATTTTTAAAGTATAAATGTTAAATGAAGTAATATTAAGTTTTAAGGTCAATGAAGAAACTATAGAAATATTGTTACAAACACAATGCATGACGTATATTTATATGAAATTCAATGAACTTTACATATGTTAGCCCATTGGTTCTGGAACCAATCTTACATAATCCTTTGATTGATGACTTGGTCCTAGAATCATGGATATACTTATCTTACTTGTAGCAATGTTAATCATCCTTGCTGACAGACTAACATCAACACAACTACAAATAAATTTAACCAATTGGAATCATGATTCATAAAATTTAAGAGCATTAAGTGCAATGTGGTACTTACATAGAGAAATGAAACCAAGGTAATGATAGAATGTCTAGAAAAAAGTGAGAGAAAAAAAAAGAAAAAAAGAAAAACTCCCCAAAGTTGTAATTGCTGAAGCCCACCTTGTAACTGAGATGAAAAGACCAAAATGAAGCCAACGTTGAAATGTCAACCTTGATGGGTTATTTGCCACATGCAAGGTTCCTTGAATTCCTATAACACTATAAGGTAAATTTCATGATTACTTTCCTCATTTTAAGGATTAGGAAACAAAGGCACAGGGAATTTAAGTAAGTTGCTTAAGTACACAGAGGTAGTGGGAGGAAGATAGATTTTGAACCAAAGCAGTTTGATCCAAAGCCTGTAATCTCAAATCACTATATTCTGTAAAATAATAATGCATTTCAAAATTGGAAATAAAGCAAACTAATAAGTCTTTGATTTGTTAATATCATGCTGGGACACATGCTAAAAACCTGCTTAACTCTCATCTAACTCTCTTGGAGGATGTAATTCTGTTTTACTAACAAAGGCCCAGGTGTTTTACATGCCTGTACAGTCAGAGGTTAATCTGCAAAGAAACAAACAAACAAACAAACAAAAAACAAACTGACAGGTATGATTTTAGAGGCGAAGGACTGATAGAAAAGATAACTCCAAAAGTTTTACTTTCATTCCGTAGCAGGAAAACCAGTTTTGTATTTAACAATCTTACCTTGGTATTTCTTTCCTTACTGGCTAAATAAAACTGCTTTTCAAATACTCTTGGAACCAGTTCTCTTGTCTTTTTGTTGGTTTCCTAATTAATTAATTAGATGAATCTTTGACATGTGATCACTATCCATTTTTCTTTTTTAATTTTTTTCCCCAACTTTCTCTTGGCAGGTTAGAGTATGGAAAGTTTGAAATAAAGAGGCATCATGGTGTAGTAGTAAAAGTGTACAGATATCAGAATTAGATAAACCTCAGAACAAGTACTGATAAGGCAAACATGTAACCTCTCTGGGCATCAGTATCATTATCTATGAAATGAGGATAATAATTCTTAGCACATAAGAATTATTGAAAGGATTATAAAGAATAACACTCCTGAGGTAACAAAACTGAGCCTGGCTCATCCTCTCTAAAATTCTTAACTCTCACTTTTTAAAGCTGAGATAGTCATTAGAACATTACAGTGTTTTGCCACTACACAATAGTCTTTTAAACAGCATTTAAATAAGCATTTGTTGCAGGGGGCGGGGGAGGGGTGGATTTGGAAAAGATCTGAAAAGGCTAAAAATAACAGGAAAGTAACCAAAATGAACATAATGTCAAAATTAAATAATATGATAAAAATCAAAATGTTTTTTCTCTTTCTTTTCGAAGATAAGATTTTGTTTTCAAGTATCTGAAGATATTTGATATCAAAGCAGAAATGCTCTGTAGTTTACATTTGAAGAAGTACCTGAATAAATGAGTTCATATTCCAAAATTGTCTTCCAAAGGATTGCTTTTAAACTGTGATGTTCGAAACCTGTTTTAGACCTTGATGAAAGCATAATTTTTTCCCTTGGAAAATTTATAAATGCTGCCCATAAATCCCAGGTTAAGAACCTCTGTTATAAAGGAACTATGAAAAATGAGGTGATCATCATTGCCAAAAGTCAGGAATGCTTCAGATGTCATCTACTTTATAATTAAAATTAATGTGATACAAGCATTTGACATTTTGCTTTGAAATATATCCATTCCTCATCTATACCTACTTGGTGATAGATTCTTTTTTTAATAAAAAACTGTAAAATATTTGAAACAGACCAAGGGAAACAGGCATTAGCATACCCGTCCATGCTACCAGATTCCATGGGGATACTGTGCTTTCATTTCTTTTGGGGCTACTTTACAACTTTATGTTTTAGGTAAATGACAGCATTGAAAATTAAGTTTTCCCACAGAGATCTATCTAAATTGTGTTCAGTGGAATCTGGTAATTGTTCTCTGAATATTGACCAATTTTGTAATTTTGCATGATTTGTAAATTAATGTAAGCACTTTTTATCTATTAATATGTTGTTCTTTGAATTCTTCTTTGCACTGGTTTTAACACTTTATTGATTTCCCTCTTTAATTAATGAGTTAAATAAAATCTTTGGCACATATTCCTTTCATATTTAAATGAAAATCATGATTTTTACCCTTTTTGGAAAATCATCCCCTATCAATCTATCTCAATATTTATGAGTTTGTATATTTATAAAATCTTCCCAAATCATTGGCCAAAGTGATCTTCTATGAAGATGGGCCACATATCACTTCATATCACTCCACATATCACTCCTGTCTACCTGGTTTTATTCATAACTCCACAGAGATGTAGAAGCCTAAGTTAAAATAGGAGCCATTCAGGCTACACATAAAACCTCTGCTATAATCAGGGTAATAAAGCATCACAGTGTAAGGAAAAGGAGATTCTCCTTGTCTAAGTGAACTATGGACAAGGATGAACAAAATGGATGATTTGTTTGGTTAGTGGCCTAAGGACGAAGTGCTCTCAGAAGTTACATTAAAAAACTAAGGACAAGTCCTCATTTTCTTTTTTTTAAAATGTTTTAATGTGCATTTATTTTTGAGAGAGGTAGAGAGAGAGAGAGAGAGAGAGAGAGAGAGAGAGAACGGGGGAGGGACAGACAGAGAGGGAGACATAGATTCCAAACCAGGCTCCAGGCTCTGTCAGCACAGAGCCCAATGTGGTGCTCAAACCCATGAACCATGAGATCATGACCTGAGCCGAAGTTGGATACTTAACCAACTGAGCCACCCAGGCGCTCCAGTCCACATTTTCAATTTAAGGTTTTACTTAAACAGTACAGACCATTCTAAGTTTAACCACAATAATCAAGAAACTTTGTTCTTAGTTCAAAATTTTTCATTTAAAAACCCCACAAATATATTTAATAGTTCTAGAAATCATAATCAGCATTTTTATACCCTGTGAGCACAGAATGAAGAGTTTCTCATTTGTGGGAGATTTGACAGAAATCTTAGATAACCATAATTTGTGTGTTTCTTTGTTTTTAGTTCGTTTATTTATTTTTGAGAGAGAAAGAGTATATGTGTGAGAGAGAACAGGGAAGGGGCAGAGAGAAGGAGACAGAATTCTAAGTAGGTTCTGTGGGGCAGAGCCTGACTTGGGGCTTGAACCCATGACCTGAGCTGAAATCAAGAGTCCAATGCTTGTCTGACTGACCCACCCAGGTGCTCCAGAAGAAAGGCTTCCCTGAGTAGGAATTGAACGTGGCCACAGCAGTGAGAATGATGAATCCTAATCACTAGCCTACCAGGGACATCAAACCAAAGTGTAAACAGCTCCATTTGTTTTAAAGTATTGTGGACTAAGGCAGCAAGTGAAATCCACTGGGTGGTGGCAACATACACTTTTTTTCTGATTCCTTTGGGTACTTTGGTCCTCTAAGAGTTACATTAGTGGAGTCCTGAAGAGGCTTTTGGAGAACTTAGTTCTCTTTATAACAAACCTACTAAAATCCACTTGTATATAAGTTGAGTTGGGTTACAGTTATGTCTCCAATATGTCACTTGTATAAACATTTAATTAGATATTTACATATTTTGGCTTTTTTAGATTATTTCCCAGCCAATTTTTCTTTTCAATCTCTTAGAACTTTTCATGGGCCTTAAAAAGCTCTTAGATCCTAAACCATGTAAATAGAATAACTAATTCTTAAAATGTCCTCTAATGGATTTTGAAATCCATGTAAGACAGAGTCCTATCTTTATGCTTTCTTAGAAACAACAACATTCACGGAATAAAAACAGAGCAAAACCACTTACCTTTTGCAAGTGGGAACTAGGGGGGAATACAGAAATGTTTGCTTTTGTCTGTCCAGCAGGCTGTCCAACTCTCCTCCCTTGGATAATTGCTTTACTCCAAGTTATGGAACGGAGTGGATGACCCAGGTCCAAACACTCTTTTACCTCCTGGGGAAAATAACTTGAGCCTGCTGGAGGTCAGGGCCTTTGTTAGACTGAAAGGCCAGTATGAGTAAGAGGGGTATGATGAACATAATGACAGAAGCAGAGACAGGCAGAGTTGACTGGATGAACTACGGGAGACCTGCTATCAAGACTTTGGGGGCAGTTCCCACAACATTTCCAGGGAGCTACCTCAGGAACCAGCAGCATTTGCATTTGAGTCACTCTGGTCTGATGACTCAGTGTATGTTCTCCGTGGCCCAGAGGCATGTGATCAAATCTCAGTTCTGCTGCTTATTATCTGTTGGGTCCCATTCACTAATGTCTCTATGGCTTGATTTCTTATAAGCTCAAAGGAGGATGAGGATGATGAAAATAGCAACAGCTAGGTCACAGGGATTTTTGTGAAGATAAAATGAATTAAAACATATAAAGTGCTTAGAAATATGCTTGGCATATAGTGAATAAGGGTTAATGTGTTATTATTTTTTTTTAGTATAGTTGACACACAATGTTTCATTAGTTTCAGATGTGCAACATAGTAATTTGGTAAGTTTATACATTATGCTGTACTCACCACGAGTGTAGCTACCACCTGTCTGGTTACATCACTACTACAGTATCATTGACTATATTGTTTATGTTGTGCCTTTTATTCCCATGACTTATTCACTCTCTAACTGGAAGCCTGTATCTTCCTGTCTTCTTCACCCATTTTGCTCAGGTCCCCAGCCCCATTCCCCTCCTTTCTGGTAACCATCTTTGTTCTCTGTATTTACAGGTCTGCTTCTGGTTTTTTCATTATTTATTTATTTTTTTTTAGATTCCACTTGTGAGTGGATTCAGATGATATTTGTCTTTCTCAGCCTGACTTATTTCACTTTGCATAATACCCTCTATGTTTATCTGTGTTGTCTCAAATGGCATGATCTCAACCTTTTTAATGGCTGCATAATATTTGTGTGTGTGTGTGTGTGTGTACCACATCTTCCTTATTTATTCTTCTATTGATGGACAGTTAGGTAGCTTCCATATCTTAGCTATTGTAGATAATACTGCAATAAACATAGCAGTGCATATAGTTTTTCAAATTTGTGTTTCATTTTCTTTGGGTAAATAGCCAGTAGTCAAATTATTGGATCATATGGTATTTCTATTTTATAATTTTTGAGGAAACTCCATACTATTTTCTACAGTAGCTGTGCCAATTTACATTTTCACCCATAGTATGAGAAGGTTCTTTTTTCTCCATATCCTCACCAACACTTTTTATTTCTTATCATTTTGATTTTAGCCATTCTAACTTGTGTAAGGTGATATCTCACTGTGGTTTGATTTGCATTTTCCTGATGATGAGTGATGCCGAGCATCTTATTTAATGTGTCTGTTGACTATCTGTAGATCTTTTTTGGAAAAATGTCTATTCAGGTCCTCTGACCATTTTTTCAATCATATTGTATGTTTTGTTGGTATTGAGTTGTAGAAGTTTTTGACATTGGATATGAACCCCTTATAGAATACATCATTTGAAAATATTGTCCTATTTTAGCAGATGGTCTCTTTGTCTTATTGATGGTTTCCTTTCCTGTGCAAACGCTTTTTATCTGATGTAGTACCAATAGTTTATTTTTGCTTTTGTTTCTCCTACTTTAGAAAGCATATCTAGTGTTAATACTATTCTTGATCCCGGTTATATAAACAAATACACTGTTTTTCTTTAGCTAGTTTGAGTTAGGCTCCTGTAACTTGCAATTGATATAGCCATGGTTATTAAAGGCACCTCTTGGTCCTCCTCTGCTATGACATGGATATTAACTCCCAACTACCTCTCCTGAAAGGCATCTGTTTATGAAAAGGAATGCAACATAATGACTTTCCCAGATTTCAGAATGGCTACGGTGCTGTCAGCTCTCATCACTGGCTGAGACATGAAGTATTCTTTTTAAAAATTCCTAAATGGCCACCTCAAATTGACTTCTCCCAGGTAACTTATAAATAGGAGATACAACTATTTGTTTTGAAGATCTGAACAAATACATAAAAAAATCAATTGTTCTTTATGTTTTGAAGGAAATATGGATGGACTAATGGCAGCTTTTAAAAATACATGTACTTTAGGGGCGCCTGGGTGGCGCAGTCGGTTAAGCGTCCGACTTCAGCCAGGTCACGATCTCGCGGTCCGTGAGTTCGAGCCCCGCGTCAGGCTCTGGGCTGATGGCTCAGAGCCTGGAGCCTGTTTCCGATTCTGTGTCTCCCTCTCTCTCTGCCCCTCCCCCGTTCATGCTCTGTCTCTCTCTGTCCCCCCAAAAAAAATAAATAAAACGTTGAAAAAAAAATTAAAAAAAAAAATACATGTACTTCAAATAATATAATCATGAATAGTACCCATTGATAGGAACTCAGAGAGAGAAAACAAAAGCACACTGAAATCAGTAAACTGGAAGATTCCAGTAAAGAAAATTTAAGGATTAAAATGTGGCTTAAAAAAATCATTTAAGTTTCATGCCAACCTTAATTGTACCAATTATTCTTTTTTTGGTTGGAAAAAAATTCAGAGGGTCAAAGAGAAAAGGCTGCCATTATCCATATTTCACTGTTCATTATTTGCCATTTTACCCAATTATATGCATCAAGGCATTTAGTGTGTAAGATTCCTGTTCAGGAATATTTCTACACTGGAAATATTTGAACTGGACATGAAATCAGACCCCATATGGAACAGGAGTCCGTACTCTAGAGGAAATAACCTTGAGAGACAAGCCCAGACTAAACATCATGGAAATGACCCAGCTTATCTCTTGGAGTACCAGGAGAAGGGTGAAAAGAGAGACTCAGATAAAAACTTTCAAAAATTCTAATTTGAATTGCTTCCACATAGGACATACATCATTTTGATAGGCCTGGAGAGGGCCAGTCATATGCCTTCCACTAGTCAGTCACTGTGACATAGGACAATCACACTTTTTCTTGGCCAGATTGAGTCACCTGCCCCACTCCAGAGGTAGGGTGGTATTCCTCACACCTTAACATGAACTGAAATAGAAGGATGTTGTTTGCAATAAGAAGTGTATATAAGGACAGATGGTCACATGATGAAGACAACCTCTAAAGGCCCACTATTATAAAGAATCAATATTTTGCCTGATCCTATGAAGGCAGTAAAATTTCCAAGTAGGCTTTAAAGTGAGACTAAAAGAATCATCTAATCAGAGCAAGGACAGAGTAAAGAGAGCAGAACCATTTCATGACAGTCTCCAAAAGTGTTTCACCTTTGAGTGCTCGATCTTTTAAATATTTTATATACTGAGTTACTATATTTAAAATTAAAAATAAATTATGTATCATTTGAATTATCTTTCTTTTACCTTTTAAAATAAATTAGGAGAAAATGATGCAAATATATCTGAATTACATTAGTAGTCCTATGGTAAAGATTTGTAGTTGGTATGTTTTTGTGACTTTTTCTCCTGTGAATTCTGAAGATGTTTTCATTCTGAATAACAAAGAAAACAAATTTCTCATCGAAATATTTAATTAAAAATATTTAAAATATTTAATTAAAATATTAATCAACAGAACATCACTTAAAAATACTTAATTTTTCTATTTCAAATTTAATACAAGCATGATTTAAGTTAATTCATCTTTCCTTAGAGATTATTCCTAATGATTCACATATATTTTGATGTTTTCATTACTAACACTAAGGATGCTATTTGAAAATTTCAATTTGATTGGTACTATTTTGATGTTGTTAATTGTTTTTAATACTTATGTCAGCAATTTGGTTGATATTCTAGAGATTCACATTCAAAACAGTCCCTCTTCAAGGCATTTATTTTCCATTTAAAAAAACACCTGACATCGATACATCTTTTCCAATGAGAGATTGTGAAAAGCAGAACTTTTCAATGAAAACGCTTATTTTGAAAGTAATGATTTTAACATTTCCGGCTTCCTCTTAGGAATTGTTTGTCAGTCCCAGTTTATGAAATATGCATAATCACAATGGTCTTTAAATAATACATAGAATTTGATGCTTGTGGCTGGATTGCACAATATTTTTATGGAAAGATCATAACGAACAATCTTAGACTTGGCAGCTTATTTGAGCTCTGGCTCTACCACTTACTAGGTGCATGTCCCTGGACTGACTACGATTGCAAAGGACCTCATTTTGCTCACATGTAAGATGGAAAGAATAATATTAGGCAACACATTTTTATGCCTACTGAAGATTTTCATAAAAATAAAGTGAGACAATATCTGTGAAAGCATGCTTTATATCTTCAAGGTCTATACAGATTGAAGGCTCTATTGTTACAGGGATCTTTGCATGACCCTTGAAGTTATGCTTGTCCTAGAATTCCAAAATGCAACAGGGTCAAGAGGTTTTTGAAGCCTGAATTGGGGCATGATGGTTTCACGTAGAATGGAAATGACAGGAAAAGGGATTTGGCTTTGCCACCTCCATGGGGCTTTTTGGCAACTTCAGAAGCTTTGCTAAGGCATGAGTGCTTATAACAATTTTGTAGCACTGGTTGCCTCATTTACTGACAAAGGAACAGCAAGCTGAGGAAAGTAACGGATAGTGACTACACGGATAGTGACTAAGAAGAGAATATATATAATTTTTTTCTGGAGAATTTCAGAACTAACTTGGAGGAACTTGAAAGGTTGGAAATTCACAGAGAGAACAAAGAGTACAAGAGAAATATATTGTATTACTGTTCCTTTATTGTACCTTTATCACAAGGTCAGTGCCACGTAATTAGTGGTCTTCTAGCAAAGATTGGTATCAAAAGCTAAATATATTTGACAAAATTCTCTGCTCAAAGAGAGATACATAATTGACCTGAAATAACCTAAACTAATGTATTTTCATTATTTTCTCTTTCATAGAATATTTGTTCTATTGATCATTTATTTTTCAGATACTTTTATATTGTATTTATGATATATTGTATGTACGATATACATGCAGAATATTTTTGAAAACATAGGCATAAGCAATAACATAAAAGTATCTCAAAAATTATAATAAAGACTCAGAAGTATTGTTAGCATTTTTATACTATTCTTTCTGGTCCATCTATCTTTCTAGTAATCTGTACTTGTGTCATTTATCTATTTATCTATTGGCTTATTAATCAATTTTGTATAGCTAAAATATATTTTATTTTTTTTACATTTATTTATTTTTGATAGACAGAGAGAGACAGAACACAAGTGGGGGAGGGGCAGAGAGAGAAGGAGACACAGAATCGGAAGCAGGCTCCAGGCTCTGAGCTGTCAGCACAGAGCCTGACGCGAGGCTCGAACTCACAAACCGTGAGATCATGACCTGAGCTAAAGTCAGATGCTTAACCAACTGAGCCACCCAGGCGCCCCTAGCTAAAATATATTTTAGATGTGATTTTTTGATACTTCATTTCCTTCTTATAATATTATTTAATCACCATTTTCTAACATCATAGACTCATTTCCTGAAAAGAATAGTTGCTGATGCCCCCAATTAGATATTTGTTAACACTTCACTTACATCAATAGATAGATCGCTCAGACAGAAAGTCAATAAGGAAATATCAGCCTTAAATAACACACCAGACCAGATAAACTTAGCATATACTTATATAATATTCCATCCAAAAGCAAGAGAAATACACATTCTTCTCAAGTGCACATGGAATATATTCTGATATAGATCATATGTTAGGCCATAATAAATTTAAGAGAAATGAAATCATATTAACTACAGATATGACCACAATAGTACAAAGCTAGAAATTAATTACATGAGGAAAACTGGAAAATTCTCAAATATGTGGAGATTTAACAATATGCTACTAAACAACCAATGAGTACAAGAATTAAAAGAGAAATAAAAAATACCTTGAGACAAATTAAAATGGGAATGTAATGTAACAAAATTTACAGGATGCAGTAAAAGCAGTTCTAAGAAGAAAGTTCATAGTTAACAATTCCTAACTCAAGAAACAAGATAGTCCTCAAGCTAATGTAATGCCTCAAAGAATAGGAAAATAAGAACAAATGAATCCCAGGAATAAATCTAACCAAAGAGGTAACAGATCTTTACTCTGAAAACTACAGAACATTTATGAAAGATATTGAAGGGGACACAAAGAAATGGAAAAGCATTCCATGCTCATGGACTGACAGAACACGCATTGTGAAATGTTTATATTACCCAAAGCAATCTACATATTTAATGCAATCCCCATTAAAATACCATTAGCATTTTTCACAGAGCTAGAACAAACAATCCTAAAATTTGTATGGAACCACAAAAGACCCTGAAGAGCCAAAGCAATCCTAAAAAAGAAAAACAAAGCTAGAGGATCACAATTACAGATTTCAAGGTATATTATAAAGCTGTAGTCATCAAGACAGTATGATACTGCAGAAAAACAGACACATAGATCAATGGAACAGAATAGAAAACCCAGAGATAGACACACAACTATATGGTCAACTAATTTTTGACAGAGCAGGAAAGAATAACCAATGGAAAAAAGACAGTCTTGGATTGCCTGAGTGGCTCAGTAAGTTGAGAGTCTGACTCCTGATTTCAGCTCAGGTTGTGATCCCAGGGTCTTGGGATTGAGCCCTGCATTGGTCTCCATGCTGAGCAAGGAGCCTGCTTGGGATTCTCTCTCACTCTGCCTCTGTCCCTCTCTCCAACTCACATATTCTCTCTAAAATTAAAAAAAAAGACAGTCTCTTCAACAAATGGTATTGGGAATACTGGATAGCAACAGGCTGAAGAATGAAACTGGATCACTTTCTTACACCATATACAAAAATCAATTCAAAATGGATGAATGACCTAACTGTGAAACAGGAAACCATCAAAATCCTAGAGGAGAAAACAGGCAACAACCTCTTTGACATCAGTCAGAGCAACTTCTTAAGACATGTCTCTGGAGGCAAGGAAACAAAAGATAAAGGAACTATCAGACTTTAAAAATAAAAAAGCTTCTGGACAGTGAAAGAAACAATCAATGAAACTCAAAGGCAGCCTATGAAATGTAGAAGGTATTTGCAAATGACATAACTGATAAAGGATTAGTATCCAAAATCTATAAAGACCTTATCAAACTCAACACCCAAAAAAACACAAATAACCTGGTTAAAAAATGGCAGAAGATATGAACAGACATTTTTTTTCTAAAGAAGACATCTAGATAGCTAACAGACACATGAAAAGATGCTCAACATCACTCATCATCAGGAAAATACAAATCAAAACTATGGTGAGATACCACCTCACACCTGTCAAAATGGCTAAAATTAACAACACAAGAAACAACAGATATTGGCGAGGATGTGGAGAAAGGGAAACCTTCTTCCACTGTTGGTGAGAATGCAAACTGGTGTAGCCACTCTGGAGAATAATATGGTGGTTTCTCAAAAAGTTAAAAATAGAACTACCCTATGATCCAGCAATTTCACTAATAGGTATTTACCCAAAGGATACAGAAATAAAGATTCGAAGGGAGTATATGCAGCCCAATGTTTATAGCTGCATTATCAACAATAACCAAACTATTCAGAGAGCCCAAATGTCCATCAACTGATGAATGGACAATGAATATGTGATGTGTGTGTGTGTGTGTGTGTGTGTGTATACATATATATATATATGTCACTCAGCAATCAAAAAGAATTAAATTAGGCTATTTGCAACATTGTGGATCAAACTAAAGTGTATTTTGCTAAGTGAAATGGTCAGAGAAACACAAATACCATATAATTTCACTCGTATGTGGAATTTAAGAAACAAAACAAAAAGGGGCGCCTGGGTGGCTCAGTTGGTTAAGCGTCTGACTTCGGCTCAGGTCACGATCTCACGGCTTGTGAGTTTGAGCCCCATGTCGGGCTCTGTGCTGACAGCTCAGAGCCTGGAGCCTCTTCAGATTCTGTGTCTTTCTCTCTTTCTCTGCCCCTCCCCTGCTCACACTCTGTCTTTTTTTCTCAAAAATAAATGAACATTAAAAAAAGTTTTTTTTAAAGAAACAAAACAAATGAACAGTGGAAAAAAAGAGGGAAACAAATCATGAGAAACTCTTAAAGATAGAGAACAAACTGAGGGTTGATGGAAGAAGGTATGTGGGGGATGCCCTAGATGGGTGATGGGTATTAAGAAGGGCAAATGTTATGGGAGCCCTGGGTGTTGTATGTAAGTGATGAATCACTGAATTCTATACCTGAAACCAATTTTGCACTGTATTTTAACTAACTAGAATTTAAATAAAATTTTGAAAAAAATAGAAACAAATAGAAATTGAAAAAAAATAAAAGTAGCAAGAGAAAATAGTTATATACGAAGGAAATCCCATAAGGCTAATGACTGATTTTTCAGCAGAAACATTGCAGGCCAGAAGGGACTAGCATGATATATTAAAAGTGCTGAAAGAAGAAAAAAAAATGCAACTAAGAATATTCTGTACAACAGGGCTATCATTCAGAATAGGAGAGATAAAGAGTTACCCAAACAAAAGTTAAAAGAACTCATCACCAATACACCAGCTTTACAAGAGACGTTAAATGGGACTCTTTGGGTGGAAAGATAAGACCATAAGGAGCACGAAAAGTAGGAAGTACAAAAGTAGTAAAACTAAGGATATTTATAAAAATCATTCAAGGGATTCACAACATAAAAGGATGTAAAGTATGACACCATACACTTAAAACGTAGTGGGGCAGAGGGAGAAGAGTAAAATTTTAGTGCTTTTAGAATGGGTTGATACTTAAGAAACCATTAACTTAACATAGACTGCTATATGCATAAGACGCTATGTGTAAACCTAATGGTAACCACAAATAAAAAAACAGTAATATATATGCAAAAAAAAAATAAATGAAATGGAATCCAAGTATATCACTACTTGGATAAGCCAGCAATGAGAGAGGAGAGCAAGAGAAGAAACAATAGAGTTGAACTACAGTTTGAACAAGTAACAAAATGGCAATAAGTACATATCTATCAACAATTACTTTGAATGTAAATGGACTAAATGCTCCAATCAAAAGACATGGTGTGATAGAATGGATAAAAAGCAAGACACATATGTATGCTGCCTACTAGAGACTCATTTCAGACTAAGTCACATGCAGATTGAAAGGGAAGGTATAGAAAAGTATGTATTATGAAAATGGAAGTGAATAGAAAGCTGGGGTAGCAATACTTGTATCGAATAAAATAAACTTTAAAACATAGTGTGTAAAAAGAGACAAAGAAAAATACTATATAATCATATAGGGAGTAATCCAACAAGAAGATATAATAATTGTAAACATTTATGCACCCAACATGAAAGCACCCAAATACATAAAACAGCTAAAAACAGATAGTAATACAATAATAGTAGGGGATTTTAACACCCTATTTATGTCAATAGATCATCCAAACAGAAAATTAACAAGGAAATAGTGGCTTTGAATGACACATTGGACCAGATGAATCTAATAGATATATTTAAAACATTCCATTCTAAAACAATGGAATACACATTCTTTTCAAGTACACATAGATCCTTCTCCAGAATAAATCACATGTCAGGCCACAAAAGAAGTCTCAGCAAATTAAAAAATATTGCAGTCATGCAATGTATCATTTCTGACCACAATGCTATGAAATTAGAAATCAACCACAAGAGGGGCATCTGAATGGCTCAGTTGATTAAGCCTCCAACTTTGGCTCAGGTCATGATCTCATGGTTCATGGGTTTGAGCCCTGTGTCAGGCTCTGTGCTGACAGCTTGGAGCCTACTTCAGATTTTGTGTCACCTTTTCTCTCTGCCCCTCCCCCACTCGTAATCTGTCTCTCTCTCTCTCTCAAAAATAAATAAACATTAAAAAAAATTAAAAAAAGAGAAATCAATCACAAGAAAATATCTGGAAAGACCACAGATACATGGAGGTTAAATAACATGCTACCAAACAATGAATGAATCAATGAAGAAATCAAAAAAGAAATCAAAAAACTACATGGAGACAAATGAAAATGAAATGATAACAATCTAAAATCTTTAGGATGCAGCAAAAGTGGTTCTAAGAGGGAAGTTTATAGCAATACAGACATACCTCAAGAAACAAGAAAAATCTCAAATAAACAATTTAGGTGACACTTAAAGGATCTAGAAAAAGAACAGTGAAAGCCCAAAACCAGTAGAAGGAAGGAAATAATAAAGATGAGAGGATAAAAAAATTGGAGACAAACAAAAAATGGAATAGATCAATGAAACTAGGAGCTGGTTCTTTGAAAAGATCAACAAAATTGATAAACCTTTAGCTAGACTTATGAAAAGAAAAAAGAGAAAGAGAAGATATAAATAAAATCAGAAATGAAAGTGGAGAGATAACTGATGCCACAGAAATACAAAAGATTGTAAGAGCAACCAACTGGACAACCTAGAAGAATTGGATAAATTCCTAGAAACATTTAATTTTCCAAAAGTGAAGCAGGAAGAAATAGAAAACTTGAACAGACTGATTACCAGCAATAAAATCAAATCAGTTAATGAAAAACTCTCAAAAAAAAGACCAAAACCAGATGGCTTCACAGGTAAATCCTACCAGACATTTAAAGAAGAGTTAATATCTATTCTTCTCAAACTATTCCATAAAATAGAAGAGGAAGGAAAGCTTCCACATTCATTCTATGAGCCCTGCAGTAAGATATGAACAGACATTTCTCTAGAGAAGACATACAGATGCCCAATAGACCCATGGAAAGATGTTCAACATCACTAATCATCACGGAAATGCAAATTGAAACAATGAGATATCATCTCACACCTGTCACAATGGCTAAAATAAAAAAAACACAAGAATGTTGTTGGTGTTGGTGAGGACATGGAGAAAAAGGAACCCTTAGGCACTATTGGTAGGAATGTAAACTGATGCAGCCACTGTGGAAAACATTATGTAATTTCCTCAAGAAATTGAATAACAATTACCATATGATCCACTAATTCCATTACTAAATATTTAGCCAAAGAAAAAAAAACACAAATTTAAAAATATATATGTACCCCTACACTTAGTGCAGTATTATTTACAATAGCCTAATTATTGAAGCTATCCAAGTGTCTGTCGACAGATGAGTGGGAAAGGGAATGTGTGTATATACACGCACATACAAGATGGGGTATTACTCAGCCATTAAAGCAGAATGACATCTTGCCATTTACAACAGCATGAATGAATCTAGAGGGCATTATGCTAAGTGAAATAAGTCAGAGAAAGACAAATATTATATGATTTCACTCATGTGGAATTTAAGAAATGAAACAAAGAAAAAAAAGAGACAAACCGAAAAACAAACTCTTATCATAGAGAACAAACTGATGGTTACCAAGATAAGAAGGGGGATGGGGAATGTGTGAAATAGATGAAAAGGATTAAGAGTACACTTACTGTGACAAGCAATGAGTAATGTATAAAACTGATAAATCACTATATTGTATACCTGAAACTAATATAACACTGTACATTAATTATACTGGAATTAAGGAATTAAGATTTAAAAATAAAATTAAAAATAAGAAGTAAATAACTAGAGATGTTTTATATTAAACAATTGAAAAAATCAATATTTTAAGTACCAGTTCTCCCTAAATTGGTATATAGTTTTAATGTATATTATTTAAAATCCCAGAAGAGGTGTATGTGTGTATATGCTAACAAAATGATACTATAAACTTAAATAAACACACAAAAAATATTAGTATAGCCAAGACAATTTTGAAGAAGATGACGAACTAAGTTGAGTAAGCTTACCAAGTTCTCTATTTATTATAAATTACAATAATGAAGATAGTGTGATATTGGTGTATGGAGAAACAAATAGACAAAAGGAATGGAAAAGTGAGTCAAAAAATAGATACACATATAGAGGGTAACTTTGTACTATGATACTTCAGTGTGTCTTAGGGTCAGAAATGGCCCTTTCAACTCATGATGCTGCAGCAAACAGATATCCATGGGGAAAAGAAGTCTTGATGTCTACCTCATACCATATTCAGAAAAATAATTCATATTGAACCATGGATGCAAAAGTGAAAATAATGAAGCTTCTAAAAGAAAATATAGGAATATCATCGTAACAGTAGAGTAGTCAAATATTTTGGAAACAGAATAAATTAAGCATTTATAGATGAAACTTCACTAAAATAAAGTACTTTTGGTGAGCAAAAGACACAAGAATTCAAACATGCAAAGAACAAACAGAAAGATGGTAATCTGACAAATGGCTTGTCTAGCATACATGAAAAAAATCCTACATAGCAAGAAAAATACAAAAGAAGTAACCAATTTAAAACGATAGGAAGAAGACCTAAGCCAACAAAGTATACAAAGCATATAAAATAAGATATCCATATGGCAAACAAACATTGACAAGTTGGTCAACATCATTGCAGTCACCAGGGAACTGCAAATAAAACCACAATTAGAGAACTATACATCTACCAGAATGATTAACATTAATAAAACTGACAGACATAAATAATGGCAAGAATACTGAATAACTAAAGCTCTCATATATTGATAGTGGAAATATAAATTAGTTCAATCACTTTGGAGAACTATTTGGCTAAATCTACTAAAGATAAATATAAGCCAGCAATTGTGCCAGCATTTCCACTCCTATCCAAGAGAAATAATGCATATATCTACCAAAATTCATGTGTAAAAACATTCATAGCAGTTTTAATAAAAAACTTAGTCAAAAAGTGAAAACAACTCAAATGTATACCAACAGGAGAATGCACAAACAAATCGCACAATACTTATACAACAGAATACAACTCAGCCATAAAAACATACAAACTATTACTATATGCAGCAGCATGGACAAAGCTTGGAAAATTTTGTAGAGGGAAAAAAGCAGACACAAAAGAATATATACTGTATAATTCCATTTATATAAAGTTTAAGAACATGGAAATCGAATATATTTAGATAGAAATCAGAAAAATCATTAACTCTGGGGAGGGTGTTCTGAACTGCTAAGGAGCATGAGGGAAGCTCTTGAGGTGAAATCTTGGTCTGAGAGATGCTTAAATGGGTGAATGGAAACATACGCATGCAAAAATCAACCAAGATGTATACCTGAAATGTGTATACTTTACTGTACACAGATTAACCACATAAAGATAAACACACACACCAATGGTAAAACCTTGTGCATTCATGTCTGTCTTCAAATCTCACTGCATTACAATTACGAGTACCAGGACCTTTACTTAGTCTTCATATTAGTATCTAAACTTATTTGACCTGAACTAGTCCTATTTCTTTGTTCAAAAATTTTTTTTTCATCATTCTACTGTTTCTAAACTTTTAGCTAGTGAACATTTAAGCAAAGCCAGACCATAAACTCACTGAATTTATGACATGGTATTATGACTTGCCTTTCCCTCCCTGGCAAAGAAGCATTGCATCATATTTTGATCTGCACTGTGCCCTACTACTTAAATCCATTCTGGCTTCTGGGATTAGCAATCATTTTGTCCATTCTTTCTACTTAAAACCCCCTAAAATTGAAGTCTTAGAATATAGGTAACCAGTACAAAGTAACCCAGTATTCTGCCCTTAAAAGATTTACTAATATCCACAATTCATTCTGACTTGTCTCTTTTTGAACAGTAAGGTTCTGAGATAATACAACTTTGTTTATAATGTCTGGAGTGGAAGAAAGGAGAACAGTAGTAGTTTAGGAAAAGCAGAAGAGTTTCTACAGCGACGTTAGGGGGATCATCACTTTAGAGATATGGACACTAACATTTGGAAGTTAAAATGAATTACTAATATCATCAGGAAGTTATATTAATATTAGTCAAAAAAGTGTATGTATATACTATTTTCCATGTTTCTAAATAAAAAAAATTATCCAAACAAGGTTACCTTCATGCAATCAGGTATCTTCATCTCAAAATTATTTCAATATTGGCATATATCAATAATTAAATTACTCCTTCAACAATTTATTGCACACCTATTATGTACCTTCCACAAACTAACTGAAATATATGCTATAAGTAGAAAACCGGGACATTTGCAGTTGACTTCCATTCTCAGTAGAAATATAGTATTAGCAAGGACAATAAAAAAGAAAAGCTCTTTTGTAATCAATACCCTTTTTCAGGAGGGTCGCTTATTACAAGTGTGAAGGAGGAAGGGAATCTAGCCAAATACCAGATTCAAGACTAGTGGTAAATGATGTGTTTTGTGTTGTGGTCAGATTGCCCATACTTTGGAAATATGCCCTATGAGAAACTATTTGGTGCCATTATGCATCAAATAAATGGAGTCACCTAATATTAAACATAATCTAGATCTTATCCGTATTGCAGATGCATCATCCAGATATGGAAAATATCTATTAGCAGCACACACAAAAATAGGCTCTAGCATAACAGCTTGGAAACAATATTCTGAAGAATGAAGAACTTGGATCTAAAGGAAAATACACGTCAGTGGTTCTCAATCTTAGCTATACATTGTTATCACTTGGGCATTGTTAAATTGCAATAATTCTCCATATCCCAACAACTAATTATTATAATTAAGTTTGATCTTGAGTGAGGACTAGATATTTCTGTATATTTAAAATTATTTTCTATGCCAGCCCTGAGAATCATTTATTCATGTGAAAAAAATGAATACAAATATTTAAAGTAACTAAAGAAGTCATCTGAAGGAAGAAACCAAATGTGAGAAGAAAAGAAACAATGATATACATCTTCAAATATGTCTAAAACACCATTTCATTCTAGAAATCAGTATGAACAGCACAAGAAATCAAATAACAAATATGTAATGATAAATTTTGGTTTAAAAATTGTCAAATGTAGAATAAAACAGTGAAGAACACCCACAAGAGCACTGGTTTCAAGAAAGAGTAGCCAGAAATATTCTTCAATAGTATTTCAACAATAATCACCATAAGTTAATGACACTATAATAAAACAATATAAAGACTCAATCACATTAATACTCCAATAATCCCACAATCTTTAATAATGGGCAGCTGTCGATCTAAAAAGAGAAGCAAATACAGGCTAATTGAAGTTTTTGACTAGTTTTTCAAAGGTACCTTAGAAAGTCAAATTTAGATTTCTGAGATAATCTTTGCATGTCAGAATTCTTATCAATGTAACTGGATGTTTGAAGACAGCAAATAAACAGGCAAGGATCTCTCAAATGCTATATTAGTAAGAACCATAGCTCTTACTTCTCAAGAAGATATATTCTAGTAGAAAATATGTATTATTTAGTCTAATTACAGACTTACAGAGCCGTGGTTCTCAACTGTTAGCACACATCAGAATGACCTGGAGGGTTTGTTAAAACAGATTGCTTATCCCTCCCCAGAGTTCCTGATTCAGTAAGTCTTGCACAGGATCCCCCCAACTTTGTATTTCTAATAAGTTCACATTTGATGCTGACACTGGTTCTCTTTAGGAATCACTGGTGCAGAGAATTTACAAAGGCCTTATGGTGATCTCTAGTATTTGAGAACTGGAGACACTTTCTCCACTGTCTGTTACACTGAATACTGGAAATTCTAAGGAACTTCCATTATTCTAATTCCATAATTCTAAGGAACTTGTGGTAAGATAATAAAATAGTCCAAGGGTGAGTCCCTCATGGACATTTGCTTCATGCTGATCATCCAGAGAAGCCCTCCTTCATGAATAGCTCTACTGACTGTAACCATTTTTGGCTAGAAGATGAGAGGTGAGGAATGTTCACTACCATTCTATTCCACCAGTTGTTTCTATTTCTTGTGTAAATAGGATGTATGAGTTAAACCCTTTGGGGAAATAAGTTTTCAAAAGGCCATTTTAATTCCATGAGGGAATTGGGACCAAGGGCATCCAAGTTTTTAAACGACAGCAGTGGTCTTGGATTAACTTCTCTCACAGTGATTTTTCCCTTCTCTGGGACAGGCTCCACATTAGGGGAATGGATTCCTGATAGCCATGCTCTTATTTGACTTTCCTCCTAGCCACATTAGATTAGTCCTGCAGTAGACATTTAATCAAAGTCAGACCAGGAGACATTTTCTAGATTTTTAAGGGAAATTATGAATCAGTATTTCTTGGTGGGAGATATAAAATGTAAAACTCAGCTGCTGAGCGAAGGAGGTTGTGTTTCCCAGCATGATCATGATGAATGGGATAGATGTCATATTCACCAGCATGTGGCGGAAGATGGTTCACACTGATACAGAATTGAACTAATATTACTGGGAAGGAAAAATATATGGGTAGAAAAGGAGTGAAAATGAGAGAGAAAGGGTCCTAGCAGAATTCAGTGTTCTATTTAGAGTAGTTCATGATGTTCAACTGAATACCTTGCCATCCTATTAGCTGATGGTTTAACTTTTCGTTGTGTACCAATTTGCTTAGTTTTTTTTTTTGAATTAGTTATTACTTGCAATTTAATTTGAGAGTCTCTTCTTGCTATTAAGCTTAAGTCAAGAGGATGCTACTTGAAAAAAGACAGCCATTGAAGTTAAAGCTCTTACAGACAGTGAGAAGAATAAAGGTAACAGGTAAATGGAGTAGTAGATGTCTATTCCTCTTTCCTCTACCTACAATAAAGCCTATGGGTGAGTGTAAGATGTGTGAGGGAAAACCCAACAGCAGAAGGCTCATTCTTGATCCATATTTAAAGATTTCAGAGAATACTTTTGGGTACTGTGTACCAACTTGATGCACATCAAACAAGATAAGGAGTAGAACATATGGTCATGGACAGAAGGCTTTGGCTAGCACTCCTGAACTTCCCTTAGTTCCAATGGGATATAAATACTTAGTCAAAAGCCAACGGAATTACCATGTGGCTACTGTAATGAGAAAAACATCAGCCTTTCACAGATAGTGGAGTTCTGGCCCTAGAGCCTGGATGAAAGAGACTCAGGTATCTGTGATCAACACAATCTGAGGGGGAAAGTGGGCTCAAGAAAAGAGATATGGCTACTGCTTCCCTTGAGCATTATTTCAGCCAAAAGTATGAAGTGCAAAGTGATCAAGCATAGTATATGGCATCAGAGGCCAGTAGGCCACCTGCAATCAGGGAAAATTGGACTATTTTCCTGGAGAACAGAGAAGCAAGCACGATAAATTTCTCTGCTCCCTCTAGAGCAGACACAATCTTGAAAAGAAGTTGAGAAGGGAACTGGAGGATTAAAAAATGAGAGGACAGAGTACGAATTCTTACATTATCAGAGCAGGATATGTGTTTTTTTTAAATTTTTTTTTAACGTTTATTTATTTTTGAGACAGGGAGAGACAGCATGAATGGGGAAGGGTCAGAGAGAGAGGGAGACACAGAATCTGAAACAGGTTCCAGGCTCTGAGCTGTCAGCACAGAGCCCGACGCGGGGCTCAAACTCACGGACTACGAGATCATGACCTGAGCTGAAGTCGGACGCCCAACCGACTGAGCCACCCAGGCGCCCAGAGCAGGATATGTTTTAACAAACAGGTCTAAAATTAAGTTCTCTCACCTTTAGTCTACTTCCCTTCCCAATAACTAGTAGATAGGGATTTGGGATAAAGACTACATCAGTTATAGAGATTTAAAGAAGATACATTTTTCTCTGTATATCTGAATGTAAAGTGACCAGAAATCTAATTGTTGTTGTTCTGTCCCTAATTTGCTGGCTTATGATAAGCTCTTCGTGATCTTTAGCATTGTTTACTTTGAAACACAGATTGTTATGATAATCCAATGAATCCTTTTATGTAAGGCTCAATCTCTTCTGGATAAATTATCAGTTTCATTAGCTTCCTCTTCTCTCTTTCACTTTGATGGTATTAAGTGTATAGAAAAGGATGTGTCTTACAAAATCTCCTGTCAGAGCAAAATCCTTAGGCACAGTTATGCCTTGGCTACTGGTCACTGGGTCAGTTCCCCTGACCACCGGAGGTTGGTGTAATACAAATTCATGTCCTTCTCAAGAGCTCAGTGGTGCTTGTAGCCGATGACAGTTGAGTTTGTCTCCTTATACTTCCCTCTGTGACTTTCATGCCACATTTTTGCATTCCAAATTTTCTTCTTTCCATCCTCACTGGGGTCTGAGGAATGGCCAACTTTTCTTTAACTTCTATTTTATACACTTCTACTCTATAACAATAAACCAATGGTTTTTCTGCTATAAGAGGAGGAATATTTTCTCTGTAATATGAGAGAACTCTGCGGTAATTCTTCTAGACTCAGACCTTGATATACTAAAGGCAGAGCCAAAAATTTTTTTCTATAAATTCTCTTTAATAGTTTCATTTTTGCATGTCAGAATTGGATTTTTAAAAAGCCTTCATTTAACATGCTTTAAGATTTCTGATTTCCTCTATAGCTAGATGAAAGCTAAGGTTCAGCTAGTAAAAATATATTAGAAAAGATAAAAGCAAAAAGCACATTTATGGTTTGAAATGTGATCTTTATCATTATGGTAGGCAAAATAATGTACTCTAAGACCATGTGTTAATCCCTAGAACCTGTGAAAATGGCACAGGTGAATCAGGCTGCATGACAGAGGGGAATCAAGGGTGCAGATGGAATTAAGGTTGCTAATCAGATGACCTTAAAATAGAGAGACTATCCTGGATAACCTGGGTTGTCCCGATGTAAGAAGAGTTCTTAGAATTGGAAAGGTGGGCAGAAGAGGAGGTCACAGTGATGCTATGTGAAAAAGACTCAACCCATTGTTGCTGGCTTTAAGGATGAAGGAAAGGGCCTTGAGCCCAGGAACATGATCCACTTCTAGAGACTAAGAAAGGTAAAGAAACTCTCTTAGAGCCTCCAACAAGTAATGTAGCATGCCAACACTTTGATTTTATCCCAATAAGACTCATGTAAGACTTCTGACCTGTAGAACTATAAGATAATGATTTCTTTATTGTTTAAGCCACTAATTTTAGGGGAGTTTGTTATAGCAGCAATTAGAAACCAATACCATTATTTAAATTGGAAATTGGCTTGAAAACCTAACATGATGCTCATCTTAACTCCCAGTTGCCATTTCTTTTCCCTGTTGTTACCACTCTGATCATTTCCATAATTATTACTTGTAAGCCTTAGATTTAAAGTCTTTAGCAGTGAAAAGAAACAAAAAAATAAAATATTAGTTTTTCTATTTGAAAATAAATCTAGGAAAATAACAGAGTAGGAACACATTTCAAACTAATGGCAAACATGAATCTTTTAAAATTATATTCTCGACTGTGAGCCATGCTCCACTTTGCCTCCTATTGCCAGGAACAACTGAGAGTTAACTATTTAAAATGAACCATGTTCTCAAGGTTTTGAGCTATTGTTGACTATATTATGACTGGTGCACTCTGCTGGGTCAGTGGACAGCTGCTGTTTTATTTATTTGTAGACTCCTGTGCTACATTTTATGCATGAAAAACATTGTGCAAGGCTGAGGTTTCCTCTGCTCTGTAGTCTGTCCACTGAGTAAATTCTTGGACAATGAGATTGTATTTCTTTGGCAGGAAGTAAACATTCAAGATAACTCATGTCAGGAAAAAATTCTGCACAAAGCTTGAATAGTGAAATGATGTCGACTGAAAAATGTGACTGTTCTGTCATATGTAACACTAGTGTTAATGTGGATCTAGAAGAAAAAGAGTTACCACTAAGGAAGAAGATTTTGTTATGTAAGGCAGATTGACAGGATGTTTGCTATGAAAGCAAAGATTATTACAGTTGGTCTCTTGCTCCTTTTTTAAATGTTTATTTATTTTTGAGAGAGAGAGAGAGAGAGAGAGAGAGAGAGAGAGAGAGAGAAGCTCAAGAGGGGAAGGGCCAGAGAGAGGGAGACACAGAATTTGAAGCAGGCTCCAGGCTCCGAGCTGTCAGCACAGAGCCCGATGCGGGGCTTGAACTCACAGACCGTGAGATGATGACCTGAGCTGAAGTCAGATGCTTAACTGACTGAGCCACCCAGGCGCCCCTGTTGCTCCTTTTGAATGCCACAGTAAAACAGACTCTAGTGCTCAAAGACTCTTTAAAAAATTTTTTTAATGTTTATTTATTTTTGAAAGAGAGAGAGAGAGAGAGAGAGAGAGAGAGAAAGAGAGAGCAGCTCGAGAGGGGAAGGGCCAGAGAGAGAGGGAGACAGAATCTGAAGCAGGCTCCAGGCTCCAAGCTGTCAGCACAGAGCCCCATGCGGGGCTCCAACTCAGGAACTGTGAGATAGTGACCTGAAGGGAAGTCGGACACTCAACCATCTGAGCCATCCAGATGCCCCTCAAAGACTCTTTTTAATAGCAATGATGAAAAATGATAGGCAGCAGCAGATTGGAATCGTAGCTATTCTATTCTATTCTATTCTATTCTATTCTATTCTATTCTATTCTATTCTATTCATTAATGTTTATTTTTGACAGAGAGGGAGAGAGACAGACCATGAGCAGGGGAGGGGCAGAGAGAGGGAGACACCAATCTTAAGCAGGCTCCAGGCTCTGAGCTGTCAGCATACAGCCTGACATGGGACTCAAATTCACAGACTGTGAGACCATGACCTGAGCCAAAGTTTGACGCTTAACTCACTGAGCCATACACACACCATGATAGATTATTTTTTGTTGTCATAATAACGGATGAAGGTAGGTAGGGCAGGAAAAACCCTTTATAAAGAAATTTGAGAACTATTTGTTGATATGAAATGAGCAAATACATAACCCCCAAATAAATGGATATTAGAAGAGTGCTCCAGAAAACCAAATAAGCTCAGGTAATTGTCCTTCAGATTTTATATATGTAATTGTCAAAGGCACAGGATTGTTTCAAAGTGTATTGGTTCATTCAACAAACATAAACTGCATGCTTTCCCTGTACCATTCACCCTGCTAGTCACTGGGACACCATGTTAAATGTTGACATGTTCTCTCCCCATGAGAACATGGGGGAGGTATTAGACATATACATAAATATTTTTGGTGTGAATATCGGGAAATGTATTTATTTAAAAATAGCCAGTTGTAGAAAGTTAGTTGGTTATTGTACTTGGAACAGTTATTAAATCCCAATAGATGAGAAATTTAAATTATGCTAGAAACTAAAAGCAATATAAATTTGGTGTCCTTTTTGATGGCAATTTCCAGAACATACCTAAAAATAGAAAAGGTAATATTCCTGAATGCATGTCTGGTCATCTAGTAATTACAGAAGCTTGAAGAATGTGTAATCTAAAAAAGTAAAATTCTAACTTAGAAACAGACTTAAATCGCTCAGTGAAAACTGTATAAACCTTTTATACTAAAGCGTTAAATGCCTAATATCAAGCTGTCCCTCAGATGTTTCACAGAACAATACTGAATGTAGGCTGACAGCTGTCTAACTGCAGAGTTAATAAGATTTTTGATAAATATAGCTACTACCTATTATATGTGAAAGTACAGTCTATACTCCCTTTAATATAGAGAAAAATACATGTAGTAGAGCTGGCCTAACACAAGGTATTGAGGAACAGAAAAGAGGAGTTTTATATACAACTATATATACAACTATTGTCGTTTTAATAATACTTAATATTAAAAAAAAGACTAAAAACTTCATTTTCTGATCAAGAGGTAAAATATAAACTATTTTTGCCTTTGTTTTAAGGATAAAATAAATCAATGTTTAAATGTTAGCTCTATGGAATCCTCAATAATTTCTGAATTTATATGATTCATTTAAATTTAAATCAAACAATGATCTTATTCTCTCATCACTCTTTAACTTGGCATCATAAATCACAATTAAGATCGAAAGTGATCTACAGATTCAATGAAATCTCTATCAAAATTTCAATGGCATGTTTGAAAGAAATAAAACCTAAAATTTGTATGGAACCATAAAAAACTGCAAATAACAAAAACAATCTTGAGAAAGAAGAACAAAACTGGAGGCATCACACTTCCTGAGTTTAAACTATACTATAAAAGGGGTGCCTGAGTGGCTTGAGTGTCCGACTAAAAGTGGTTGAGTGTCCGACTTCGGCTCAGGTCATGATCTCACAGTTCCTGAGTTTAAGCCCTGCATCAGGCTCTGTGCTGATGGCTCAGAGCCTGGAGTCTGCTTCAGATTCTGGGTCTCCATCTTTTTCTGCCCCTCTCTCTCTCTCTCAAAAAATAAACATTAAAAAAAATTTAAAAAAACTATATTATAAAGCTATGGTAATCAAAATAGTATGGTACTAGCATAAAAACAGACATATAGATTAATGGAACAGAATAAAAAGCCCAGAAATAATCTCATGCATACATAGTCAATTAATTTTTGGCAAAGAAGTCAAGAATATACATTGGGAAAAGGAGAGTATTGGGAAATAAATAGTGTTGGGAAAATTGGATTGCCTTGTGTAAAAGAAAAACACTGGACCCCTATCTTACATCATACATAAAAATCAACTCAAATGGGATTAAAGACTTGAATGTAAAGCCTGAAACCATAAAACACCTTGAAGGACACCTAGGGAGTAAACTCCTTGGAATTGGTTTTGCAATGATTTTTTGGGTTTGATACCAAAAGCAAAGGCAACGAAAGCAAAATTAAACAAGTGGGGCCTCATGAAACTAAAAAGCTTCTCTGCAAAGGAAACCATAAACAAAATGAAAAGTCAACCTACTGAGTGGGAGAAAATATTTTCAAACCATACATTTAATTAGGGTTAATATTTAAAATATACAAGGAACTCACACAATTCAATAGGAAAAAAAAAAAAAACAATAAAAACACAAACAAGGAATTTGAATAGACTTCTTTCCAAAGAAGACATACAAATGGCCAACAAATACAAGAAAAGGTGCTCAACATCACTAATCATTAGAAATCATCAGAAAAATGCAAATCAAAACCACAATGAAATATCAACTTATATCTGGTAGAATGAGTATTATCAAAAATACAAGAGATAACCAATGCTATCAAGGATATGGAGAAAAGTGAACTCTTATACTGTGCTGGCAGAAATATAAACAAGTACAGCCCCTGTGGACAACAGCATGGAGGTTCCTCAAGAAATTAAAACTAGAATTACTATATGATCCAGCAATCCCAATTCTGGGTATATGTCCAAAGGAAGTAAAACTATTATTTTGAAGACATATCTGTACTATCATGTTCATTGATTGCATCATTATTCACAATGGCCAAGGTAATGGAGACAATCTAAGTGGCCATCAATGGATAAACAAAACAAGAAAATATGTCGTGTGTGTGTGTGTGTGTGTGTGTGTGTGTGATAAAATTATTTACCTTTAAAAGAAGGAAGTCATTTGTGGCAACATGGATGAATTTTGAGGGCATTATGCTAAGTGAAATATGCCAGACAGAAACAGACAAATACTCCATGATATCACATATATGTGAAATCTTAAAAAACAACAACAATACCATCAACAAAACAAAACAACCTCACAGAAACAGTAAAACATGGTTGCCAAGGCTGGGGTTGGAGAAAATAAGGAGAGATTAGTAAAAGAGTACAAGTTTTTAATTATAAAATGAATAAAGTCTGATGATCTAACATTTGACACGTTGACTGTAGTTGATAACAGTGTATTGCATAATTGAAATTTGCTGAGAGAACTTAAGTGCTCTCTCACACACACAAAGGGTAAATATGTAAGGTGATGGATGTGTTAATTAACTGGATGGGGGGAATCCTTTCACAATATATACATATATCAAATCAAGGTGTACACTTTAAATACTTAAAGTTTTGTTTGTAAATTATACTTCAGCAAAACTGGAAAAAAATGTGTTTTGGAGCTGGATGCTGAGAAACAGAATTGGATGTGTGTGGGCTGGCTGGTTGGAGTGGGTTGGAGGAAAGGTTATGTTCTGTTATTTGGAATCCTATGAAAAGGGTTCTAGCAGCAGAAAACACTTAGGAAGCCTCTTATCCTTCAACCCTGGTCCTTAACCTGCATGTAATGATAGAGAAGATAATTGTCATGGGAAGGAAGGGGCTGTGCGCAAGCATAATCAGTCAAAAACAAAACTAAAAATTAGTCTGTGTGTGCTTGTGATTAGAGTTGTAATTGAAAATAATTTTAAAAAATAGTAGTAAAAAACACGAAAATGACACATTTGATATCTATCTATGCAAATAAAGCTGCCCCAAGGCCTTGGTTTTGAAGCCAGAAAAAGCAAAGCCTCACAAGGGACAAATTATGTCAGCACCACAGGGTACTAACAGTTCTGAAAAGTATGAACTGCACTCAAGAAAGATAATAAAAATGCTGGATGGAACCCACAGTTGTCAAATCCTCTACCTTCCTAGCCCACGTACTTACTGCAACACTTGGACAAAAAACAGTTAATGATATCTGTCTCTGTCATAGTTGCTGTCACTCCCAAGTGGGTCTACTAATGTATTCTCTATATGCAGAGCATAAAACCACAAAACAACAATTTTTAAAATATCCACAAAGGAAGATACTCAAATATATTGGCTGACCTATCCAGCACAGATTTCTTAATTAATGACCAACTTTTTTGGAGGGAGGGATGGTTTTGGAGCATCTGTCTTTCTTTAGTCAGGACGTGCTGAGTCATATCATGCCCTTGTCATGCATAGGTTTGGCCTTGACTCTTCCTAAGTCACTCAGGAATATCTCAACCTCACCTCCTACTGCTAAGTTGTGTCCTGAGCCCTCAAGATTAGACACAGCCTGTCATTTCCCACAGTAACAAATGGAAAATATTCTGTGTTGCTTCAAAGGGCAAAACCTTGCTCAAAATGTGGATGTTCCAATAAGATACATTCTACTCAACGTGAGGATTAACCTTCTAAGAAAGAGAGCCATCTGACAATAGAAAGAACTGTTTTGCAGAAGCATGAACTCTTGAAACTGGAAGTATTTAAAGGAAAGCTGGGCTGCCATCTGCCTGGGATATAGGATGGATTCCAACCTTGGAGGGAGCTTGACTCAATGACATCTCCCTCCCTCAATGAGGGCAGTTTTCTCCTTTAAGATTCTTACCATTCTATGTCAGTCACTTTAATTGCCATATCTTTATGGAAATGGATTGTCTCTGGTTTTTAATGATTAGCTATTTTGGAACCACATTTGCTAGTTAAAGTCCATATAATCTTCTCATGCTGGGAGAAGACTTATTAGTGCTATTCAAGTTGGAACTGGAATAATTTCTTTAGAGGAATTTATACTTTTTAATTTCTACATTTGGAAATGCATCTCTCAGTAGAAAATGATGAATGGGAAAGATCTCATTAGATATATTCTATTGAAGCATTTTCTGAGCAATATGCCAAAAAACTCCAGGGAGAACTCTGGGAAAATATGCTGCTTTGGAGAAGGTGTTTATGGTAAACTGATTTTAACTTTGCAGTTACTTTTACCTTTCAAGCATTAAAAACCATTTGGTGTAGATTTATTTTTGCTTATACAGCATCTATACTCTAGCTACCACTTCTAAGTTATTATTAGTGGCATTACAAGAAAATAGGATCTGTGCTTCTTAGCAGTGCTTTCTTCCTTCATTTCTATCCCCTCATTCTCTTTGAAATGATAGGAATGTTACCTACTTTTCTTTTAGCAGCAAAGAAACTCACATGCTGAACGTTCTTGGGGACCAAAACTTTGGCTTTATTCACTGATGAGGAATAAGAAAGAAAATATGATGATATGGCACAACTATATCTATAAATGTTTCATTTAGAGTATTAGAAACCATTTCAACTTAGGTATACATATTATAAACCTCTTTTCCTTTCTCCAAGAAAGGAAAAGAAAAGAATAGAAAAGAAAAGAAAGAAAAGAAAAAAAAAACTAGTTTTCTAGTTGGCTTATTTTTAATTGTGTATGTGGTGGGATGCAGTATATATTTATTATTTATTCTGAGTCTTGCATCTGTTGAGTTTATTATCTTCTGTTTTATGAGGCAATCTTGAAATATTAGGGAAAAAGGGAATTTGGACATTAGCATAAGATAAAACTTTTTGCTGGCCAAAAATATCTTTCAAATCCTTGGTGGCATACACAAAAAGAACCTCAATACCTAAGAGTCTTTATACACTCATCACTGAATTTTTGATGTACAGCTGAAAGAAGATGCAGAATATATTTTCAGACTTTTATTTATGGCTGAAATATTTTATAATTTAAAAAGAGTAGATAATAACTGATTATTACTTACATTTTCTAGAGTAGAAAACGGGTCAAACAACAATCACAATACATTCTGAAGGAGCTTTCTGAGCTGGTGGTGACCATGGGTTAGGTGTAGGTGAGCATCATGAGGTAGGCTCTACCATGAGCCTATGTAACACAGAGATGGACACACCTTCTAACTGCATATTCAGGCCACTGTCTACTAATGCACCAGAAAAATGGAGTAAATATGAATCATGAGGCAGTTTATCCTTTGGGAAGCTGGTAGACATAGCTTGATGTCAAAGTAACATCAGACTAAAAAAAGTTCAATAAAAGAGCAATAATCCTTTTCTATCTATTTATTGCACAATTTCACTAGTGTTATCTATTAGGCATAAAGAGTGTAAGATAGGATGTCCAACCTAAAGAAGCTGGCTCATAGCCAGTAACAAAAGTGCTTAGGCTGGAATGACCATATGTAAGGGACAGAAGACATCAGATTATCAACCCCCTGCCATAAAATGAGCAGAAGGAATACAACTATTGGCAGTGTAGGCTAGAAAGTTGCTATAAGGTTACCTTTGAGCTGAGTCGTAAGGATGGACTGCTAATGCAGATGACCTGGATGGTAGACAGTGAAAGAGCCAGCTCTTTTTAACAACAGTTCTTTATCCACCCATTCCCAAGATACTTCATTAAAACCCACCATGTGCTTGGCACTCTGTTAAAAACCATGGAGGAAAAGAAAAGAAAGAGACCAAAGAATCTGCTTATAGACCTGAAAGGGGCCCAAGACAACACCACTGGAGAAATGTCTGCATGAAACCAAAAGCTAGAAGGAAGGAGACTTTTAAAATGTTTTTATTAAATAATAAAACCCAACAAACTTGCTTGAGAAGCTTCTTTTGGGTCATATGTAGGCTTACAACTGGTCCCCAGAGCATGCTCAGCATTCACTGCAACTAAATCCCTGTAAGCAGATTCATGTTGCACTGTCTTCTCTATCCTTGGCACTGTGGCTTGGATAGGTTCTAACAATACAGTGTCTCTGAGCATTTAGGGGCAAAATGAAAAAGAGAAAGGCATTCTCCACCTGAGGCATTTGTATGAAGTGGGAAGGCAGAGAAATAGACTGGAGTAAGCAGGAGGAACTCCAGAACACTTAGAAGCTACTCAGAGAATTTCAGATGGAGAAAGTGGAGCCCTATAGACTAGCAACTAGAGCATACTGCCCAATAGAAATTTCTTTGATGATGGAAATGCTTTGTACCGTGCTGATACAGTAGCTGCTAGCCACAAGAGCTATTAAGAACTTGAAATATGGCTATTGTGACAAAGGAAATGAATTTTTAATTTAATTTCACTTTAATTAAAATTTAAAGTAACCACATGTGGCCTGTGACCCCATAATTGATAATGCAGCACTATAGAACAGAATGCATATACATAACATATGTAAGTACATGATATGGTACATGGGTCCACAGCTGTAGGAATTAGAGTGTCTGTGATTGTGTTACTGGGATCAAGCCTCAACAAAAGGGGTTTACTTTAGAAAGACTAAGATACTAAAAAGGAAGGTCTTTGGTTCCTTGGGCCCAATTCCAGTGTGTGTGTGGTTTCCCACATCCACAAGCAACTTCTGGGACACTGGCTGAGTATCCTATAAGTCAACTCAATTCTTACACTATATATCTAGAGACAGCATCAGATCCCACAGGTTAAGGGTTCAGTCTACAAGACTGCCACCTCCTCCCCCCAGCCCCCATTTCAGATGTCAATCATAAGACCCGGTTGCTACCTGTACTTCTGACTGGCTATAAATCAGAGGTTCCCATGACCCTCTCCTTTCTTTGGTTCAATTAATTTGTTAGAACAGCTCACAGGACACAAAGAAAGATTTTACTTACTAGAGTACTGGTTTATTATAAAAGGATATAACTCAGGAACAGCCAGACGGAAGAGAT
This sequence comes from Lynx rufus, assembly GCF_022079265.1. Lineage (NCBI taxonomy): Eukaryota > Metazoa > Chordata > Mammalia > Carnivora > Felidae > Lynx > Lynx rufus. The sequence continues at coordinate 65,879,725 of NW_025814834.1, forward strand.
ACATAGGGCAAGGAATGTGGGAAGGGACATAAAGCTTCCATGCACCAACCAAAGGCTCTCTGAATCCCTTACTTTTGGGTTTGTATGGAGGTTTCATTACATAATCATGATTGGTTAAATCACTGGCCACTGGTAACTGATTCCACCTCTAGACCCTCCCCCTAAATTGGCATGGGAGTATTTAAACTTCTAACCCTCTAATCACATGATTGGCTCCCCCACCAACCACCTCCCAACCTGAGATTACCTAAGGGCTTTCCAAAAAGTCACTTCATTGATATAACAAAAGCTATCTTTATCATTCTTCTCATAGGAAATCCCAAGGGTTTTAAGAGATTTGTGCCCCAGGGTCAAAGATCAAATGCATACTCCTTATTATAAATCACAGTATCACAGCAGGTATGGTAATAACTCAGGTATGAAGTAATAAGGGATAGGTGGTAAATGAAAAGTGAAAAGAGAAATTGAGAAATGGGGGATAGAAGGCAGATGAGCAAGATCAATTAAACTACCAGAGAGGGCTCTCCATCATTGCACACAAGGTGTTGCCATTGTAAATATATGGGCTTTGGGTAAGAAGTTGATTTGCGTGGAGGATAATGATCTCAGACTTAGACATTCTGAAGTAGTTGAAGAATGTGTAGGTAGAAGTTCTCAGAACAAGTTGAAAGTTTGCAAACAGAATTTAGGTAAAAGATTAAAATTCGGGATAAATAAGGTGGTGTTACCTACATAGAGTCAAAAATAGATACCACAGAAATAGCAGACTGAATTTCAGTGACTGTAGTAGGAAGAAATTCACAGGATTAGAAAGAAGCATTTAAAACAGAAAAAGCAGATTAGTCTTGTTTATTAAATTCAATTGTTTTTGCTCAGTCTTGAGCTTCTATTTCCCTCCTCTCTGACTGCCTCTCTGCTGCTAGAGCAGCTTTTAGGTTTCAAAAATTCTCAGGGTTAAACTTTTTCTCTAGATTTTGATTGGGTCAACTGGAGAATTAATTTTGCCTTCTAATGAGTATTAAACTTCAAAGTTTTTTTTTTCTCTTTAAAAAAAGTATTTCTCTCTCTCTTTTCCTTCAAATATATCTAAGTATCTTTATTTGGGTCAAGTTATACTATATTAATCTCTGCTTCCACTCCCAGTCCCTAAAAGAAGAAAGAAATAAGTTAAATATAACACTTATCCTTCCTACCAAATAAGCCACCATGATTGTTTTCAATTCTTTGTAAAGCTCCTTGTTAATGTGGAAGTTATTTTGCACACAGTTAAATGTTCATTAAAGTAGAAAATTCTAGCTTACTCTAAACCCATTAACAAAATAGGCATAATACAAAACTAACTCTTCAACATTTAAAACTAAGGCTTCTGAGTTAGATTCCTTTTTGAACTACTTTACAGAAAGACCTTAGACAAAAGCCTCTATTTTCTTATCTGTATAATGGTGATGTTGACACAGCTTTCACTAATAGGGTAGTTATGAAAATTAAGAGAAAATGTATTTAAAGTATTTAGTACATTCCTGGCACACAATGAACATTCAATAACTTTTTAGTGTATTTATTCAAAATATATATTTTATTTATGCTATAGTTTATCAAAAGCAAAATGACATTATTTTATGTACCTGTAAGAAAGGGGGGAATCCTGACAAACTATGAAATACCATTGATAATAAGAAGCATGCTAAATTCAAAGATGTTAACAAATCTGAAAAAGTATGTATCTTAGAATTTAGAATATGTGGTTTGTGGCATGCAAAGTTAAAGAGATTCTGTGATTTCTATGACTGTGAGATCCTGTATGAAAATGGACAACTTGAATCCAGACAGCACTCAGAAGTAGTATTTAAACATTTTTTAAGTGTTTATTTATTTTTGAGAGAGAGAGTGCGAGCTGGGGAGGGACGGAGAGAGAAGGAGACACAGAAATTGAAGCAGGCTCCAGGCTCTGAGCTGTCAACACAGAGCCCAACACGGGGCTTGAACCCACGAATTGAGAGATCATGACTTGAGTCAAAGTTGGATGCTTAACCGACTGAACCAGCCAGGTGCCCCCAGAGTAGTATTTTAATGTTGGGGACTCTGGATTGAGATAACTTGGGTTGAAATCCCTGTTCTATTACGTACCAGTGGTGTACCTTTGGAGTCATTTAATCTCTCCACCCTTTAGCTGTAAAGTAAGAATTATGGTAGTTCTTATATCCTTACATAGTTGTATTAAATGGCAGCAATGCCTGGAGCCCTTAGCACAATACCTGGCTGGCACCCAGTGCTCAATTATACTACTTGCTTACCATTAGCAGCAGCATGGAGCCTCTTGCTCCAGTGGCCCCAGGGCAGACCAACATTAGGCTGAGGGGAGGCATTCAGGGATAACCTCAGAAATGAATAGGCACCCAAAAAGACTACAGCTATAAACCAAAAAGTAGAATTGAAACATGTCTCAGAAAAAAACAGAATTGCTATTCCTGGATAAATAAATATTTTTAGAGACATTGACACATATACCCCACAACTTCTCAACTTTACTTTTAAACATGAAATATTTTAAAAAGCCCCTGTGTGTGTGTGTGTGTGCGCATGTGTGTGTGCGCATGTGTGTGTGTGTGTGAGAGAGAGAGAGAAGGAGAATATTTGTGGAACTCCTGGTTTTTGGTTTTTATTTTTCATAGCTTGAATTTCTTTTCCTATGGGAATTTCAAATATATTTTTCAAGACACAAGGAAAAAATTACTCCTAACTTTTAAAAATAAAGGTAAATGGAGAGGTGCCAGGGTGGCTCAGTTAGTTAAACATCTGACTTGATTTCAGCTCAGGTCATGATCTCAAAGTTCATGAGTTCAAGCCCTGCGTGGGGCTCTGTGCTGGAGCCTACTTGGAATTCTCTCTCTCTCCCTCTCTCTCTGCCTCTTCCCCACTCATACTCGCTCGCTCTCTCTCTCAAAATAATTAAATAAACTTTTAAAAATAAAGGCAAACAGGGGCGCCTGGGTGGCGCAGTCGGTTAAGCGTCCGACTTCAGCTCAGGTCACGATCTCGCGGTCCGTGAGTTCGAGCCCCGCGTCAGGCTCTGGGCTGATGGCTCAGAGCCTGGAGCCTGCTTCCGATTCTGTGTCTCCCTCTCTCTCTGCCTCTCCCCCGTTCATGCTCTGTCTCTCTCTGTCCCAAAAATAAATAAACGTTGATAAATACAAAGACCTCAACGCGGCGCTCAGCAAATGGAGGCGCACAACAAAAAAAAAAAAAAAAAAAAAAAAAAAAAAAAAAAAAAAAAAAATAAAAAAAATAAAAATAAAGGCAAATGGAAAAGAAATTAGATCTTAAATTATAAAATCATTTTGATCAGAAATGGAAATATTTTATAACATCTTTATCATTAATAAAAAATTCTGACATCTAATCAAGGTTGACATCAGAACATTTTGATTAATTTAAATGTAAACTCCTGACATGTTTTCACAAATGGGGGAAGGGGAAGAGAACTGCATGCATTATGATGCATTACCATGCTTGAGAGCAATTTGTCTCATGGCATCCAATAAATGACTTACATTGACATAAAACAAGTTAGTACACTATTAAGTACCATAAATCATCATATTTGGTACCTGGTATAGATGAGAAACATAAATGGAGCTTGAATTTGTTTAAGGTGTTTGGAACTCACTGCATCCACTCACCACTACACATTAAACAGACAAAGAAATATCTTTCCAAATAAGAAAATTTGTTAACTATTTGGTTTCCATACACAATATAGTGAGTGCTAAGCTGGTGCTAAAATAAGGATATGGTTGCATGTCTACAAGTTGGTTGATGTCTAGGAAGAGGGTACTAGGATAGCTGTACCAATTGTTAGAGCCACATCCACTCTGAATTGTCAGGGTCTATACTTCACCCATGCTAAATATCTGCGCTTCAACTCTGACAAAAGTTTCCAGATTTCCAAGTTCAGGTGAAGGACTTTGTTTGAGAAATGAAAAAGGGCAATTACATTAAAGAAGGCATTACTATATCAATCCTGGTGCTCAGTTCACAGTGAGGAAGACCAGAAAGGAGAGCCTAGGGAGTTAAGGAAGTTAGCCATCAAAAGGTCTAACCCAAAGCAGAAGGAAAATAAATACATACGTACATACATACATACATACTTCCTAAGCAACTGGGAAATCCATCAAAAGACTACAGCCCCTGAAAAGAGGGTTAGCATTTCGAAGGGGTTCGTAATATATTATAGAGTTTGAAGCTTGCTGTCAAATCAGCATCAGAAGGGTAACAGAGAGCTATAGCTCCTGAAGTTTGAGTTTGAGACAATAGCTAACCGGAGTTCCTTGAACTTGAAGCAGTGATTTGGAAAGACTGCAAGTCAAGACAGAACTAAAGGTCTAAACAACTTCCTGAAAATGTAGTGAAATTCAATGAGTGGAAATGGGATATAAATTTAATGCAGACCTAACTGTAAGGCTGTCCATATATATACTCAGCTTCTGAACTACTACTGATTAGGCTTCCCAAATTCTCCTTGCTAAGAAAATAATTAATTGTAGAGATCCTGAAATCATAGGCAGAGAGAAATGGCTGATAACGTTTAACGTTTTAGAAGTATAGGGGTGTGAAGCTAAGGATCACATTCTACAAAGTGATATGAGTCATAATGTGTTAGGTTTGGAAAAATTCAAACAAAAGAGACCATGATCCTCCACTCTACAGTGCTAGCAAGGCCTCAACAAAGATCAGTATATTTAACTTTTTTATTTTGAAATAACCTGAGATTTACTGAAATGTTGCAATACTACAGAGAATTCCCATATAACAATTGTCCAGTTTTCTTTAATCTTAGTATCTTAAGCACTGTACAATTTTGAAACCAGGAAATAAACAGACCTTATTAGAATTTTTCCTACTTTCCCACTAATGCCCTCTTTTGTGGTCCAATTTTCAGTGAAAGAGTCCACCCTCACCTCTATCGTCATGTCTGTTAGGTCACCTCCAATCCGTGGCAGTTGTTCAGTATTTTTCCAACACGGCCTTACCACTTTTGAAGAGTCATGGCCAGGTGTTTTATAGAATTCTCTCTATGTGGATTTATCTGATGTTTCATCATGATTAAATTGAGATTACATAATTTTGGCAAGGATACCACAGGGCTGATGTTTTGAACAACTTAACAATATATATCACATCGGGAGGTAGATGATATCGAGATGTAGTGCTATTGATGGTGATACTAACTTTGATCACTTAGTTAAGTTGGTCTCTTCCAGGTTTCCCCGCAGCAAATGGAAGTTTATTTCTCAGGGTGTTGTCGAAGGAATTCCTATGTTGACTTACTTCAGGAAAACCTTTGGATTGCTGGTGGACTTTCAGTGACTGGAACTTCATCTCTATCACCCTTGGTGGGGTCAAAGCACTGAATAAAGCCCAAAATTCTCCCTATTTAATCATCTTTCTCAATGCATTTTACCAATTTCTTTTCTTTATTTCCTTCTTTAGCTTTTCCTTATGGTGAGAGGATTCTCCAAAAGAACCTGGTTGAGTATGAAAATCAGCAATGGGAGGACATGGAAGGGGAAAAAGAGTCATACGTGGGACTCCTTGAATGAATTCAGTCAGTAAGTAGAAATGTTGGGTAAACATCTGGGGAAGATAGGACGAGTAAAAAAAAGTGGGTTTACAACAGAGGCAGCAGGGCTGGCATCAGTGTTCCTACAACAAAGGGTGAAAACTCTCACTAGTTTTCCAAGTAAAATGTCAAAGAATGTCAATCCATGAACTGACAGCAATTTTCCCAGTTGAAGGTGAGTCAATATTGCTTACAATCTTTCTGTGGTTACTGGCACTATACTCTTTAACAATGTCATATTGTGACTACCTATATCACTGTGAGACATGAATGAGGTGAGATGGCAGTTTCCTCTGGAAGTCTTTAAGGCCATGCAAAAACGTGTTCAGTTGGGAGTTTACCATCTGATAACAGAGCTGTGCCCCCACCCCCCCCCCCCAAGCTAACATAAAGCACTGGACAGGAGGCACTAAAATTAAAAAAAAAACAAAAACATAAATGGATGAAAAAACAATAACAACAAGCAAAGAGCACTTATATTAGAAAGAAAAAACAACAACAAATTACACCACTAAGAAAACCTGTATAAAATGAAACATTCCTGTCCTTGTGGTGTCTTTGTTCTTCGTGTATGTGAATGTGAATACAATAAACACTTTTATAATATGTAAGCCTCATCTCTCTTGACTTTGGATTTGGAGTCCCTAAGTGGCAGTGACTTTTTCTATTAACTGGAAAGGGCAATGAAGGTGGCAATGTATCTCTGTTTAGGGTTTTAATAAAGCTTGGAAAACTATAATTTAACAGATTGTAGCCCCTTGTCTCATCATCTCAAAATGGGGTTATAACTCATGTTGGAAAGTTTCACTAGCATTTACTCCACTGAATATTCAATGAAAGCCCTTCTAAGTGGGGTCTTTGCAAAAGACTAAGGTGTTGTCAGATGCGAAATAAAAACTTCTTTGCCCAAAGCACCTTTCCATTTTTATAAACCATAGAGTATAAGCCTCTACCTTTATAGGTGAGGAAACAGAAGTCATTGAGATGAAATATTTTCCCCAAAGGCATGTACTAAGTTGCAGAAATGATACCAGAGAAGACAAAATAGAAGAAATACCCATTTGGTGCTACATTGGTGCAATTTCTTAAATTTTATTCGGTGCTACCTCTTAAATACGTCTTCTCCTTCAGGTGCTATATAACTTTATCTTCACAAAAATCTTGTGCTGTATTAATTTCCTCATTTTATAGATGTGAAAATCAAGGATTAATGAGGTGAAATAACTCACTCAATTTTATATGATGAAGAAGTGGCCGAGCCCAAGGCTTTCAACTGATGCTTTGTCACCAAATATTATGTTCTTATGCTATATGCAAAAATGAAAATTATTATTCTTTATATTTCTCTAATAAAAAAAAGTAATTATCTCTCTCATTAAAGTATTTACTTCAGCTCTACAAAAAACTACTTGCCCGTTTTTCAGGTAAAGAAAAAATATTTTATTTCATCAAATTTTCCCCCCCAGGGGAAAAAAATACTTAGCTCTCTATTTTTTAGTTTGGTGGACAGATTTTTCAGTAATAATTTTCAAGATTGTAATAACCTATGTCCTGCTAAAAAGCCTTTACAAAATACATCATGCTTGGCAGAGATTATCTCAGAAACCTCAGATGAGAGGAGGGCAGGAGATGGAGAGTCAGAAGGCTGTGACACGTAACTGTCTGAAAAGAAACTTTCTTGCTCTGAGATTAGAGGTAAACTAAGCCCATAGTTCCCACATGCCTGGGTTTAGGGAGCAAATGTAACTTTAAGCATCTAATGGAATGATTGTGTAGTAGCAGCCAAACTGCAATTGTTGATTCACCTGTACTTTTAAAAATCTGATTTTATGCAGAACTCCAAGTAGGAGATGACAAACTGGTCATTAAATGAAAAACCAGAAGCTTTGATCTCTGGAGGGAATGAAAATAACATACTCTGGAAACTATACCATATTTAATTATTTATATCCTGTTTAATCATTGATGCCCATGTAGGTCCACATTCCCTTAGCCTTGTGTCTTCATATTCTCCTGCAAACCTTCAATTATACAATAGATTGAATCCATGCATTATGAGACAGCACAACTAAAATATAGTGCGTATTTCCTTTTCTTCTGATTGAGTCCAGCTCATGTTTGAATGGTCTGTTTTCAAGGGCTTAAGTAAAAGGGAGAAACAGTCTCTCTTTGGGCATGAGGTAAATTCAACCTGATAGCACAAGTGAGTGTGGTTTTTGAGAAAGATCACAACTGTGCATTAGAAATGTAGATGAGTCTTGTGTACGACCCAGCAATTGCACTACTAGGCATTTATCCATGGGATACAGGTGTGGGACACATGTACCCCCATGTTTATAGCAGCACTATCAACAATAGCCAAAGTATGGAAAGAGCCCAAATGTCCATCGGTGGATGAATGGATAAAGAAGATGTGGCATATATATATATATACACACACACATATATATACACACACACACACATATATGTATATATATACATATACATATATATATGTATACACACACACACACACACACACACACACACACTGGAGTATTACTCGGCAATCAAAAAGAATGAAATCTTGCCATTTGCAACTATGTGGATGGAACTGGAGGGTACTATGCTAAATGAAATTAGTCAGAGAAAGACAAATTATATGAGGACTTTAAGAGACAAAACAGATGAACATAAGGGAAGGGAAGCAAAGATAATATGAAAACAGGGAGGGGGACAAAACATCAGAGACTTTTAAATATGGAGGACAAACAGGGTTACTGGAGGGGGTGTGGGGGGGGGATGGGCTAAATGGGTAAGGGGCATTAAGGAGTCTACTCCTGAAATCATTGTTGCACTATAGCTAACTAATTTGGATGTAAATTTTAAAAAATAAATAAAATTAAAAAAAAGAAATGTAGATGAGTTATTTAAGTAATCTATTTTGAAAATCAAATAATTTGACATTTTGTGTCTAAAAACATGAATGAAAAATGGCAAAATTAATTAATTGAATGAAGAAGCCCCTAATTTACTGTGGGGTCGTAGTGAAGGCTGAAGCTTCACTTCGTAGTTAGTGAAGGGAGCTTATTCAGTTGTCTTACAGTCCCAGTGCTGTGGACAGCAACTGGGAGCTTGAAAGAAAGAAGGAGGAACTTATATCATCTTGCTATGCTCCAAGTTAGTCTAAATACTGCTCTTATTCAGCACTGACTAGGTGGAGTTTAGTGGATTTTATTTTAAAAATGCACATATATTCCATATAAAGTACATTAGCCACAGAAGTAACATGAATTGAAATAAGTGTCTCCTGTAAACTTTCTGTTTTAAAAATTGTTTTTTATGTTTTTATTTATTTTTGAGACAGAGACAGACAGAGGGTGAGCAGGGGAGGGGCAGAGAGAGAGGGAGACACAGAATCTGAAGCAGGTTCCAGGCTCTGAGCTGTCAGCACAGAGCCGGAAACAGGGCTCGAACTCATGAACGGTGAGATCATGACCTCAGCAGAAGTCTGACGCTTAACCCACTGAGCCACCCAGGTGCCCCTAAACTTTTTGTTTTTATCTGTGCCTTCATAATATTCTCTCTCTCTCTCTCTCTCTCTCTCCCCCATCCCCTCTCCTTTGCCAAACTCCCCCGTCTTCTGGTAAATTCACCCTTTTAAGTGAGTATGTGTTGCCTATCAAATACAGATCATTCGAAACTAAGATTTGTTCATGTTCTTGATTACTTAATAATATAAGCATTCATATCACCAACTACAAATAGAAGGAAGTCAAAGATCTGATTTTGAAATACAGAAATATGTTCATCATGTAAGAACAGAAGAAAAGTCCAAAATCACATACTACACAACCATTCTTTAACAATATTTGAAGACTCTGTAAAATAACTGTATTAGTTTCTTATTGCTGCTGTAACAAATTACCACAAACTTAATGTCTTAAAACAACACAAATTAATTACGGTTTTGGAGATCAGAGTCTGAAATTAGTTTTACTGTGCTAAAGTCAAGGTGTCTGACTTTAGGAAGGAAAGGCCTACATTCCTTTTGGATGCTATGGGGGGGGGGGATCGCTTCTCGGTCTTTGGGCTAAGATCAAGTGTGGATGCTATAGGGGAAAGCTGGTTCCCCTGCCTTTTCCAGTTTCTAGAGGTTGCTCACATTCCTTGAGTTACATCCCTGAACTCTTCCTACCTGTCCTCTGACATGACATCTCCTTCTCTGACTCTCTAACATTCCTGCCTCCCTCTTTTAAAGATACTGTTTACACTTGGGGTAATTCAGAAAAACCCTTCTATCTCAAATCCCTTAACTTAATCACATTTTCAAAGCCCCTTTTGCCATGTCAGGTAACATAGTCACAGGTTCTGGGGCTTAAGAGATGTGGACATCTTTGGGGGGCCAGCATTCTGCCTTTCACGATAACTATCATCAGTCTAATTGATTGAGTCTAAAACAAGAAGGCATGAGTTCTGTCTATGCACAGTTGTCAACATGGATCTTTTTATGTCAGACTCTCCTCCTAAAGTTTGCATTAACTCATGATATAGTAAAACATCCTGATTCTTGAGTGTATTTAAGTAAACTTGCCAGTGGTAGACTGTCTGCAAAGTGGCTATAATTATTTCTCTCCTGTATCCATTTACCTCTGCAAATGTGAGTTTGCAATTCCTCCCATCAAGCCTATTTTAGCACATTATTAATCTGGTTTGTTTTGTGACTATTTTGACAAATAGAATATAGAGAAGTGATGTATAAGTTCTGAGCATTGGCCTCCAGAGGCCTCATGCAGTTCTAATTTCTTTCTTGAAACTACTGTGGCATGTATATAAATCTGAACAACCCACTGAAGGAGCTGAGACCACATGGGGCAGAGCTGAGTTGTCCTAGCTCTGTAGCCATTCTAGAAAAGTCAGACCCCAGCTGATCTGGAAGCTGACCATAGATGCAGGAGTGAGACCAGAAAAAACTGGATGAACTTCCTAGCTCACCAGAAACTTGTAAGCAATAATGAATGCTTCTTGTTTAAAGCTGCTAATGTTGGGGTGGTTTGTTACATGGTAAATGCTAACTGATACATTGTCTTATATAATACCAATTTATTTTTTAGTATTGCAAGTGGGTATGCCATTCTCTCCAAGATTTAAAATCTTAAGATTCTCATGGTTCTTCAAAACTCTTTTCAAATCATATTCTATATCATTTATTTGGGATAATGCCTATGTGAATTTTTGTGTGAATTACAGTCTGTCTAATGAGCATAAAAACCTTCAGTTTAAAAATTTATTCTAAGTTACCCTTACAGGGTGTTTTAGAAACGATAACAAAAGATTATGTCTCTCTTTAGAAATTATAAAATGTCAGGAGACAAAATTATTTTAAAGAGTTCTCATCAATTTTCCACTGCAATCATATTAAGATAAATTGTTTTTTTTTTTAAAGCTCTGGAATTCACTGAATATTTTGAGGAGGAGGGGTGATATAATCTTTCTCTAATGAGCTTGAATACTTATAGAAAATAATATTGACTCTTGCAGTTTCTTTTCTCAATTAACAGTTTTCAAAAAAAATCCTTAAATGAACATTTTTAAATAAATACAAACATACCTCAGAGATATTGCTGGTTTGGTTCCAGAACATTGTGACCCAATGAGTATTCCAATAAAGCAAATCAAATGATTTTTTTGTTCCCCAGTGCACATAAAAGTTATAATTACACCATAATGTAGTCTTTTAAGTGTGCAATAGCATTATGTCTTAAAAAATAACTTAATTAAAAATTAATACCTTAATTAAAAAATACTTTATTGCTAAAATACACTCACCATTATATCAGTTTTCAGCAAGTCATAATCACTGACAACAGATCACCATAACAGATATAATAATAATAATGGAAAAGTTTGCAATATTTCAAAAATTACCAAAATGTGACATAGAGACATGAAATGAGCAAATGCTGTTGGAAAAATGGTGCTGACAGACTTGTTTAATGTAGGGCTGCCATCAACCTTCAATGTGTAAAAAAATGCAACTCTGCAAAGTGCAATAAAGTGAACCTCAATAAAATGAGCTATGTGTGAAAAGACATACTTCTATTTTTTTGCTGAAAATGCTTTAAACAGATATGTGTATGTGTGTGTATACCATAATTAAAAAAACCTACAATTATACAATGAACTTCAATAATTTTATAATTTTTTTCTAAACAAATGCCTATTGCTAAAGAGTTTCCTGGGGTGCCTGGATGGCTCAGTCAATTGAGCATTCAACTTCAGCTCAGGTCATAATCTCAGTTTGTGAATTCAAGCCCCACATCAGGCTCACTGCTGTCAGCACAGAGCCTGCTTCAGATCCTCTGACCCCACTCTCTCTCTTATTCTGTTCATCCCCTCTCTTTCTCTCAAAAACAAAATAAACATTAAAAAAAAATAGTTTCCTTCTACAGCAACATCAAAATGCAATTTATTGTTTATTATTGTTGAGATGATTTGCCAGGTTTTGAGAACTTTATCTGAAATGATTTTCTGTCCTTGATTTTAATATCATAAATATTGAATACCTTTCCCCACATCATCAACATCTCAATAGAGAGTCTCCATAAGTATAAGTATCATAGTTATAAAGTAACTAAAGTATGTTTATATATCCATACAAATAAATATTATCTCATTATTTTATAATAACAACAAAGTGCTGATATGAAAAGGAAGAAAAAGATCTATAGAAACAAAGGGTTAAGTTGCACAGAATTACAATGCTTTGGTGTGAACTATCCAATTTCAAATTAAGTTGAGCTAGGATTCTTTTCACATGCATAATAACACAGCAAAATAGTTCATTAGAAGAAAGGAAGTTAATTCCTCACTGGGTTCTCATTTTTCTTTTCCTTCTTTCTTTCTCCTTGTTCTAGAAGTCATATGAAATTTACATAGGTTTTTGTAAACACTCCTAATACTCATTTATGTAAACCAATTCTAAAAATCAGGTGTATCTGCTGTGGATGAGAAATGTCTAAATGCACAATACATACTTCATACATTTAAAGAAAAAAACATTTTATGACCTGGTACCATAGAATACCTAGAATACAGTATACTAAACATGCTGACCAAATCTCATTTTTACTACCTAAATATTGGTTTAATATACCTATTTCTTTCCATAATCATTTTATGGGAACTAGATCCAAAATCACATTCCACACCAATAGTAGTAATCCAATATGTCAAACAGAGCCCCCTTATTAATGATTCATTTCTACTATTCTAATATTCATTTCTATTCATTGTACTATTACATTTAAACAGCTACCCCTACTCCAGATAAGGATAAGTTATATTACATAATTTAGAAGGATTAATTTTTCTACTTTTGGCCATTTCTTTTGTCAATTATCTTCAGTAAATGTCCAAAATTGTTAACACTAAAGTCAACAGATATTAAATAGAAATCCTTTTCTATAGCTTTGCTTTCCTTAATTTATGAAGATAAAAAATAAATGACATTGTAAATATCTATGTTAAGTATACCCTAATACCTAGACATCCAATTGAGAGATATTATACAACTACAAACAAAAAGGATTGTGCTTGTATAATAAAGAGGGAAAGGAAGTTCTCAAATTAGGGATTAGCAGGTAGTTGCATTTTTTGAGAAGCCCTCTAGTTTTAACATAACTTCATTCATAAATATAACTTCATAGTCCTTATTGTCATTAAATCAAGTTGAGTTACTTGAGATAGAAAAATAGTCTCATTGTAAATAATAAATATGTCCCAATAAGGAAACTCGAGACAAGTATTAGGGAAATAATTTATTTTGAAAAATTTTCTATTTCTGTGAATCTTATGAAAGCTAGTTATCCATTAAAAAGAATAGGACTAGGGGCGCCTGGGTGGCGCAGTCGGTTAAGCGTCCGACTTCAGCCAGGTCACGATCTCGCGGTCTGTGAGTTCGAGCCCCGCGTCAGGCTCTGGGCTGATGGCTCAGAGCCTGGAGCCTGTTTCCGATTCTGTGTCTCCCTCTCTCTCTGCCCCTCCCCCATTCATGCTCTGTCTCTCTCTGTCCCAAAAATAAATAAAAATGTTGAAAAAAAAATAAAAAAATAAAAAGAATAGGACTGTACCTTCCTGATAAGTGTCACTAGATTAAAAAAAAATTAACAAAGCAAGGAGTTTGCTTCCCACTGGAAAACTTCAGATCATTTATTAATTCTTTATTAAATTAAATTATTATCTCTTATGTAGGGGCCCTAATGGGTGCAATAAATTCAAGCAATTCTAATTTAAACAGTTGTTTTTAATTGAAAACAGAAGTATAAATGTGGTCTTCATTAATAATGTTGCTAATCCTGTTTCCTGCATTTGATTAAAAGTCGCCTTTAGCTAATAGACATATTTTACATGTGACATTATAGTACACCAAAATCACTGAAGCACGATCATCATCTACCACAAAATATTTCAGACTCTGTGCCTAGGAGTTTAAATATATTATCAATAATCCTCACGAGATCCCTGTAAAGCAGATTAAGACATCTGCATTCTCAAGGTTAAGTGTCATGCAGCTCTAGCAGTAAATGGCAGGTTTTAGGTTGAAATCTAGTTCACTGTGGTTCCATTTCACTATCATTATGGATAAATCCTCACTGAGCTCTAGCTAAACATAGCACCATTTGTTAAATGTTTGAAGCGCAAAGCCCTAAGGAATTGTCCCTACCTCTAAGGAACTCGCAACCTAGTTATGGAAACAAGGCATGTACAAAAAGAAACAGCCTATCAGAGCTGTTTTTGCAGGAGTAAAAGGAAATTGAGTCCCCACTTGAATAAACCATAGAAGAAGTCAAGGATAGAGGATGCCACATTTCACACTGTATATTACACAGCTGCCTTAGGACATTTGTCTAGAGTATAGGTGAGGGGAAAACACGCACACCCAGAAGCAACCAAAAAACAACACGTGCTTAAAAATAAGCGGCAGGTGAGGCTAGTTGCCTAGCTTGTCAACTGGAAATTTCAACTCTCAATCCTTACCTTTTGGCAATATTCTGCTGGTCTAGCTGGTCTGTTTCCACTCCTGGGAGCCTCAAACACGCTTCTCAGCTCATCAAGGGCAATAGAGAAGCGCTCGATCCTGCGCCGACCAGTCAAGGAATCCTCTTTTAGCACTTCAGGTGGGCGATATTCCCTGGAGTTGTCACTCTTGTCCTCACGCTCTGAGTTCAACATCTCCTCTCCTACACTGAGGGGCATGCCAGGGGCGTCTGGAGGTCCAGGTGCTGACACTCCCTCTACTTTGGGGTCAAGCAATTTGCTTTCTCGAGGCTGGAAGAGCCTGCAACGACTACCTCCAGGGCAACACTCACTTTTGTGGTACTCGCTGGATTCCCACTTCTGCCTCAGGAGGTTCAGGGAGCCCTTCTGTATCGGGAACATGGACGGCTCCAGGTTGTCCTGAAATATCAAAAGTGTCTTTTGTCAAAGATGCGGTCAGGTGTGTGAAGCATTTTCAAAATACCTGGAGTGCCAGCTCTTGGGGTTGGTGTTACAGTATAGAAATCCAGCTTTGCTATGTAATGTCTGGCTCTTGACCCTACAAAGTATGCCAGTTAACTTAGATTATGGAGAGGACTGGTTTGTACAGCCATGGACATTTAAAAGTAGAGACAAAAACCAAGACGAAGTGATTTTTCCCCCTTTCTTTCTCTATAAAATCACCCACCAATTATTTACTATGTAAAACTCAGACAACGTTCATTCATTGTTTAGTACATTCTGAGAAAAAGCAATTTAGCAAGTCTAATATGAAATTAAAAGGTTCGTAACAATTCAGGACTTCTTTTGAAATTACTGGTTTCTGCAAATGTCTTACTTCACAAGGAATAGAGTAATCGCTAACAGCTATTAAGTTCCTGCTATATGGCAAATCCTTTGATAAAAAACTTTATATGAATCTCATTTTAATCCTAACATCATCAGAATGAGTTAGTTGCTACTATGATTATTATCTTCCAGGAAAGGAAACTGAAAAGTACTTTGCCCAGGGTTCTGAGTGACAGAGTCTGGATTTGAAATGCATCTTTGTGACTCCAGAACCTGCCCTCTTAGCCACTGCAGACTAATGCCTCTTTTGTAATTTTAGCATCCAATTCAAATCTTATTGTGAAATTGATGAGAACTTCACCTTGTTTTAGAGTTCTGTGGTGAAGAGGAAAAAAAAAATCAAATGGCAAAATATATCCTTGCCAGAAACAAACCCACACATCCAAACACAAATCATAGACAGCAAGAGTTACACGCTAGCATAAATTTTTGCCATAGAAATGGCTACTTTCTATTCTAACCCAGAGATTCTACCCTACAAACTTGGGGCTTTAATAAATACATTTTGGAATGAACGAACAAATGAATGAATGAATTAATTAATTAATTTTGCTCTTGAGGGATGATGCATTTTTCTGCAAAAGTATTTGCACAGTGTGTATGATAAACAATCTCACTTAGATTAAGGCCTGGAAGTATCTCAAAAGGTCACCTAATACAACGGGTCTCCAGACTTCTTTGACTGCAAACCCCATTGTAAGACACATTCTATGTATTGGGACTCAGCTCACACAGTACATAAATAAATAAGAAAAAACATTTTTGGTTTCATTAAATATTGTATTTTATTATGTAAACTGTCTGGTGATGTTTTCCACTCTGATAGCCTTCACTTAAAAAAAGACATGCTACCCGCTAAATTGATTTAATGGTCTACTAATGGGTCATGGACTGTTGGTGTGCTCCACTTACAGCAGGAGTTCAAACTTGGGTTGGGTTTTACTAACAGTGAGGCCTTACAAAAGCTTAATTTCTAAAATGGATTTATAAAAATCATGGCTTTATTCTGAAAAATACATTAGATAATGCATATAAAACTTCCAGGGTGTATTAGAAACCCACCCATAGCTCTTAATTACACTCTGTGCTCCATCTCTTGCTAAAACATCATTTGAATCGGTCACATATTCATGCTACACATAAGCTTCCTAGATAGGAGTGCTTGGAAGAAGGATGAGAGTATTTTAAGTCACAAATCCATAGACTGAACAGACTGGAAATTTTGGCTTTAATAATATTGCTAATTAATAAGTTTGGATTAGTCACTTATTATAGAAAATCTCAAAAAACAGTAGCACCCAGCAAGACCTGAATATCTGTTTGGAAAACTGATTAGCATATGCTGAGAATCTAATCAACATATGCTGGAAATGTCTGTGACTCATGTGTAAATGGACTTAAGAAAAGATCTTATTAACAAGGGAATGACTGAGACATTGTCACAGCTGGTAATAGTGACCTCATGAGGTTATTTAATGAAAGAATTATTCCTCAGCCAAACTTGCAGAGTTAGGAACAGAAATGTAGGAGGAAGAAAAATTGCAAAGTAGTGGAGGAAAACCATTTTTTTTGTTCTCCTATAGAAAAAAAAAAATCCTAATCTTTAAAACTGATTTGGAATTTCTGATTCTACATAAAGACGGAATAGACACACTTTTCTCTATTCTTCCTATTAAATATGGCTAAAGCCCTTGGAAATTATATATAAAGCAAATGTAAGAGACAGATTGCCTAGGTACTCTGAGATTTGAGGAGCAATATGGTAATGAACTCTTTCAGTCTTATGTAGCCAAAACTTGTTGCTGGAAGACTAACCCAAAGACTTCTAATGGAAACAAAGAAACTTCCCCAAGGAAAGCCTTCTCTCTAGCCAAAGAAACAGGAAATGGGGCAACTTAGCATAACAGGAAATTTTGGACCATGATTACCATCCTCCAGGTAAATACTGAACTATTTTTGCTCAAGATATGTGTGAAGTTTTTTTCCCCCACATCAACTAATTCTCCAACTCTCTGGCCTCTAACTAGGTGTCCTATGGTTAACTAATTGGTATTAGCACAGATTCCAAAGATTAGGATCTCAGTCCCATTAGGCTGTCCCCACTTCAGAGACCAGTCAGGTCCCAGGTTGCCACCTGTACTTCTGACCAACTGGCTATCAGTTGAGGGTTCCCATGATCCCTCTTAGTCAGGTTGGATAATTTGTTAAAACGACTCACAGAACTTAGGATGACACTTTACTTATATTTACCTGTTCATTACAAGGGATACAACTCAGGAACAGCTAAATGGACGTGATGCACATGGTCAAGTATGAACTGGGTGGTGCAGAACCTCCATGCCTTCTCGGCATCCTGGTGTGTTCACCACCTCAGAAGCTCTGGGTTGTTTAGGGGATTTTATGGAAGCTTCATTATAGCGATGATTGATTAAATCGTTGGCTGTTGGTGATCAGCTCAACATCCAGCTCCTTTCCCCTCCTCAGAGATCAGGGGTGGGGTTAAAAGTTCTAACTCTCTAACCATGTTTTCATTTTTCTGGTGAACAATCCCCATCATGAAGCTATTTAGGACCCCAGCTACCAGTCATCTCATTAGCATACAGAAGATATTCATACCCTCCAGAGATTCCAAGAGTTTTGGGAGATGTGTGCAAGATCATTATATATTTATCACAAACACCATGAAAAATGCCACCATTGCTCCTTGTTGTCCCCTCTCCCTCCTACCACAATGATGGTATCAGAGAGCAAGGGTCTTCATCCCCACTCAATGATAACAAGATCTCCAAGATGTCAGTGAAGGCTATGTGAGGATCATGTAGTTCTGCACCATCTAGAGGTAATGAGATGTTTCTCCTTCTCCCCTTTCCTGCTCACATCAGAAGACATGGAGTTGGCAGCTAAAACTTTCACCATCATCCACTGTTGGTGAAGTTTCTCTTCCAACGGTGGTGTCAGAGGAGCCCATGAAAAGACCAATAACACTGGGGTTGGGGAAGGGAGGTAGTTCTCTCCATCCCTGAAAGTCAGGGTGATATTAATGAAATCCCACTTCACCTAACAGTAATGGATCATTCCTCTCCTGGGAGTCAAAGGAGACTAACTGGGTAAATTGGAATTCTACTCCCACTTGAAAATAATAAAGCTTCTTCTCCTTCATCTTCTGAAATAGATATAAGTTCCAAATTTTATAACAGAATCACCCAAATGTCCAGGATATAATTGAAAATCACAGGTCCTCCCTCTTTCTCTTTCTCTCTCTGCCCCTTGCTCACTTGTGCCTCCCCCTCAAAAAGAAAAGAAAAGAGAAGAGAAGAGAAGAGAAGAGAAGAGAAGAGAAGAAAAGAAAAGAAAAGAAAAGAAAAGAAAAGAAAAGAAAAGAAAATGACCGGTCATACTAAGAGCCAGGAAAACCTAACTTGAGGAGAAAAACAATCAGTAGACACCAATACTGAGATGACTCAGATAATTGGAATCCTCTGAAAGAATTATGATGACTGAAAGTAGTCATCATAAAATTGCATCGATGAGTAATTGCAAACATGCTTGAAATTCTTTTAACAATGGAAAAGTCTTAGCAAACAGAAGATATAAAGGATAATCAAATAGAAATTTCACAATTGAGATATCAATAACCAAAATAAAAAATTCACCAATAAAAAAATTCACTGATGGTCTCAGAATAATGGAAAGGACAAAAGAAAAAGACTGATAAATCTGAGGATAGAATGTTAGAAATTACCCAATGTAGGGGCATCTGGGTGGCTCAGTCAATTGAGCGTCCAACTTCAGCTCAGGTCATGATTTCATGATTTGTGAGTTCAAGCCCCACATGGGGCTCCGTGCTGTCAATGCAGAGACCACTGTCAATCCTCTGTCCCCCTCTCTCTGTCCCTCCCATGCTTGTGTGCTTGTTCTCTCTCTCAAAATAAATAAACATTAAAAAAAAAAAAAGAAATTGCCCACTGTAAACAACCTAAAGAAAATATAGTGAAAGAAAGAAAAAAAATATAGAACCTTAAGGACCAGGGATCATAAGGACCAAAGATCTAACATTCATGTCACTGAGGTCCCAGAAGAAGAGGAGAAAGATGGTGGTGCTGAAAAACTAGTCAAAGAGATCATGCTTGGAAATTCCCCAAATTTGGCAAAAGACATGAACTTATGGATTAAAAAAGTTGAGCTAACCCCCAAGACACATCAAAATCCAATTTCAGAAAACAAAACAAAATTAAAAAAAAAAAAAAGTCTTGCAGGCAGTAAGAAAGAAATGACCTCTCACCTTAGGGGGGAAAACAATTTAAATGACAATGGATATTTTGTCAGAAATCACGGAGGTAAGGAGGAAATGACACAATATTTTTCAAAGGCTATAAGAAAATAACTGTTGGGGGCACATGTGTGGCTGAGTCAGTTGAGCATCAGACTCTTGATTTTGACTCAGGTCATGATCTCATGGCTCCTGATGGAGCTCCGCCTTGGGCTTTGTGCTGACAGCATGGACCCTGCTTGGGATTCTCTCTCTCTGCCCCTCCCCTGCTCACACTTTCGTACTCTCTCTCAAATAAATAAAAAAAAAAGAAAAAGAGAAGATAATTGCCACTCCAAATTTTATTTCTACAGAAATTATCCTTCTAGGGATGAAAGAAAAATGAAGACATTCAGCTGAAGAAAAACTAAAAGAATTCATTGCCACCAAATTTACCCTAAAAGCATAGTTAAAAGAATTCTTGAAACAAAGGAAACTATAAAAGAAAGAATTTTGGAATATCAAGAATGAAGAGAGAACAATAAAAAGAGAAGAATCATGGATAAACATATTAGACTTTCTCCTCTTAAATTTCCTAAACTGTGGTTGATTGTTGAAGCAAAAAGTTCAACATTGTCTGCTATGGTTCTCAGTGCATGTAGTGGAGTTATTTAAAAACAGTTATACTATAAATTAGGGAGGGTAAAGGAATAAAAGATAAAGTTTCTATACTTCAACTGGCAAAATGCTGACATCAAGAGACTGTGATAAGTTATACATATATAATGTGATATTTTAGAAATCACTAAAAAAATAAATCATGTTAAAAAAATAGATAAATCAAAATGTATTTTAAGAAATATTCAAGTAACTCACAGAAGTTAGAGACTTCTAACTAAAATGACAGGGTTAAGCCCTATAATATCAATTATTACATGAAATGTAAATGATCGAAAATACTGATGAAAAAATAGAGATTGCAGAGAACATAAAAACCATTATCCACATACGTATGAAAGAGTATTATGTTGAGTGAAAAAAAATCTCAGAAGGTCACATACTGTATGACTGCCTTTGCATAACATCTTTGAAATGACAAATTATAGATGTGCAGAACAGGTTAGTGGTTGCCAGTGTTGTAAATGTGGAGGGCAAGATAGGTATGACTACAAAGAGGTAGCCCAAGAGAGATATTTGGGGGGTGAGGTGGGGTTGAAAAAGTTCTGATCTCTATTACAACTATGATAAAAGTGTAACAACCTACACGTGATAAAATGGCATAAGACTATAATACACATTGTGTCGATGTCAATTTCCTATGTCTGATAATATACTATGCACTCATGTAAGACGTAACAATTGAAGGAACCTAAGCAGTGCTCACTAGCTCTCACTGCCCAGTGTTGGCAACTTCTTGTGAATCTAGAATTATTTAAAAATAAAATATTAATGGGGCACCTGGGCGTCTCAGTTGGTTAAGCCTCCAGCTCTTGATTTTAGCTCAGGTCACGGTCTCACGGTTCATGAGATGGAGCCCTGTGTCAGGCTCTGCTCTGATAGCTCAGAGCCTGCTCAGGATTCTGTCTCCCTCTCTCTCTGCCCCTCCCCTGCTTGTTCTCTCTCTCCCTCTCAAAATAAATAAATAAACTTTAAAAATATATATAAATAAATAAAAATAAAATGTTCAAAACCAAACAGACAAGTGATTTGAAGTCACTCCTCTGGGTTTTATTCTACTTGGAGAGCACAGTGAGAAACATAGACAGTAATACCAGCATTCATGTGCAGTGACATGGGGTGGTAAGTCCCTCTGCTGCACTCAGTGCATGTAGTGGAGTTATGAATGACTAAGTGACATCTTTGTGTCAGTTGTCAATTTATTGCTGCTCAGCTCCCTCCGTGTACTTTTCAAGATATGTTCCATGATAAAATACTGAATTCCTTTAAGTATTTCTCCTTTTAAAGTGCGTACAATGTTTAGCTTTCTCAGTAGAGGGCGCTGGAGGGTCAGTGCAGGAGGAAGAGGCTCTCTGCAATTTCCTGTGAGGGTAGGGTGTCAGGGGTTTTATGATATGAGAACATCCAGTCAGTGGAGCCCGTCCAGCCACAGGGATAGAATGCCACCCCTCTATGATCTTACGACCTTAGTCCGGGGATAATCCTTCCACAGCCCGCTCAACATGGAAACAAATCTTATAGCTGTCAGTGACCTGGAGGCTATCACAGAAAGCAGCTGTTGATTCTGCAAGCTCCTGAGCAACCCACATGCAGCCTGCGTGTGGCCCAGGAGATCAACACAGATCTGCTGCTCCCTCTGCCAGTCCCTACAATAGCTCATGTGCTCTGAATGCCTCTTGACAAGATAAGGGCTATGACTCCCAGCACATGGCCTTCCTACTAGTTGCTGATCACCTGTTCAGTGTGCACCCTGGGGGGTGGCCTATTGCTTGTCTAGAAACTCCGCGAGCATCTGCAGCCGGGCTATACCAGCAAGCTGGTTAGCTAGGCTGGGGCTGAACCACACCTTCTCCAACCCAAGTCTGAATCCTTTGTAAATCTGTTACCATAAATTGTGTTTTTATATATTATGGTTACACTTTTATTGTAGACATTAATCATTTATATTAAATTTATCCTGTTTAAACTGTTGCGTGGTTTCTATTTCCTGATTGGACCCCATGGCTATAATACTCTTGTTTAATAAGAGATGTTTACTATCTAATTTCAACAGCAGGTCATAAGGGTACATGTTTTTAGTATTGTCATGATAGTGCATGCCCCTGTTCCCCTTATTACCAACTGTGCTGGTGTGTGATGTGTGGTTGGTAATAACTCTTCTTCCCATAGTCCCTAGGGAATGACAACCAACGTGACAGAGGACAGCATTTACTGAAAAGTGTCCCACTGAACTCTAGTCTTCCATGATGTTCTTCAGAAAACATTACAGCAAGAATTATGTAGACAAACAAAATTTAAAAACATAATATTCATCCCATAATATCCAAGCCCAAGTAATTGTTGTTCTAAACTTATTTAATGAGAGAATCTTTTATCATAAATTGCTCTTAATATGTTCAGGTGTTGTCTTCCATCAAAGTCATTTTGATAAATGTTAACATAAAGCAAAAATCACTGTAAAAGGCAAGCCTTGGAGTCCTTCTTAGTATATATATAGCAGTAAAAATTGATTATTCAACTCACTTAGTCATGAATTTGACATGCCTTTAAAAAGTATTTAATAATTATATTTAACAAATAATATTTTCATATTTTTATTAAAACATGGATTTGAATCTGTGAAAGACCACATAAGCTGAAACATTTATACATAATATGAGAAGACCTTCCCAGCCTTTGGAGAATTGCATAGTAAGTAAGAATCTGGATATATATGAACTAAGGAAGATAACTGGATATTTTATACAACAAGGGTCATTTAATTAAAAAACAAAACAAAACCAAGAACAACTGAGAAGAAATAAAGATCCCAAGGAGCTACACAGGTGATCTCACTGTGACCGTGCTGCAAACGTTACCAATGGGTTGATGCATCTTCTTTCACACTCAATGAGACAGATTTTAATTCATGTAGGATTTACTTCCATTCCCAGACCCCAAGGCCTGCCCACCATATTATCTAGCAACGCAGGGGAGCAGTGCTCAGGAACAGCGTGAAGTTCAGGAATTCTGGACTTTGGTTGTCTCTGTCCAGTGGTTCTCCTCTAGGTTAGGTTATCACTACATTGAATCACTGAGACTGAGGTTGCAGCAAGGTAGACTGAGGTAGGATAAAACTGAAAAATGTCCATAGAAACTACAGGATTAACCAATGACCTAAAAAAAAAAAAAGCATCAGGGCGGAATAAAACCACTGTTGGCATTTCCACAGAAATGCACGCTGTTTTCAACTGTCACAGATGACTCACAAAATGTTTTGGTTTAACCTAAGTATGTGACTCTACATTTTTCCTTGCTGAAGGGATGGTTTTGGAATTTAAGGGATTTTCTCTTTTTTTAATGTTTATTTTATTATTTTTTAGGGAGGATTAAGAGGCAGAGAGAGAGGGAAACAGAGGATCTAAAATGATCTCTGTGCTGACAGTGGAGAGCCTGATGGGAGGCTCAAACCCACAAGCAGGGAGATCATGACCTGAGCCAAAGTCAGACGCTCAACTGAGTCACCCAGGCTCCTAAAGGGACTTTCAAACAAGACTCCCCTCCATTATTCTCTCTCTCTAGGACTTATTTCCTCTGCCCTTTCAGTCTCATGCAGTTCCTATTTCCTGTCCTGCCACAGGACCTTTGCAAATACCCTCCCTTATGCCTCAGTATTCTTCCCTCTCCTGGGCTGGTATCTCCTAATGCTAATGACTCACTCGGAGAAGCACTCCTGACTTACCAAAGACGTTAGAGCTTACTATTTAATAAATACCCAAGGTGATTTTGAAGAAGGTGATCTGAAACCCATTCTTGGAGAAACACTCATAAAGAGAACCAATGTTCTCATGGACAGACAGAAATACAATCTGTCAAGATTTTGTATATGCATATGAACTGATATTCACATTAGGATTCCAGGTCCTTTAGTTCATGTTGCTGCCAGGTGATCTGCTAGCTCCTGTGAAAATAGTATCAGGTGTGTAGAAGGAAACATTTTTCAGATGGGAAAGAAAAGCCTTATTAAAAACTAAGTTGCCAATGTATTAAAAACTGGATTCTCACAATGTATTAAAAACTGGATTCTTACAAGTTGTGATCTCTGTAATTCTAAGAATTTCCTCTTGCCTCCATTAATGTAACAGTGGGTTTGTCTCTAATTATGATAATAATTTAAGGTTTGTGGCCCATTTCATAAAATGACAAGAACAACGATTTTACCTGTCAAGCACACCAATGTGTTCAAAGAAAAATTAAGTCTTTGAGCAACTCTTGGTGCGAAGAAAAATTACCAAATGCTTTTCTGTTCTACTGAAATTCCCTTAAGTCAAATCTTAAACAAGCTTAGTAAATGGTCTCATTGGTTGATTTATTAAGACTTCTTGTAAATCATAACTCTTGTTTCTTGTATTTGAAGACATGTTTTGGTACACTTTTCTACTAAGAGTGTTTCAAGTTTAAAACAGAGTGATTTATCAGTTTGAAACACATCCCCAAATAGAAGAAATAGGATTAGTACAGATGACAGCAAGTGGAAAATTTTAAACAACCTGATATATGGCAAGGGTGACAAAAGTGCTGACACTTTCAACCTACATTTCCAAAAAGGGAAATTTATCCTGAAGTAAAAAATTTAATAGAAGGACATTCTTTATATGCAAATACCCCCTGCAGCATTTTTATAGTCATTAAAAGAAAAGGAAAACCCTAAAATTCAACGCAAGAGGAATGCCTTATTACATTATAGTATAGCCATGTAGTAAAGTTAGGTAGCCATTGGAACTAGGAAATATGGAGTACACATAGAAATATTAAAATAAATTTATAATATTAAGCAAAGAAATGCACAGTAGGTAATGTATTGCATTATTTCAAAATACATGCATGGGTTTAAGAACTATAAGCGTTTTAAAAATGAAAACAATAGTGTTTGTGTTTATGTATTGGGATTTGAGGCAACTGGCTTTTCCACACTTTCAAAGAGAAAAATAAATACTGTCTTTGGCGGCATGAGTTTAAACTGTTTACCACCTTTCATGGAAGGAAATAAATAATGCCTTTCACAACAATTATGGGTGTATTTGTAATATTTTTAAATTTCTCATTCGTTACTCTAATATTTATAGCATCAAATTCCAATATTCTCAGTTTTCCCTAAGCAGAGAATGACCATTGAAGGTAATTTAAGCCCAAGAGTCAGTTTACTGCAGTCATCTTTGTTTTAAATTACAGCACTACCAAACCCTCCCCCAGAATCAGCATGTGATCCCTCCTTTTCCCCTCCGGTGGTTTTTGTATATATGTTTATATGAATATATACACATAATAAATGTATACATATATACATTTGTGATATAATGCCTGAGCCCAGCCACAAGTGATGTCATTTTTTTCATTTTTTTTCATTTTATTTATTTTTGAGAGAGAGAATGCAAGAGGGGGAGGGGCAGAGAGAGACACACACAGAATCTGAAGCTGATGTCACTTTTATTGCTTCCTGTGCTCTAAACTCAAGCAAGTAGCCATAAGTTATTTCAGAAAAGAATACAAACTCAGCTCCAAGACTTGAGAAGACTCCTCAACATATTTCCTGTAAGGACCTGGATGGAAAGCCTTTTGCCAGATGCAGGCAGGTGGACTTCTTCAGGGGCTTCTGTAATGCTGTTTCAAACTTATCTGATCATTTACTATTTATCTTGAAGTTCTGAAAGCATGGCATGCTGCAGAGGGTCTTGGATGCATGACAAGGCTGCTTTGTACAATTATTTCGGCTATAAATAAATTTATCTTTGTGTGTGAAAAATCACCTAATGCCTGTCTCCATGTTCATTATGTCATTAGTTTCTATATGTTCTCTCTTTTCCCAACACCCACCATCCTCTTAAATATTGCATCTCAGAGATGAGAGCATCTCCTCAAAGTCCTTTAAACCGGACTATAATAACAACAACAACTATTACAAAAACTCAGATACAATTTAGCAATTTTCATACCAACTAAAGTTAGGAAATATTTTTGTTAATCAAAACTTAGGCTCTACCAATTTATGAATAAAAGAGACATCAGAGTGCAATAAAAATGTATTGTGGAGGAGAAGTGTTTTTAGTGGGCTTCTCATCTTTGGTAACTACAGCTATATGCCTGGAGGGGAAAAATATTTTGAAATAGAATGCTAGCCTCCTTTAAAACAGTAGCTAATGATCCCAACCAGATGACAGAACAAAAAAAGATTGTGGGGTGTATCAGCGTCTGCAAGCTGCAGTTTCAAACTACAAAACAAAAGGTTTCCAAGAACCTGCCAAATTTGTGTTGTCACTCAGCCAGATTCTCTGCCAAGGAAATCCTTAGTCTCACAACTATAGAAAGCAAGTTAAGGTTAGGGAAATCACCAAACTAGCACCTTCCGAAAAATATCCCAAGTGTTAAATTTATAACACTAATATTGGTGCGGGTTAATTTATTTTTCTGTTTTGGTTACTTTTTCAATTATCAAACATTTAGCATTTTTGTTGTGATTGAAAATTATTGTCAGACAACAATCATTTTTTTTTCAGAGGAAAATAAATCCTAAAGGTAATGACTAAAAATGTTTGTCAAATAAAAAGTAATTGATCTTTTTTGAGAGGGAAATTTTAATTAGTTTTGGCAGACAGTTGCTATCTTACCTGATAAGAATGTGAAAGAAAGGAGTTAAGAGTTTCAAAGGGATGGCATTTTCAGTATTAAAAACAAACAAACAAAAAAACCAAAACTAAAGCTTTAATATAAATGTTGCCAATTCCATTAATTTTTCTGGCTATCCTAACTTCATCAAAATAGATTTTCAATTAGTTTTCCTTCTGAAAATGTACCTAAAATTAGTACATTACCTAATTTGCCATTAATAAGATGCATGCATAATTCATACACATAAAGAAAAAGATAAGAATAATGCATTCGTTTATTTTTCTTTCTTTTATCTCCTCATCCACATTTATTAAGCAAACTGGCAAAACATCTTGCTAAGACAAGTTATTAAAAGAAGTTATGAAGTTGTATATTTGCAATAAGCTTATCTTACCGCCATGTCCTTTTCTGTCAAGTTCCTGTCCTGTGCCTCGGCTACCACAGTTACATATCCATTAAAGGAAAACACAAATTTAACAGTTCTTTAACTCACTGATCTCATCTAACTAATGAACATCAAGCATGATGGACATACGTTGCTAGATAGCAGTTACAAGACACCAAATCTCTCATAGCTAGCTCTGGGAGCTACATTATTTAGTAAGTCATGGAAGACAGAAGTGCACTTTCGACCATAACCCCTGCTTGTGCTGAGTACTCAGCTTACAAGGTTTACCAGGTAAAGGCTGATTGAAGCAGCCTTTGTTTGCAAATTCTATAGAACAACAACAACAACAACAACAACAACAACAACAAAAAGCATGCTCAAAAGATTGATCTTGCAGCATCCCAGGAAACTGTCTGTAGGGTGTGGATAATGAGTATTTAATAAAAGAAGATATTCATTAAGTGTTTTGTGGATTATCCCAAGCAGGCTAGGTACCAGACAATACCTGCTACTTAGACAATACAAAGCCAATGTTCTGTCACACAGGCAAGTTTCTTCCATTCTCATATACAGAAGACATCTGGAAGAAAACAATCATCCAAAACTTGCTCTTGTGAGGTTTAACATAAGAATGTCAATGCTAATGATACAAAGAAGAACAAAATTTTAGAGTTTACCATGGGAAGCTGATGAGGAATTAAAGGTAAGTCCTGCTTTCAAGGATTTATAGTCTGGTCAAAAGCACTGCTTTCTACCTTTCCTGTGCACCGACATCACCTGAGATGCTGTTAACGCTATAGATTCCCAAGGCCCTGATTGGGGAGATTCAATAGGTCTGGAATGTGGCCTGGGAATCTGTCTCCTTATAAGCACCACAAGTGATTCTGATACCTGAAGCCCATGGGCCCCAAATTTAAAGAACACCCTGCTACATCAACAGAAACATCAATGACCTGGAGAAGACACAATAGCATTAATTAATTCAGTACATGCTTAGAGATAGCT
Organism: Lynx rufus; assembly: GCF_022079265.1. Classification (NCBI taxonomy): domain Eukaryota; kingdom Metazoa; phylum Chordata; class Mammalia; order Carnivora; family Felidae; genus Lynx; species Lynx rufus. The sequence continues at coordinate 65,908,180 of NW_025814834.1, forward strand.
TACGATGGGAGAGGTACCATGCTAAGTACTTATAGCATCTTTATACAAACAACTTGTAAAAACGGAAAATGACAAGAGTTAGTGAGGCTATGGAAACATTGGAACCCTTGTATATTGCCGGAGGTATGTGAAATGGTGCAGCTGTTCTGAAAGACAATATGGTGTTTCCTCAAAAAATGAAATATACAACTACCATGTGATCCAACAATTCCACTTCGGGGTACAGACCCGAGAGAACTGAAAGCAGGAACTCAAACAGGTATCTGTGCACCTATGTTCATAGCAGCACACCCACAACAGTCAAAAGGCGGAAGCAGCCCAAGTGTCCATCTATGAACGAAAGGATAAACAAAATGGGGTATATACACTGAATGGTATATCATTCAGCCTTAAAAGGGAAAGTAATATTGGCACATGCCATTACATGGATGACACCTGAGTGCATTACACTAAGCAAAACAAGTCAGTCACAAAAGGACACATATTGCATGATTTGACTGATGTGAAGTACTTAGAATAGTCCAATTCGTAGAGACAGAATATTGAATAGTATTTGTTACCAGAGGTGGAGAGGAGAGGAGAATGGGGAGTTAGTGTTTAAGGGGCACATAGTTTCAGTTTGGGAAGATGAAAGAGTTCTAGTGATGGATGGAGGTGATGCCTGCATAATAATGTGAATGCGTTTAATGCCCCCAAATGGCACACTTAAAGATGACTGAAGCGATAAATTGTATACGTATATTTTAATACAGTAAGAAAATCCAAAACAAAGTCACTGAAAATCATGCAAACAGTAATCAGGAAGTGTAGAAAGTACACTCAAAATTGCCTGTTGTGATAAAATAAAATAGGCTTCGTGGTGAGGAGAATTTTTGTATGGGGTGTTGAAGGCAGAGGGACACAATCCCTAGCATTTCTACCATCCTGACAACCACATTCCAACACAAACACACACAAGCCCAGGGGACATGGAAACTTGGTAATTCATGATATAATACAAATATTAGCCCATCTCAGACATGTAGAATCAGATATTGCTTAAATTTTGTAAGTAAGGAGGCAAATATATATACACACACACACACACACACACACACACACACACACACACAAATATATATATGTATATATATAAGGAACTCAGGCAAGCAAACAACAAAATCAAAATCATCTTATTCAGTAAGTAAAGAGACAAAGAACATTGCAGTAGGATGGATGTGGTGGTAATACAGACATGCTGTGTATGGAGTGGTAGCAAAAAACAGGGACTCAGCACTTAGAGACTGTTGCCTTACATTTCCTATTCAGCCACCACATGGCCTTAAATTTCAGTTTCCTTGGGGATAAAGTGTAACTCATAATGCTTTCCTTGACCTGAGACAGCTGTATAGATCATTTCTATGAAAGAATATATGGAACTTCAAAAGTTTTACAAAATATCAGAATAATGTCCTTACATGGCACCAGACATTCAAAAGAGATTTCTTTTAAGTGCTACATTAAAACTACTCAAATCATGTTTGTAATTTTCCTCAAAGTTTGCCAATGAGTTTTGAATTTACAAAATCAATTTTGAATTTTTTGTGAAGACAAATTATCTATTAAGGAAGGATTTGATTTTTAGATACAGTCAGTCCACTTTAAAGGGTTAAAATGGGATTAGGTGGTTGATTATGTTTTCAGAAATCTTTCAGAAATGCTGAGTTGAAAGCCAGCTGTCCAGAGTGGCAAATGCACATCTGAAGATACTCAGTTGTCACTTGGTCTCTCAGGGTCTTGGTTTCTTTATACTTACATAAATTGCATCGTCCTTTCAGAGTTTTGGGTTCAAAGAATATTCCCTAGTCTATTCCCTGAATGACATGGCAATAGTAGAAAGCTTATTAATTCTTCACCTTCACATTTTCAAGAAACCCTCAGCCTGAGAGGTGAGTCCAAATACTGTAGATCCCATTTTGGAAAGTGGTGATGAGGGTCCATAATCAAGTGTTCCCGATATAAGTCATAAAATATCCATAATCAGCATCCCTGATGGCTACTCAGGATAAGACTGCAGTCAGTCCTTGGGCAAAAGATGTACTTTCAGGAGAGTGAATCTCATCTTTTCCTGTGTTCAAAGCTGTCCACAATGGTTTGGTCCAGAACCCAGTGACAGGCACACAGTCCTCTGCTCTGGTCCAATGCCACGGAAGCTCATGTCCATTTGCAGCAATGTTTTGGAAGAAAGTCATTCCCAAGAATTATTTTCCCTAGACCATGGTCCCCAGAACTCTGTTTATACACAGAGCCACTTCCCACAGCAAAACCCAGCCTACAAGTGTTGGGCAAGGATGGGTTTCAGCAAGATTATCCCCAAAATTTCCTTTCCCCTAGGGACTGCCTATATTTAGAGATATACCAGTTTTTCCTAAAAAAAAAAACAAAAACAAAAACTCAAAACATCAATGGGACTACTCAACTTGAATTCCAGATTCTATCAACACAGCTCTTAGACATTCTCAAGGTTCTTACCTCCTGAGGGAGGGTAATCTCAATGAGCTCTTTACCTACACTATGATGAACATGACCACTTCTCTAGCTAAGGAGAAAGACAGGTGGCAGGACACCCCTCTAGTAAGATTTTCCATGACTTACGCAATAAAACAGAGGCAACAGCAATAATTTACAAAATGTGGGACACTCAAAGGGACCTGTGTGTCCTGTGGAGGTGCCTGGGAGACCTGCAGAAGGCAACAATGGTGAAGACATCAGCCTCTGCATAATAAGACAGAACTGCATGTCAGTAAAGAAGCAAGAGTCACAGGCCACCTGGGTGGCTCAGTTGGTTAAATGTCTGATTTCAGTTCATGAGTTCGAGCCAGGCATCAGGCTCTCTGCTATCAACACAGAGCCTGCTTCGGATTCCTGTCTCCTTCTCTATGACCCCTCTCCCACTCATGCCTGCTCGCTCTCTCTCTCAAAAAACAAAAACAAAAACAAAAACAAAAACAAAACTTTAAAAAGAAGAAGAAGAGTTGTAGCAAATGATTGGGTCCTTCAGGTTTTGCCGAGCAAACACAAAAACTTCTTTCAAGTATATTTTATTAGAACCTTTTTTAGCTCTTTGAAAACTGCTAACTTAGAAGTGTAAGTAAAGTAAACGTTCTGTAGTGAGTATCCTGAGATCCTGTCTATCCCACCTGGGTTTTGCCAGGTCTTTCCTCCCACAACTTCTCTTATAGAAGTTGAAAATCTGATATGTTTGGAGTGTAGTGGTCTTCAGCCTCTGGCTGATGAGCATTCTACTCTTTCCGCCACAACTCAAACCTCAGTAAACAACAAGGTTTTATTTTGAGTCTCTTGTTTATTTTTTTTTTCCCAAACAGTATAGTCAGTGTGCTTAGAATTGAGGTCCATGCCTAACAAAAGCTCTCTCAATTAAAAGCAATGTTTTTAACCATTTTATGTTTAAGGAATATATACATGAATTAATTTTAAAAAATTGTATTGTGACTAAAATTATATTTAGGAATCACTGTACTTCTTAACATGTGGGAACCCATGGGCATTCCACGTGATTAAAAATTACAGAAATTTCCACCTCAGCGGCTTAAACAGAAAAACATATAATGGTAGTTTCACATACAACTGAATTCAGAAATTGTCCAGGATAGGTTACACCACCAGGCTTTCTTTATCATCCTTAGCATGTGGCTTCCATACTTAAGTTTACAAAAAAGCTGCCACACTTCTAGAAAATTACACCCATGTTCTAAGAAGAAAGAAAGTGGAAGGGCCAAAAGCTTTCTTTTCACGATGATGATGATGATGATGATGATGATGATGATGATGATTTTATTTTCGTTTCCTCCACAGAAACCTCTGACTACCTCTCAGTGGCCAGTCCTGTGTCCCACATCCAATTTCATCTGCAAGGGAATCTGGGAGATCAGGCTTTTTTCTTGGGCACATAGTCACCTCAAAAAAAAATTGTGCTTCTCTTAGTAAGAAAGATAAATAATTGTGTAGTCCTGAACCAGTGTCTGTCACCACGTGTTAGTACAAATGCATCTATGATGCTATATTCTATGCTTTTATATGTTATCTAAAAGAAATAGAAAACAAAATAGTGTCCTATACAGAAGTAACTAAACAGATGTTTGTTTGTGAAGGAACTCTATGAAAGAGATAATGTTTTCTTAGGAAGATCTTAACTTTTTGTTAAAAAATTAACATTTATTTATTTTTAAGTTACAAAGAGAGACAGAGCATGAGTGGGGAAGGGGCAGAGAGAGAGGGAGACACAAAATCTGATGCAAGTTCCAGGTTCAGAGCTGTCAGCACAGAGCCTGATGCAGGGCTGAAACTCATGGACCGCAAGATCACAAACTGAGCTGAAGTCAGATGCTCAACTGACTGAGCCACCCAGTCACCCCAAAGATATTAACTGTTTTCTAGATGCTCCAGTTTTCTAGGTGTTCCCTCCTGGCTGCCTAGGGACCTGCTGCATCACTCGAAATAATCTTGTCCTCCTGGGTACCCGGGTAGACAGACTGAGTTCCAGAAAATTTTTCTATGCTGTACACGCCCCATCAGAACAAGAGTCTACTCATTATTTCGGAACCAATAAGCTAATCTGTTGCAGATGAATTAATGGGTGCTATTGAGTTAGGTATTATCATTTTTTTCCTGCAGATTTCTGGAAATATGTTTTTAACTCAAAGATTGTGAATTTGAAACTGGGTGTAACATTTGTGAGCTATATGATTGAAATACACATTAAACATCACTGAACCTTGGGCTCCATGTGTATAAAAATGAACAGAATATCTAACTCAAAATCATTTGTGAGAGTTTGGAATATGTGGCATTATTATGTAGTGATCAGGTACACAAGATCCATATTCAGACCAACCAGTTTCAAATTCCTGCTCAAGCACCAGTATTTATGACATTAGATGCATTATTTAAATATCTAAGCATTAGTGTCCACTTAAATACTGGGATGATAATAATATCTCCCAGGAGAACTCTTGTGAGATGAATAAAGTAAATGAAATCATGTTATTATACATTTAATGTAGGAGCGCTGGGTGGCTCAGTCGGTTAAGCATCTGACTTCTGCTCAGGTCATGATCTCACGACCCACAAAGGGCTCTGTGAGTTCGAGCCCCACAAAGGGCTCTGTGATGACAGCACAGAGCCTGGAGCCTGCTTTGGATTCTGTGTCATCCTCTCTCTCTGCCCCTCTCCTCCTCCCTCCCTCTCAAAAATAATACATAAATATTAAAAAAAAAGTAAAAAAAAATTAATGTAGTGCCTGGTATGGAGTAAATGTTCAGTGCATGGTAGTTTTATTAGTAGTATGTAAGTGTAGTGATTGGCATTCAAAAAGTGTGTAAAAATAATAGTTACCTTCTACAAACTATAGAGGACCATAGATTTTGAGGTAATTTATTTATTTTAAGCCAGATATTATATTACTCAAGTTTATTAAAAGTCTTTCTCCTCAGAGATTGTAATCACAAAGTCTAATTAACCATGTGACATTTATTTGGTCTTTCTAATAGATGTTATTCCAGTCTGGAGATTTTCATATATAATTGTTACAATGATATATTATTCAGAATTACATATATATATATATATATACACACACACACACACACACACACACACACACATATTAATCCAATGGCAGAAAATACATTGTAGTGTAGGGGCACCTGGGTGACTCAGTAGGTTAAGTTTCCAACTCTTGACTTCAGTCAGGTCACGATCTCATGGTTCATGAGATTGAGCCCGTAATGGATTCTGCACTGACAGCACAGAGCCTGCTTGCTCTCTTTCCCTCTCTGACTCTCCCTTGTTCATGCTCACCATCTCTCTCTCAAAATAAATAAAAAAATATTTTTTAAAAAAGAAATACATTGCAGTATAGTATTTTAAATCTTACATGTTTAACCAATGAATTTTCCTACATAAAAAGGACTATAAATTATACAAACTGATGCAATTAGCCAGTTTTCAAATGGTAAATTTCTTGAGAATTATTTGAAAGCTTAAAATATAGGATAACTCTGATATGTAGAAAAGATAAAGTGTGTGATATAAAGATTTTATTGTAAGACAAATTTTATAAACTGGTTACATTCTAAACTTCAAGTTCTGATGACTGAAAAGACATTTTTTAAGAATTTGCCAAAGTCAATGAAGAACAATTAACTACTCAACAGCTTTTCATTTATTTTTTTAAATTTTTTTTTCAACGTTTATTTATTTTTGGGACAGAGAGAGACAGAGCATGAACGGGGGAGGGGCAGAGAGAGAGGGAGACACAGAATCAGAAACAGGCTCCAGGCTCTGAGCCGTCAGCCCAGAGCCTGACGCGGGGCTCGAACTCCCGGACCGCGAGATCGTGACCTGGCTGAAGTCGGACGCTTAACCGACCGCGCCACCCAGGCGCCCCAACAGCTTTTCATTTAAAAAGGACTTGTGGATTCAACTATATTGTAAAGACTAGATGCATTACTTACATTAGCGTTTCTTTTTCTACCCTGGGAAGATTAAAAAATATAAAAAAAAAAACTAAAAATGATCAGACCTGTCATCATCATTACTTAGTTGGAAACATACTGAAACATATCATCAAAAAATCAGTTTGCAAGCACCTAGAAAATGATGGGTACTGGGTAAAATCTGCTTGACACTGTAAAAAAACAAATCCTGTTGAATCAACTTAATAGCCATCTATGACACAGGAACAAAAATGATAGGTGCAGAGAACTTGATAGACAAAATACATCCTGGCTTTGGTCAGCATGTAGAGATAGTTGTATATAATATATAGAAAAAGATACAATTTGGGTATCCCTTCATCTTTTTAAGCTCTTATTAACCACTGCTTAATATATCTGGAAATAATACTCAATTGGAGTATTGATAGGTGAATTAACTAGTTAGATATAAAGATGATTAAGTCCAAGACTAAACTGTGACAGGGCTGATTTTTTTAAATTTTTTTTAATCTTTATTTATTTTTGAGAGAGACACTCATGAGCAGAGCATGAGCAGAGGAGGAACAGAGAGAGAAGGAGACACAGAATCCAAAGCAGGCTCCAGGCTCTGAGCTGTCAGCACAGAGCCTGACACAGGGCTCGAACCCATGAACTGCAAGATCATGACCTGAGCCGAAGTCGGATGCTTAACCGACTGAGCCACACAGGCACCCCAAGGCTGATTCTGATAGTTTTCTTAATTAAAAAAAGAGTTAGAAGGTATTAGTAGAATTAAAACCAAGTAGGAATCACTCTCATTTTGTGGCTTCTTTTTAAAAAGTCATGCCTTTTGTAACACCACCATGCTTCTCCTCTTGACTTCATTCATGTCTTTGATAAATTATAAAGGTCAAGTTAAAGATTCACAACTGGAAAGGGTATACAGAATGATAATGTCCATGTAATGATGGAATGGGATCATTCTCTGAGCTTCTAGGCTTTGGAAGCCCAGGAGAGTAGGTTAATGGCATGGAACCTTATGTGTCACTGAATCACTGCTTCTGCCCAATGGGGGATCCATTTTTACATGTGACCCCAAGAATTTCTTTCCACAAAGTGAGTTGAATGCATCCCTCTCATCTCCAAAGACTCAAGACATTTAACAAAAACAGCACGCTCAAACTAGAGAACAAGTTCTACTTTTGTGAAGCATTAGAAGTTCCTAAGCAGAAAGTCAGATATCCTGAGTATGAATTAAAATATCAAACTGCTTGATAAAATTATTAAAGTGAATTTTGATAAATATTAATTCTAAGGTGAATTTTGAAGAATCATTTTAGCAGATATTTGGAAACAGTGTTAAAGGACCTGATTTCAGTACATTATCATCCCAGCATAGACAATTTAAGTTCCTAAGAGTGGGAGACAGATAAACACAGAAAGGCTTGAAAGAGTAGTGCACACTAGACCAACAACAGAGTATTTCCTTAGACACAAACTTGAAAATAATTTTCGTCTTATAGACCGACTCTAACTTATAGTGGCCAAACGTACACTAACTATTTGATATGATGGGGTGAGTGACTTTGCCCTCTTTCCATAATGAGAAAGTTTATATCAGAGCCTAACTATACTATTTATATTTGACTATACAATAAATCCAGAGGGTGTAATAATTCTTGAATATCAGTTTATTCATTCTCAACTAGGCATTTGTGTCTTCATTAGGACTGGAAGACTTTCTTCAGGTATCATTGTACATATCTGATCTGTGTAAACCAACCTGGATGCTGAAGTCCAGATTCTGATGTGCAGAATGGGCAATCAGGATCTTCTAGAGAACTGTGTTTTCACAAGGCTTAATTTGGTTGGGCTGTGATAACTCATCTCATTTAAACAATTATTTAATTCCTGAACTTCTCTTATATCTATGAATGGACACTTCAGACTGGGTTGGAACATTATTAAAGATTCACTTTTCTTCATTCATTCATTCACTTGACACAAACCAACTGATATTTAGTTACGTGTTGGAAAAGTTATCAGATATTAGATTAAACTCATGCTACCTTTGTCCAGGATCTTATAGTCTGCTGAGAGATTCCAATGAAGTAATCTTTAATTCATTGACATAAACTCAAAGTGCTCTGGCAGTGGTGCTATAGAAGTACAGAGGGGAGCCTGGATGGTTTGGTTGGTTATGCATCCAACTTTGGCTCAGGTCATGATCTCACAGTTTGTGAGTTCAAGCCCCACACTGGGCTCTACTCTTACAGCTGAGAGTCTGGAGCCTGCTTCAGATTCTGTGTCTCCGTCTTTCTGCCCTTCCCCCACTCTCTTTTTCTCTATCTCTCAAAAATAAACATTAAAAAAAAAGAAGCAGCACAGAAAGGGTGATTTGCATTAGCTCTGATTTTAAAATTTATTTCTTGCATTAACACCACTGAGCATGTTCTAAGCCTCAGGGCCATAAAGAACAAGTCTAATCCTTCTTCCATATGAGAAACTTTAAAAATTTGAAGAAAATTCTATTAGGTCTCCTAAATCATCTTCTATCCAATCAACCATCCCAAAATGTATCTTACTAGAAATGTGCTTAATTCTCCCAAACATCTCAGCTATAACCTATCATCTATAATCAGAATTAATCATGCAATCTCTTATCATTTTGGTAGAAAAGTCTTTTAGTAGACTGAGAAATCTTAAAAGAAAGTTAATAATTTGATTCATTTGTGGTCTCCTGAACATTTTATTTTGCACAGGGCTAAAATCAATAGGTTATAATTGAACATAAAGGAAACAATTTCAACATCTAGAAAACAAATATAGAATATCAGGGACTTTTTATAAGTATAAAGGATTAAGCGGCTATTAAGATTCTTAGAGATATACAACATACTGAAGTCTTAGGAATTCCTTTTTTTGAAAATGCCATGTTTTTCACTAGAGTCCTTTTCTGGCTAACTGTAAAGTATACTGTAACATAAAGAAGTGATATTCAAAATATTTAACAATATCACATTCCTTAGTATTGGAGCAAGATCCTGCCTGCATTTCAGAAAGGTGTGCAAGTCTCAGGGAGATCCAGAGGGTATTTACTACACTTGATCTTAGCCAAAAGGCCGAGAAGCGATAATCCAGAGGGTATTTAAAAACAATTTCAAAATTATTTCAATCTTGAAAAAAAATTATTGAGGCAACAAATAGTGCACAGTGGCTAAATATCAGTCTTTGAAACACAGACTTTTAGCATGAGAAGTTTTAATGGAAACCCTGTAACCAAGTGCCCTCTTTATCCTGGTCATGAGAGGGCAAATGGCCTGTTCAGATTCACAGAACAGGAACAGCCCTGGTGTGTCCCTCAGCTTACCTAAACTTTAGACAGATTTCTTAATTGACTTTACATCCCTAATCTTTCATTTCTTAAGGGCATTTATTTTGGAAAACTTGCAATTATAAATTATTTCTCTGTCCCTTTGACACATGGATCTTCTTCCAGACTCATGCCGGTTTTACAACCCAGGAATGTTGGTTTCTCAAGGACCTGGAAGCCATCCCTTTAAAATGCAATCATCAAAAAAAGATAGTGCCCATTTCTCCCATTCTCTGTGGGAGGGTAGTAGTCTAAATTCAATAATTGCTTATTGGTAAACACAGATGGTCTCGTAACATTGACCAGCCTCTCCACTAATGTCCCCTTCTACTTTTCAGCTAGCTCATACCTCTATCTAAAACTCTCCCGTCTTTGGTCTCAGTGGAAATAAGCCCAATCTCTCTCTTATATTGCAAAGGTCTTGAATATAATTTTCTTTAATTGTCAAACTTTTCCAGTGCAGTGTTTCTTTGAGAGAACCCTTCTCTTCAAAATCTTGACCTCTTTCTATGACACCATACTCCTTCCAGTTGGTAGCTGGAGTTACCACATAAACCACAGGGGAAAGAAAGATAGTCACCACTATCCTGGTCTACTGTAATATAAATAATGCTCCATGGACACTCTTTTTTATAATCTTGATGTCAAACTTTAGTGTGCCTAAGAATTTCTTAGGCTGTTTTTAGGACAATGTAGATTCCTAAGTTCCGATTCAGTAGATCTGAGATGGGACCAAAAATATGTATTTTAATATGCATCAAATGATCCCTGCCCTATGAAGTCTGCTTTAGATTATAAGTTTGATAAGGAAAAGAGCCATTTCTTTTTTTAATGTTTATTTAATTTTGAGAGAGAGATGGTGGAGGGGCAGAGAGAGACATGGGGGACAGAGGATCTGAAATGGGCTCTGGGCTGACAGCAGACAGCCTGATGTGGGGTGGAACGCAAGAACCGTGAGATCATGACCTGAGCTGAAGTCAGACACTTAACCAATTAAGCCACCCAGACACCTCAGTAAAGGGTCATTTCTATCTTCCTTACCATTATATCCCTAGTATAGCACCTAGTATTCCAATATTTATTTGTTGATAGATGATTGTTTTGCTTCAATCTTTTCCTATATATTTCCTATATATATATATATATATATATATATATATATATATATATACATACATACATACTTTCCTTCATGGAAATGTTATGCTAACGGCCAGCATTTTCATAAATTTGTAAATGCTTCAAGAAATTTTTTTTTAGAAAAAATAAATGCCCTAATAACAGTAGTACCTTGTTTCAAATGCATTTGCAGGTAAGTTTAGCTCATATTTTGTCATTAGATCCTCATAGCAATCCTTTTAAGGAAACATATTATCTTCCCATTTTACAGATGAGAACACTGAATTTCAGAAAAAGTTAAAGATTGACAATTATAACACAAATAACAGATGACAGACAAGAATACGGCACAGTTCTTTTAACTCTTAATATAGGGTCATGGAGAAAGCTTGGCAAAGAACTCTTTTAAATTTTGTATTCTATTACTCTAAACAGAGCTATGAATGTTTAAAAATCAAGAACATGTATTTTAGGTGATTTATTAATAGGATCAGCTATTGTATCTTAATCTTTAAAATGAAGGTTATAAATTTAAAATTAAAATTTTAATTTAAAATTTAAAATTAAAATTTAAAATTTAAAATTATATTGAAAAGAGACTTTGCTTAAATTTATTTAGTGTGCTTTCCTAAGTTTTCCAATATCCTTGGAAGTGTGAACTCCTATTTTTTTTAATTTTATTTGTATTGCTATCTCCTTGTTATCTTTTAAACCAGACATCAAGGAGAAAAAAATACGAAAAAAACCCACTTTCCATTGTCCTATGTATTGTAAAAAAGTTCTAAGACTTAAAAAAAATACACAGTTGAATCTAACTGATGCTGTAGGTTGAATAAAGTAAAAAAAAAAAAAAAAGAACTACTTTCTTCTAGTTAAGAATCTAAAAGATTTTTGGAAGCAAATTATACTTTATTCCTCCTTTGGTACCATAGGTTCATTGGCAATTTTTTTCTCAATGAATACACTTAACAACAACTTCATTTTCTAATAACTATCATGTTATGTTGTACAAAATTTGTTTAGACACTCAAAGTTGATCTATAAAGTAGTTCTGTATTTTAGTGGAAGAGAGGATATTGGGGGTATACATGACGCTTTGATTTTGTTAACTCTTTAAAAAATATTTTTTTAATCTTTATTACTTAATTTTGAGAGAGAGAGTATGAGAAGGGGAGGGGCAGAGAGAGAGGGAGACACAGAATTCGAAGCAGTCTCCAGGCTCCAAGCTGGTAGCACAGAGCCCGACGCGGGGCTCATACCCACGAAATGTGAGATCATGACCTGAGCTGAAGTCAGACGGTCAACAGACTGAGCCACCCAGGCGGCCCTTATTTTGTTAACTCTTGATCAGAGAATAGTTAAATATATTTCTAAGATCCCAACATAAATATTCTGTGGAGGGCTTAGATATCTTCCCTATCTAGTCCTGAATATAGCCAAATTATTTATAAAACATTTTTGCATAATTTCCAAGCTTATGAATATTACACTTAACATAGTTGAAATATGTGCAAATATAGGCCTCAACAACAACATGAAATCTATATGAAGGGGTGTCAATTCCTCACCAAACTGCAACCAAGGGCAATCTTCTCAGCATCTTCGTGATATCAAATATAGTGAGATTTTATTTTACTAATAAAATGTTCCCTTTGTGTGGCTCATTGTATCAACTATGCTGACATCTGATTCTAAAAATATCTTCTCATTTTTTTCTTCTCATGTCATTTCTAGCGAAGCTCAACTGAAAAAGTAATATAGTTCCCTGTCTACAGCTACTTGGGCTTTTTCTCATTAGCCCTCCGTCACTTGGATTTCAGCCTTGCCACATTACTGAGTTGATGCTCACACAAATTCAAACTAATCTCTATATTATAGTATTTTATGGACACTTTATAATCTTTATCTCATTGAAACTCACAGTTCTTACATTTTTCTACTTCTTTGCTTTTCTTAAAACCATGAGAACTGTTTTGCTGTAAAACCTAATTGCTTTTATTTTGAAAATCATTTTGAAAACTGATCTGTAAATTACCAAGCATTTGAATCATTCACACTAATTACTAAGCAGTACAATATATCTATGCTTAAACGTATTAACAAATAGTTCCGATGTGAAGAACAGAGTACTATCTACTAATTTCTCTGAAAATTCTTTGTATTGGAAGGGTTAACATCTGGTTGGCATAGCTTTGTGATATATCAGCATTCCCTCAAACACCCCCGGCAATCATCTGGCTGTGGGGGATCTGGCCTAGGACTAGCTGTTCAGTGCAAAGTCTGCTAACATCACCGCCCTGTCCCTAAGCCCTTTCTGTGGTCATACTTTCTCAGAGTTGGCCTGCCTGGGTATCACTAACATCACAGAGAGCAAGCTCAGCCCACAACAGGAAAAGAGTCTGTGCAGACTTCTGGAATGAAAGGAAAAGCAACTCAAACACAATAGGATGGAAGCAACACACAGAGGAGACTCCCTTGAAGTGCCAGGTTCTGGTGAACAGGAGCAGTGCACCACAGGGCCCTACAGGATCTCTTCTTCATAAAGCCACTAATTTTAAGAGCTGAAGACATAGCTGACATTCCTAACACAAAGAAATAGACGCAGAGAAGAGGAAAAAATGAAGAGACAAAGGAAAATGTCCCAAATGAAAGAACAGGACAAAATCACAGCAGGATATCTAAGTGAAAGAGAAATAAGTTAATAAGTCTGATATATAATTTAAAGTTATGATCATAAAGATACTGCCCTTTTTCAGAAAAGGGCAGAAGACAGTAGTGATACCCTTGGCAAAGAGATAGAAAGTAACATATCAGAGATGACAAACTTAATAAATGAAATTAAAAATACAATAGATGGAGGGGCGCCTGGGTGGCTCAGTTGGTTAAGCGTCCAACTTCTGCTCAGGTCATGATCTCATAGTTCATGAGTTTGAGCCCTGTGTAGGGCTCTGTGCTCATAGCTGAGAGCCTGGAGCCTGCTTCAGATTCTGTGTACCCCCCCCCCGCCCCATCCCCACTCATGCTCTGTCTCTCTCTGTCTTAAAAATAAATAAAACATCAAAAAAATACAATAGATGGAATAAATAGTAGGGAACAGGAAGCAGAGGAACATATCAGTGACATAGAGGATAGAGTAATGGAGAGCAACCAAGCTGAACAGGAGAGAGACAAATAAGTACTGCATAATGAGAAAAGACAGAGAACTCAGTGACTCCATCAAGCATAATAACATTTGCATTACAGGGATCCCAGAAGGAGAATAGAGAAAAAAGTGGCAGAAAATGTATTTATAGAAATAATAGCTAAGAACTTCTCAAATCTGGGGAGGGAAACAGATTCAGACTGAGGAGGCAGAGAGCTCCCCCAACAAATTGAACCCGAGGAGGTTCACACCAAGACATATAGTAAAAAAAAATAGTGACAAAGATAGAATTTTAAATGTTTTAAGGGTAAAGAAGATAGTTACATGCAAAAGAAACCCCATAAGGCCATGAACTGAGAGGCAGGTGGCATGATGTATTCAAAGTGCTGAAAGGGAAAAATAGGTGGCCAAGAATAGTTTATCCAACAAGGCTATCATTCAGAACAAAAGGAGAGATAAAGAGCTTCCCAGACAAATAAAAGTTAAAAGAATTCATGACCATCTAACCCAGGCTAACAAGAAATGTTATGGGGGACTCTGTGAGTGGAAAGCAAAAACCATAAGTAAGAGTAAGAAAAATAGGATGTATAAAAGCAAAAAAAAAAAAAGTTTACCTATAAAAATAGGTCAAGAAAGACACAAAATAAAAGGACATAAAAATGACATGAAATACCTGAAACATGGAGGGGAGAGGAGTAAAGATTGAGTTCAAAATTAAGAGACCAACAGCTCCTATGCAAAAGATGTTATATATAAACCAAATGGTAATCACAAATCAAAATAGAAAGTAATAAATATGCAAAAAATAGAGATTAAGGAATCCAAGTATATCACTAAAGAAACCAGCAAATAATGAGAGAAAGAGAAGAATAAGAGAAAAGCTACAAAACAACTACAGAACAAGAAACACAATGGAAATAAATTCACCTCTATCAATAATTACTCTGAATGTAAATGGAATGGACTAAATGTTCCAATCAAAAGACATAGGGTGATGGAATGGATAAAAAACAAAAACTCATCTGTATGCTGCCTATAAGAGACTCATTTCAGACCTAAAAACACCTGCAGATTGAAAAGGAGAGGATGGGAAAAGATTTATCATGCACATGACGTCAAAAGAAAGCCAGAGTAGCAATAGTTAAATCAGACAAATTAGACTTTATAGCAAAGTCTGTAAAAACAGACAAGGACACTGTATAATCATAAAGGAGACAATCCAACAAGAAGATACAACATGTGTAAATATATATGGACCCAACATGAAAGCACCCAAATACGTAACACACTTAATAACAAACATAAAGAAACTAATTGACAGTCATGCAATAATAGTAAGGGACTTCAATATTTCCCTTACATTGATGGACACATTAAACAGAAAATAAAGAAACAGTGGCTTTAAATGACACACTGAACAGATGAATTTAACAAATATATTCAGAACATTCTAGCCTAAAACAGCAGAATACGTGTTCTTTTCAAGTGTACATGGAACCTTCTCCAGTATAGATAACATAGGAGGCAACAAAACAAGACTTAACAAATTCAAAAATATCTGACTCATGCCATGCATCTTTTCTAATGACAACACTATGAAATTAGATATCAACCACAAGCAAAAATCTGGAAAGTCCATAAATACATGGAGGTTACATAACATGCTACTAAACAATGAATGGGTCAACTAGAAAATCAAAGAAAAAATTTAAAAAGTACATGGAAACAAATGAAAATGAAAACAACTGTCCAAATCCTTTGGGATACAGCAAAAGTATTTCTTTTTTTTTTTTTAGTTTTTTTTTTTTAATTTTTTTAACGTTTATTCATTTTTGAGACAGAGAGAGCATGAACAGGGGAGGGTCAGAGAAAGAGGGAGACACAGAAGCCAAAACAGGCTCCAGGCTCTGACCTGTCAGCACAGAGCCTGACACGGGGCTTGAACCCACAGACTGTGAGATCATGACCTGAGCCAAAGTCGGACGCTCAACCGACTGAGCCACCCAGACGCCCCAGCAAAAGTATTTCTAAAAGGGAGTTTCTAGAAATACATGTCCACCTCAAGGAGCAAGAAAAATTGCAAATAAAAAAACTAACTTTAGAGCTAAAGGAGCTAGAAAAAGAACAACAAACAAAACCCAAAACCAGCAGAAGGAAGTAAATAATAAAGTTTAGAGCAGAAATAAATGATATAGAAATTTTAAGAAAAATCAATAGGGGTGCCTGGGTGGCGCAGTCGGTTAAGCGTCCGACTTCAGTCAGGTCACGATCTCGCGGTCCGTGAGTTCGAGCCCCGCGTCGGGCTCTGGGCTGATGGCTCAGAGCCTGGAGCCTGTTTCGGATTCTGTGTCTCCCTCTCTCTCTGCCCCTCCCCCGTTCATGCTCTGTCTCTCTCTGTCCCAAAAATAAATAAACGTTGAAAAAAAAAATTAAAAAAAAAAATAAAAAAATAAATAAAAAAAAAGAAAAAAAAAAAAAGAAAAATCAATAGAACCAGGAGATGACTCTTTGAAAAGATCAACAAAATTGATAAACTTTTACCCAGACTCATAAGAAACAAACAAACAAACAAAAAAACAGGAAAAAAAAGAGAGAGAGGACTGAAACAAATAAAACCAGAAATGAAAGAGGAGAAATAACCAACAGAAATACAAACATAAGAGAATACTATGAAAAACTATATGCAAGCAAACCAGACAACCTAGAAGAAATGTATAAATTCCTAGAGACATATAATCTACCTAAACTGAAGCAGGAATAGAAAATTTGAATAGACAAATTATCAGAGATTGAATCAGTAATCAAAAAATTTTCAATCAACACAAGTCCAGGACCAGAAGACTATTTAAAGAAGAGTTAAGAGGCTCCTAGGTTAAGGGGCTCATTTGTTTGAGCCCCTTAAGGCTCAAGACTATTCAAATAGAAGACTTCTATTTAATAGACTATTAAATAGCCCCTTAAGACTCAAGACTATTTAAATAGAAGACTTCTATTTAAATAGAAGACTATTTAAAGAAGAGTTAAGGGGCTCCTAGGTTAAGGGGCTCATTTGTTTGAGCATCAGACTCTTAATTTCAGCTCAGATCATGATCCCAGGGTCGTGGTATCAAGCCCCACATTGGGCTCCACACTGAGCATGGAGCCTGCTTAAGATTCATTCATTCTTTCTTTTATTTTCTTTTCTTTCTTTTCCTTTCTTCCTTCCTTCCTTCCTTCCTTCCTTCCTTCCTTCCTTCCTTCCTTCCTTCCTTCCTTCCTTCCTTCCTTCCTTCCCTTCCTTCCTTCCTTCTTCTCTCTCTCCCTGTTTTCCCCTCTCTCCCCCTCTCTCTCCCTCTCTCTTTCCTTCTCCCTCTCCCTCTCCCTCTGCCTCCTCCCCCACTCACATCCACTCTCTCTAAAATTAAAAAAAAGGGGGGGCAGAAGGCATGAATAGACATTTCTCCAAAGAAAACATCCAGATGGCTGACACATGAAAAGATGCTCAACATCACTCATCACCAGGGAATTGCAAAATCAAAACTACAATGAGATATCACATCACACCTCTCAGAATGGCTAAAACAAACAAACAAACAAACAAACAAACAAACAAACCCAAGAAACAATAGTGTTGCTGAGGATGTGGAGAAAAAGGAACCCTCTCATACTATTGGTGGGAAAACAAACTAGTGCAGCCACTCTGGAAAACAGTATGGACGTTCCTCAAAAATTTAAAAATAGAACTATCTTATGATCCAGCAATCACACTAGTGGGTGGGTATTTACCCAAAAAATATAAAAACATTAATTCAAAGGTATGCATGCATCCCTATGTTTATAGCAGCATTACTTACAATAGCCAAATTATGGAAGCAGCCCAAGTGTCTCTCAGTAGATGAATAGATAAATAAGGTATATTGGATATAGATGAGTGGATAAAGAAGGGAGTATTATTCAGCCATAAAAAAGAATGAAATCTTACCATTTGCAATGACATAGATGGAGATAGAGAGAATCATGCTAAATGAAATAAATCAGAGACAAATATCATAGGATTCCATGCGTAAGTGGAATTTAAGAAACAAACAAAATAAATAAGCAAAGGTAAAAAAAGAGAAATACACACACAAACCAAGAAACAGACTCTTAACTACAGATAACAAACTGATGGTTACCAGAGGGGAGGTGGGTGGGGGGATGGGTGAAATAGGTGGTGGGGATTAAGGAGTGTACTAGTGGAGAGTACTGGATGATGTATGGAATTATTTAATCACTATGTTATACACCTGAAACTAATATACTGTATGTTAACTATACTAGGATTAATTTTTTTAATTAAAAAACTATTTTAAATAGCAACTATCAGACTTTTTTTTCCAATTTCAGTATGCACTGGATGAGGTTTGTCAATAAATACTGTACATGTTTAATGTGAAAATATGCAATTAAAATATATATGTAAACAACATTAAAACCCACTACCCACAAATTGCCCAATCTTCAAAAAATGTGCTCTCATCTTCTTTTCTATGCCCATGGCATTTACCTATAAAATCATTATGCTTTGTACATATTTAGAATATAGAGCAAACATCAATAAGGAATTAAATGACTCAGTCCTATTCTGGAGAAGTCATCTTCTGCCCTAGAGGCTCCCCCTATCAGTCTTAGGTTTATTATAGAATCTTGAACTTTCCAGGGGAACTGGGAAGTTGAAACTGGAAGAGTTCAGGAGTTGGGGTATAACCGAATACCAACAATTTTGGCCCAAACTTACCACACTTTAATTTTTTAAAGGAGTTATATTCATCCGAATCTGATTTTCTGAAATTAATAACATTAAGGAAATAAAGAAAAAAGAAATCATAAATCATAATGTGTTCTATTTTCCAAAGTAATATGTTTGAAGATTTTTTCCTCCGTTGTTAATAGACGCTGAAGTTACTCCCTTCCAAGTTACTTTGTCATAACTTGCCAATTCATTAAGCTTCCCTGAATTTATGGCCATCTGCTGTTCTATTTTTGCTCGAGCAGAAGAATGCAAAAAAGCATTAAACTACATGGTGATTCATTTTACACCTTACTCAAGACTGGCAGTTTCACAATTAAAATGAAATTGTTATCTCGGTAGATGGAATGATGGTCAATGAAGCATCACTCCATCTTCTGTTGACTCTGGAAGATCTGAAATTAACCTTACTAGAGCTGCATGATTTGGCCAACCATGAAGTATTGCTTGAGAAAATTGGGGCTCTACTTTTTTCTCCCATTAATAAGAAAAGAACTGAAAACAAAATAAGACAATGGAAAGAGGAAATGAAAGAAACAATCTTTTATCACAGTCTGTATAGTGATGCCTACATTCCAAACTTAAGTTCAACAGGTGCTTTGTTCCAAATAAAGTGCAAAGATATCAGAAGAAACAACAGTCTTAATAATAACTTCTGCCTGAAGGTATGCATAAAGGAAACCAGACAAAATGCATAAGTCCTTTGGGCTCCCAAGACAGAGATGATAAGACTATGACCATGAAACAACAACATTATAGCTCACAATATTAACTGAGACATGCTCTAAAGTTCATTATCCACAAAAGTAATAACTAGTTCTTCAGAGACCCTGCCTAGAGAAGGAAATATATCAGACCAACAGGTGTGAAGTTCCTGCAGTTAAGAAGTCTGAAAGCTATCTGTGACTAAATGGAAAAAATCATAAAAAGGAAGCCTACAGACTTAACCTGTTTCTTTCTTCTCACTTGCCTGTTCCTTACCCTATGAAATCTAACACATATCTAGGCTGTTAGACTAAAGTAGAAATCATACAGCTGAAAACGTTTCTGCTATAAGTGATATTCCCCAAGCTATTCTTTATCTTTAGTTCCTTCTCTCACCTCTCACCTTCTACATCAACTTTTTAACCTTTGCCTCCTTGCTGTCATGCAGCTCATCTGTTGTCAGGGCTTCAACCACTGAAACAGATACATCTGCAGCCTTAATTTATTCATCAAAACAGTGACTTCAGATTTCTCTTTCCACTGTAACTTTCCATGTAGAATGGCTCATTTGGTCTTCCCCACCATAACAATTCCTTCTCCACTCTCCTACCCCCATAATTGCCAAGAGAATTCTCCTTCTAATCTCACATTTTTAACACCATTGAGTCATTTTTTATTTTTCTTTCTTTCTTTTTCTTATTCTTTTCTCTCTCTCTTTTTCCTTCTTTTGAGAAAGAGAAAGAGTGTGAGAACAGGGTAGAGGGGCGGAGGGAGAGAGAGAGAGAACCCCAAGCATATTCCATGCTTAGCACAGAGCCCAATGTGGGACTCAATCTCATGACCCAAGGATCATGACCTGAGCCAAAATCGAGAGTCAGTTGCTAAACCGACTGGGCCACCCAGGTGCCCCAACATTGTTGCATCTTTCTAAACTTTCTCTATTACTATCTAAATCCTTATTATTTCACGCATAGATTTACCCAGTGACCCACCCAAACTTCCATGATTCATATTTTCCTTCTACTATCGCAAACATATGTCTTAGAACATTCTTTGGCATTAATTCTCCATGTAAAAGCCATTAGTGCTCCTTTTGGACTCACAGCATAAGATATAGACTCCTCAGTCTATCAAAGCTCTGGACGAATGTTACTAAAAAAAAAAATTCCCTGGGGCACCTGGGTAGCTCAATCAGTTAAGTGCCCAACTCTTGGCTTTAGCTCAGCTCATGATCTCATGGTTTGTGAGTTCGAACTCCACATTGGTCTCTGTGTTGATAGCTCAGAGCCTGCTTGGGATTCTGTTTCCCTCTCTCTCTGCTCCTCCGCCACTTCTTCATCTCTCAAAATAAATAAAAATAAACCTTAACAAAAAATTTTAAAAATTCCCCCAACATTCCACATCATCAATTAAATCTTTTTTTAAATCTTCCACCATATGAGCAAGAAAGTGGAGGTGTATTAGTATTATTGCCAAAACAAATTACCATAACTTTGTGGCTTAAAATGAGAGAAATTT
This sequence comes from Lynx rufus, assembly GCF_022079265.1. Lineage (NCBI taxonomy): Eukaryota > Metazoa > Chordata > Mammalia > Carnivora > Felidae > Lynx > Lynx rufus. Next base: position 65,929,281 of record NW_025814834.1, read on the forward strand.
ATTTATTTTACAGTCTTCAAACCTGAAGTGCAAACTGGACTTTAGAGAGCTAAAAGCCAAATGCAGCAGGACTGCTCTCCCTTGCAGTTTCTCAGGGAAAATCTGTTTCCTTGACTTGCCTAGTTTCTAGAGCTATTTTCCTTGCATTCCTCCATCTTCAAGACCAGAAACCCACCTTCAAATCTCTCTCTTCTCCATCTTCATTTTGCCTTATTCTCTCTGGTAAGTCTCCTTGTGCTTCCCTCTTATGATACTTATGATTGCATTTAGGGCCCACCTAGGTATCCTAGAAAAATCTTTCCATCTGAAGAATATTTATTACATTGGCAAAGTTCCACATAAGGTAACATTAACAAATTCTGGGAATTAGGACAAGAGTATGTTTAGAGACCATTATTCAGCCTACCATAGCAGATAATGGTCTCTGTACTATTTTACAGGCAAATTGCATGTGTATTGTACAAGTTCACCTATCTCACCCTTATCCAAGAGGTGAGATGCAGTCCCATCCTTTAAAAGCAAAAATTTTACTGAAGAAACAAACAGGTGTTGAATAAATACCAGAGGGAAGAAATTATTTATAGTCACCATCTCCATTTACTCACCTTCATTTTTTTTCTTTAATCTTAACATTCCACCAATACTGCTCTTGCCAAAGACCGCAATGACACCTATGTCAAGCTAAGTCCATATGACCACTTTTGTGGTTTTATTTTACTTAATTTTTCAACAGCACTCAAGAATGTCCCCTTTCTATCTGGAAGGCATTAGTATTAATATTAATATTAGTATTAGTATTAGAGAGTTCTCCAGAGAAACAGAATATAATTGGGTCTATATATGGACGTTGGTTCTGTATGCACACACACAGAGATTATCTATCTATCTATCTATCTATCTATCTATGTGTGTGTGTGTATACATATATATACATACATATATATATATATAACTGTCTATATATTATTTATGCATATATAGTGTGTGTATATATGCCATCACGTTTGGTAATACATTTTCTAGGAATTTGTGAGGCACTACCATATTGTTCTCTAATTTAAAAAAATCTCTATTATATATGCAAATCTAATATGGAGCTAATTCTAATATGTGGACGGGAGTAATTTCTCCCACACCAACAAGTAATTCTCTGACACCAGCTGTGTGCCCTACGATTCAAATCAACTCTGAAACTATCTACCCAGTGTCAGATTCCACAGGTTAAGAAATCAGCCCTACAAGATTGCTCCCTCAAGATACACACACTTCAGACATCAACTGCAGGCTATGGACCATTGCTGCTGATGACTGGCTATAGATTGTAGGTTCCAACAACTCCCTCCTTGAACTTCAGACAACAGTCACAAGTCCAGGTTGTTACCTACACTTCTGACCATCTAGTTATAAGTCAGAGGTTTGCATGTTATCTGTCCACCAATTTGATTAATTTTCAAGAGTGGCTCACAGAACTCAGGTACATTTTACTCAAATTACCAGTTTATTATAAAAAATATAATTCAGGTCCAGCCATATGGAAGAGATGCATAGGGCAAAGTAGCGGAAAAGGGCAAGGAGCTTCTATACTCTATACACTCTCTGATATCACACCTCTCCCCCAAAGTCCACTTGTTAACCAACCTGGAAACTCTCTGAACCCCATACTTTTGGGTTTTCATGCAGGTTTCATTACATATGTATGACTTATCAAGTCACTGGCATTGGAAATCCACATCCCTCCCTTTCCAGAAGGTCTTGGGGTGGAACTTGAAGTTCCTTCCTCTAATCACATGGTTGGTCCTCCTGACAACCAACCCTTATTCTTAGGTGAGTTCCAAAAGTCACCCAACAAAACATAAGAGACACCTTTAAGCTCTTATCATTTAGGAAATTCCAAGATTTTTGGGAACTGTGAGCCAGGAAACCTGGACGAGGACCAAATATATGTCCCTTATAGATGACAGCATCACAGTAATTTTATTCTTTTTCATTGGTAATATTATTTAGTTCTAACAACTCCATGTTATTCTTTTCTAGACTTGATAGAAGGCTATTTTTAAATATTTATTGTCTCTATCCTTCCACTTTATTTGCTTTTGTCTTCTTTTCAAAAATTTGTATCAGAAAGAAATATCTTCCTCTTTTTACTTTCAATTTTTATGTGCTCTCATACTCTAGAGATGTTGCTTAAATACTATTTTGTTACCTATTGCTGCTGTAATAAATTGCCAAAAACTTAGTAGCTAACCCAACACAAATTTATTATCTTAGCTCTAGAAGTCAGAAGTTCTAAAATCAAGGTATTAGCTGCATTCCTTTGGAAAGCTTTGGTGAAGATTTTTTTTTTTTTTTTTTTTTTTACTTTGTCTAGCTTCTAGAGGCTGCCTAAATTATTTGGTTGTGGTCCATTCTTCCATCTTCAAAGCCATTAGTGTAGCATCCTCAATTTTTTCTCTTTTTCTTCTCACCTCTGCTTCTTTTGTCATGTCTCCTTCCCCATAATGCATTTCATCCATTCCCCTAACCACCTCTCCTCTGGTAAATATCAGTTTGTTCTCTACAGTTGAGTCTGTTTCTTAGTTTCTGTGTGTTTTTCTCTATTCTTTTCCTTTGCTTGTTTTGTTTCTTAAGTTCCACATGAGTGAAATCATAGGGGATTTGTCTTTCTCTGACTTATTTCATGTAGTATTATCCTCTCTAGCTCCATCCATGTCATTGCAAATGGCAAGATTTCATTATTTTTTATTATATATATTTTAAAGATTTCATTTTTATGACCAAATAATATTCCACTGTATTCCACTACTACACCTTCTTTATCCATTCATCTACTGAGAGACACCTGGGCTGCCTCCATAATTTAGCTATTGTAAGTAATGCTGCTATAAACACAGGGGTGTGTGTAACTCTCTAAATTAGTGCTTTTGTATTTTTTGGGTAAATACCCAATAGTGTGATTACTGGATCATAGGATAGTTCTATTTTTAACTGACAACATTTTTTAATGTTTATTTATTTTTGAGAGAGAGAGAGAGAGAGAGAGAGAGAGAGAGAGAGAGAGAGAGAAAGTGGGTGAGAAGCAGAGAGAGAGAGAGAGAGAGGGAGACACAATTCGAAGCAGGCTCCAGGCTCTGAGCTGTCAACACAATGCCCGACTCGGGGCATGAACCCATGAACAGTGAGATCATGACCTGATTGAGCCACCCAGGTGCTCCTCAATGTTTAACTTTTTGAGAAACCTCCATACTATTTTCCACAGTGGCTGCACCAGTTTGCATTCCCACCAGTAGTGTAAGACGGTTCCTTTCTCTTCACATCCTTGCCAATACCCTTTGTTTCTTGTTTTTGATTTCAGCATTCTGACAGGTGAGAGGTAATCTCTCATTGTAGTTTTGATTTACAATTCCCTGTAATGAGTGATAGTGATATTGAGCATCTTTTCACGTGTCTGTTGGACATCTGGATGTCTTTGGAGAAATATCTGTTTATGTCTTCTCCCCTGTTTTAATTGGATTATTCATTTTTTAGGTGTAAGGTTTTATAAATTTATTATATATTTTGGGTACTAACCCTTTATCAGATATGTAATTTGCAAATATCTTCTCCCATTCAGTAGGTTGCTTTTTGGGTTCGTTGGTTTTTAACTTTACAGAATCTTTTTTTTTTTTGCTTCAGTCCCAATAGGTTATGTTTGCTTTTATTTCCCTTGCTTCAGGAGACCTACCTAGAAAAAATGTTGCTAAAGTTGATGTCAGAGACATTACCGTCTGGTCTCTCTTCTAGGATTTTTATGGTGTCAAATCTCAAATTTAGGCCTTTAATCCATTTTGAGTTTATTTTTGTGTGCAGTGTGAGAAAGTTCCATTCTTTTGCATGTAACTGTCCAGTTTTCCCAATGCCATTTGTTGAAGAGACTGTCTTTTTCTCATTGGAAATTCTTGCTTTCCCCAAAATTTCTTGACCACATAATTGTGGGTGTATTTCTGAGTTTTGTATTCTGTTCCATTGAGCTAGGTGTCTGTTTTTGTGTCAGTATTATACAGTTTTGATTACTATAGCTTTGTAATGTAACTTGAAATCTGGAATTATGATACCTCCAGGTTTTTCTTTTTCAAAATTGTTTTGGGTATCCGAGGTATTTTGTGGTTCCATATAAATTTTAGGAAGTTTTGATCTTATTCTGTGAAAAATGCTATTGGCATTTTGATAGAGATTGCCTTCAATCTGTAGATTGCTTTGGGCAGTATAGACATTTTAACAGTATTTGGTCTTCCAATCCATGAGCATGGGATGTCTTTCCATTTCTTTGTGTTTTCTTCAATTTCTTTCAGTAATGTTTTATAGTTCTCAGAGTACAGGTCTGTTACCTCTTTGGTTAGGTTTATTCCTAGGTATGTTATTATTTTTGGTGCAATTACAAATGGGATTTTCTTAATTTCTCTTCTTCCTGATTCATTATTGGTGTATAGAAATGCAACAGATTTCTGCACCCTGGTTTTGTATCCTGTGACTTTATTGAATTCATTGATCAGTTCTAGTAGCTTTTGGTGGAGTCTTCCGGGTTTTCTCTAGATAGGATTATGTCTTCTGCAAATAGTGAAAGTTTTACTTCTTGCTAACCAATTTTGATGCCTTTTATTTCTTTTCATTGGCCAATTGCTGTGGTTAAAACTTCCAGTGCTATGTTGAATAAAAGTGGTGAGAGTGGACATCCTGCTCTTGCTCCTGACTGTAGATGAAGCTCTCAGGTTTCCCCTATTGAGTATGATGTTCACTGTGGGTCTTTATTATGGTCTATATAGGGCCTTTATTATGGTGAGGTATGTTCTCTCTAAACCTACTTTGTTGTTAGCTTTCATCATGAATGATGTTGTACTTTGTCAAATGCTTTTTCTACATCTATTGAGATGATCATATGGTTTTTATCCTTTCTCTTATTGATGTATCACATTGATTTGCAAGTACTGAAACACCCTTGCATTCTGGAAATAAATCCCACTTGATCATGGTGGATGAATATATCAGTATCATTAACTTACTCAATTTTCATGTTCCTTGTGCCATGTAAATTAGTGTATTCATAGGTCTGGGGATTAAAACTTGAACATTTTTAGGGGGAGGGGACATTATTCTGGCTACCACACCAAATACAGCTGCTTTTTAAAAAAAATCAATGTGACAATCTTCATCTTTAACTGTTTTTCTCCATTTAGTTAGAGAAACTTTATAAATCAGTTCTCATATCTATCACCTTGCATTTATTCTCTTCCTGCTTCTATTTCTTTCTTTTCTCCTCTTGCACGTTAAATTTTGTTATTTTCTTAGTCCGTTTGTTATCTATTATATTGGGGTTTAAGGATTTATATCCACATAATGGATATATATTATATATCTCTTATATCTGATATCTCATATCAGAAAGAGAAGGATTTTCAGTATAAGAAAAAGAACTGGGGTCACCTGGGTGTCTCAGTTGGTTAAGATTCCTGACTTCAGCTCAGGTCATGATCTCATGGTTCATGAGTTTAAGCACAGCATCAGGCTCTGTGCTGACAGCCCTGGAGCCTGCTTCAGATTCTGTGTCTCCCTCTCTCTCTGTCCCTCCCCCACTTGCGCGCACATGTGAGCACTCTCTATCTCTAAAATAAACATAAAAAAATAAAAAGAATAAAAGAACTAGTGAATCACTTAAGGAAAAACAGAAGCACCATGTTGTTAGAACTAAATGGAAATATCAATATGAAGCACACATCTAAAGAAAACCAAGTGTTAATTTTTACCTCTGTAAACTAATAAGAGCACTGTTACCCCAGCAACATGAACCCAATATACAACCCACGCTCAATTATGATTTCTAATACAATTCTCAAATCAAAGTATCCAAGGTGCTTTTGAGTAATGGAAATTTCATGTCCGTGTCAGTAAAGATACAAGTAGAGATAGGATCCATTAGTGTGCCCAAAAGAAAGCAAGATTTCATTGCTTAATAGCATAATTTCAAGAGGACACAGGAATCCTAATCAACTAATAAAAGCACTGAATTAAATTTAGTTTTCCTATATAGATCTATTTCTAGTAGGCACATCTGTGCAGTTTGTGTTAGACTCATTCATAACTCATCCTGCATAGCTATAGAAGTATTTACTTGATGTATGATTTGTTGCAGTTTATTTCAAACTCAAGGTGTTATCATTTCAACAGATGACAGTTATATTTTTCAAAAGTGACATTTTTAGGTGTTGATATTTAGATTCTTGTACAGTAGTTGAAATCACATCTATTGGTCTACTTCATGAGATGTAGGGAAAAGAAAAACAATAGCAATTTAATTTCTGAAGCCCTGTATAAGTGTTTCATTTAGCCACCATCTGGTTTATCTGCCATTGGTTAATTCATGGTTATATGCATGAGATTCATATGTATGACTTCAGGCTGGCAAAACAATTCTATCTTCTACTCTCAGTTTCAAACAATATTAACATCTACATGTTTTCACATATTCAATTAAATTTTAACTTTCTAAAATCTTGTTCTGGTATATTATTTTATTAATCTTCCCCACTTTAATAAGCTTAAAGTCACTTTCTTTTTTATAAAACATAATATCTCCTTGCCATCTTAATAGATTTTGTTTTGCATTATCATGCCAAGATTTGCAAACATATACATTCAATTTCTGTTAGCATTATCACTTAGTATCATTCAATTCTTTCTTTGTTTCAGGAGGATTTGGAGGAAGATATCTAGTATCTTAGAATGCCACATTATTGCTCAATTAGTATACATACAAAAAAGTTTTTTGAAAAGTTGTCTGAGGTCCTCTCACATCTCAAAATTCTGAATATATAAAACTGGAATTTGTTTTCATTATATGAAGTCTAATGCAGAATTCCAATAGATGCATTACTAAAATACCATATGAATTTAAATTTCTTAGTCAACTAAAAAATATTAGAAAATATACACAGACCTTATCAAGAACAAAATAATTTACTAAAGTATTATCACAAAAATGTGTAAGACTTATATCTTGAAACTTTCCTAAATATTTCAAATACAAATTTTTCTATAGAATCATAAAAAAATTAGCTCATCTGGTTCATTAAAAGATTAATAGAAAACACTAGACTTTATAATTGTTACCCAGTTTAATAACCACACTTTCTATTTTAATTACTACGTTCTCACTTACTTTTCTATAAAAGTTTAGCTATTAATTTCAGTGAACAAATCAAAATTACTCAGAAGAATGCCATGCCACCAACTAACAATTTTGTTTATAGTAACTGCATTTATCAGTATAGAATAAAACTACAAAATTATTTTTTATTATTAAATATAATTTATTGTCAAATTGGTTTCCATATGCTCATCCCAACAGGTAGCCTCCTCAATGCCCATCACCCACTTTCCTCTCTCCCCCATCCCCCATTAACCCTCAGTTTGTTCTCTGTATTTAAGAGTCTTTTGTGGTTTGCTTCCTTCCCTCTCTGTAACTTTTTTTCCCCCTTCCCCTCCCCCATGGTCTTCTGTTAAGTTTCTCAGGATCCACATATGAGTGAAAACATATGGCATCTTTCTCTGCCTGACTTATATCACTTAGCACAATACCCTCCATTTCCATCGGCATTGCTGCAAATAGCCAGATTTCATTTTTTTCTCATTGCCAAGTAGTATTCCTTTGTATACATAAACCACATATTCTTTACCCATTCATCAGTTGATGGACATTTAGGCTCTTTCTATAATGTGGCTATTGTTTAAAGTGCTGCTATAAACATTGGGGTACATGTGCCCCTATGAATCAGCACTCTTGTATCCTTTGGGTAAATTCCTAGCAGTGCTATTCCTGGGTCATAGGGTAGATCTATTTTTAATTTTTTGAGGAACCTGCATACTGTTTTCCAGAGTGGCTGCACCAGTTTGCATTCCCACCAACAGTGCAAGAGGGTTCCCATTTCTCCACATCCTCAACAGCATCTATAGTGTCCTGATTTGTTCACTTTAGCCACTCTGATCGGTGTGAGGTGGTATCTCAGTGCGGTTTTGGTTTGTATTTCCCTGATGAGAAGTGACGTTGAGCACCTTTTCATATGTCTGTTGGCCATCTGGATGTCTTCTTTAGAAAAGTGTCTATTCATGTCTTCTGCCCATTTCTTCACTGAATTACTTGTTTTTTGGATGTGGAGTTTGGTGAGTTCTTTATAGATTTTGGATACTAGCCCTTTGTCCGATATGTCATTTGCAAATATCTTTTCCCATTCTGCCCATTGCCTTTTAGTTTTGTTGATTGTTTCCTTTGCAGTGCAGAAGCTTTTTATCTTGATGAAGTCCCAATAGTTCATTTTTGCTTTTAATTCCCTTGCCTTTGAGGATGTGTCAAGTAAGAAATTGCTGCAACTGAGGTCAAAGAGGTTTTCTCCTGCTTTCTCCTCTAGGGTTTTGATGGTTTCCTATCTCACATTCAGGTCCTTCATCCATTTTGAGTTTATTTTTGTGAATGGTGTAAGAAAGTGGTCTAGTTTCATTCTTCTGCATGTTGCTGTCCAGTTCTACCAGCACCATTTGTTCAAGAGACTGTCTTTTTTCCATTGGATATTCTTTCCTGCTTTGTCAAAGATTAATTGGCCATACATTTGTGGATCCAGTTTTGGAGTCTATTCTATTCCATTGGTCTATGTGTCTGTTTTTGTGCCAACACCATATTGTCTTGATGATTACAGCTTTGTAGTAGAGGTTAAAGTCTGGGATTGTGATGCCAAAAACTTTGGTTTTCTTCTTCAATATTACTTTGCCTATTTGGGGTCTTTTGCGGTTCCATACAAATTTTAGGATTGCTTGTTCTAGCTTTGAGAAGAATGCTGGTGCAATTTTGATTGGGATTGCATTGAATGTGTAGATTGCTTTGGGTAGTATTGACATGTTAACAATATTTATTCTTTTAATCCATGAGCATGGAATGTTTTTCCATTTCTTTGTATCTTCTTCAATATCCTTCATAAGCTTTCTATAGTTTTCAGCATTCAGATCTTTTACATCTTTGGTTATGTTTATTCCTAGGTACTTTATGATTCTTGGTGCAATTATGAATGGGATCAGTTTCTTTATTTCTCTTTGTGTTGCTTCATTATTGATGTATAAAAATGCAACCGATTTCTGTACATTAATTTTGTACCCTGCAACTTTGCTGAATTCATGTATCAGTTCCAAAATCATTTTCTTAAATTGAACATCACATTTATGTTTTAGAATACTTTACCTCTTTTCTTAAGACTTTAAATTTTCCTCTTTAAATCTTTAAAAAGATCCTGATTTTTAAGAAAAAAATTGGCTAGCACTGAAATTACTAAATAATTTTTCAAGATATCTAGACTTAGGCAACTAAGACTCTTACTTCATACCTATGTTTTATTATGAATACATGAGTGGAATTCATTTATGAGCTCAACACCAGGGAAAAAGAAAGAATTACTGGTTTACAAATAGGTAACTTCCAGAATTTTTAGTTACATTGTTCCTTGTAGCTAGGAATGTACACTGCAGCAAATTATTCAGATCCCAGGGTTTTTTTCTTATTTATCTTTTTATGATAAAATCGGTATTTACAATAAAGTATTTTAAGTTTTTATTTGTAGGTCCCATCCCAAATAATCATTTTTGAGATGCTAAGATATATAAATATATTTCAAGATCTATTAAGTTTATATAAAATGTGGTTGTATGAGTTATAGTAACTAGAGTTCCTTTTCAAAGGAACAGATCTTTTATCTCCAAAACAAAGATTATCCAACATGTAAAAACAGAGTTGTGTAAAGGTATCTGTAAAGATACTCATATTGAAATCTCAGTATCTACTCAATGTTTCTTGATAGACTAGGTTCCTAATTTCCAGTATGTGTCCTCTGCCATATCATCTTGTGTCTTTTCCAGGCTTACTCTGAATATGGAATTATTTATTTTGATCAATTCCAATTACTTGAAGGTCTTGTGCTTAATAGCTAAATGTTCTCCTGGGTGTTCTGAATCCCTTATTTTAGAGACTGTGTATCACAAGGCTCAAGGCCTTTAGTGATGGTGCCTCTAAGGCTCAGTCTTACCTAGGGCAATCCTTGGGATCTACAGTTCCTGGCACTCACAGAAGCAGTAATTCCAGAAGCATATAGAAATTTGAGACAAATGTGGACTTAGGTACCTCCATGGATAGAGGAAGAGGAAGAACGTGACCATCTAAAAGATTATTGTCTCCTGATAGGAGGAGAGACCAATACAGAGTTTCAGAAGCTCCTAGTCAGATATAGCAGTGATGAATGGTCAGGAGAGTTTTTACACATACATAAAAATGCTACTCCTCTAGTTTTATGTCAACATTTTTAATGTAGTTTTGTGATTTTTTCTCAGCATCTGAGTGGCAAAACTCATTTTCCACACATACCATTTAGCCAATTGTCTAGAAAGGGTTTCTACAACATCTCAGGATTTCTTAGATGTCTTAGGATATCATGGTTCCTGGAATCATCAGGAGGAAACAATAATTTTGAATTATCTCTGTTATATCAGAGATGGAACTTTACAGACTGGGAACCATAAATCTTTACTATTTTCTGAATAGAAGTAGAATTTTCCTTCTGTTCTTGGAACAAGGAAAGACTTATGGTGGATTGATCTAGACTTGAGAGAAAAACAGGCACTTGATAATTTCATAGCATCTTATAGTGAAAATAAAGAAGTGCAGAGGTATGTATGACACAGGAGCTAAACAAAGATTTGGTTATGATTCCTAACTAAAATGAAAATGTCCTTTGAACTTAAACAGTTTGGGGCCATGGCCTACAAGTCACTGTCAGACAGTGGAGGGCAGGCAGGGAAGAGGAGTCAAATGAAAAATATCAATGATTTATCCACATGTGATTATCATCTTGTGATTCATTCTACCATTTTTGAGTTCCGTGTCAAGTTAATATTAAACCATTACTAAATGATAAAGACTAGATTGTTGCCAAAAATAAAACCATACATTAAGAATTTAAAATGAGGCTGCCATTAATTTTTTAAAAATGTAATGCAGAAAAGATACAATACAGAAAGAAATGATTGTATTAGTTATCTACTGCTACATAATGATATCACCATAAACATAGCAACTTAACACACTTTATGATATCTCAGTTTATGTAAACATGATTTAGCTGAATTGTCTGTCGTGGGGTCTCACAAAGCTACAATCAACGTATCAGTTGGGCTGTTGGTGCTAAGCACTGTGGTAGGTAGTAGAGATACAAATATGAAAAAGCTGCACACAAATCATTCTGTGAATTTTATAACATAATGGGAAAGTTTCACTCATGGATAGGTGATGTCAATATGTCTGTTACTTAGGATATACAAGAGCTGAGATTTGGTGATTGGATGTGAAAGGCAAGTTAAAGGGGCCAATCAAGAAAGACACTTGGGTTTTGACTTAAGCTTGTGTGGCTTGTGTCCCATGCACTGAGGTTTAAGACACAGGAGTAAGAACTGTCAACAATTTACCCATAAATATACTTTCCTAAAATGAGATAATTGCATTTTATTAATTCCACATAGTCTGTTTTCCATTATACATTTACATACAAATAAATATGTACAGGCATTGTAAATATCTCCACTAAAGAAAGATCTCATTTCCTCTAGCTTATCCTTAATTAGTAATGTCATTCCCCCGACATGGCTGATTGAACCAAGAGTAGCTATCCAACCCCAGAGGAACCAATCCATAAACTAATCTGAATTAATCAGATTCCCTTTTGAGAATATGAACTAAGATACTCAGAAACCTAATAAGTTGCCAGCTGAGGTAATGGTCGATCATTAGAATAAAGGTCCATGAACTCCTACAGCTGAGCTCCCTGGAGCTTCATGTTTTCCAGACTTGCTGAAATCCAGTTGCTCTATTTTCTTTAAATTTTAAAAATACTTTTAAATAAATCTCTTTATCTTGGGCTAAATTAAGTAGGTTTTTATTATCTTCAAATATTTTTTCCTGCCTAAAACATTTTAAAGATTGTTTATGTGTACTGAAAACTCAAGGAGCAAATCTTTATAATTTGTTTAAAAAATTTTTTATCTTTAAATTATATATTTAAAAATCATACACGAGATGAGTACAAAGATCTCTATATGTGATATCATTTATTAAATAATTAAGCTCTAACAATTGCATACCATTTATAAAGGGAATTTTTATCAAATTTCACTTTCTTCAAGATGTTTTATACAAAATAATACTGAGGTTCTTGTCAAAGGCATCTTCATTTCATTACGTCCTTATTGCAGATTTGTCACCATTCTTTTGTTCCTTGCCCAGCCATTCTTTCCCTCAGAATTATATTATGTGTATACTTGTAGGCTTAGAAGATTGTAAACAGCCTGAGAAGAATGCCAGCAACATACATCTGCACCAAAAATGTCATTTATCTGAATTTCAATCTTAAGTGTGTATCTTGTATTTTTAATAAACCTGTAAACCTCAACATGGAAGAAATATGGAGTTTGCAGTAATATGTTTCTGAAATGGAGTAGTAAAAAAGAATCCAGAGATGAATCCAGAGATTGTTTAGAATGCACAGGAGAATTGGGTATGGACGCATTAGGAACTTAAAGATAAGAATGCACATCTTAGCATTTGCTATGAGAAATGGCAACCAGGGCACAAGGACTAAGTCTTAGGATCCATGCCAGGTGAGTTGCTTCTACCTGAATTTAAAAACAGAAAAGCCATCTAGATTAAGAAACCATATTTGCTATGTCTGATTTTTTTTCTTTAATGGGTCTTTTGTATATTCCAATATTTTCACTAACGATGTGATTTGTATGTCTTGGTTTCCAATCATATTGCAGAATCCCAAAGGAAGAGTCTTGAGGTTCTTTTGTAGTCCCAGAGCACCTACTGTAAGAGTTTATTTAATACTTGGTTTTTTTATTATTGTTTGGTATTACTTTCATACAGAAAAAAAATGTGTCCTATTAAATGTGGTAGAAACCACATCTTTTCACAGAACATAAGGGAAGCAATACCATTATAATCATGTATGATTCCTACTGAAAAATCAAGGAACAAATCTTGGAGGAGTTATGTGACTGAATTATGAACATGGTATTTCAAACTATGGGGTGACACTGAAAAGGCCAAGAATATCTATTTTTTATCTTTCCTTTTCCTTGGGGCTTATACAAAATTAAGGTGATTCTTTATCCATCAAATATGATGTATCTGTTACTTGAACAATATTGAGATTTTAGGGAATGCCCTAGAAAACTGTATGTACAATATCTGTATATCTTTGTATCTAATTAAGATAATAAGGTCTGGAAATGAGTCACTTACAAAACCCTACATTGACCCAAAATTCTTTTTTTCTACAAAATATAGTCTTCTTTATTTAGGACCTATTTATGGACACATTCTGCCTTCCAGGCACTGTGCTAGGAAGATATCTACTGTGGGAGACAAAACACAAGCCTGACTTCAAGGAGCTTACAATCTAAACTTACATATACATTTGTAATATGTTTAAAATACAAGATACAAAACAATCTTTGTGGAAAGTGTTTTAAATGACTTGTGCCAAATTACTGACTCCATTTCTTCTGGCATTTTTATGATGGACTAAGGTGTCCCAGAATAAGCAAATCATCCCCTCCCCTTTAAACACACATTTTCTTGTTTGCTGCACTTATATCAACAATTAAGAAGGTATTGGACTTAAATATTTTAAAGTATGAATATACCGTGAGAAGTTTAAATCTAGTGATAACTAATTTCATAATTAAGGATCTGATTACTTCCTCAGTAGTGAAAATGTTACTTTCACTAAGGCAGATGTACAGGAAGACCTATTGAAAAGTGCTTTGGAGTAGGTGAGACTGGATAAGACATTTTCCAGTGTGCTCTCTCACCAGGTAACTTTGTTCAGTGAGAGAGTAGAGACAGAACTTGGATTGGCACATTAAAGAACTGACCCACCAGATTAACAGATATGAATTGCTCTTGAAAATCATCTTTGCCATGTGACAGATACTAGAAATCAAAAACACCAGTAAGCGTAAATTCAAATGGAGCATATGGTATTAGAATTTCTCTAAACATCACAATTTTCTCCCAGTTTTGCATTGCTTGAGGTCATTTTCATCAATTAAAACAGTTTTCGGTTTATATTCAAACATAGATATTGAATACACTAAAATTGCTTTTCTCCCCATTATTCATAATATCAAGAGACTCGAGAAGATCTTAAAATCTTTGAGTTTTAGGTCAAATCCCTGGCATTTTACTTCTGAGACAGGTTAATTTGTCTCTCTTCCCCTTCTGAACCATCTTCAAAAAGTAGATGCTGACAATATGATTTACAACTTCAGCCCTACGTAAATCCTTCAATCTGAACTGTTTCCTTCATTTGAAACATTCTCTTTATCTGCAATATTTTTTTTCCTGAATCATTTAAACTACACCTGCTATCCTGACCCCCTTCTACAAAGGAATCTACTTCATTTTGTTTTCAATTTTACACTACAGAAACAAAAGTTCCCAATTTTAAAAAAGTCTGTTCATTCATACATAATAAATTTGCCCCCAGAAAGCTTCATTTTACAATGTCAGCTTGAAAGTCTTTCCTGGCTGCTATTTCAGTCAATAAAATGACAACTAAAAACACATTGTTCAGAACATCTCCTAGAGTTAAAAATCACAAATTCGAAAACTCCAACTAAATTTCACCTGTCCAACATGCTTTACATATTTTTAGTTGCTGAAGAACTACACTAGCCAAAAGAATGAATTATTTCTAAATCAGGAAAGGGAATAGTGAACCCATGTTGAAAAAAAAAGCTTCTTAAGAGGTTTCTTAGCTCTTAGTGAAATACAGCACTTGAAAACAACGCTCTATGAAACAACTTTATTCGTTTTTTTTTTCCCTTTTCACCAAAATACCAGTCATTGGTATAACTTCACACCAGAAGAATTAACTTATATTAAACCCTATGGGGATAAACATGCATTGAATTTCCAGGATCACTGCTCTGGTTTTCAAATCTTGCTCACATGAGCTAGCATGCTTAGGTTTGCTATTTCTCCTTCCTAGGAAACAGAAAATTGATATAAATGATGTTTTTTCTCCTGTTTCTCCAAATAATTTCTTCTGTTTATAACAAATTATACAAGCACCTTGTGATTCTTTTCCAAATTCTAAATTCGTAAAGAAACATTATACTCCAATTAATTACTGAAGCCACATGCAGTGTATATGTAAATATGTACTGTTTGCCAGTTTTGTTTGTAGTTTGGTTCCTTGAAAATGCCTAAGACCTTAGGCTGAAAACCAAGATAGAGAAAAACAAATGCCAGAATTGCCAGTCTGTCTAATGTCCCTACTAGCTTGTGTGGTCTCTTTATAGTTGACACTTCTAACCTTAGTTGAATCATGTAAACCACATCTGCCTTCCTAACCACTCTTTTACATTTATTTGCTGTGAAGTTCTCATTTTGCTTACTAATAAGCTCTGCATTCCAAGTCTTGTACCTTAATCCAATGCCAGCCTTCCTCCTTCAGGTCACAATTCTGAATATGTGTAATTCCTCTCAAGTACAGTGACTGATTTTTGGTACTATACTAAGAAACATGAATGAATTTGGTTGAAGTAATTATTCAAGTTGTTTTGTTCCTTTGTTATTTTCTAATTTATAAAATGGGAGAAATAGGCAAGATTAGGTTGGGAAACTGGTGAAGCCTTAGGGCAAATTCCATCCACAGACACTTGATATGTGCCATATATTTTTTCCTAATGTTAATTTTTACAACTTAAAGTAAGGAAACTTTCTTCACGTTATCATAAAACCTATCTATTCTATCCTCTCACACCAAGTTCAGTTCACACATTTACAGCCTGCCTGGTCCCTGTAGGCATCTACATTTGCAACTCTGAGCTAGAAGAGGTCTAAGGTTCCATACAGCCATAGGAAGGCAATAAACTGAAGCAGTTTTTTTTTTCCTACAGTATATTCAATTCCATTACTGATTCGTTATTAAACAGTGGACCATGAAACCAAGATATTAGGACATTAAATGTGGACAAACAATATAAGTACCATTAGCCTACAGGGAAAGCAATGAATGATCTCATTTAATTTGTGGAGAGTTGGATAGCAGAAATTCTGCAAATGAAATTAAGTGCTATGCCTCATTGAATGAGCTCAGAGCTCTCCAAGGGGAGATCTGAGTTCCAGTATACAGCAAATAACAGGCAGTGTCTTTAATTTAGCTGTAATTTTGAAATGGTTAGTTGGCAAAAGATATTGAGAAGAAGGATGTAAATGATCCAACCCTGCAGGATGCTGAGAAGTGCCCGTGTCAATGAAGCTCTTAAGGTTTTCAAATGAAATAAAAATATGCTAGATTTTTATTTGTACTGTCCATTGATCAAATAATTTCCAGTTTTCAAACTCATTCCCATACTCCCTCCAAAGAATCTGTATCTAAATTTTGGTGAGATTCTTAATCAGACCTTTACTCTCAACAGGTTCAATGATCATTTTTTTACAACTAAATCATTATTTGACATTTTCTGCTCTACCACCACTTGGGCACATTTGCTGATTTCCGTGAATCATAAATTCTGGAACACACTGAAGTATCTGCCACTTTCGCTCAGCTTATTTTGAAAATCTATTTTAAAAATGTGCACAGGTGAAAGGAAGGTTGCGATGTAGAGGTTGTGCATGAAACAAAGTGAAGACAGCACAAGGTTCTGCAGGTGAAAACTGTAGTATACGGCACACATCATTCAGAGTAATTACCCTCCATCTAATAAAACTATAATAGATAGCAGATGTTTCATTTTGTACAGACTTTTTATTAAAGTCATCTAAAAGTTTCTTCAAATGTTTTGTTAATCTATAATTTAAGACATGGGAACTCAACCCTAGAGCAGCAGAGATTTTTTTCATTTCTTGTTTTTAAGAATTTGTCAAGAAATAACCTTGTTTTCATCCACTACTCAGCTCTAGTTTATTGGATAGAGCACTAAGTGCAGAAACAGAAAATTTGATTTGGAATCCTAAGTCAATAGCTTAACATTTTCTTTAAAAAATCCCTTAACCAGCACTGGGTGTTGTATGGAAACCAATTTGACAATAAATTTCATATTTAATAATAAAATAAAATAAAATAAAAAATCCCTTAACCTTAATGATCACCCATTTTCACATCAGGTCAATGGGGATAAAAGTACCTACCCCATCAAGTCATTAAAGAACTCTGAAGTAACACATATGAAGAATTTTATAAATGATTGATCATGATTTTACGTATTAGGTACTGAAGCTATTATTTTCTGCTAGAAATTGAGATTTAGCAACTGTTTAAATGACACGATTCTGTGTTAACTGGCCTCATTCATATTGGCTCAAATAGTCTAATTACAATAAGGCAAGAACTAAAGTTATTCTGCTAGATTCAAATAACTATGAGATAACTTCTCTAGACAGGCTGATGGTGGGACCATTTCAAGGTGTTCTAGTAACCTCATAGTATCCAATTTCGAAAGAAATGGCAAATGATCCAAAAGTTCACTTTTAAAACAAATGGATTAACAGTATCTTGATAAAAATTTTCTGTATGCAATTACAAGATAAGCTTTTTCAGAAAGCTTGACAAGACAACAAAGTAAAATGATATAAATCATTCAGCCCTCCTAGATAATCCCTAACAGCATGTTTTTAATTAAAATATTAATCCACAAACAATGAATTGCACAGATCTAAAGTATGGAATTTAATTAGCTTTCAAAATGCATATAACTGTGTATCCCACATCTTATAAAAACAGAATATTTCCATTTCCATTACTTCAGAAAGTTCCCCATGCCTTATTCCAGTCAACATTCCCATATACAACCACAGTGACTAGTCTTATTACAATAGATGATTTTACTTATTTGAACTTCATAAAAATGGAACCATTAAATACGTACTTTTTTGTGTCTGGCTTTTTCTGCTTAACAAAATGTTTTAGTGTTTCACCAATGTAGTTTTTATAAACCAGTTGTTTATTCGTTTTTTTTTTTATTACTTAGTAGTGTTCTACTGACTGAACATATCACAATTCGTTTATTAACTTTATCAATTCGTTTATCAATTTATAGTGTTTATAGTGCTTCCAGTTTGGGGACAGTAAAAGTAAAGCTGTGTTTTTAAAAATTTATTTATTTATTTATTTATTTATTTATTTATTTATTGAGAGCACATGCACAGGGGAGGGGCAGAGGGGGTGGGAGAGAGAGTCTCAGGCAAGCTCCATGTCCAGTCTGCAGCCCAACTTGGTGCTTGATCCCATGACCCTGGGATCATGACCTGAGCTGAAATTAAGGGTTGGACATGTAACCGACTGAGCCACCCAGGTGCCCCTAAAACTGTGTTTTAATGGACATATATTTCATATAATTATCAGATACGCTCATACTTCATTTTAAAAGAAATTGCCAAAATAGTGTTCAAAATAGTTGCAGTATTTTACACCTCTACCATTGGTGAATGTTTCAGATGCTCTGTACCTTCATCAGGATTTTAAAATCTTAGATATTTTTTAATTTTAGTACATGTCATATAATATCTCCTTTTGGTTTTAATTTGATGCTTACTGATGATGGTTTTGAACATTTTATATGAACATTTTTATGTTGAACATATTTTATAGGATTATTTAGCCATTCATATACCTTTTGTGGGTTGTTCATTTGCCCATTTTTAAAGCTGGTTGTCTTTTTGTACTGATTTGTAGAAATTCTGAATACAACGCCTTTGTCAAATATGTGTAATGAGAATACTTTCTTTTAATCTGTATTGGCTTTTCATTCTCTTAGTGATAATTTTAATAAACTGAATAACTAATTTTAATGGAATCCTGTTTTATCATATTTCATTTTACTAATGGTACTTCTGTCCTTTGAAAAAGTTCTGCCTAATTCAGGTCATTAAGGTATTCCCCAATATTTTGTTTTTGATAAGCATTATAGTTTCAGCATTCATCTTTAGGTCTATGATCCATCTCAAATCAATTTGTTGAGCAAGCTAAAGATTCATTTGCCCCTTGCTCATCCACTTTATCCAGTATTATTTATTGAAAAGACTATCCTTCTTTTCAATTGTCTTGGAATCTTTGTTGAAAGTCATCTATGTCTGTGTTTGTTACCAGATCATCTTTTCCCTCCACTGATCTGTTTGTTTATACTTAGACCTATGCCACTTTATTTCAAATAGTAGCTTTATACTAAGCTTGAAATCAGGTTGTATGAATTCTCCAAATTTTTTTTCCATGATTGTTTTGACTGCTCCCAGTCCTTTGCATTCAATGTAAGTTTAAAATAAACTTGCCAAATTCTCCCCAAAATAATTCTGTTGAGATTTTTAATAAGGGTCTCATTGAAATTATAGCCTAAGAGGTTAAGGAAGATGGCGGCGTAGGAGGACGCTGGGCTCACCGCGCGTCCTGCTGATCACTTAGATTCCACCTACACCTGCCTAAATAACCCAGAAAACCGCCAGAGGATTAGCAGAACAGAGTCACCGGACCCAAGTGCAGACGAGAGGCCCACGGAAGAGGGTAGGAAGGGCGGCGAGGCGGTGCGCGCTCCACGGACTGGCGGGAGGGAGCCGGGGCGGAGGGGCGGCTCGCCGGCCAAGCAGAGCCCCCGAGTCCGGCTTGCAAAAGCGGAGGGGCCTGACGGACTGTGTTCCGACAGCAAGCGCGACTTAGCGTCTGGGAGGTCATAAGTTAACAGCTCTGCTCGGAAAGCGGGAAGGCTGGAGGACAAAGGGAGGGTGAGCTGCGGAGCCCCCGGACGACAGAGCTCAGTTTGGCGGGGAACAAAGGCGCTCGCCAGCGCCATCTCCCCCGCCCATCCCCCAGCCAAAATCCCAAAGGGAACCGGCTCCGGCCAGGGAAATTGCTCTCTCTGCGCGAACACCCAACTCTGTGCTTCTGCGGAGCCAAACCTCCGGCAGCGATCTGACTCCCTCCGGCTGCCACAGGGCCCCTCCTGAAGTGGATCATCTAAGGAGAAGCGAGCTAAGCCTGCCCCCCCTGCCGCCGTGCACCTTGCCTTCCCACCCCAGCTAATATGCCAGATCCCCAGCATCACAAGCCTGGCAGTGTGCAAGTAGCCCAGACGGGCCACGCCACCCCACAGTGAATCCCGCCCCTAGGAGAGGGGAAGAGAAGGCACACACCAGTCTGACTGTGGCCCCAGCGGTGGGCTGGGGGCAGACATCAGGTCGGACTGCGGCCCCGCCTACCAACTCCAGTTATACACCACAGCACAGGGGAAGTGCCCTGCAGGCCCTCACCACACCAGGGACTATCCAAAATGACCAAGCGGAAGAATTCCCCTCAGAAGAATCTCCAGGAAATAACAACAGCTAATGAGTTGATCAAAAAGGATTTAAATAATATAACAGAAAGTGAATTTAGAATAATAGTCATAAAATTAATCGCTGGGCTGGAAAACAGCATACAGGACAGCAGAGAATCTCTTGCTACAGACATCAGGGGACTAATGAACAGTCACGAGGAGCTGAAAAACGCTTTAAAGGAAATGGAAAACAAAATGCAAACCATCACGGCTCGGATGGAAGAGGCAGAGGAGAGAATAGGTGAACTAGAAGATAAAGTTATGGAAAAAGAGGAAGCTGAGAAAAAGAGAGATAAAAAAATCCAGGAGTATGAGGGGAAAATTAGAGAACTAAGTGATACACTAAAAAGAAATAATATACGCATAATTGGTATCCCAGAGGAGGAAGAGAGAGGGAAAGGTGCTGAAGGGGTACTTGAAGAAATAATAGCTGAGAACTTCCCTGAACTGGGGAAGGAAAAAGGCATTGAAATCCAAGAGGCACAGAGAACTCCCTTCAGACGTAACTTGAATCGATCTTCTGCACGACATATCATAGTGAAACTGGCAAAATACAAGGATAAAGAGAAAATTCTGAAAGCAGCAAGGGGTAAACGTGCCCTCACATATAAAGGGAGACCTATAAGACTCGTGACTGATCTCTCTTTTGAAACTTGGCAGGCCAGAAAGAATTGGCACGAGATTTTCAGGGTGCTAGACAGCAAAAATATGCAGCCAAGAATCCTTTATCCAGCAAGTCTGTCATTTAGAATAGAAGGAGAGATAAAGGTCTTCCCAAACAAACAAAAACTGAAGGAATTTGTCACCACTAAACCAGCCCTACAAGAGATCCTAAGGGGGACCCTGTGAGACAAAGTACCAGTGACATCACTACAAGCATAAAACATACAGACATCACAATGACTCTAAACCCGTATCTTTCTATAATAACACTGAATGTAAATGGATTAAATGCGCCAACCAAAAGACATAGGGTATCAGAATGGATAAAAAAACAAGAACCATCTATTTGCTGTCTACAAGAGACTCATTTTAGACCTGAGGACACCTTTAGATTCAGAGTGAGGGGATGGAGAACTATTTATCATGCTACTGGAAGCCAGAAGAAAGCTGGAGTAGCCATACTTATATCAGACAAACTAGACTTTAAATTAAAGGCTGTAACAAGAGATGAAGAAGGACATTATATAATAGTTACAGGGTCTATCCATCAGGAAGAGCTAACAATTATAAATGTCTATGCGCCGAATACTGGAGCCCCCAAATATATAAAACAATTACTCATAAACAGAAGCAACCTTATTGATAAGAATGTGGTAATTGCTGGGGACTTTAACACCCCACTTACAGAAATGGATAGATCATCTAGACACACGGTCAATAAAGAAACAAGGGCCCTGAATGAGACATTGGATCAGATGGACTTGACAGATCTATTTAGAACTCTGCATCCCAAAGCAACAGAATATACTTTCTTCTCGAGTGCACATGGAACATTCTCCAAGATAGATCATATACTGGGTCACAAAACAGCCCTTCATAAGTTTACAAGAATTGAAATTATACCATGCATACTTTCAGACCACAATGCTATGAAGCTTGAAATCAACCACAGGAAAAAGTCTGGAAAGCCTCCAAAAGCATGGAGGTTAAAGAACACCCTACTAACGAATGAGTGGGTCAACCAGGCAATTAGAGAAGAAATCAAAAAATATATGGAAACAAACGAAAATGAAAAGACAACAATCCAAACGCTTTGGGACGCAGCGAAGGCAGTCCTGAGAGGAAAATACATTGCAATCCAGGCCTATCTCAAGAAACAAGAAAAATCCCAAATACAAAATCTAACAGCACACCTAAAGGAAATAGAAGCAGAACAGCAAAGGCAGCCTAAACCCAGCAGAAGAAGAGAAATAATAAAGAGCAGAGCAGAAATAAACAATATAGAATCTAAAAAAACTGTAGAGCAGATCAACGAAACCAAGAGTTGGTTTTTTGAAAAAATAAACAAAATTGACAAACCTCTAGCCAGGCTTCTCAAAAAGAAAAGGGAGATGACCCAAATAGATAAAATCATGAATGAAAATGGAATTATTACAACCAATCCCTCAGAGATACAAACAATTATCAGGGAATACTATGAAAAATTATATGCCAACAAATTGGACAACCTGGAAGAAATGGACAAATTCCTGAACACCCACACTCTTCCAAAACTCAATCAGGAGGAAATAGAAAGCTTGAACAGACCCATCACCAGCGAAGAAATTGAATCGGTTATCAAAAATCTCCCAACAAATAAGAGTCCAGGACCAGATGGCTTCCCAGGGGAGTTCTACCAGACGTTTAAAGCAGAGATAATACCTATCCTTCTCAAGCTATTCCAAGAAATAGAAAGGGAAGGAAAACTTCCAGACTCATTCTATGAAGCCAGTATTACTTTGATTCCTAAACCAGACAGAGACCCAGTAAAAAAAGAGAACTACAGGCCAATATCCCTGATGAATATGGATGCCAAAATTCTCAATAAGATACTAGCAAATCGAATTCAACAGCATATACAAAGAATTATTCACCATGATCAAGTGGGATTCATTCCTGGGATGCAGGGCTGGTTCAACATTCGCAAATCAATCAACGTGATACATCACATTAACAAAAAAAAAGAGAAGAACCATATGATCCTGTCAATCGATGCAGAAAAGGCCTTTGACAAAATCCAGCACCCTTTCTTAATAAAAACCCTTGAGAAAGTCGGGATAGAAGGAACATACTTAAAGATCATAAAAGCCATTTATGAAAAGCCCACAGCTAACATCATCCTCAACAGGGAAAAACTGAGAGCTTTTTCCCTGAGATCAGGAACACGACAGGGATGCCCACTCTCACCGTTGTTGTTTAACATAGTGCTGGAAGTTCTAGCATCAGCAATCAGACAACAAAAGGAAATCAAAGGCATCAAAATTGGCAAAGATGAAGTCAAGCTTTCGCTTTTTGCAGATGACATGATATTATACATGGAAAATCCGATAGACTCCACCAAAAGTCTGCTAGAACTGATACATGAATTCAGCAAAGTTGCAGGATACAAAATCAATGTACAGAAATCAGTTGCATTCTTATACACTAACAATGAAGCAACAGAAAGACAAATAAAGAAACTGATCCCATTCACAATTGCACCAAGAAGCATAAAATACCTAGGAATAAATCTAACCAAAGATGTAAAGGATCTGTATGCTGAAAACTATAGAAAGCTTATGAAGGTAATTGAAGAAGATTTAAAGAAATGGAAAGACATTCCCTGCTCATGGATTGGAAAAATAAATATTGTCAAAATGTCAATACTACCCAAAGCTATCTACACATTCAATGCAATCCCAATCAAAATTGCACCAGCATTCTTCTCGAAACTAGAACAAGCAATCCTAAAATTCATATGGAACCACAAAAGGCCCCGAATAGCCAAAGGAATTTTGAAGAAGAAGACCAAAGCAGGAGGCATCACAATCCCAGACTTCAGCCTCTACTACAAAGCTGTCATCATCAAGACAGCATGGTATTGGCACAAAAACAGACACACAGACCAATGGAATAGAATAGAAACCCCAGAACTAGACCCACAAACGTATGGCCAACTCATCTTTGACAAAGCAGGAAAGAACATCCAATGGAAAAAAGACAGCCTCTTTAACAAATGGTGCTGGGAGAACTGGGCAGCAACATGCAGAAGGTTGAAACTAGACCACTTTCTCACACCATTTACAAAAATAAACTCAAAATGGATAAAGGACCTAAATGTGAGACAGGAAACCATCAGAACCTTAGAGGAGAAAGCAGGAAAAGACCTCTCTGACCTCAGCCGTAGCAATCTCTTACTCGACACATCCCCAAAGGCAAGGGAATTAAAAGCAAAAGTGAATTACTGGGACCTTATGAAGATAAAAAGCTTCTGCACAGCCAAGGAAACAACCAACAAAACTAAAAGGCAACCAACGGAATGGGAAAAGATATTTGCAAATGACATATCGGACAAAGGGCTAGTATCTAAAATCTATAAAGAGCTCACCAAACTCCACACCCGAAAAACAAATAACCCAGTGAAGAAATGGGCAGAAAACATGAATAGACACTTCTCTAAAGAAGACATCCAGATGGCCAACAGGCACATGAAAAGATGTTCAGCGTCGCTCCTTATCAGGGAAATACAAATCAAAACCACACTCAGGTATCACCTCACGCCAGTCAGAGTGGCCAAAATGAACAAATCAGGAGACTATAGATGCTGGAGAGGATGTGGAGAAACGGGAACCCTCTTGCACTGTTGGTGGGAATGCAAATTGGTGCAGCCGCTCTGGAAAGCAGTGTGGAGGTTCCTCAGAAAATTAAAAATAGACCTACCCTATGACCCAGCAATAGCACTGCTAGGAATTTATCCAAGGGATACAGGAGTACTGATGCATAGGGGCACTTGTACCCCAATGTTCATAGCAGCACTCTCAACAATAGCCAAATTATGGAAAGAGCCTAAATGTCCATCAACTGATGAATGGATAAAGAAATTGTGGTTTATATACACAATGGAATACTATGTGGCAATGAGAAAGAATGAAATATGGCCTTTTGTAGCAACGTGGATGGAACTGGAGAGTGTGATGCTAAGTGAAATAAGCCATACAGAGAAAGACAGATACCATATGGTTTCACTCTTATGTGGATCCTGAGAAACTTAACAGGAACCCATGGGGGAGGGGAAGGAAAAAAAAAAAAAGAGGTTAGAGTGGGAGAGAGCCAAAGCATAAGAGACTCTTAAAAACTGAGAACAAACTGAGGGTTAATGGGGGGTGGGAGGGAGGGGCGGGTGGGTGATGGGTATTGAGGAGGGCACCTTTTGGGATGAGCACTGGGTGTTGTATGGAAACCAATTTGTCAATAAACTTCATAAAAAAAAAAAAATAAATAAAATGGTTAAAATAAAAAAAAAAAAAGATCACTAAACTCTAAAAAAAAAAAAAAAAAAAAGAAATTATAGCCTAATTTTGAGGGGATTGACACCTCAACATTAATTCTCAAAATACATGAACATGATATATATAGCACCATTTAATCTTTGGTTTGTCTCAGTGATATTTTGCTATTATTAGTTTAGAGGTCTTACACCTCTTCTGTTAACTTTATTTCCAACTCGGGGCGCCTGGGTGGCGCAGTCGGTTAAGCGTCCGACTTCAGCCAGGTCACGATCTCGCGGTCCGGGAGTTCGAGCCCCACGTCGGGCTCTGGGCTGATGGCTCAGAGCCTGGAGCCTGTTTCCGATTCTGTGTCTCCCTCTCTCTCTGCCCCTCGCCCGTTCATGCTCTGTCTCTCTCGGTCCCAAAAATAAATAAACGTTGAAAAAAAAAAAAACTTTATTTCCAACTACTTTTTGAGGCTCTTAGAAAACCAAATTTTTCCCTCCTTATTTCATTCTCCAATTATTTGCTACTATACAGGATCACAATATTATTTAAATATTGTATCAGTCTACTAAAACTGCATTCAGAAAAGTACTACAATCAGTGATTTAAAACAACACACATTTGTTATTTTTCAGTTCTCTAGGTAAGAAGCCCAGGCATGGCATAGAAAATTCCTGTTCTCAGGGTCTTCTAAGGTTGAAATCAAGATGCCAACTATACTAGGTTCTTTTTTAGAGCCTCGAGGGAACAATCCACTTCTAAGATCACTTAGGTTGCTGGCAGAATTCAGGTCACTGCATTTGTAAAACTGAGGCTCTATTCCTTGCTGGCTCTCGGGAGACATGGTTCCAAGTTCTTAAAGGATGCCCACATTCTTTGCTACATGGTCCCCTCCATTTCCACAATGGAGACTCTCCCTCATGTTAAATCACTCTCATGCTTCAAATCTCTCTCACCAGCAAGAGTCCTGTCCCACTTAAGGGCTCACCAGATTACTAAAGATAATCTCTTCATTTTAAGAGATCCCAACTAATTTGGGATCTTAATTACATCTATGAAATTTCTTCACTGCAGCATGGAGATTCAAATGTGTTTTAATGACTGAAAGAAGGTACAAATACACCCAATGAACAGGGTCTTGGGATCTTAGAATTCAGCCTACAGATGAATTGACCTTGTATTCAGCAATGTCACTATATTCATTTCCAAGTTTTAATACTTGCCTGGTAGATTTCTTAGAATTCTTTATGTAAACAAATAGTGATAATTTTACTTCTTACCTGTCTTTATATCCTTTATTTCTTTATTTTATTGAACTTGTCAGGATTTCAGTTCACTGTTGATAAAAGTGAAAATGGATATCCTTATCTATTACTGAGTGTTTTTATCATGAAGCATGCAACATATAGTCAAATTATTTTTGAATGACAGTTTATAATTACATATTCAATTTCTTTAATAGCTATAGTGTAGTTAGATTTTCTATTTATTTTGTTAGTTCTGGCTGTTATCAGATAATGTGATTTTTTTTTCCTGAAATGTGCTGCAACTTATTTTATGGCCTATTATATGTCCCATATTGTGACTAGGCTATGTGCTTTTTAAAAGGATGTCTATTCTTTACTACAGAATGTCTACTGTTGGTCACGGTGTTCTATAAATATCACAGAGAGCAAATGGGTCAAAGTAGTTGATAATGTCATTGAAATATTCTATAAATTATTGATGTTTTTTTCCAGTCATCTTATTATTAGTGATACAAGGGCATAAATATCTCCAACTATCATAAAATTTTCTATTTCTACATTTCTACATTTCTATTTCTACATTCTATTTCTAGTTCTAAATCTGGAGTTTTTTGCCTCATATATTTTGAATATTTTTATTTAGGTATATAAATACTTATGATTTTATTGTATTCCTGATTAATGATTAACTTTTATCAACATCAAATATCCTTCTTAATCATTGGTGAAATAAATTTTATCTTCAAGGTTACTTTATTTGATATTAACATAGCCCACTGTTTTTCTTATGCTGTTTGCATGGTATATCTATTTTCATATTTTTATTTCAACCTCTCTTAATCTTTAAAGTACATTTCATGTAGACAACATATATTTAGGTCTTGCTTTTCATCATTTTTATCTTCATATTTCTATAACCATACCACCTCTCCATTTTTGTACTATTGGTTTCACATATTTTACATCTACATATATTAAAAACCCCACAATCCAATGTTATACTTTTTTTCATTAGGCAACAGCATCCTGTTTTATCATTAAAAAAAAAAAATCACTACTTCCACTTATTTTACTTAACCACTAGATATAATTTTAAAATAAATTTTCTGCTTCTCCTTTAAAAATTTGATAGGGACTTTTTCTTTTTACTTTTTTTTGCAAATTTTTATTTAAATTCTGATTAGTTAACATATATTGTAATATTGGTTTCAGGAGTAGAATTTGGTGATTCATCACTTACATATAATACCCAATGCTCATCATAACAAGTACCCTCCTTAATACCCATCACCCAATTAGCCCATCCCCCATCCACCTCCCAGCATCAACCTTCAGTTTGTTCTTCATTGTTGAGTCTCTCATGGTTTACTTCCCTCTTTTTTTCTTACCCATATGTTCATCTATTTTGTTTCTTAAATTCCACATATGAGTGAAATCATATGGTACTTGTCTTTCTCTCACTGACTTATTTTGCTTGGCATAATACACTCTAGCTCCATCCATGTCGTTGCAAATAGCAAGATTTCATTTTTGAAGGCTGAGTAATATTCCATTTTGTATATATGTGTGTGTGTATATATATATACATATATATATGTATATATGTGTGTGCGTATGTATGTGTATATATATATATATATATATATATATGATAAATGTAACATATATATAACATCTTCTTTATACATTGATCAGTCCATGGACATTTGGGCTCTTTCCATAATTTGGCTATTGTTGATAATGTTGCTATTAACACTGAGGTACACTGACCCCTTTCAATCTGTATTTCTGTACACTTTGGGTAATACC
This sequence comes from Lynx rufus, assembly GCF_022079265.1. NCBI lineage: Eukaryota > Metazoa > Chordata > Mammalia > Carnivora > Felidae > Lynx > Lynx rufus. The sequence goes on from NW_025814834.1 coordinate 65,957,728, forward strand.
TGGTAGTGCAATTGCTTGATAGTAGGGTAGTTCTATTTGTAACTTTTTCAGTAACCTCCATACTGTTTTCCAGAATGACTGCACCAAGTTTGCATTCCCACCAACAGTGTAAGAGGGTTCCCCTTTCTCCACATTCTCGCCAACATCTATTGTTTCTGAGTTGTTAATTTTAGCCATTCTGGCAGGTGTGAGGTGGTACCCCATTGCAGTTTTGATTTGTATTTCCCTGATGATGATTTATGTTGAACATCTTTTCATGTGTCTGTTAGCCATCTGGATGTCTTCTTTAGAAAAATGTCTATTCATGTCTTCTACCCATTTCTTTTTTTAAAATTTTTTTTTCAACGTTTATTTATTTTTGGGACAGAGAGAGACAGAGCATGAATGGGGGAGGGGCAGAGAGAGAGGGAGACACAGAATTGGAAACAGGCTCCAGGCTCTGAGCCATCAGCCCAGAGCCTGACGCGGGGCTCGAACTCACGGACCGCGAGATCGTGACCTGGCTGAAGTCGGACGCTTAACCGACTGCGCCACCCAGGCGCCCCATCTTCTACCCATTTCTTAACTGGGTGTTTGTTTTTTGGGTGTTGAGTTTGATAATTGACTTTATCTTTTTAAAGAGTTTGCCTTTTCCCCCAGCAACCAGGATATTCTTAACTTCTTATGGCTTTTTAATCATAGATAAAAAAGAATTTTAAAAATCTGGTTATATGTTAGTAGAGGGGAAGTTAAAAAATACTATTGAGGACCTATATGTCTGACAAAGGAAGTAAAAAAAATTCCAAGTATTCAGTAAGATTCCAGTCTCCAAAAAGGCTAGGTAGGCGTATCTAAGAATCCATGGAAAATATTTCATAATAAATAACTGTAAATGCCTTCTAAAAATCATAAGGAGTAGACACTGGAATATCTACTTTCCCAGTTAGTAGCTGTAACACATATATAATTTCACCTAGCCCTATATATTACGTTCATAAATGTGAATGATGACTCTTTCCAACTGGAAGAAATATATTTTCCCATTACCCACAACACTACCAATTTTACATTAAGTAAATACTATTTGTTCTAGTTGATTGCACTGAACTAGTGTTTATTTATTATTAGAAATAATTATAATAAGTCTTTCTAATCTAAAAGATAGCCTTGAGTGTTCTTTTAGGCATAAAGACTGATCCCAGAGAAAATAGTTTTCCCTATTTTTCCTATAATTTGAGAATCCTAGAGGGTTGTGATTATTTAAAACAAACAAACAAATAAACAAAGAAACGTCTCTTGAGGCACTCTCTTATCCATGGAGGTAAGCTTGTTGGAAAATTGTTTAATGGTATTCCTTAAGTGAAGAAATGATCTTTTGCTCCTCTCAGATGTTCTCATAATTTCTTGAGAATCATCTGTCCATAGTGACTCCATATTTGTATGTCAGTGAAACCTGACTAACATATGAAATACATATATATCAGGGTTAACTAGTTTTTTATGCTAACTGTTGAACCAAGTTTCTCCTTATTGCTATTTAATAACTCATTTACTATTCCCAAATCTGTATAAGATTACACTTTATCATCCTTTTCTACTCTAAAGCAGAAGCCACCCCCATGTGCATGCACACTTATATATGCACACACACACAGAAATGTACCTCTATTCTGTCCATTCTGAGGAATATAAATTACAAACATCTAATAAATATTTATCTTTAAAATTCACATAAATCACAGTAACAATATCTTAAAATCTAAAGGTCTGATTCCAAGAGTAGACAACAGTTATGTTTTGGGCACATAAGTAGACAATAGTTAGTATTGGCCAATGATTTACATACTTGCTTTTTTAATCATTACATTATCTCTATCAAAAAAAAGTTATTATCTGTTTTATAAACAAAGGAATTTGAACCTAGAGTATTTATGTAACTTAGCCAAAATCACCCAGTTAATAAGTGCCAAATTCAAGAAATATTATCTTAGATGTGAGTTAATGAGATCATGTTTTTGAAAGCACATTTTGGGGGGCAAAGTCTTTCCTAACCACATCATGCTCATAGGCCAGTTTCAGACCTTATTACTTACCCTCTTACAGTGCTGTACTGCTTCAATGGCTCATCACAATCATAATGAATAAATCACTTATTATCGTTTCCCTCCCTTGCTGGATTTTCATGAGAAAATTGTGTACATCTTATTGCATTTCAGCTTTTAGAATTATTCTTGGCATATAGTAAGTCCTCCATATATTTGTTATATAAATAATTGAATGATTATGCAGTAAGTCTCTAATAAAGGGACATGTTTCCTATGATGTGTCACAATTTTCACAGTTCAGATAAAGCTAGGTTATAATTGTGCAAATTGGACCTCACATAAAATAAAGTGTGTGATCACAATCAAGCATCAGTTTGTGATTGTACTGCTTATTTTTTTAATTAATATTTCATCTGAAGTTCTTGGGAAAGGAGAACAGTTAAGTTATTGACTGCTTAGCATTTGTGGAACAGAGGAATACCATTAATCAGCACATTGTCATAGGAAATAGTTTTGTTAGGCCTCTCAAGAATAAGTAGCCAAACATATGTTCCATCATGATTATATAATAATTATATTAGCCAAAGATTATGTTTAAGCCTCTGGTGCATCTGAAACTGTGCTCAAAATATCTCATTTAATCCTCATGACTAATATAATACTATTATGACATGTCCTATTCATTTGTCCATTTTGCAGATACACTAAAGCTTAGAGAGGATATTAACATGATAGTGACTGTAGGCTAATCTTCAAATCCATGCTGCCTGCCTGCAGTGAGAGTTCCTAGTGAATACATGGTACCATTATTAACCAGCATAAAATTCCATAGTGTTCTAGATTCTGCAAATTATTTCTTGCAGGTAATGTTGAAAAATCAAATGCCTCAGAAGAGGAGAATTAACAAAAAAATGAAGAAAATTGAAATTTTTTCCTTAGCATACAGGAAGGGACTGGACATATGCTGATGTAGTCTGGTTATTCCTTTCCAAAAAGGTAATGTGAATTACTGCAGTGGTTAGACATTTTGTTGTTTGACCTCTAAAGGATCAGAGATCAGACAGTAAGCATCAGTGATACACAGTAAGGAATTACACTAAGAAGTGGTGCTATAGAAACAAAATAAAAGAAAACCCTCCTTATTTTACTTATCTTTAAAAAAATTCTTTTGGTTTATATATTTATTGAGAGAGAGAATCCCAAGGAGGCTCTGCACTATCAGTGTGGAGCTCGACGCAGGGCTTGATCTCACAAACAGTGAGATCATCACCTATGCCAAAATCAAGAGTCAGATGTTTGACTGTACCGCCCAGGAGCCTCTCTTCCTTTCGAATTTTCAGGTGATAGATTCCCTTTTTCCACAGGACTCTAAACAGCGGCAATTTGGTGGATTGAAGATTTGAGTAAAGCAATAGACCATAGGTATCTCTTATTCTTACTTCTTAATCATTGGGTAGAGCAATGTACACCAATTACATTCAAAGTGTAGTAAGAGAAAAGTCTTAGATCTAACTATCAAGGGCCGAGAAACAATAATGTTTTTTTTATGTGCCATGCAATCCCTAACTGACAAAGTGAGAACTAAGAAAATGTATAGAAACATTTTTTGCACCATACATATCTCAGGGTTTGTTCGGTATATGGTCTGGGAAGGGTAAGAAATATAGGGAAGAGCAAGAGTAAGGGGGAAAGGGAGGAAGGTGTAATCTTGGCTTTTTAAAAGGTCTTTATAATTGACACACAGTAAGCTGCACATATTAAAAGCAGGCAATTTGATAAATTTCGACCCACAGACATGCCCGTGAAATGATCTCAACTATCTAGATAATGAACATATCCATCACCTCCAAAAGATGCCTCATTTCCTTCATAATTCCTCTATTTCATCTGGTATCTTTTATTTCACATCATTTTTTCTGAGGTTCATCTGATAGTTCATTCCTTTTTATTGCTGAGTAGTATTCCATTGTATATATTTTCCATAATTTGTTTATCAACTTATTGCTGATGAACATTTGAGTTGTTTCTAGTTTGAGCTACTACAGTGAAACTGTTCTGAACATTTTTGTTAAGTCTCTGTATGGACATGATATCATTTTCCTTAGTGAATATCTAGAAGTGGAATGGCTAGGTCATTGAGGTGTGTGTGTATATATATATTTTTAATTAATAGATTTTGGGTAGAGTATTAAGTTTATATTAAAAAATGGAGTGAAATGTACAAATTCCCATACAGCCCCTTCAATTTCCCTTATTTTCAACATCCTGTATTAGTGTAATACATTTGTTACAATTGATGAGTCAATATTGATGCATTATTGTTAATTAAAGTCCATGGTATACATTAGGGCTCACTCCTTGTATCGTACATTCTATGGGTTTTGACAAGTGTATGATGACATGTGACCACCATTACAGAATCATACACACTAACAGTTTTGCTATCCTAAAAAAATCCCGTGATCTACTTATTCATCTCTTTTGAATGCATTTTTTAAAATTGACAGAGAAATATTACAAATGTAGAAAGATATATTCTCTCTCTGAAGTAGGAAGAAGAGGTGAGCAGGAAGACAGCAAAGATGAAAGATATGGGGTTAAAGTAGTCCTAGTGATCATTCCCTACTGAGAGAGCTACAAATTGCAAAACAACTAATGTCCCTTTTTCCCTTTTCCTAACAGAATGGAAAATTGAGGGTTAATTTACTGAATGTTACTCACACAACACTGATGAGGCAGGACTCAAGCACAGTATTTTTTAGTCCTCTTAGGAACTACACCATCAAGAAAACTGGGACACAGAGATCATTTTTTAAATGAGCAATTAACATTTTAGAAGCCTAGCCTCACCAGGATGTACTGCTGGAATACAATAATATTTTACAAAGAAATAAATTAACTAAAATGGTCTTCAACAGATTGCTCTATAATGGAGAGCACCAAAGCCTGCATTTTACTCCCTGAAACTCTAGCTTAGGCCATTTTTAAAGACCAGAATATGGAACTAGACAGAATCAGATTTGAGTGTATGACTTATGGCTTCGTGGGATGTTTTGAGAGGTTCTGAAACAACTGCGCTCCAACATATCTCCTCCCTTGGCTTGTCACATTGTTTTCATACAATCTGAGAGGCAAATGGCTCTGAGCTAATTTGCAGATGTTTAGTGTTAATGTAGCTGCCTCTCCATGTGCACATCAGTATCACTCAGTGTATTTATTAGCTGAGGACAATGATAGGACAGGGGATTGGAGAAAAGGGAAGGCCTGGAACAACACAATTTTAGGACACTGGGAATTTCTGAGATGATCAGGTTGGTGTAAAAAAATTATGGCAACCAGAGGGCAGTATGAGGGAATTAGGTACCCAGGAATCAGGTAAAGAGGGTCTATAGCAGTGGAAGAAGAAAGCCAAAGGGAAAATAAGAAAACAATAAACCACACACTGCATCTATCAGAGGACTGCAGAGGTCCTGTCCCAGGCATATGATTCACACTAGATTCAGTTTTAATGTGCCAAGAAGAAAGAAAGATAAAAGAAGGTAAGATGGGTATATTTGTCAATAATCTTCCATTGCATCCACTCATTAGTATTCATCTCTGTTTCTACTCTAACAGTCTCCTTCCAAATGTACCACATATTTCCAGAAAAGTGGAAAAAAACACAAGGAACTGATAGAGCAGGCTATGATTAAAAGATATTTGTAGCAGATACTGACCATGACTTGCCCATACCTTGCTGATCTTTCAATGTAATTGACAACTGTCAGTATCTTCATCTGTACCTGAGATTTTTTTTTCTTCCTGAAATTGGAAATATCAAGGAATTAATACTCTTCTCCCTCCTACCTAGCATTCCTTAACTAATGACTGCCTGGCTCCTTGGACAGGATAATTTTGAGGCAACTGTTTTCCACATTTCCCAGGATTTTCTCATGAGTTTAAGTTCCTCTAGCCCCCTATGGTAGCTGGCTCAATAGAATGCCTTTTATCCACTGCCTTCCCTTCCCAGGACCACTTCCACACCTCCTTACCAGTTATATGTGTTTCCCAAATAGGTTATTCTTCACTTCAATCTCTCTCTCCAATTCTGTCCCTGGAAGAGAAGTCAATAAACAAAGAAGAACTTATTGTATTACTAATATCTGGGAAGTAATTATAGGTAATTTTTTTAATTGGTAAGATCCATTTATTAGGGTTACCTTCTTCAAGAAACATGGAACTTAGACTTCAGTTAGATTTAACAGACATTTTAGGAGTAGTTATACTATGACAGATATTTTACTTGGCTCATTAGCATGTTATTTTCTTCTCATTGGCTAATTATACTCTCAGTTCATTAATAACTAAGATTTTCATCCATTCAATTAATGACCTTTGTTTTTCTAAGTTTCAACAGCCATGAGATAAATGACAACACCACAATAACAACCAATAAAATATTTTTTTTTGGTTATGCCCAGATTATTGGGTAGACTTCCAAATCCTCCTTTTGAAAATCTCTATCCCAAAGCAAAATTATGGGGGAGGAACATCTTGATTGTTTTCACAGAGTCCCCTTCTTTATCATGTAGCATATGCCATTTATGTACCCCTCTACCCTAGCTCTTCTTCCTGAAACATCTCTTTGAAATATCTATTGTCCAAATTGATTTTGGACAGTTGGTTATTGACTGAAGTTGAAGTTGCTTATTTCTGTTACCATGCATCAGTAATGCTTCGAAAGTAACAGAATACTTGGCTCACATTAGCTGCAACACTAAAGACAATGAATTAGCTCATTTAACAAAAAGTTTGGAAGTCAATAACTTCAGAACTTATGCAGTAGCTGGATGCTATCTTCAAGGACCAATTTTTTTTCCTGCTCTGTCCAACTCAGTGTGTTGAAATATTGCTCCTCTTGGTTACAGAATGACTGCTAGAGCACTGCATGTTACAACATTCTAAGTGGTAAGGAAAGGAAAGAAGCACTCAGACAAAAAGGTGCTTTTCCTTGTTTTATTAGAAAAAAATTTGAATACAAGCAGAGTTCTCTTCATGTCACATGGGCTACTGGATCATGTGACCACATTAACTACTTGCTAACAAAGCACACTGATTTAGGCCATTCATGATTTATCTTCCCAACTTGGAGAGAGCTCCAATAAGAAAAATAAAATAGGCATTCTGCTAACAAATATAATGAAGGGATGGTTGATAGATGTAATGAATGGTGTCTGTCTGTCATGCTGCAGTGCCTATTGACATCCACCAAAGTGCTTCTCTGCAAAAAGCCAGCATCATGGTCTTGGTTAATGAGAATTCCTCTCTTTTTACTTTTTAAACCACTCCATTGAGGTATGGTTGACACAAAATGCTGTACATATTTAATGTATCCAACTTGGTGAGTGTGGAGAGAAGTATATCTCCATGAAACCACAATACAATCTATGCCATAAACATACCCATTACCTCCAAAAATTTCCTGCTGTCCTATTTATTATTACTGTTATAAGAACATGTAGCATAATGTTTACTCTTTTTGAAAATTTTTAAGTAGGCAATATAGTATTATTAATTATAGTTTCTGTGCTATGCAAATCTTTACAACTTATGCATCTTGTATAACTGAAGCTTTGTACCCTTTGGTCAATAACTTTCATCTTATCCCCTCTCCCCAGCTCATGGCAACCACCATTCTATTCTCTGCTTCTATGAGTCTGCTTTAGCTTCCTCATCTGAGTGGTATCACATAGGATTTGCCATTTACTCTTGGATTGCTTTTTATGCATTTGAAAGCTGTGTATCCCTTAATTTATAATGTTTTATAGATTTTTTTGCAGGGGGAATTCTTTTGTTTGTAGTCCTCTTCCTTTATTAAACAGATCCTTCAACCTTGGATGAAGTCGAAGGATCAAGAATGATAAACTCTATATTACGATCCTCCTTGTTATCAGTATGGAAATGCTGTTACTGCACCAAACCTGTATGTCTGACTCCTTTCACACTTTGCATTTTTTTCTTTCTCATAACTCTGGTCAAAATTATATGAAACAGACCTCTGTTGATACCACAGTCTCCACAGAAATATCTGAATCCTAGTGTGAGTACAACTTTCACTCCATATGAGACCCTTATATATATACAGACACCCACCTAGATTTTACTCTTCTGTTTTTCTTATGGGTCTAGCTCTTCTCTTTCAGGATTTTTAATTTTCTCATATAACTATTTATTATCAGAGTTATGCAGATAAAAGTTGAAAAGAGTGAAGTATCTTAGTCTCTGCTTTCCTGGCATGAATTATCTTCAATTTTTCCTAATACCCATATTAATTGTTTAGGTGAAAGGTAGAAAAAAAGATGAAAAACAATTTAATGGCTAAATTTCCTAAGATACTAAATTCAGTGTTTAAGCTCAGGGAGGCATAATTTATCCTGTACCAATAATATGATATTCAAGTGCAAAGTCTTCCTATAATTTATGTTTATTTCTGTCCTAGATTCACTTTAAGTGCACACATAAGAATGAAAATTGCATGACCTTTCTCTAATTATCTACAAGGAGATTAAAGGTCTATAAAATAAGGTATAATGACATCTTCCAGATTGACATGGTTATTAATTCTAGAAATCTTTTCCAGTAGCTCAGCTTTTGCCTACCAATAGTTAATTTTATCTGCAGAATTCTTTATTATACACTATCTTCCTTGACAATCACATTTATTCACTACTAGGGTATCCATATGCTGATGACTACCAAATCTTTATCTCAAGCCTTGATGTCTCTTTAGAGTATTAACTGGCTATATGACATTTTCACTTGCCTTTACTTATCCTATAGGTACCTTAATTACAGATTCAAAACTGAATATATCATCTTCTCTGCCAAATCTACTCCTATTATTATTATCTCTATTTCAGGGCGTTGAACCATGGAGTCATCTAATCTTTTAAGTCAGGGTTCTTTAAGTTATGTTTGATTCTCTCCTTTCCTTAATCTCCTAATTTGATAAGACAGTATTAGTCCTATCAATATTAATTCCCAGTTGGAGTAGCTGGTTCTGTCTAACTACTTTCAAATTTTTACCCTAGTTAAAATCACCATCTTCTTTAACTTAGATATTATTATATCATTTTAAAAGTTATATTTTATCTACCAATAAGATCTAATCTCATGTGTTCTAATCTACACTCCATAACACAGCCAGAAAATTTTCTAAGACATAATTTTGTCCTGCTTCCTTACACCAATCAATTCTTTCATTTACTCTTGGTATGCTAACAAGGTTCCCTATGTGAGTCTTAACTCACTTCACATTCCACTTTGATGACACTTTGCAGAAATACTATCCAGGATTATACTGTCTATGACTTTGGTCCTTTTGCAGGTGTTCCTACAAAGAGAAATTCTATAATTTTTTCCTCATTCTCCATACTTCACCATTCCCACATAAAATCTACCATACGACCTATATTTTCATCCATGTAAGAAAACGTCATCTCCTCACTGCCATCACTATAGTCAATATACCTCTCTATTACAGACCTTGGTTATCTGGGTCTTCCTTCCTTTTAGACTGCATATTCCTTGGGGCAAGGAAGAATGAATTATTTACCTTGGGATGCTCCAGGCACTATACAAGGTCTAGCACAAGTAGGATCTCAGTAAAAGAGTGGTTGAGTAGATGAGTAAACATGTATTGCTCATTTTTCCACCTACACTTTGTTTCTTGCTTTATTCCTAAATCATTAGGGATAATTTCCTACCCCTTCCCAGTTTTTTGTTATTATTACTTTATTACTTTATTTATTTATTTATTTATTTACTTACTTACTTATTTTAGTGTTTATTTATTTTTGAGAGAGAGAACGAGAAAGATAGAAGAGACAGACAGACACGGAGGGCAAAGAGACAGGGAGACACAGAATCCAAAGCAGTCTCCAGGCTCTGAGCTGACAGCACAGAGCCCGACACAGGGCTCAAACCCACCAACAGTGACATAATGACCTGAGCCGAAGTGGGACACTTGACTGAGCCACCCAGGCACCCTTCACTTCCCAGTTTTATATGCTCATATTCTAATGCTTATTCCAGACAGATTTTAGAGAAAATAACTTTGAAACTAAATCTGTAGCCTATTTGAAGAAAAGAAGGATAGGAAGAGGAAAGGATAAAATGAAGAAAGGAAAACTTCCCGGGACCTCTCATATCTTGTTCTTTACATGGGTCTGGAGGAATTCAGCTCATGGAAAGAGTAGCAACATGGAACTTTCACTCCCTCAGATTCATTACCCTGTTTTGTGTGTCCTTTCCTAGAGTGACACTCATTTCATATATATATAGTTTCATTTCACATTGCCTCACTCCTCTGAGCACTTCACCACTCTCTCTAAACTTTTTGATAGTTTTACAAGTCTCTCAAATCGCCATATACCAAAGTTGACAATTTTCTGACTGCAGTTTTCACTGATAATGCTTTATATTAAAATAGATACACTTTAGAGGAAACTGAAGTATAAGTTTAAATTTTTTTTAACATTTATTTATTTTTGAGACAGAGAGAGACACAGCATGAACAGGGGAGGGTCAGAGAGAGAGGGAGACACAGAATCTGAAACAGGCTCCAGGCTCTGAGCAGTCAGCACAGAGCCCAACGTGGGGCTCAAACCCACGGACAGTGAGATCATGACCTGAGCTGAAGTCGGACACTTAACCGACTGAGCCACCCAGGCACCCCTGAAGTATAAATTTAGATTCATAAACTTGATTCCAAAAGTATTATATTCTTTGTGGAAATAGCATTGGTAAACATTTTAACTCTCTGTGCTGTATGCTCTACTTGGATATACAATAAACTGAAAAATAAGTCAGTGGCTCCAAAGATATTTAATAAATGGTTCCAGTTTGTGAACTTCCAGATTGTTCTAGGCATGATTATGAGCATTTTGAATTTGTAAGGGATGCTGAGTGCTGAAGCCAAGGGGGAAAAGACAGAGTAGCTTCTGAGGAGAGCTGAAACTAGCCAAATCCCTTCTCCTAGCGGAGATTAAACCAACAAATCGTGTTACTTGGAATTATGGCTGGAAAGGGAAATTTCTAAGTTTTAGAGATTCAAAATCAGAAGTATATGCAGAGGAGAGGTGAATGATAAGAACTGTTAATTAATTAAAAGGAGATTTCAAACTTGCTGCTTAAAATCAAAATTCAAGGTGTCAGAAACAGTTACAAAGTGGGGAAATTAAAATCAAGAGGGACAAGTACAAGAAGAATTGGTGTCAAGTTAACCTCAGATTAGGATAATTGTCTGTAGTTTGGTATCTATAGTTACCTCAAGTGTGTCAGTTATGATATTTATGAGGATAAAACATTCACACTTGAAGACAGGAGAAAAGATAAACAGAGATTTGGAGTCCCTCATTCTTGATTACTCTTCAGGCCTGGGTTATTTTTTAGGGAATAGAAAAATACAGCTAGGCCTGGAAGGAAAAGTCTGTGATTAACAATAATAAAAAATAGACTTCATACTTCTGAGGCTATTTTTTATTTTATTTATTTAAAATTTTTTAATGTTTAGAGAGAGAGAGAGAGAGAGAGACAGAGCATGAGCAGGGGAGGGGCAGAGAGAGAGGGAGACACAGAATCCAAAGCAGGCTCGAACCCACCAACAGTGAGATCATGACCTGAGCCAAAGTTAGATGCTTAACCGACTAAGCCACCCAGGTGCCTCTCAGGCTTTTTAGATTAAATCTTTTAACATTCTGAGAAACAGAATGCCAAAATCTTACCTGATAGAACACTAGTCCACCAAACTCATTCTTGTAGTGGCTGTTCAAAGTGACTTCAATCCAATAATGTCAACCCAGGCCACACAATTGAAGAGGAAAGATTTCATAATTTTAAATACTTTCAAGGTGTTCCAGCACCTTTCATAAAGTGTTAAAAACTTTTCTTTTTTGTGACCCTGCATAGACAGGTTTCAAGGATTACCATGTAAGAACTGACAACTATTTATATAAAGCAGCCTGGAGCCAGAAACACATGGAAACCTTAAGCAAATTGATATCAAGTAGGATTTCATTTCTTATAAAATCATAGTTTTGGGATTTGGGAAATATTAGATAATAAAGGTTTTTGAAGCAAGTTAAAACCTTTGAATTTGTGAAGAAGTGAATTTTATATAATCAGTGGGTTAAGTTTATGTACCATTTTGACAATGGGACAAAGGGGAGTTCTTAGAATAATAAGACCAAGAGACAAGTGTAGGATTAGAATGAGCCAATGCCATATGCCAAAAAGGGAATTAGCACAGAAGAAATGCAATTTCACAGGATTTGTAGAAAAGCTTTCCCATCAGCAATCAAAGGTCTACTGTGGGAGGAACTCGCTATGTCACATGCCTGTGACAGCTGCTGTAGAAGCACAGCACATTTATGGAGTTTTCCTTTAGGAAGAAAAAAGATAAAAAGCAGATTTTAAAAAGCCATACAGACAAACTATAGCCCAGAAGCTTTGGTTTGAAAGGCATCATTTCATCCCGGACAATACTGTGTAATTGGACATAACCCAGATGAAGTGTTCTGATCTCAGACCTGCCACTAATGAGTTGTACAACCTCAGACAAGTCTCTTGACAGCTCTGTGTCTCAGCATTCACATTTGTAAAAGGAGGGGGTTGAGATAGATGATTGTTGCAGTTCCTTCTCCCTCTGTGATTCAGTGAAATGCTAAAAGATCTAGTGAGAAACTTTATTTTATATTTCAAACTGCCTCTAACTCTGTACATATACAAACCAAATAAGCCATAATTTAGATAATATAATAGAGACGCCATTTTATCATGATACTTTGTCAGCTTTAGTCCCCAAACTGTATATAAGCTAGAATGTACTTGAAAAGTAACAGGGTCTATACTGTGTTCAGCTGTCAACACAAGCTGCATATTGGTTGACAGAGCCATCTATTCTATTTTGGATGAGAAAATTTGACTGGGTCTTAAAAAAATATATTACAAGGTCAAGAAAAGGCAGAGTACATTATTATTCTAAATATGCCTTAAAACATGGTGACAATGATACTATTTCTTCTTTTAATGTTTTTTATTTATTTTGAGGGTGGAAAGGAAGAGAGAGAGAGAGAGAGAGAGAGAGAGAGAGAGAGAGAGAGAGAATGAATGAATGAATGAATATCCCAAGCAGGCTCTGCACTGTTAGCACAGAGCCCTACGCTGGGCTTGATCCCATGAACTGAACTGTGATATCAGGACCTGAGGTGAAATCAAGTCAGATACTTAAATCCACTGTGCCACCAGGTGCCCCACAATGCTATTATTTCTAACAAAATGTTTATATATGCCCTAAAACATTTCTGAAAGGGTAGCTCACGTTTGCTAATTTTGGCAATTTTGCAGGACAAAGACCCATGCTTTGCTGAACTATCAGCAACAATAAAATTAAGGATGAGAAGCATTATGGGAAGAAAGAATATGGGGTAGATTCATCTTTGGTTATTCACTTACTAAATACATTGTGCCAAAAACAATGCTGTGGGAAAGTTGTCTGCCTAACAGAATGTGTTTAAAAGCATGTAGGTGCCTTAACCGAAAATAATGGAAAACAGTAGTGTAGTGAAATGAAAAATTACACACCTGTACAAGTCCCCAACCTTCATTAGCATCATTTATCAAAATAAAACACGGTAACTTCAGTTTGCCAAGAAAAATTGAGTGTTGCTTCAGTGCTTTGTTTCCCCCCATTGAAAAATATTGGGCTACTTACAAACAATGCTTCTTTTTGTTAATGCAAAACTACACAAATCTGTATCCCTAGGAAGACAAAATGTTTCACTACGGTGAGTGGCAAACATTCCCAGATTTAGTACAAAAGCAAACACAGAGTTAACAGCCTGTCCTGCAGAAAGCCACACAAACAAGTCAGGTATGAGAAGCAGCCAAGGGTGCCTATTTCCTACTTTTATTCCATTTCCTTACATCGTGTAATGTAAAGAGCCAATTACCCAAGTGCTTTATGAAGACTATATAAGTGCCCTAATTGGATGGTCTAGTTATCTGAGGAATTCTGAGTTCACTGTTGTCTAGGTTCAGATAAAGAAAGGGAATGCAGAGTCATCATAGTAAAACCAAAAACGAATAAAAAACAATTTTATACAGACAAAAATAATAAAAACTCTCACCAACTAACTTCAGGTACCTCTGTTTAGGGAGCAGCTGGGTCACAAAACAAAACATAGAATTTGAACCAAAAAAAAAAAAAACCCCACTTGTAACCATAAAAGAAAAGATGTGATAAGAGTGATTCCTCACAGAGTATCCAAGTAGATTTCTCTCTGTAATTCAACACGTTTCAAATGACAGGACTTGCATTGTATTCCTTAGGGCATGAATCCACCAACACGGAGATCTCATTACAGCATCACAAAATGTTTTCTGGTATCCAATTCCGCCCCCTCTTTTTTTAAAGCTCCCTGGACTACCTTAAATATACCTGCTCTCCCACTGGAGTTCAGGTTTCCCTGGAGCCAGGGTAATTCTAAGAGTTACCTGATGCTCTCCTCTATGCCTCTTGCTCCCTTGACCTTACCCCTCCCTCCAGGATGCTCAGGCTGCAACTGACCATGTCAGATGCAAATTTGTTTTCCTGGGTTCCTTTCTTGTTTTACTGTCCTTAGTTGCCCCCCTCCCCAAGTCTCTTCTCTCTTTAAAAAAAACACTTTAGGGTATCCTTTACCTCTTCTCCTCCATGCTTTTCAATTTGTTACTGACTATATGCTTTCTTTACAATCTGTGAGGAATGATGAATCAAATTTCCCCTCAACTTTGACCATACCAAACTGTAGTTCTGAATTTTAATCTGTTGATCTTTCCATTAAAAAAGAAAGCTCTAAGAATCTCAAGTTTGACAATAATTCACTTTCCAAATGCATGGTTAGGAATAAAAGATGGAAAGAAAACAACATGATACTGAATTTTTTTCAATAGTCAATTTTTTTGTCTTATTTTTAGGTGCAATTATTAGGACCAAGTATTAGTGGGCTTAAATGACTAGGAGATGAAAGATTTATTTTCCATTGTTTTGTGAGCTTTTAAAAATCTGACCCAGCTCCCAAGCAATCATTCTAATAACTGCCTGCTCTGAGAAACACAGTGTGAGGATGTTTTAAAGAGGTATTTGACCTGAACACAAAATTCCAATGCTTTCCCTAACTTTCCAGAAATATATTATTTGCATCTTTCCTTATAAGGTGTAAGTTTTCTATAGACAATACAAAATTGTATTAACTCCTCAATCACTCAATATCTCTTATAGGTAAGGAAACTACTATTCACTATTTTCCTCCATCTTTTGTCTGTCAGGTGCTTGGTTAAAAGCTTTAACATGTTCAATAATCATCACACATCCTGCAACAGAAATGCCATATCCCCATTTTCACACATGAGAAAACTAAAGCTGCAAGAGGTATATTTAGTTGCCCAAAGTCACATCAAGAGTGTGTAACAGAAAGTACTGTTAGATGGCAACTAATAAAGATCATCTTGAATCAAAGTATTTGTCAAAGACCAAGACTTTGAGTTTAACGATGTATATCATTAAGTGTAAGAAGCATGGCTATTATTCAAAGACCTTGTCTAATTCTGCTTCCTTTCTTTTTCTATATCAACTAGATAATAGGTATATATCTTTATTCTTCTCTGTTACCAACCATATAAGTTATCTGGAGGATTCAATAATTTGTGAGACTTCCATCTTTTGGTTATGTTCAGATAGTTTCAGAGTCTTCTTTAGCTTAAGAATCAATATTATGAAAGATCCTTTTCCTCTACTGATTAAAAAGACAAATTGGATTAGATTGTTATCCACTGACGTTGGTTCAACAGTTTATGACATGTTCTCTTAAGTTAAAAGAACTACTTCAGTCTAAGAAACATTTTTTCATTTCTTCACAATTGAGGACTCTATTCCAATAATTTTATTGAGTTCAACTCACTAGCTGAATAAGGAAGAGTTTCCTTTTTTCTGGCTTCCTAATTACCATCTGACTGTTTTTCTATTCATTTATGTGCATGTTTTTGCATATGACACTTGTCCTTTGCAAATTACTTTTGCATATCACCAGGTATGAAAGAGATATGCATTCCCAAATAATTTGTACATTTTGTAAAAGTAAAAATTTACTCTTTAAAAAGGATTCTTATATAATGTAACTTATTAAATAATTGTAAAGTAATTGCTTCAAATAATTCTAAAAACACATAGTTTGGCAGAATAAACTGTTAAACATCCTTGGAAAGGACTGCTACAGCAGCTATTAGTTTTGGTTTGCTTTGCTTTACAAAAGAGATGCCTTTGGAAGAAATTTAAAACAGATTTGGAAAACTATATATGAAAGTGCACACACACATATTCAATTTCTAAAATTTTAAATACAATGAGTGGAATTGATAATGAATTTTTCACTTCAAATATAAGCATTAGAGATAATGTACCCAATGCCTATTAAAATCTATAAATGCTTGCACCAAAAAGAATACAATAAATAAAAATAAACTTAACCAAAGAGGTAAAAGATCTTATTCCAAAAACTATAAAACATGGATAAAAGAAATCGACGGGGACACAAACAAATGGAAAGATATTCCATGCTCATGGACTGGAAGAATTAATATTGTTAAAATATCCATACTACCGAAAGCAATCTATAGATTCAATGGAATCCCCACCAAAATATCAATAGTTTCACAAAACTAGAACAAATAATACTAAAATCTGTATGGAACCACAAAAGACCCTGAACAGCCAAAGTAATCCTAAGAAAGAACAAAGCTGGAGGTATCACAATCCCAGATTTCAAGATATATTACAAAGCTATAGTAATCAAAATTGTATGTTCCTGCACAAAAATAAACATACAGATCAATGGGACATAATTAAAACCCCCAAACTAAATCCATGATTATATGGTCAGTGAATCTATGACAAAGGAGGCAAGAATATACAATGGGAAAAAGACAGTCTTTTCAATAAATGGTGCTGGGAAAAACGTACATCTACATGCAAAGAATGAAACTGGACCACTTTCCTACAGAACACACAAAATTCATCTAAAAACGGATTAATGATCTAATGTGGGACCTGACACCATAAGAATTCTGGATTCTAGATATGTCTCCTGAAGCAAGGGAAACAAAAGCAAAAGTAACTATTGGGACAACATTAAAACAAAACGCTTCTGCACAGCAAATAAAACCATCAACAAAATAAAACAAACAAAAAAATAACCTACTGAATGGAGGACATTTGCAAATGATATATAAGAAAATTATGGAATTCACACAAACAAATCGATTAAAAAATGTGCAGAGGACCTGAAGACATACAGATGGCCAAGAGACACATGCAAAGATGCTTAACATCAGTCATCAGGGAAATGCAAATCAAAACTACAATGAGATATCACTTCACACCTGTCAGAATGCTAAAATCAAAATGACAAGAAATAACAAGTGTTGGCAAGAATGTGGACAAAGCGGAACCCTAGTGCACTGTTGGTAGGAATGTAAATTTATATAGCCACTGTGGAAAACAGTATTCATCTTCCTCAAAAATTTAAAAATGGAAATACCATATGATACAATCATTCTACTATTGGGTATTTACCCAAAGAAAATGAAAACATTAATCTGAAAGATATATGTACCCCTATGTTTATTGTAGCATTATTTACAACAGCTAAGATATAGAAGCAACCTAAGTGAGCATCAATAGAAGAGATGAAGAAAATATGTGTACACACACACACACACACACACACACACGCACAGGAATACTATAGGGTCATAAAAAACAATAAGATTGTGTCATTTGAATGAACATTATAGACCTAGAGGGTATAATGCTAAGTGAAAAAGTCAGACTGGAGAAACACAACATTAGGATTCCACTCATAATTGGAATGTAAAACAAAATTAATACACAGAAAGCAGAATTGGACATATAAACACAAAGAACAAACTGATGGTTGCCACAGGGAAGGCAAGTTGGGGGCTGGGCAAAATGAGTGAAGGGAGAGGGAGATACAGCCTTCCAGTTATGGAATAAGTAAGTCACAGGAAGAAAAGACACAGCATAAGAAATACAGTCAATGATACTGTAATAGTATGAATATAGCATAACATAACATAACATAACATAACATAACATAACATAACCTTGTCAAATCACTAAATTGTACACCTGAAACTAATGTTGCAATGTGTGTCAACTATACTAAAAAAATTATCTAAAAATGTTATTTATAATAGTTATATTGAAAGTCTAGGGTAATTTTTAAATTTTTTGGTTTAAGTAATATTGAGTTCTGAATTGAAATTCATATTTCCTTTTCATAGAAATATATAGCTCTTGTTCCTTGGCTGTTTCTGAGGTCAGAACAAGTGAACTAAGAGTTAGTGCAATGAAATTTAGCATTGAAATAAAAGGCAAAGTAAAAAAAAAATGGAAATTGCCATCATTACATTATGTTCAATTAAGCAAGGCAATTTAGTTGAACATATATATTTCTATTAATTATAATACTTTTAGAGACCACGACCTTGAGCATTTTAACAGTTCTAAATTTTGCAGATATTTTGGTATAGATCATTGTAACATAGACCCATTTATTTGAAGTAATTCCAGTCTTTTATTCACAAAGAAATCAAATAAATTTTTGTTTAACTTTTTCTTGGGAAATTGGTATCATTTTAACTCTGCTATGGGAATGGAAAGACCTACAGAGACAGACAACTACTCTTTTGTTTTTAAATATCATTTTGTATTTTTCCCTGGAAGAGCTGACCATTTCCCACAAATGTATTTTAAATGTTTAAAATATTTATTTGGAAAAGGCTATAAAGATGACACCAAAAATTTCAGCAAAAATGTTAACTTTTTTTTGTAGTTTGAGAAAATGTGTATTTTAAAATCTGAATTTTTAAAGTAGATATAACAGACAATTTAAGTAACAACCTTCATGTTTTTCCTTTTTAACACAGGTGAGGGGTATTTATTGGCATTGAATTACAAAATGTTAACTTCATTAAAAATGCGATTACCTCTTTGGTCAGATTTATTCCAAGGTACTTTATGATTTTTGGTGCAATTGTAAATGGGATCAATTCTTTGATTTCTCTTTCTGTTGCTTCATTATTGGTATATAGGAATGCAACCAATTTCTGTGCATTGATTTTGTATCCTGTGACTTTGCTGAATTCATTAAGAGGTGAAAAATCTATACACTGAAAACTATAGAAAGTTTATGAAGGAAATTGAGGAAGGCACACAAAAAATGAAAAAAAAATATTTCATGCTCCTGGATTGGAAGAACAAATATTGTTAAAATGTTGATACTACCCAAAGCAATCTACATATTCAATGCAATCCCTATCAAAATAACACCAGCATTCTTCACAGAGCTAGAACAAACAATCCTAAAATTTGTATGGAAACAGAAAAGACCCCAAATAGCCAAAGCAATCTTGAAAAAGAAAACCAACGCAGGAGGCATCACAATCCTGGATTTCAAGCTGTATTACAAACCTGTAATCATCAAGACAGTATGGTACTGGCACAAAAACAGACACTCAGATCAATGGAACAGAATAGAGAACCTAGAAAGAGACCCACAAATGTATGGCGAACTAATCTTTGACAAAGCAGGAAAGAATGAATATTCAATGGAATAAAGTCAGTCTCTTCAGCAAGTGGTGCTGGGAAAACTGGACAGCGATATGCAGA
Organism: Lynx rufus; assembly: GCF_022079265.1. Classification (NCBI taxonomy): domain Eukaryota; kingdom Metazoa; phylum Chordata; class Mammalia; order Carnivora; family Felidae; genus Lynx; species Lynx rufus. The sequence continues at coordinate 65,977,519 of NW_025814834.1, forward strand.
CAAATGAACCTGGACCTCTTCTTACAACATACACAAAAACAAATTCAAAATGGATGAAAGAGCTAAACACAAGACAGGAAACCATCAAATCCTAGAGGAGAAAGCAGGCAAAAAACTTCTTTGACCTCGGCCACAGAAACTTCTTACTCAACACGTCTCCAGAGGCAAGGGAAACAAAAGCAAAAATGAACTACTGGGACCTCATCAAAATAAAAAGCTTCTGTACAGCAAAGGAAACAATCAGAAAAACTAAAAGGCAACTGATGGAATGGGAGGAGATATTTGCAAATGACATATCAGATAAAGGGTTAGTATCCAAAATCTATAAAGAACTTATCAAACTCAACACCCAAAAAACAAACAATCCCATGAAGAAATGGGCAAAAGACATGCATTGGAACTTCTCCAAAGAAGACATCCAGATGGCAAACAGACACATGAAAACATGCTCAACATCACTCATCATCAGGGAAATACAAATCAAAACCACAATGAGATATCACACCTCACACCTGTCAGAATGACTAACATTAACAATTCAGGCAACAACAGATGTTGGCGAGGATGTGGAGAAAGGGGATCTCTTTTGCACTGCTGGTGGGAATGCAAACTGGTGTAGCCACTCTGGAAAACAGTATGAGGGCCCCCCCCCAAATTAAAAACTACCCTATGACCCAGCAATTGCACTACTAGACATTTATCCAAAGGATACAGGTGTGCTGTTTTGAAGGGACACATGCACCCCCATGTTTATAGCAGCACTATTGACAATAGCCAAAGTATGGAAAGAGCCCAAGTGTCCATCGATGGATGAATGGATAAGGAATATGTGGTGTGTATATATATATATACATATATATACATGTATGTATATATATATATATATACACACACATACAACGGAGTATTACTCGGCAATCAAAAAGAATGAAATCTTGCCATTTGCAACTACGTGGATGGAGCTAGAGGGTATTATGCTAAGCAAAACTAGTCAGAGAAAGACAAAAATCATATGACTTCACTCATATGAGGACTTTAAGATACAAAACAGATGAACATAAGGGAAAAGAAGCAAAAATAATATAAAAACAGGGAGGGGGGACAAAACATCAGAGACTCTTAAATAGGGAGAACATACAGGGTTACTGGAGGGGTTGTGGGTGGGGGATGGGCTAAATGGGTAGGAGGCATTAAGGAATCTACTCCTGAAATCATTGTTGTACTTTATGCTAACTTGGATTTAAATTTTAAAAATTAATTAAAAATAAATAAATAAATGAAAAAGGAAAAATAATTAACGTAAGTTCTGCCAGACATTTTCAGGACATATATAATAGGTCTTTGTATGATGCTGCCATTTTTTTTCAAAAATAAAAGCATGTTTTTAGGTAATGATATATAATGGACATTTTGTATGTGTGTGTAAAAAAATAAATTTTTTAACTGCAATTAAAAAAACGTGAAACAAAAAATAAAATAAAGGTACATTATAACTTTAAATTTATTTATTTAAATTTTATTTAAATAAAATACAGGTACAATAGACAATAAATGTCTATTGACATTTTGGATGTATGGCTCATATAAGCAAAAATTTTAAATTTTTCTTTGCGAATTTTTAAAAAGCTGTATTAATTTTTAACCATTTTAGTAGTTTCTCTTACTATTTTCATAATTACATAGAAATTACATAGAAATATTACATATTTCTCTTGGAGTTTTAGACATATAATTACATTATATGAAAATAATAACTTTTCTACCTTTGTATATTTATAGTATTTTTTCTCACATTTATTGCATTGCCTAATATTTATAGTCTAGGTAATTTTAATTTTCATGAGAAATCTTTGGTCCTGATTTTAATAAGAATAATTGATATTTTTACTCTTAACAATGTACTGGTATTTGTTTCAGGAAATCTGTAACCATAATCCTAAATCTCACCCTAAACCTGATACTAATTCTTAGCTTAAACTTCAATTATGTTCAGAAGCTTTCTATCTAATTCTAGTTCTGCAAGAGCTTCTTATTTGTTTTTAAATGAGGAGTACATCTTATGTATTATCTTGAAAAATTTTTTTAATTAAAAAATTTTTGGAGAATTTGTAAGTCATTTAATTTCAGTTCACTCTCACCTTTGATAGAACAGCTATATCTGGACCTTCCATTTATCCAACCTTAGAATGAATTCTCCTTGACACTTTTCTACTTTTCATGAGCCCTGTTTCTTTCAATGTACACTGATTTTATTCCACTGAGAAACAACTTATAAAAGTGGATAGGTTCCCAGACTAGGTGACAGAATACTACTTTGCCAGTGATTCAATGATGTAACTAAACTAGATTACTAATAGTATGATTTCAGCTCTTTACTGTAGTTAGAACTCATAAATTTAAGCTCTAGACAGATCCCAGCTGTTCTCTTGGCACATGTGAGTGTTAGCAATATGGAGGGTCAATAGATTTCTAACATTTCTTAGATCTCAGCAGGATTTAAAATTAATAATGCCTGTTTTCTAACCAGTCACCAAAGCTATAGCTGTCCAGCCTGCCAAGCGGGCCTATGTCATTCCTGGTCCCATGGGTCTGAGCGCTTCCCTAATGCTTTCAGCATACTGATATACTACAGAATCTGTCCATCTGCCAACACTTCTCATCAACACTGCCCTCATCCTTGCCACTATCAACTCTAGCTTAGACAAATGCTATTGTATTTCCACTCTTGACCTTTTAATATCCCTTCTATCCATTTCCGTACAGTAACCTGAAGAATATCAATAAAACATACGTCGGATCACATCACTTCCCCTCTCAAAACTTCAAATGGTTTTTACTTGCTTAGAGGATGAAATGTAACATTTTACTATGTTCTACAAGGTCCTTTAGGACTGACCTACCTTACTATCCTTGCTTCATAAAACTCTTATTCACAACACTGGAGCCTGTCTGCACTTCCTTGGTTCCTGACAACCTTGCCAGCCTTTTTCTAACTCAGGAGCTGCTGAACCTGCTATTCTCTTCACGTGGGAGGCCCTTTTCCCCACTCACTGTCTAGATAATTCCATCTCTAGGTCTCAGTTGCAATGACACTTTCTTAAAGAAACCTTCCCTCATACCTTAAGCTAAATTCCTACCACCTACTATAGTATCTCTGAGCACACAATTATTTTCTCTTCCTATTACATATAATTGCATATTTCTAATAATTCCCTTCTATAAAATCATATGTGTTCTTTTTCTTCTCTCTGTATTTACAGGATCTATGCACACAAAGGTATGGTATTCAATATATATTATCAAAATTAGTGAATAATAAGTAAATTAATAGATGAAATAAATATGTTTCATTAGACCAAAACATTTGTCTATTGTCTCTATTTGACAACTCTTTTTAGTCATCATCCACAAAAGGTGTGTGCCATATTAAACACCTTACACCGTTTTACTTCCCCATTCCCTACCCTGCTCTTTGTCTCAAATCCAGTCCCAAAGAAAATTTACTCTTAGCTTACTACTTTGGACTCCCGACCATATTTGAGACAACACTGCCACACATCCACCAGCCTTTTAAGTTCATGGTCTACTGAATTTCTCACATCTGCCTTTACCTCCATTCAACCAAGATCCAGAGATACCTACTTAACAATGACTTTTGTTACCAGCCTATATTTTGAGTACATATTATTATATTAATGATCTCTGTCTTGCTTCCCTCAGTAATTCTTCATATCCTTTTATAGATACCCTACTCTACATAGCAGTTAAAGTGTTAAAAAAATTCTTACATGTATAATATCATGGAGTTTTTAAAGGTAGTGAAGTATTTTACCCAGTGTTTCCACCTCTAAAATGTATGGCAGCTATGTCATCCTGAGGAGATAATCATTCCTTCAAATTTAAAATGTTCTCGTTTAGTGATCCAATTAGAAAATCCTAATGACATACCAGGACCTGTACACAGAAGACTAACGTTAGTAAGAGGAACAAAATGTAAACCACTGAATTTTACCTGGTCTTCATAAAAAGAATTAGCAAGAATAAAATTTAGGAAACAGGTAGGGTTTGGAAAGTAGGCTGTGTATTCTTGACACTATATGAATTGATTTTTTTCCCTCTACAGGACTTTTCTCTTTGAAAATGATGACATAGATCATGCTTAGAATAGACCACATAATCCAGATTTTACCGAGTCAGCCACAAAGCCAGACAAAAGCATATACCTTGCTTAAAAATCACTAACTCCTTTCTTTCTTTTCAATCAACTTCTAGGATGAAAATGTTATATTTTAATTTAAATGAATACAGAGAACCATCTGCTATAGAGGATCTAGGTGACTCACTGGTCTAGACACCTGGCACATCAAGAGAAAATAGGAGAATAGATTCAATGACAATAGTCCAATCCACATCAAATCTTTCCTAAATTATATACGATGCCATATTCTAAACAAATTTCAGTAATTATTTCTTTCTTCACAGGTTTACCCAGATAAGCATTTATAACTTTCTTTGGTCCCTATGTATTTTCTCAGGAATCTATTGTCTCATGCAGATCTCATTCTCCCTGTTTCCTAATATACTTTGATCAGCTGATACATAATACATAACAGATGGACATTACATATATTAAGACACATATATGTTATATATACACATTATTTTAAAATACAATGTACAGAAAAAATTCAGGATTTCTAATCTTTTAACAGTTCCTTTGTTACCTTTCTGTTACGTTTGAAAAACTACATCAACATCTTTATGAACATATATTCCTGTTATAAAAGCTATAAATCAGAAGTAGCTGAGATAATCTAGAATAATCATAGAGTATAAATCTATGGTATGTAGATCAACAATAATCTAGAATTACAGTATACTCTTAAAGTAAGTAAGTTCAACATCTGTGTATATGACAATTAACTCTTGGTTCTGAAGGTGACATTGATGACTAGGTCATTCTCTTGAAACATACATTTGAATTGCATGCACTCTGAGGGCAGGGAGCAGTGGCAGGTCTCTCAGTTGGTAACTGATACAAGCGGACCTTATAACATATGCATTTCCACAGGACTTGTTCTCTACTTGCGTATCTAGTGAACTCTAGTGAAGTGATAAGTCTTTGTCTCTTGGTGAGAGACAGTCCTTAAGAAAAATTGGTCAGTAGTGCTACTTGTGGAAATGAGAGAGCAAAGAGGCTTAAAGTAGTGATTGTTCTTACCAGAAAATGGAAATTTGGAAGAAAGCTAAGAATACAATTTTAAATTTGTGACTTAAATGTAATTCAATCTTTTTAATTTTTCTTGAACATCAATTCCATGCCATGGACTGTTCAAGTTAAAAGAGATATAATGATGACCAAAATGGACTTGTAAGCTGACCACATGGAGCATAGAGTGTAGCAATGAACTGTATGCTTTAAAATGGTGTGTGTGAATGTGTGTGTATGTGTGTGTGTGTGTGTGTGTGTGTATGTATGTATATGCACATTTACATAGATACAGACATTACTTATTTCAACAGGGCATCATTTGTACAACTTTTACTATTTTTCATATACTTTCTAACACTTGATAAATCTAATTTGTTTAATCCTTCTTCAATATTACAAAGTAGGTTCTATCTTCATATTCATTTTCCAGATAAAGAAAATGAGCAGTATGGCTGTGCAACTTGCTAAAGATCATATAATAAGTGGTAAAGCCACGCTGTGAATCTTAGCAATCGGGCTTTAACCATTTCCTCTTCCCTCTCAGAAAAATGAGAAAAGGCTAGAAGTGGAAATGTTTAAAGCCATGGCTCCAAACATGGAGAGCAAAAGGGTTAGATAAAATGGAAAAGATAATTAACTATTTTCATAAAGATATGAAAAAGAAAAAATGTTATTCAATTGAATACTGATTCACATAAAATTTTTTACTATGAAACTGGGGGAAAGGCAGTAGTTCTGTAACTGATTGGCTTTATGGTAAATAAAGTTTTCTCTGAAAATGTTAAGAACAAATTTTATAAGTTAAAGTTACAGATTGGATCACTTCTGTTGACCATGTTATTACAGAAATGTTTCCTCTCAAGCTGAACAAGAATATGGAGGAGAACATTTATAAGCTGAAGAATGTATATAGAACAGACAACATAGGCTTTTGATGGAAGAAAATGACTTCATAAACCTGCATTTCCAAAGAAGAGGAAACATGAAACATGAGCAAGCAGGAGCTGATTGGCTATCCTACTTCATGGCAATGCTGCACAATCAGTGATTGAGCCTGGCTGCCTCTGTTTTTATAAACCCTACAAAGGAAGAAGAAAAAGAACCTCTGACATAAATGTTAGCTACTTAATAAATGTTTGGGTCATGGTTCAACTCTTTATGGAGTTGCATAACCCCCTTGAGAAAACAAATCTTTTCTTCCCCAGAAACTTGGATCATCATGAAGAACATCTTGGACCTTACACAAAGTCTGCTGTTTTTGTATCTGAATATTCATTTTATATAACTTTCTTTGATATTATTGTATCCCTCATCTTTCCAATGATGGTATTATAAATTATTTCACAGTATATGAGACATGTTGTATATTTACTTAAACAGAAAAATCAGAAAGATGAACATTAATATGAGCTCATGCTATAGAGAGTAAAAATTTGATGACTGTGCAATGACCACTAACATGAAAATAAGAGCAAAACGTCAGAAATGGCGAATAATTCCATTAAGAGCACTCAACAGGGGCATCTGGGTGGCTCAGTTGGTTGAGCGTCCGACTTCGGCTCAGGTCATGATCTCACGGTTCGTGGGTTTGAGCCCTGCATCAGGCTCTGTGCTGACAGCTCAGAGCCTGGAGCCTGCTTCAGATTCTGTGTCTCCCTCTCTCTCTGCCCCTCCCCCACTCATGCTCTGTCTCCCTCTGTCTCAAAAATAAATAAACATTAAAAAAAATTTAAAAAGAGCACTCAAGAAGGAGGAAATTGTGAATCTCTTCCAGATGACTTATTTCCACAGAAAACAAAGTGAAGCTTATTGTGTTTCACAGAAAATAGGTGGCTAACATGGCCAAATTGAGGTGGAAAGCCTGCTTGATGAGATTTACAGCAATAATATAGCTCCCATTTATTGGTTTATATTTGTGTATCAGTCAGGGATTAGCCAGAGCAATAAAAGCTATTCTACATATTTTGACCAAAAGTTGTCACTACAAATTTTTAATTGAAGTATAATGTGCATCTGTAAGATATACATAGCATAGTTTTATAGTTCAATGAATTTTTTTAGTATAAACTTACCCATGTCACAAGACCCAGATTTAAAAATAGAACATTATCAGTACATCAAAAGCCCACACCATGCTCTATTTCTGTCACTTCTTTACCTAAGGATATCTATATAAGATTTCTAGAGTAATTGGAAGAGTTGAGAAACAAAGGTCATTGAGGCCACTTCTAGCCTTCAGGAAATCTGTAAATATAGAGAACAGAGGGATGTCACCATAAATAACCTCAGCTTTTTGCAGTGCTAAATTGGGTGCCTTGAAACGAAATCTGGTGTGCCACTTGCCATTGTCCAAACCTCTACCAACAGTTGCCACAAGAAAATAATGGCTTCTTTTCTGCCTTCCAAATATTTTGACACTGACTTTCACTGGCTGAAAATTTCTTCAAGAGAATCTTAGAAGTGTAATATTGACAGCAATTGCTGTGGCTGATAGAAAATCTTAGAAAGGTAGAGATGGTACTGAACATGAACTGAAAATTTCTGATCTAGTTTGTTCTTCCAGTTTACCTTCTGAGCTTCCATACACACACTTCTGTGTGTATCTAAATTACCACATCACAACATGGTGCAATCATTCATCCTACAAATGGGGATAAAAAATGGGAAAAAGAACTTTCATAAATAATTTCATCCATTTTTAGCTGGTACTTATTTCTTGATCAGTCACCATCATCCAATGATATCATGTAACTTAAATACCAATATAACACCTTTTATAAACTATTGAAGGAAAGAAGGAGAGAGATGATAGATAGATGATCGGTGATAGATATATATGTTTAGCTGCTGCAGTTCTTGTTTTTGTAAATAACCAATGCCACTATAAACACCTTACAAATGGTTTCCTTCTTCCACGACCCCTTCTATGTCATTTCCCTCAGTAAGAATACAGCTAATTAATGATCCTCACTTATTGGGTGAACAAAATCTTCATTCATCAAGGTCTGAGATGTCTGTGCCTCTCTTGTATGAGATTGCTATAGTTATCCACTAAAAATTCTACTAGAAATAGGTGTCTGAAAGAATCCCCTGATTCTAGACATACTCTTCCTTGTCCCTGTTGTATGGCAGGAATCATATTTCCCCTTGATGGTTGGGATTCATCATCGCAGGCAGTACACTGGTCTCTTTGCTATTTGTTCAGGATCAGAAGGTGCTTAATGTGGCTAGATGGAAGCCTCAATTTCCAATTCAACTTGGTGATAGCTGTCTCTCCCATAAAAGCACAGCTCACTTGGAAACTAAATTTCACAACCAACCAAATCCAAAGAGGTATATATACAAAAACCACAAATTATCCTTTTTACTTCCCCACTGTGTCCAAGACACATGCTTTCTTCTGGCCATGGGATAAATGTCTTCATATGTTTATCAGGGCATATATTAAAAGTCACCAGCACCACCACACAAGCCTTAAGGTTTTGTCATTGCTCAGCTTTGTCATAAGTGAATATACAGTAACCATTTCACCATTCCTCAGGTTCTATTGTTTCTGCATGATGAGTATATGGTAAGATCAATGAATCCCATGGCTGTGAGTACCTTACTTATCTCACTTATTTTGCTTTTCAAATTATAACCAATCTAAATCAAAGTCATAGCAAATTATTTTGAAGAAATTGACAAGTTGATTCTAAAATATATATGCACATGCAAAGAATCTAGCACAGCCAAACCATTTTTTTTAAAAAACAAATTTGTGGGGCGCCAGGGTGGCTCAGTCAGTTAAGCATCCAACTTCAGCTCAGGTCATGATCTCGCGGTCCCTGAGTTTGAGTCCTGCTTTGGACTCTGTGGTGACAGCTCAGACCTATAGCCTGCTTCAGATTCTGTGTCTCCCTGTGTCTCTGCTCCTCCCCCACTCACGCTCTGTCTTTCTCTCTCTCAAAAAAGAATAAATGTTAAAAAAAATAAAAAAGAACAAATTTGTATTTCAAAACTCACTATAAAACTATAGTAATTAAGATAGTGTGGTTTTGACAAAAACATATATAGATTAATGAAAAAAGAAAATTAAGAAATAGGGGACAAATATTTTCAATTAAAGATGCTAGAACAATTGGATATTCATGTGAAAAAGAAGTGAATTCTACTCCTTATCTCTAACCATAAACAATAACTTAAGGTAAATAGTTCTAACATGAAAGCTATCATTATAAAATATATTTTATATAAGAAACATGAGATCTTTGCAAACCTTGAATAGGCAAAAACAAAATTCTTAGATACAAAGCAAAAACAATAAAAAGATAAAACTAGCATCATAAAAATTAAAAACTTTGTTCTCTGAAAGACAACATGATTAAAACAAGAATGCAAGCCATAGACTGGGAGAAAATATAGGCAAAACACATATCTGTCAATGAAGCTCCATCCACAACATACAAAAAACTCATACCCAATTTTTAAAATGGGCAAATGAATAGACACTTCACCAAATATATAAGAATAGCCAACAAGCATGTGAAAAGATGCTCATTGTCATTTGTCTAGGGGATTAATTAACAACATGACAAAATATTATTTCATATCTTCTAGAATGGCTAATATTAAAAATACTGACAAAATCAATAGTTGATGAAAATTTGTAACTGGATCTTGCCTTGCCTTATATGTGGAAGTGTAACAATGGCACCACTACTTTTTGGAAAAAGTTTTGGCAGTTTCTGATAAACTAAACATGCCCTTATTTTTAACAATTTAGCAATACCAAGTCTCTGTATTACACCAAAGAACTAAAAACTTATCTATAAAATGCACAAAAATGTTCATTTCAGTTTCAATCATAAGAGCCCAAACCACTGGAAACAACCTAATTATTTGTCAGGGAATGTATAAACAAATTGCAGAATATCTATACAATGGAATCCTACTCAGCGACATAAACTAATGAAATACTGACACATTTCACAATGTGGATGAATCTCAAAACACCCATTATGCTAAATGTAAAGAGCAAGAAGCAAAAGACAATATACTGTATTGTTCCATTTATATGCAACTCTAGAAAAGGCAAATGTAACATACAGTCATACAAGGCAGAACAGGGTTTACCTAGAGCCAGGGTAGAGGGTGGGGTTTGGAAAAGACAAGTGGGGGTCTTTGGGAATGATGGAAGTGGTCTTGATGTTAATTGTGGTAGTGGCTAAAAAGGCATATGCATTTGTCTGAACTCATTTAAATTATACATTTAAATGTGTTTTGTGGTATATAAACTAATACCTAACATAGTTGATTTAAAAAAAATTGGTTCTTGATCACAAGCAATATTTGAACTATAGTATTATGTAGTGTAGTATACATGATGAGATTTAACTTGATGGTGGACAAGGACTTCAGGAAGTCCATGAATGTGGTACTGGTAGAAGCACCGTGGGAAGAAGAGTCAAATACTATTCAGAATAAGTATCCAGGAGATTGGGAAAAGGAGAAGCAGAGATTCAAAACCACACATGATCTTATAAGAATTGAATTTGTGATGCTGCTTAAGAGCCTATCATTTACAAAAAGCCCTATATCCCTCATTTTTTTCCCCAATGTCTGAATTTTGGTGATGTCTTTGCTGAGGGCCACAAAAATATTTGAAGGGACTTTCTCCATTGTTGTAAACTGATTTCATCCTATTAAACAAAACACGTACTCATCATTGTCATACATCAAGTGCATCTTATTGCCCAAACAGCACAGCTTCATTTGTTATCATCACTTATATTTGGTTGATTCAGTTAAGCTGTAAATTAATGTTCATAAGGAAAAAATAATTGTCACATGGTGTGAAATTTTAGTAATAAATTAATAGTTTTTTAAACACATTTATTACTATGGGAATTATCAAAGGCAACAAATGTCACTTAAAATTGTCTATTACATTTTACTGAATGTTGAGGGGAAGTTATGCTAAAATTGCATTATTGATTTGGGAATTCACAAATATATTGGTATGTATCTCATGTGAATATAACGGGTGGTCTCTTATACTTTGGCATTGAGTCACACTACAGTGAAAAATTTCATCCAAACATTACTCTTTGCCTCCACAGCTTGAGGCGAATACATGCAAACTGATTCCGTATTCAGTCACTTCCAATTTTCACCGACATCCCTATAAAGCATATTTTGTTCTCTTTATTTCTTCATTAAGCAATACCTTATTTTCTACTCAAGAATCACATGAAGTTTCACTACTTTGTTTGTGAACCATATTTTATACTCATGTTTATTTTAATGTTGGAATATGGTAACCCATAAAGAAATGTAATAACAAGGGAGCTTGAAAAGGAATTAAAAGGCATGTTTATATATGATGTGTCTAAATTCTGTTATCAGATTCATATCAGAAGGTAATTTTTTCAAACTAAAATAATATCTATCAAGCAATTTAGAATATAAAATATTAGAGTTGGAGATGATTTCATAAATGAACTATTCTACTTGCTCAGGAAAGTTAGGACTGGAGGAATTAAATAATCTATAAAAGCTTGTGCTGTTTTAAGGACTGAAACTTTGATTTAACTAAATGCCAGTTTTCCACTCAAAATTTGCATATAAACATATTGAAAATGGGGAGTAAATATAAAGTAAATTCACAAAATCCTGTCAACACATCTAATTAGGATATAAACATTTTCTTCCATGCATCTTTTGCAATGCCTAAGTGGCTTTTTCTGGGCTTTTAATGGTCTTTAGGCTCACATATATCCATCTTTTTATTGTAGACTACACTTTTTAAGCAAAGGCCATTTTTTTTTTTTATGAAGTTTATTGACAAATTGGTTTCCATACAACACCCAGTGCTCATCCCAAAAGGTGCCCTCCTCAATACCCATCACCCACCCGCCCCTCCCTCCCACCCCCCATCAACCCTCAGTTTGTTCTCAGTTTTTAACAGTCTCTTATGCTTTGGCTCTCTCCCACTCTAACGTCTTTTTTTTTTTCTCCCTTCCCCTCCCCCATGGGTTCCTGTTGAGTTTCTCAGGATCCACATAAGAGTGAAACCATATGGTATCTGTCTTTCTCTGTATGGCTTATTTCACTTAGCATCACACTCTCCAGTTCCATCCACGTTGCTACAAAAGGCCATATTTCATTTTTTCTCATTGCCACGTAGTATTCCATTGTGTATATAAACCACAATTTCTTTATCCATTCATCAGTTGATGGACATTTAGGCTCTTTCCATAATTTGGCTATTGTTGAGAGTGCTGCTATGAACATTGGGGTACAAGTGCCCCTATGCATCAGTACTCCTGTATCCCTTGGGTAGATTCCTAGCAGTGCTATTGCTGGGTCATAGGGTAGGTCTATTTTTAATTTTCTGAGGAACCTCCACACTGTTTTCCAGAGCGGCTGCACCAATTTGCATTCCCACCAACAGTGCAAGAGGGTTCCCGTTTCTCCACATCCTCTCCAGCATCTATAGTCTCCTGATTTGTTCATTTTGGCCACTCTGACTGGCGTGAGGTGATACCTGAGTGTGGTTTTGATTTGTATTTCCCTGATAAGGAGCGACGCTGAACATCTTTTCATGTGCCTGTTGGCCATCTGGATGTCTTCTTTAGAGAAGTGTCTATTCATGTTTTCTGCCCATTTCTTCACTGGGTTATTTGTTTTTCGGGTGTGGAGTTTGGTGAGCTCTTTATAGATTTTAGATACTAGCCCTTTGTCCGATATGTCATTTGCAAATATCTTTTCCCATTCCGTTGGTTGTCTTTTAGTTTTGTTGGTTGTTTCCTTTGCTGTGCAGAAGCTTTTTATCTTCATAAGGTCCCAGTAATTCACTTTTGCTTTTAATTCCCTTGCCTTTGGGGATGTGTCGAGTAAGAGATTGCTACGGCTGAGGTCAGAGAGGTCTTTTCCTGCTTTCTCCTCTAAGGTTCTGATGGTTTCCTGTCTCACATTTAGGTCCTTTATCCATTTTGAGTTTATTTTTGTAAATGGTGTGAGAAAGTGGTCTAGTTTCAACCTTCTGCATGTTGCTGCCCAGTTCTCCCAGCACCATTTGTTAAAGAGGCTGTCTTTTTTCCATTGGATGTTCTTTCCTGCTTTGTCAAAGATGAGTTGGCCATATGTTTGTGGGTCTAGTTCTGGGGTTTCTATTCTATTCCATTGGTCTGTGTGTCTGTTTTTGTGCCAATACCATGCTGTCTTGATGATGACAGCTTTGTAGTAGAGGCTGAAGTCTGGGATTGTGATGCCTCCTGCTTTGGTCTTCTTCTTCAAAATTCCTTTGGCTATTCGGGGCCTTTTGTGGTTCCATATGAATTTTAGGATTGCTTGTTCTAGTTTCGAGAAGAATGCTGGTGCAATTTTGATTGGGATTGCATTGAATGTGTAGATAGCTTTGGGTAGTATTGACATTTTGACAATATTTATTTTTCCAATCCATGAGCAGGGAATGTCTTTCCATTTCTTTAAATCTTCTTCAATTACCTTCATAAGCTTTCTATAGTTTTCAGCATACAGATCCTTTACATCTTTGGTTAGATTTATTCCTAGGTATTTTATGCTTTTTGGTGCAATTGTGAATGGGATCAGTTTCTTTATTTGTCTTTCTGTTGCTTCATTGTTAGTGTATAAGAATGCAACTGATTTCTGTACATTGATTTTGTATCCTGCAACTTTGCTGAATTCATGTATCAGTTCTAGCAGACTTTTGGTGGAGTCTATCGGATTTTCCATGTATAATATCATGTCATCTGCAAAAAGCGAAAGCTTGACTTCATCTTTGCCAATTTTGATGCCTTTGATTTCCTTTTGTTGTCTGATTGCTGATGCTAGAACTTCCAGCACTATGTTAAATAACAACGGTGAGAGTGGGCATCCCTGTCGTGTTCCTGATCTCAGGGAAAAAGCTCTCAGTTTTTCCCCGTTGAGGATGATGTTAGCTGTGGGCTTTTCATAAATGGCTTTTATGATCTTTAAGTATGTTCCTTCTATCCCGACTTTCTCAAGGGTTTTTATTAAGAAAGGGTGCTGGATTTTATCAAAGGCCAGCAAAGGCCATTTTTAAATACACTTTTAGATTAAAAAGAGAAAGAGAAAGAGAAAATAGTACAGACAGAATCCATATACTCTTATACCTAGTCTCTGCTATTATGAATATCTTACATTAATACAGCATACTTGTTATAGTTAATGAACCAATATTGGTTCAATATAGTTAATGAACCAGATTATTATTAACTAAAGTACACAGTTTATTCAAATTTCCATAATTTTTACCAGTGTCCTTTTTGTATTCCAGGATTTCACCCAGGATATCACATATATGTGTCGTGTCTTCTTGGACCCCTCTTGGCTATGACACTTTCTCAGATTTTCCTTATTTCTGATGACCTTAACAGTTTTGAGATGTACTAGTCAGGTACTGTAGAATGTCTCTCAACTGGTGTCTGTCTGGTGTTTTTATCATAATTAGACTAGAGTTTTGAGGAAAAATATCAGAGAGGTAAAAGCACATTTTCATCACATCTTATCAAGATTACAAGCAATCAGGGCGCCTGGGTGGCGCAGTCGGTTAAGCGTCTGACTTCAGCCAGGTCACGATCTCGCGGTCCGTGAGTTCAAGCCCCGCGTCAGGCTCTGGGCTGATGGCTTGGAGCCTGGAGCCTGTTTCCGATTCTGTGTCTCCCTCTCTCTCTGCCCCTCCCCCGTTCATGCTCTGTCTCTCTCTGTCCCAAAAATAAATAAACGTTGAAAAAAAAATTTATAAAAAAAAAAAAAAAAAGATTACAAGCAATCAATATGACTTATGACTGTTGATGTTGACCTTGATCCTTTGGCTGAGGTAATGCTTTACAGAATTCTTTACTTCTAGAGTTACTCCTCCCCCCTCTTTTTATACTACCTTTTTTGGAAAGCAGTTACTATATACAACCATATTGAAGGACTAGAGAGTTATGCTCCCCCTCCTCCTTTAGGTCAAATTATCTGCATAAATTATTTGGAATTCTGTGTAGGATATTTGTCTCTTCTCTTCCATTTATTAATTTATTCTGTAATTAATTACTTTTTTAATTGTTTATTTATTTTGAGAGAGAAAGAGACAGCACACGTAGCGGAGAGGCAGAGAGAGAGAGGGAGAGAATCCCAAGCAGGCTCCTTGCTGCCAGCACAAAGCCTGACATGGGGCTCGAACTCATGAAACTATGAGATCATGACCTGAGCCAAAACCAAGAGTCAGATGCTTAACCGACTGAGCCACCCAGGCACCCCTCAATAATTCATTTATTAAGTATGGTCTCATATTCATTATGTACATTGGGTTTTTATTCAACATTATTTAGTTGCTCAATATGTTTTACATATGGCCATTAGAACCATTTTTTTTTGTTGGTTCTTATACCCCTTTGACTACCCCTATTAGTGAGAGTTTTTTCTTTTTTCTTTAACACAAAATGCTCCAGGCTCATTTCTAATTTCCCTGCCCAAGTGCTAGAGTCAGCCAGTTCTCCAAGGAGCTCTAGTTCCTTTTCTTGGAGAATAGTGTAATAAACCAATATGTGGGTGTCAGTTGAGCCCAAAGGTGTATTTGAAATCATGGGTTCATTGCATTTTGTCCTGCTACAATGATATTTGTGTAGTGCAAATATATTATGAATGATAATCAGTAGTGTTTTTTTAATAATATGTTGCTCTGCCTAAAATGAAGATTTCTCCTTACGTATTCTGAGAGATGATATTCACCATCTCATTTTATATGGAAGCAGTGTATTAGACGTATCAAGAGCAGTATTGTGATTCCCCAGTGATTTACTTCCCTTTTGTCTTAATAACTCTTTGCTCACTTGAGTTTTTCAAATGCTCCTTTCACTTTCAGGACCCACATACTTGACAAACAAAATATAAGGAAAGGTCAATAGCCTCTTACCTGACTGAGGTCAGGCCCTTGGGTACTCTACTCAATTGAAGAGGAAGCACCAACTCTATAGCTTTTATATCTTCTTCTAGATAGCTAGAATATTTTCATCTAAAAATACATTTTCTGATTTTGTAAAATTTATCCTCATCAGAAAGATTTTAAGAAAGAGCAAATGAGTTTTCTGTGAGAAGAAAGAGAGGCTGAGAAAAGGGCACACTATACCCTAAGTTTCAGGGAAGGTTGTAATATATGCCAAAATCAGAACAGTAGAAATTTCTGCTCCCAGGTGTGAACTATAGAAATTATGTGAAAATGCTGGATTGTGTGTCTATATTTGTGCCAGTACCATACTGTTTTGATCACTACAGCTTTGTAACATAACTTGAAGTCTGGAATTGTGATGCCTCCAGCTTTGCTTTTCCTTTTCAAGGTTGTGTTGGCTATTTAGGGTCTTTTGTGGTTCATACAAAGTTTAGGATTGTGTGTTCTAGCTCGGTGAAAACGCTGACAGTATTTTGATAGGCTTTGCATTAAATGTACAGATTGCTTTGGGTAGTACCGACATTTTAACAACATTTGTTCTTCCAATCCATGAGTATGCAATGTTTTTTTTCCATTTGTTTGTGTCATCTTAAACTTCTTTACCAGTGTTTTATAGTTTTTAGAGTACGGGTCTTTCACCAATTTGGTTAGGTTTATTCATATCTACCTTACTGTTTTTAGTACAATTATAAATGGGAATGATTCCTCAATTTCTCTTTCTCTTGAAAGAGTATGCAGAAATGCAAAAAGATTTCTGTACATTGATTTTATATCCTGTGACTTTACTGAATTCATTTATCATTTCTAGCAGCTTTCTTAAATGTTTATTTATTTTTGAGAGAGAGAGAGGGCTGGGGAGAGAAAGAGCATGAGTGGGGAAGGGGCAGAGAGAGAGGCAGACACAGAATCCAAAGCAGGCCCCAGTCTCTGAGCTGTCAGCACAGAGCCTGACATGGGGCTTGAACTCATGGACAGTGAGATCATGACCTGAGCCAAAGTCAGACACATTTCTAGTAGTTTTTTGGTAGAATCTTTTGGGTTTCCTGTATACAGCATCATGTCATTTGCAACCAGTGAAAGTTGTGACTTGGTTGCTAATTTGGATGCCTTTTATTTATGTTGTCTGATTACTGTGGCTAGGACTTAGTACTATGTTAAATAACAGTGGTTAGAGTGGACATCCCAGTCTTGTTTGTGATTATAGAGGAAAACCTCTCAGTTTTTCCCCCCTAAGGATTATATCAGCTGTAAGTTTTTCATAGATGACCTTTATTATGTCAAGGTATGTTCCCTTCAAACCTACTTTATTGAGGGTTTTTATCATGAATGGACACTGTACTTTGTGAAGTGCTTTTCTGCATCTATTGAAATGATCATAAGGCTCTTATCCTTTCTTTTATTAATATGATGTATCATATTGATTGATTTATGAATATTTAATTAATTTTCCAACCTAGGAATTAATCACACTTGATCTTGGTGAATGATTTTGTGAAATGTATTGTTGGATTTGTGTTGCTAGTATTTTACTGAGAATTTTTGCATCCATGTTCATCAGGGATATTGGCCTGTAGTTCTCTTTTTTAGTGGAGTCTTTATCTGGGTTTGGTACGAGGGTAATGTTGTCCTTATAGAATGAATTTGGAAGTTTTCCTTCCTTTTCTATTTTTTGGAGTAGTTTGAAAAGAATAGGTATTAACCTTTTAAATGTTTGACAGACACATAGATCAATGGTACAGAATAGAAACCCAGAAATGAACCCACACTTATATGATCAATTAATATTTGAAAAAGCAGGAAAGAATATCCATTCAACAAATGGTGCTGGGAAAACTGAACAACAACTTCCAAAAAAATGAAACTGGACCATTTTCTTAAACCATACGCAAAAATAAATTCAAGACAGATTAAAGATCTACATGTGAGACCTGAAAGCCTAAAAATACTAGAGAAGAACATAGGTAGTAATCTCTTTGACCTCTTTCTAGATATGTCTATGGAAGCATGGGAAACAAAAGCAAAAATAAAAAGTTTCCATCAAAATAAAAAGTTTCTGCATGGCAAAGTATACAATCAACAAAACTAAAAGACAACCTACTGAATGGGAGAAGATATTTGCAAATGACATACCTGATAAAGGGTTAGTATCCAAAAAGTATAAAGAACTTGGGGCACCTGGATGGCTCAGTTTGTTAAGCATCTGCCTTTGGCTCAGGTCATGATCTCACATTCGTGAGTCTGAGCCCCAGGTGGGGCTCTCTGCTGTCAATGCAAAGCCTTCTTTGGATGCTCTGCCCCCTCTCTCTCTTCTGCCCCTACCCCACTCATACTCTCTCTCTCTTTAAAACAAATAAACTCAAAAAATATAAAGAACTTATCAAACTCAACACCCAAAAAACCAAATAATCCAATTTTAAAATGGGCAAAAGAGGGGTGCCTAGGTGGCTCAGTTGGTTAAGTGTCCAACTTCAGCTCAGGTCATAACCTTGCAGTCTATGAGTTCAAGCCCCACGTCAGGCACCATGCTGATACCTCAGAGCCTGAAGCCTGCTTTGGTTTCTGTGTCTCCCTCTCTCTCTCTGCCCTCCCCTGCATGCACTGTGTCTCTCTCTCTCAAAAGTAAACAGACATTTTAAAAAATGGACAGAAGACATGAATAGCCATTTTTCCAAAGAACTCATCCATATAGCCAATAGACACGTGAAAAGATCACTGATCATTGGGAAAATACAAATCATAACAACAATGAGATGTCACCTTACACCTGTAGGAATGGTTAAAATAAAAAACACAAGAAACAACAGGTGTTGGCGAGAGTGTGGAGAAAGGGGAACCCCCCACTACTGATAGGAATGCAAACTGGGTACAGCCACGCTGGAAAACAGTAGAGAGGTTCTTCAAAAAGTTAAAAATAGAACTACCCTGTGAACCACCAAGTGCACTAAGTATTTACCCATAATACTAATTTAAAGGCTTACATGCCTTTTAATGCATGTTTATAGCAACATTATCTACAATAGCCAAATTATGGAAACAGACCTAGTGTCAATCGACTGATGAATGGATCAAGAAGATATGGTACATATACAATGGAAATAACTCAGTAATAAAAAAAGAATGAAATCTTGCTATTTGAAACAACATGGATGGAAGCTAGAGTGTATTACACTAAGCAAAATAAGTCAATCAGAGAAAGACAAATACAAAATGATTTCATTCATATGTGGAATTTAAGAAACAAAACAAATGAGCAGAAAAAAAGAAAGGGGCAAACCAAGAAACAGACTTTTAACTATAGAGAACTGATGGTTACCAGAGGGGAGGAATTTGGGGGAATGGGTTAAATAGGTGATGGAGATTAAGGAGTGCACTAACCAGTGATGAGTACTGGTTGTTGTACGGACAAAGTATTGAATCACTATATTGTACACCTGAAACTAATATTACGCTGTGTTTTAACTGGAATTTAAATGAAAACAAAAAAATTTAAATAGAGTGGTAGATTACCAATTTTTCTCTGGAGATTTCCTACTTGAAGAATGAAAATAACAAAAGAAATCTCTAATGAGAGCTTACAATGAACTTTCATAATATTGGAGCTACAGATATTTTCATCTTTACTATAAAAAGGTGAATAGCATTCAATCTGAAAATATTTGTTCTTGGGTGTCTGGCTGGCTCCATCCAGTTGGTGAAGCACGCAACTCCTGATCTCAGGGCTATGAGTTCAAGCCCTGTGTTAGACACAGAGATTACTTTAAAAAAAAGTTATATAAAAATATTTGTTTTTCCTACATGCCTATGTGAAATTACTCATGTTTGTAATCTATTCAATGTATTATCCTGGACTTTCATCCCTCGTTTACATGCTAAATCTGTTCAATGCTCTTAAAAGAGATGATAGCTATAAAAACAGAGTTCCAGGGGCACCTGGGTAGCTCAGTGGGTTGAGCATCCGACTCCTGCTCAGGTCATGACTCGCGGTTGACGAGTTCCAGCCCTGCTTCAGGCTCTGTGCTGACAGCTCAGAGCCTGGAGCCTGCTTTGGATTCTGTGTCTCCCTCGCTCTCTGTCCTTCCCCCACTCATGCTCTGTCTCTGTCTCAAAAATAAATAAAACATTAAAAAATTTATTACAAATCAGAGTTCCAACACAGGTATGCCAGTTTTGTTCTTTTAGGCTAAAGGAATATAGGAAAAATACTAATGTGAAATTTTATTTTTAATTTAATTTACAATACATAGGTTTTCAGATGGTATTTCTAAGTGCCAACTTAAATGCTATAGGTATTTTAAATATAGTAGAATACAAATTTCATTTTCAGGAATTTAATTCCTAAAAAGAGATAATATCCATAGTGTAATTATTTACTTAATTCTATGCATATGTATGTATATGTATGTCTACTTACCTATCTATTCATTTATCATCTATCATTTAACTACTATATATATATATATATATATATATATATATCCACTTGCAGTCTAAATTTAATTCTTTGTTTAACCATCCCCTAAAATACAATTGACTAGGATATTTTATGCTTTCAGTAACCCTGATGTTGTCACAGGCTACAGTTACTTAATAGGATAAACAAATTTTTCCAAAAAAATTTTTTTTACCAAGTCAGTTCTGAGATACAGTATAGTCCACTTCTGACTTTTCCAATATTGACTTGGTTGTCCTAGCCAGTAACTACCTATAATTTTATCTTAGTATCCTCAATCTGATATCAGAGAATTGATCTAGGTTACATTTGAATCTCTTAGAGTACTAGCATTCTATGAATGGGCTTAGTTCTTTGAGTCTATTCTCTCCATGAACAGAATCAATCAAAAGGAAAAATTATCCTTTAACAAAAAATTACCTCATGTCTTTCCCATTCATACAATATTTCAATTGCAATTTTCTTCACTATAGGGTATAAACAGGCATGACCAAGAATAAGAACCAACTGAAAAATCATGTCTTTCAAATGAAAGGTTTAGGTTTTTCCCTTGGTACATGGAACAATTTAGGTAAAAGTTATTTTTGTAAGGAAAAAATGATTCTCTCCTTTGCCTAAGTTTATTCCATTCATGTATTCTGGATGTCCTTAATATTTTAGAAGCAATCAATAGCAGATGATATCTCTTAGATCCTTTACTCAAGAGAACCAACTTTATCTTCATTTTATGCAGAGTCAATGCTCTATTTAACTCTAAATTATTTATTATGTACCATTTGGGATGTAGAGGAAGCTGTGTTTTAGAAAATGAGGGTCATGTAAAATAAATTAATTCTAAATTATTATTCATGTTTGTCTCACATAGGCTTGGATTTACTCTGAAGTACCACAGAGCAGCAAATAAGAACAAAGTGCTTCCTTGGAGTAAAATTTCTAAGCAGATTTCTGGGGCGCCTGGGTGGTTCAGTAGATTGAGTGTCTGACTCTTGGTTTCAGCTTAGGTCATGATCTCGCAGTTCATGGGTTTGAGTCTTGTATCAGCCTCTGTGCTGACAACAGGGAGCCTGCTTAGGATTCTCTCTCTCCCTCCCTCTCTGTCCCTCCTGATGTCTCTCTTTCTCTTTCTCTCTCTCTCAAAAATAAACTTAAAAAATGGAAAAAAAAATTCTAAGCAGATTTCTGAACCTGAGAGACAAGAGTGTGACTACACTAACCTCTGTTGTTTGTGGGTGCATCTAGAATCCAAGAATTATAATGAATCAAAGTAGAACAGAACACTAAGTATATTCTGATTGTGATCATGGAAACCTAACTGGTGCTTGGAACATAGCAGACACTCAAAACATTTTTGAGTAAATGAATGCACACAAAATGAATCAATGATTGAATCGCTTCATCCTCCTTGGTTAAAAATTGCTTTGTGATGTTACCACTTTTGATAGATATAAGACATATTAATATCTATAAGAAATTCAAAGCTTCATTACTGTGATTGCTATTTTGTTTGGTAGTAGTTGTGTTCTTAAGTACATTGGCAAAATGCTTTGAACCTCCTTGAGGCAATGTGCTATATAGTCATACACTTTAATTATAAAAACCATCTCTTTAGCAAAACAGACAATTATTTTCTTAGGATTTCTCTGAAACTGCAAAACTTCCTCTAGAATTTTCATTCTGCATTCTGTAATCAAAGTTGTAGAAATAACGTATGCCAGAGGAAGTCATGATTAGAATCTTGCTGTTTTCAAGGCACCCATGGATTATATAGCCTACTGACTACAGAAAGCAAGCAGGAAGTCCTCTCTTGCAAAAATTGAGAATTTGATTCAGTTACAAAGTAACAACATTTAAAAAGAAACAATCTTGGGGCCTCTGGGTGGCTCAGACAACCATCTGACTATTGATTTCCACTCAGGTCACCATCTCACCATTAATGAGATCAAGCCCCACGTTGGAGTCTGTGCTGACAGCATGGAGCCTGCTTTGGATTCTCTCCCCTCCTCTCTCCTTCCCTCCTATTCTCTCTCTCCCCACCACCTGTCCCAAGATAAATAAACATAAAAAAAATAAAAAGAGACAACCTTCATCAAACTGTCCATAATATACAAACTAAAAAGTCAGCATTATTACACAAAGTCTCTAAACTAGAGACTTACTTGGATTTCACCAGTTTTTACACTGATGTCCCCTTTCTCTCCCAGGATTCATTCCAAGATACAAATTGCATTTTGTCATTATCTATAATCTTCCAGACTGTTATTGTTTTCTGGTTTTTATAACCTTGAATGTTCTGAAGAGCACTGGTTAGATATTTTGTAAAATGTCTTTCATTTGAATGTATCTTTTAGTTTCTCCTGATTAGAACGGAGTAATTGGTTTGGGAGAAGAACACCACAGAAGCAAAGGGTTTTTCTCACCACATCAGAGAGTATCAGATGCTAATGTGACTTTTCTCTGGTGATGTTAACCTTGAGAACTCAGCTAAGGTGCTGTCAAGGTTACCCACTACACGCTTATTATTTTTCTCTTGCCACACTTTCTTCTTTGGAAGTTAATCACAAAGTCTAGCTCACACTCACAGAGAAGAAAATCCATTTCCTCCTCTTTGAAGGGGTATATAAATATATACTATATTCATATTTATATATTTTAAATTCCTCTATAAGGAACATGTATCTCCTCCCCATTTATACCTATCCATTCATTTATTTATCTCACTATGTACTGATCAATATTTGTTGTATTCTTACAGTGATTTCAATATTATCATAGTTTATTTTGTTGAGTGCTTCCTTAATTTCTGTCACTACAAGATAGATCCAGACTCATCTTATATTTTCCTTGACCCAATCCTAGAAGCAGTAATTCTACCCAAGAGCTCTGTTTTCTTTTATTAGAGAACGATATGTACAAATCAAAAACTGGGTTCTGGGTATGCACATTCTTATTGGGTATCACTGATTCTAGCCCAAGAGAACTGGATATAGGCATAATGTACATAAGAAAATTTTCAGAAAGGAAAATAGAGTCATTGTTAGTAAAAAAAAAAAATCCAATTTATAACAATAGTAACCAGCATAGAAGTTTGATTTTATATTTTCAAATGGTTAACTTCTTGGTCATATTGCTCCATGGTTTTTTACTTAATATGAAAATGATGTTCAAATCTCCAGCCTTGACATCTACAATGAGATTCAGACTCACTTATGTAGCTATTTCGTTATCAAAAAAAAATCACTTTTTATGGTTCTTATTCATCTCAAAAGTAGCTGGTTAAAAAAAATTCATTATGTACCAACATCCCTATGCTCTTCACTAATGGCACTCAAGACAGAAATCTAAAATTTGGGGTGCCTGGGTGGCTCTCTTGATTTCAGCTCAGGTTGTGATCTCACATTTCATGAGTTTGGGCACCACATTGGGCTCCATGTGGAAAGCATGGATGCTACTTGGGACTCTCTGTCTCCCTCTTGTCTCTCCCTCTCTCTCAAAAATAAACTAATAATAATAAAATAAAATCCATATCCCCATCTCCTTTTCAAACCTTTATATGTATTTACTTACCAAGTTCTCAGAGTTTATCCATTAAATATTTTTAATGTATATATGACTTTCTATTCTTGTACTTGGTCCACATCTTTCCCATTTCCTCCAGTGACAATTGCAATTATGCCCCCCTCAACACTGCCACCACCAACTAGCCTCCCGTCATCTAGACTTGAAACCTTTAAATATCCCCTTCACACTGTGGCTACAGTGATTACTATAAGCCAAAGGCGTAACTTTGAGAATCCTCTGCCATAATTATTTCATAGCTCCCGTGCCTTCCCCATTAGGCCATCATTGTCACAATTGGGCACAAACATTTGGCACAAAAGATCTTTAGTTACTCAGCCCTGCCTACTTTTCTAGTTCCATCCCCCCAATGCCTTTTGTTTTATCCTTTATATTCTGGCAGTATACATTTTTCCCAAATGCATTATCTGTTTTATGCTTATATAAATTGGTTATGGAAAAACACTCTTCCTATCTTTCTTCATCTTGGTCTATGTTTATCAGACTTGAGTTTAATGCCCGTATCATTTCCCCCCAGAAACTTTCTTCAAATCCCTAGATTGGAAAAATATCCTTCCTTCTGGGCTCCCCTAGCTGTCAGACCATGCATCTATCATAGCAATTACAATGTTTTATTAAAATGATCTGATCAGGGGCGGCTGGGTGGCTCAGTCAGTTGAGCATCCGACTTCGGCTCAGGCCATGATCTTGTTTGTGGGTTCAAGCCCCGTGTCGGGCTCTGTGCTGACAGCTCAGAGCCTGGAGCCTGCTTGAGATTTTGTGTCTCCTCCTCTCTCTGCCCCTCCCATGCTAATGCTTTGTCTCTCTCAATAATAAATAAACGTTAAGAAAAAAAAAATTTTTTAAATGATCTGATCAGATCATGTGTCTGCTTCCCTTACCAAACTAGGAGCTCCCTTAGGGTAGAGGACATGTTCCTATTCTTCATCTTTATAACCTTAGTTCCTGGCACAGCCCTTACCCATTGAGGACATTCAGCAAGTGTTTACACAAGTTGAGGAAAGGGAATAATCTAATTTCAAATCCACTTTCTGATCCTTAAACCTTACTACTCCCCTTATGCCATTTTCATCTTCTATCAGTAAGATTATATTAGGTGATTTGTTAAATAGAAAAATATTATTGAAATAATTATAGAAAATGTACAGTGCTTCACTGCTTGATATAATACCTTTCCATTGGTTTATAACAAGCAGTCACCCATTATGTTCAGTAGGATGACGATAGCTGAGATTTTCATAAATATAAAAAAGAGATTAGGGCTTCAGTCATTCATTTTCAACCCATGTAACTTTGTCCACATCACTTATTCATTTTTTACAGCTGATGGGACTGAAGATTTTTCCTGAGTATTGATTGAAATAAATATAGTTAACCCTTTAACAACACAAAGGTTAGGGGTGCTGACCCCCATTCAGTTGAAAATCTGTATATAACTTTAGCCTCACTCAACTAATAGCCTACTGTGGACCAAAAGCCTTACCAATAACATAAATAGTCAATTAACACATATTAGGTATGTTACATGTATTACATACTACATTCTTATAATAAAGTAAGCTAGAGAAAAATGTTCATAAAATCATAGGGAAGAGAAAAAAAACATTAAGTACTGTACAAAATCAGCATATTTGTGGACCCACACAGTTCATACCAGTGTTGTTCAAGGGACTTGAGAAAGTCCAATAGAAACTATGTTTTTCATTGGTAAAAGAAGTGGTTATTTTTATTATTAGTATTGAGTAATGTCTTATTTCAGCTGAAGTATAACGGTACCTGTCATAAATTCCTAAAGAAAATTGATACTATGCAAGTTAATCTTTCTGGAGAAAGCCATCACCTCTTTTAGGGAAGTGCTGTGAGAATCTCAAAAGACTATTTGGGTTCTGTTTTATTTTGTTTTGCTTTTTGGCAGGGTCTTAGAGATTCTTTGTGGAGATTCACTGAAAGAAAATATTCTATGGTTGAAATTATCATAGCTCAGCACAGTTCCTTGTAGACTTTTAACCACTTACATTTTCTGTAAATTATATAGTACATTCTTTTAGGAACCCCAAATGCTTAGAGCACTTAGATTTTAATGGTACTAACATAAATTTGCATAAGTTGAAATGACCTGAAGTATAATGATATAATATCTTTAATCATACTTGAATAAATGACTCCAAATGTGGTAATAGTTAAAATGCATAGAACATGTATTATGGTAAACACTTCATATTGTTTCAATTTAAGCTTAAATTAACCTTTGGGAATTTCTATTATTCCCCTCCTATCAGTGTGAAAACTAAGTCTGAGAGAGATCAAGTAATTTGATGTTAGTCATATAGACAGTGAATAATGGTGGCATCAGGAATTTAATCTGTCTCCAGAGCCCATGTACTCAAATCACTATTTTGGGGGCTCTGCTGGATGTCAAGAATACAAGTTCAAATTATTGCAAAGAGTGAGGGGAGGGATGGGTGGGTCTTTATTCTTGAATATCTATTAAAGTTACTACATTGAAACTTCCAGGGAAGATGGCAGAGTAGGAGGATTCTCAGCTCACCTTGCTCCACAGATACAACTAGATAACACATCCATATCGATGTAAATAACCAAGAAACGACTTGAAGACTGGCAGAACAGACTCTACACAGCTAAATGTAGAGAAAAGTCCACATAAAAGAGGATTGGAAGGGGGAGAGGTATGGATGGGAGATAAATGAAACTGCAGTATTGTCTACTGGAGGGAAAACACCACAGATGCAGAGAGGGGAAAGACAGACTCACACCAGGAACCCCAGGCATGAGAGATCCATACTGGGGTGAGAAATCCCCATATTTGGCTTTGAAAACAAGAGACACTCAACTTCAAGAGTTCTTATAATCAGTGGAGCTTACCACTTGGAACTTTAAAAATCGGTAGACTTAGCTCTGAAAGAGCTGAGGGCACTAGGAAACTGAGTCCTGACCCTTAATGAGACAGCACAATAAACAGCTCCAATGAGATACAGCATATAGTTTGAAAAATACCTGGGGTATACGGGAGGGAGATTGTTTACTAATTTTAGAGGGTGTACTGGAGGGGGAAAGATCTTTGTGAGTCTCACCTAAGAACAAAAGAGCTGGCAATCACCACTTCCCTCCCCTGCCCCAGCCTAAATACATAAATACCTGTGGGAACCAGTGCAGATCCAAAGCTCTCCACCTAACTTGCTAACAGCACACCTCACCTCTATGAACTTACATGCATTTGCCCCCTCCAACCCTGTGGGCCTCCACAGGAGTTTTCCCAGACAGCAGCAGGCCCCCTCCCACAGCAAGCAGCATAGACCTTGCTAGCACCACATGCCTCATGTTCTCCTGCAAACCTGCACACTCCAATATATCCTTGGCCAGAGTCTATCTAAAGGTGTGGCACATCCTGATAGTGGGCCAGCAGCCCTGACAGGGGCCAGCACCACACCAAAGTAATTCTTGTCCTAAGGAGAGAGGAAGATAATCACACTCATCTGTCCCACTGCAGTATCAGCAATGAGCTGGGGCAGACATCAGGTCTAACTGTAGACCCCAACCACCAATGAGAGCTTCTCAGAGACTAAAACAAAAAAAATGCCTACAGTTCCATGCTACAACATGATGTGACACAACTGAAGGTGTGTCAACTGAAGGTGGCTCCAGACTAACCCAATAACACCACAGGGACCAAACTCTGCCCACAACCAGCAGACAACTACATTGAAGGAAAAAGTGGTTTGACCACAAGAGTAGGGTGCACACAACACACAAAGGAGACACTTCTAAAGCACCAGGTTCTGGTAAATGGGGGACATTGCACAGCAGGGCACTATAGGACCTCTTTTTCATAAGGCCACTACTTTCAAGAGGAGGAGATACTGCTGACTTTCCTTTCACATAGAAGCAGACACAGAGAGTTATACAAAATGGATATATCCCAAATTAAAGAACAGGACAAAATCACAGCAAAAGTGCTTTGGAAAATGGATATAAGTAATATTTCTGATAAATAATTTATAGAAATGGTCAAAGATACTCACTGGATATCAGAAAAGAGCAGAGAACCTCAATGAGACCCTCAACAAAGAGAGAGAAAACATAAAAAAAAGAACCAATCAGAGATGAAGAACTCAGTAAGTGAAATTAAAAATACATTAGATGGGGGTGCCCGGGTAACTCAGTCAGTTAAGCATCCATCTCTTGATTTCGGCTCAGGTCATGATCTTGCAGTTTGCGGGGTTGAGCCCTGAATTAGGCTCCATGTTAAAAGTGTGGAGCCTACTTGGGATCCTCTCTCTCCCTGTCTGCCCCTCCCTTGCTCATGCTCTCTTTCTCTCTGTCTCTCAAACTAAATCAAAATTAAAAAAAATACCTTAGATGGAATAAATAGTAGAATGGAGGAAGCAGAAGAATTGATCAGCCACTGGCAGGACAGAGTAATGGAAAGTAATCAAGCTGAACAGGAGAGAGAAAAATAATAATAAATCAAAATAGACTAAGGGAACTCAGCGACACCATCAAGTGTAATAATATTTGCATCAAAGGGAGAACACAAGAAAAAGAGGGAAAATGTATTTGAAGAAATAATAGCTAAAAATTAACTGAATCTGGGGAAGGAAACAGAAATCCAGATCTAGAAAGCACAGAAAGCCCCCAACAAAATCAACTGAAGGAAGACCACACCAAGACACATAGTAATTAAAATGGAAAAGAATAATGATAGAGAATTTTAAAAGTAGCAAGAGGAAACAAAACAAAACAGTTACTCGTGAGTGAAACTGCCTAAGGCTATCAGCTGATTTTTCAGCAGAAACTTTGTAGGCAAGAAAAGAGGGCCATGATATAATAAAAGTGCAGAAAGAAAAAGAAAAAGAAAAAGAAAAAGAAAAAGAAAAAGAAAAAGAAAAAGAAAAGAAAGGAAAGGAAAGGAAAGGAAAGGAAAGGAAAGGAAAGGAAAAGAAAAAAAAGAAAAAAAAAGAAAAGAAAAACTGCAACCCAAATTCTCTATCCAGCAAGGCCAAAGAGTTTCCCAGACAAACAAACATTAAGGAATTCATCGCTACTAAACAAGTCTTGCAATAAATGTTAAAGGGTATTCTGTGAGTGGACAGGAAAGACCATAAGCAGGAGTAAGAAAGTAGGAAGCACAAAAGCAGTAAAATTACGTACATCTATAAAATAAATCAAAAACATGGGAGGGAGGCAGGAGAGGGGTAAAGAATGAGTTCACACTTAAGTGAAAATCTACTTAATATACATTGCTATATGAGTAAGATGTTATAAATAAAACTAATGGTAACCACAGATCAAAAATTAATAGTAGATATGCAAAAAATAAAGAGAAAGTAATCCAAGTACGTCACTAAAGAAATCTAGCAAACTGTGATAAAAGAGAGCAACGGAAGAAAGGAACAAAGAAGAACTATAAACATAAGGATAAAACAAATAACAAAATGCCAATAAATACATATTTGTCAATAATCACTTTGAATGTAAATGACTAAATGCTCCAATAAAGAGACATAAGATGATGGGGCACCTGGGTGGTTCAGTCAGCTAAGCGTCTGACTTCAACTTAGGTCATGATCTCATGGTTAGTGGGTTTGAGCCCCATGTCAGGCTCTGTGCTGACAGCTCAGAACCTGAAGCCTGATTCAGAGTCTGTGTCTCCTTCTCTCTCTGCCCCTCCTCCATTCACATTCTGTTTCTCTTTCACTCTTTCTCAAAATTAAATGAACATTTAAAAAATAAAAGACATATGATGACAGAATGGATTAAAAAAAAAAAAAAAAGATCCAGCTGTATATACTGCCTACAAGAGACTCATTTCAGTACTAAAGACAAATCTGATCAAAACTGAACGGATGAAAAAACTTTTATCAAACAATGGAAGTTAAAAAAAAAAAAAAGCCAGGGTACCAACACTTATATTGGACAAAACAGACTCTAAAACAGACTATAACAGGAGACAAAGAAAGACACTATATAATAATAAAGGCAATATTCCAACAAGAATATATGACAATTGTAAACATTTACGCATCTTAAATGGAGTACCCAAATACATAAAACACCTAATAACAAATATAAATGAAGTAATTAACATTAATGCAATAATAGTACAGAGTTTAACACCCCATTTTTATCAATGGATAGATCATCCAGATGAAAATCAACAATGAAATGGTACCGGATGAGATGGATGTAACAGATATACTCAGAAAATCCCATCCTAAAACAGCAGAAAATGCATTTTTTTTCAGATGGACATGGAACCTTACCCAGAAGTGATCATGTGTTAGGCCACAAAATAAGTCTCAAGAAATTCAATACAATGCAATCATACAATGTATCTTTTCCTACCACAGAGATATAAAACTAGAAATCAAACATGAGAAAAAATCTGGAAAGAATACAAATATATGGAGGTTAAATAACATGCTACTAAACAATGAATGGATCAGCCAAGAAATCAAAGAAAAAATTAAAAAAAATACATGGAGACAAAGGAAAATGAAAACACAATAGTCCAAAATCTTTGGATGCAGCAAAATCTATTATAAGAGGGAAGTTTATAGCAGTACAGGCATATATTAAAAAGGCAGCAAAATCTCAAATAAATAACCTAATCTTACATCTTGTTGAGCTACAAAAAGGACAAACCAAACCCAAAACCAGTAGAAGGAAATAATAAAGATTAGAGAAAAATAAAACAGAAACTTAAAAAAAAGAGAGAGAAAGATCAATGAAGCCAGGAGCTGATCTTTTGAAAAGGTCACCAAAATTAATAAACCTTTAGTCAGATATGAAAGAGAGAGAGAGAGAAACACTCAAAGAAAATCAGAAATGAGAGAGGAGAGACACAAACCAACAACACAGAAATACAAAGGATTTTAAGAGAACATTATGAAAAACTGTATGTCAACAAATTGGAAAACCTAGAAGAAATGGATAAATTCCTAGAAACAAATAACCCCCCAAAACTGAATCAGGAAGAAATAGAAAATTCCAACATACCAATTATCAGCAATGAAATTGAAATAATAATCAAAAAACTCCCAACAAACAAAAGTCCAGGACCACATGGCTTCACAGGTGAATTTCACCAAACTTTTAAAAGAGAGTTAATATCTATTTTTCTTAAATTATTCCAAAACATAGAAGAGGAAGAAAAACTTCCAAATTTATTAAGTAGTCCATGGTTACCCAGATACCAAAAGCCCATAAAGACACCACAAAAAAAGACCTATAGGCCAATATCTGCAGAACACAGATAAAAAATTCTCAACAAAATATTGATAACCCCAATTCAATATTACAAAAATCATTCACCACAATCAGGTGGGGTTTATTCCAAGATACAAGTTCAATATTTGCAAATCAACCAATGTGATGCATCACATCAACAAGAGATAGGAAAAGAAACATACGATCATCTGAACAGATGCAGAAAAATCGTTTGACAAAGTAGAACTGCCAGTCATGACAAAAACACTCAACAAAATAGGTTTAGAAGGAACAGCTAACATCATACACAATGATGAAAACTGAAAGCATTTCCTTTAAGATCATAAACAAGACAAGGATGACCACTCTCACCACTTTTATGCAAAATAGTACTGGAAGTCCTAGCCACAGCACTCAGATAAGAAAAAGAAATAAAAGGCATCTGGATTGGTAAGAAAGTAGGAAAATTTTCATGATTTGCAGATCACATGACACCGCATAGAGAAAACCCTAAGACTCCACCAAAAATATGCTAGAACTGATAAATGAATTCTGTAAGGTCACAGGATATAAAACCAATGTACAGAAACCGGTTGCATATCTATACACTAGTAGTAATGAGGTAGCTGAAAGAGAAATTAAGAAAACAATCTCCTTCACAATTGTACCAAAAATAATAAAATACCTAGGACTAGCTTAACCAAGCAGGTGGAAGATCTATACTCTGAAAGCCATAAAACACTGATGAAAGAAATTGAAGATGACACAAAGAAATGAAAAGACATTCATTCCATGCCCATAGATTTAAAGAACAAATGTTGTTAGAATTTCTGTTCTCCCCAAAGGAATTAACAGATTGAGTGCAATCCCTATCAAGATACCATAGCATTTTTCACAAACTAGAACAAATAATCCTAAAATTTGTATGGAACCACAAAAGATCCTGAATAGCCTAAACAATTCTGAAAAAGAAGAACAAAACTGAAGGTGCTCCAATCTCAGATATCAAAATATATAACAAAACTGTAGTAATCAAAACAGTATGGTACTAGCACAAAAATAGACACATAGATCAATAGAACAGAATAGAAAGCCCAGAAATAAACCCATGACTATATGGTCAATTATCTCTGACAAAGCAAAAAAGAATATCCGGTGGGAAAAAGACAGTCACATCAACAAATGGCTTTGGGAAAATTGGACAGCTACATGCAAAAGAATGAAACTGGACCACTTTCTCACATAACATACAAAAATAAACTCAAAATGGATTAAAGGCATAAATGTGAGACCCTGAAACCATAAAAATCCTATAAAAGAGCACAGGCAATAATGTTTCTGACACTGGCCACAGCAAACATTTTTCTAGATATATCTCCTGAGGCAAGGGAAACAAAGGCAAAAATAAATTATTGGTTCTGTAACAAAATAAAAAGCTTCTGCACAACAAAGGAAACAGTCAACAAAACTAAAAGACAACAGATATAATGGGAGAAGATATTTGCAAATGACATACCGAATAAAGGGTTAGTGTCCAAAATACATAAAGAACTGATATAATTCAACACACACACACACACACACACACACACACACACACACAAAAGAATCCATTTAAAAATTGAGAAGATAAGAACAGACATATCTCCAGAGAAGACAAATGGTCAACAGACACATGAAAACTTGCTCAACATCACTCATCATCAGGGAAATACAAATCAAAATGACAATGAGATATCAACCGACACCTGTCAGAATGGCTAACATCAAAAATACAAGGAACAACAAGTGTTGGTGAAGCTGTGGAGAAAAAGAAACCCTCATTTACTGTTGGTGGGAATGCAAAATGGTACAGTCACTATGGAAAACAGTATGGAGTTTCTTCAAAAAATAAAAAAATGGAATTACCATATGAGCCTGTATTCCACTACTGGGTGTTTAACAAAAAATATGAAAACAATAATTTGAAAATATATATGCATCCCTATGTTTATTGCAGCATTTTTTACAGTAGCCAAATTATGGAAGGAACCCATGTGTCCACTGATAGATGGATAAAAAAGATGTATTATATATATAATATATATACAAAATCTATAATATATATAGATGTGTTATATACATATAATTATCCATAAAAATAATATTTGTCAGCCATAAAAATAAAATCTTGCCATTTGCAAAAACATGGAAAGAGCTACAGAGTGTAATGTTAAGTGAAATAAATCGTTCAAAGACAAACATCATATGATTTCACTCATACGTGAAACTTAAGAAAAAAACCCCAAATGAACAAAGGAGAAAAAGGAGGGGGGCAAACCAAGAAACACTCTTAACCATAGAAAGCAAACTGATAGTTAACAGAGGGGAGGTGGGCAGAGGTGGAGGGGAATGGGTTAAATAGATGACGGGGATTAAGGAGTGCTCTTGTTGTGATGAGCACCAGGTGATGTATGGAAGTGTTGAATCACTATATTGTACACCTGAAACTAATATTACACTGTATGTTGCCTATACTGGAATTAAAATGATAATAAAGTAATTAAATTACTTCCTTATGGACAGTTTCCTAGTGTTTTGTTGACACTGAAATAGAACACACTTATTTTGCATGTGATTACTGTATTAACATGAAACTACCTGGAGACTGTACTTCCCTTTGCTTCCTCGTAACTTTAATGTCCACTTGCACTTCAATCCTAGAAGATCATAAGTATCAAATTCTCCTAAAGTTGCACCCAGCTGGAAAATATGTACTTTATGAGGATGATAACATTATTTAACAGCACTGTATTCTCAGTTATGTGTCTCATAGGACTATAAATTTGAGACCTGTAGTACACTAGATGTATAATATTGTAAAAGTTGTCTTCCGTAGAAATTTCTAAACAATACCCTTGATTTATTGATGTTATGAAAAGAGAATATTCACATCCCCATCAATTTGATGACTAAAACATTAATTATAACCAAAATATGAACAAAGTCTATGTTAAAAAATTGTGATTTTGTAATTAAGTATCAATCAATATATAATCTAACTCAGTGTAAGACAAAAAAAATGTAAGATTTGTAGGCTCTGAAAATTCTCTAGTGAACCATTTAAAAATTGAAGCATGAAGACACTATAGATCCACAGGGAAAATTCACAGGAAGAGGACAGTGAAAAAATAAGATAAAAAAGTGAACTTAAAAATATTTTTCATAGTTACCGTTGGACAAAATGTATTTTTAAATTGCAAGAAATTATCACAGCTAATCTAAATAATGAACAGGTAAATGCCATCTTTTATCATTCACATGTTCTTTTTTCCAAGTGATGACAGATCATCTTCTCTTAAAGCAATATGTGATTATATACACTGATATCACTGTTCTCTTACAAAGGAAGACAAATAACAAAAAAGACAGATATAACTCCTACTAAATTTTGGTGACAATTGGATTCTGAAGAATAAGTGTCTATTCTAATTTTTCTTAAAAATCACTTTTCAAGTTGGTGAAATTAATTCTATTTATGGAAAGGGGAATGGTGTTATCGAATGTGGCCCCTACAGATGATGAGTGACTTCTAATACAACATTTTATGGCAGAACCCAGAACAAACCAAAGTGGTACTTGGTCCCACATTGGTAAGTGGGGAGAAAAAGTCTTTATGATAGGTCAGGAAGGCCAAACAACATAGTTCTATTTATCACACAGCAATGTGACCGTTATGTACATAGCCAATCAAGATAATTCTGCTTATTAGATATTATAATTTAATCTAGTGATTGGGTTAGCCAGCTAATCTGCAGAATAAGCATGGACAAAAGGTACTAACTCATTCAATAGATTTGCTTCATGCTTCATCTATAGGCCATGAGAGATGCAGTGCTTATCTCAAGCAACAAGAGGGGCCCTGCCAAGCTCCTTCAGGGGAACCACACTTAGCATCTCAGCAACAAGCAGCCATAGTTTTAAACCATGCCTGTGAAGATCTGTGGTTTATCTTGATTTATTTTGTGTAACCATTAGCAGGATATTCCTAAGGTACAAGAACAGCTTAAGACAGGTCATTTTCTGGGTCTGAAAACACTCAAAAACTTTCTGTATCAATTAATAGTAATTGCTTCTTTTCTTTTGCCATTTCAGTTTACAAAAGGTTTCACAGGAACGTACTGCTTTCAGAGACCAAGAGAAACCTGTACTATAAGTGATTGTTTCATGGATTTCTGTGTGCTCTTGAAGTCTACTGAGATGAAAGATCTCACAGTAAGTTTCAAACAAATTAAGTTTAATGTTCAAAACCATTATATATTATATTATAGTAAGAAAGACATCATAAATCCAAGACAGCACAGAGGGCATTACCTTTCAAAGGAAGTTTTTATGCTTGTTTTTGTTTGTTTTTGTTTTTTGGTCTTATGGGGGAAAAAAGAAACAAAAAACTTAATTTTGGGGAACAATTTGTAAAATGGTTTCCAGCAGTAATTACATATTAAGATCTAGTTTAACCCAGCTTTAGCTTTCCTTTTATAGTTGATTACCTAATTACTCTCATCATTAGATTTGAAAAACTTGAGAATAAACCAGAATCAACTGAAATAAATTTGAGTTAAGAAAAATAGGATAGAGGATCCTGGGAAGATGGTGGCGTAGGAGGGCGCTGGGCTCACCACGCATCCTGCTGATCACTTAGATTCCACCTACACCTGCCTAAATAACCCAGAAAACCACCAGAAGACAAGCAAAACAGAGTCTCTGGAGCCAAGCGCAGATGAGAGGCCCACAAAAGAGGGTAGGAAGGGCAGAGAGGCGGTGCGCGCTCCATGGACTGGCGGGAGGGAGCCGGGGCGGAGGGGCAGGCCGCCGGCCAGGCAGAGCCCCCCGGGTCTGGCTTGCAAAAGCGGGGGGGGGGGGCCCGGATGGAGTGTGTTCCGACAGCAAGTGGGACTTGACATCTGGAAGGTTACAAGCTAACAGCTCTGCTCGGAGAACGGGAGGGCTGGAGGACAACGGGAGGGAGAGTTGCTGAGCCCTGGGACGACAGAGCTCAGTTTGGCAGGGAACAAAGGTGCTAGCCAGTGCCATCTCCCTCGCCCATCCCCCAGCCAAAATCCCAAAGGGAACCAGTTCCTGCCAGGGAACTTGCTTGCTCCGTGCAAACACCCAACTCTGTGCTTCTGCGGATCCATCACTCTGGTGGGTCTCACTCCCTCCCAGTGCAAAGGGCCCCTCCCGAAGCGGATCTCCAAAGAAAAGCAAGCTGAGCCTGCCCCTCCTGCCCCTGTGCACCTTGCCCATCCACCCCAATTATATGCCAGATCCCCAGCACCACAAGCCTGGCAGAGTGCAAGTAGCCCAGATGGGCCACACCACCCCACAGTGAATTCCGCCCCTAGGAGAGGGGAAGAGAAGGCACACACCAATCTGACTGTGGCCCCATCGGTGGGCTGCGGGCAGACATCAGGTCTGACTGCGGCCCCGAGCACCAACACAAGTTATTCAAGACAGCACAGGGGAACTGCCCCGAAGTCCCGCACTACTCCAGGGACTATCCAAAATGACGAAACATGAGAATTCCCCTCAGAAAAACGTCCAGGAAATAACAACAGCTAACGAACTGATCAAAAATGATGTAACAATATACCAGAAAGTGAATTTAGAATAATAGTCATAAAATTAATTGCTGGGCATGAAAACAGTATAAAAGACAGCAGAGAATCTCTTGCTACAGAGATCAAGGGACTAAGGAACAGCCAGGAGGAGCTAAAAATGCTATCAATGAGTTGCAAAATAAAATGGAGACAACTACGGCTCGGATTAAAGAGGCAGAGAATAGGTGAACTAGAAGATAAAATTATGGAAAAAGAAGAAGCTGAGAAAAAGAGAGATAAAAAAATCCAGGAGTATGAGGGGAAAATTAGAGAACTAAGTGATGCACTAAAGAGAAATAATATACGCATAATTGGTATTCCAGAGGAGGAAGAGAGAGGGAAAGGTGCTGAAGGTGTACTTGAAGAAATAATAGCTGAGAACTTCCTGGATCTGGGGAAGGAAAAAGGCATTGAAATCCAAGAGGCACAGAGAACTCCCTTCAGACGTAACTTGAATCGATCTTCTGCACGACATATCATAGTGAAACTGGCAAAATACAAGGATAAAGAGAAAATTCTGAAAGCAGCTAGAGATAAACGTGCTCTAACATATAAAGGGAGACCTATAAGACTCGTGACTGATCTCTCTATTGAAACGTGGCAGTCCAGAAAGGAATGGCAGGAGATCTTCAACGTGATGAACAGAAAAAATATGCAGCCAAGAATCCTTTATCCAGCAAGTCTGTCATTTAGAATAGAAGGAGAGATAAAGGTCTTCCCAAACAAAAACTGAAGGAATTCGTCACCACTAAACCAGCCCTACAAGAGATCCTAAGGGGGGATCCTGTGAGACAAAGTACCAGAGACATCGCTACAAGCATGAAACCTACGGACATCACAATGACTCTAAACCCATATCTTTCTATAATAACATTGAATGTCAGTGGACTAAATGTGCCAACCAAAAGACATAGGGTATCAGAATGGATAAAAAAAACAAGACCCATCTATTTTCTGTCTACAAGAGACTCATTTTAGACCGGAGGACACCTTTAGATTGAGAGTGAGGGGATGGAGAACTATTTATCATGCCACTGGAAGTCAAAAGAAAGCTGGAGTAGCCATACTTACATCAGACAAACTAGACTTTAAATTAAAGGCTGTAACAAGCGATGAAGAAGGGCATTATATAATAATCACAGGGTCTATCCATCAGAAAGAGCTAACAATTATAAATGTCTATGCGCCAAATACAGGAGCCCACAAATATATAAAACAATTACTCACAAACATAAGCAACCGTATTGATAAAAATGTAGTAATTGCAGGGGACTTTAACACTCCACTTACAGAAATGGATAGATCATCTAGACACATGGTCAATAAAGAAACAAGGGCCCTGAATGATACATTGGATCAGATAGACTTGACAGATATATTTAGAAGTCTGCATCCCAAAGCGACAGAATATACTTTCTTCTCGAGTGCACATGGAACATTCTCCAAGACAGATCACATACTGGGTCACAAAACAGCCCTTCATAAGTATACAAGAATTGAAATCATACCATGCATACTTTCAGACCACAATGCTATGAAGCTTGAAATCAACCACAGGAAAAAGTCTGGAAAACCTCCAAAAGCATGGAGGTTAAAGAACACCCTACTAAAGAATGAATGGGTCAACCAGGCAATTAGAGAAGAAATTAAAAAATAGATGGAAACAAATGAAAATGAAAACACAACAATCCAAATGCGTTGGGATGCAGCAAAGGCAGTCCTGAGAGGAAAATACATTGCAATCCAGGCCTATCTCAAGAAACAAGAAAAATCCCAAATACAAAATCTAACAGCACACCTAAAGGAAATAGAAGCAGAACAGCAAAGGCAGCCTAAACCCAGCAGAAGAAGAGAAATAATAAAGATCAGAGCAGAAATAAACAATATAGAATCTAAAATAACTGTAGAGCAGATCAACGAAACCAAGAGTTGGTTTTTTGAAAAAATAAACAAAATTGATAAACCTCTAGCCAGGCTTCTCAAAAAGAAAAGGGAGATGACCCAAATAGATAAAATCATGAATGAAAATGGAATTATTACAACCAATCCC
Source organism: Lynx rufus (assembly GCF_022079265.1). Lineage (NCBI taxonomy): Eukaryota > Metazoa > Chordata > Mammalia > Carnivora > Felidae > Lynx > Lynx rufus. The sequence continues at coordinate 66,016,636 of NW_025814834.1, forward strand.
TCAGAGATTCAAGCAATTATCAGGGAATACTATGAAAAATTATATGCCAACAAACTGGACAACCTGGAAGAAATGGACAAATTCCTAAACACCCACATGCTTCCAAAACTCAATCACAAAGAAATAGAAAGCTTGAACAGACCCATAACCAGCGAAGAAATTGAATCAGTCATCAAAAATCTCCCAAAAAATAAGAGTCCAGGACCAGATGGCTTCCCAGGGAAGTTCTACCAGACGTTTAATGCAGAGATAATACCTATCCTTCTCAAGCTATTCCAAAAATAGAAAGGGAAGGAAAACTTCCAGATTCATTCTATGAAGCCAGTATTACTTTGATTCCTAAACCAGACAGAGACCCAGTAAAAAAAGAGAACTACAGGCCAATATCCCTGATGAATATGGATGCAAATATTCTCAATAAGATACTAGCAAATCGAATTCAACAGCATATACAAAGAATTATTCACCATGATCAAGTGGGATTCATTCCTGGGATGCAGGGCTGGTTCAACATTCGCAAATCAATCAACGTGATACATCACATTAATAAAAGAAAAGAACCATATGATCCTGTCAATCGATGCAGAAAAGGCCTTTGACAAAATTCAGCAACGTTTCTTAATAAAAACCCTCGAGAAAGTCGGGATAGAAGGAACACACTTAAAGATCATAAAAGCCATTCATGAAAAGCCCACAGCTAACATCATCCTCAATGGGGAAAAACTGAGAGCTTTTTCCCTGAGATCAGGAACACGACAGGGATGTCCCCTCTCACCGCTGTTGTTTAACATAGTGTTGGAAGTGCTAGCATCAGCAATCAGACAACAAAAGGAAATCAAAGGCATCAAAATTGGCAAAGATGAAGTCAAGCTTTCGCTTTTTGCAGATGACATGATATTATACACGGAAAATCCGATAGACTCCACCAGAAGTCTGCTAGAACTGATACATGAATTCAGCAAAGTCACAGGATACAAAATCAATGTACAGAAATCAGTTGCATTCTTATACACTAATAATGAAGCAACAGAAAGACAAATAAAGAAACTGTTCCCATTCACAATTGCACCAAGAAGCATAAAATACCTAGGAATAAATCTAACCAAAGATGTAAAAGATCTGTATGCTGAAAACTATAGAAAGCTTATGAAGGAAATTGAAGAAGATATAAAGAAATGGGGGGTGGGAAGGAGGGGCGGGTGGGTGATGGGTATTGAGGAGGGCACCTTTTGGGATGAGCACTGGGTGTTGTATGGAAACCAATTTGTCAATAAACTTCATATATAAAAAAAAAAAAAGAAAGAAATGGAAAAACATTCCATTCTCATGGATTGGAAGAATAAATATTGTCAAAATGTCAATACTACCCAAAGCTATCTACACATTCAATGCAATCCCAATCAAAATTGCACCAGCATTCTTCTCGAAACTAGAACAAGCAATCCTAAAGTTTGTATGGAACCACAAAAGGCCCCGAATAGCCAAAGTAATTTTGAAGAAGACCAAAGCAGGAGGCATCACAATCCCAGACTTTAGCCTCTACTACAAAGCTGTAATCATCAAGACAGCATGGTATTGGCACAAAAACAGACACATAGACCAATGGAATAGAATAGAAACCCCAGAACTAGACCCACAAACATATGGCCAACTAATCTTTGACAAAGCAGGAAAGAATATTCAATGGAAAAAAGACAGTCTCTTTAACAAATGGTGCTGCGACAACTGGACAGCAACATGCAGAAGATTGAAACTAGACCACTTTCTCACACCATTCACAAAAACAAACTCAAAATGGATAAAGGACCTGAATGTGAGACAGGAAACCATCAAAACCCTAGAGGAGAAAGCAGGAAAAGACCTCTCTGACCTCAGCCACGACAATTTCTTATTTGACACATCCCCAAAGGCAAGGGAATTAAAAGCAAAAATGAACTACTGGGACCTTATGAAGATAAAAAGCTTCTGCACAGCAAAGGAAACAACCAACAAAACTAAAAGGCAACCAACGGAATGGGAAAAGATATTTGCAAATGACATATCGGACAAAGGGCTAGTATCCAAAATCTATAAAGAGCTCACCAAACTCCACACCTGAAAAACAAATAACCCAGTGAAGAAATGGGCAGAAAACATGAATAGACACTTCTCTAAAGAAGACATCCAGACGGCCAACAGGCACATGAAAAGATGCTCAATGTCGGTCCTCATCAGGGAAATACAAATCAAAACCACACTCAGATATCACCTCACGCCAGTCAGAGTGGCCAAAATGAACAAATCAGGAGACTATGGATGCTGGAGAGGATGTGGAGAAATGGGAACCCTCTTGCACTGTTGGTGGGAATGCAAATTGGTGCAGCCACTCTGGAAAACAGTGTGGAGGTTCCTCAAAAAATTAAACATAGACCTACCCTATGACCCAGCAGTAGCACTGCTAGGAATTTACCCAAGGGATCCAGGAGTACTGATGCATAGGGGCACTTGTACCCCAATGTTGATAGCAGCACTCCAACTATAGCCAAATTATGGAAAGAGCCTAAATGTACATCAACTGATGAATGGATAAAGAAATTGTGGTTTATATACACAATGGAGTACTACGTGGCAATGAGAAAGAATGAAATATGGCCCTTTGTAGCAACGTGGATGGAACTGGAGAGTGTGATGCTAAGTGAAATAAGCCATACAGAGAAAGACAGATACAATATGGTTTCACTCTTATGTGGATCCTGAGAAACTTAACAGAAACCCATGGGGGAGGGGAAGGAAGAAAAAAAAAGAGGTTAGAGTGGGAGAGAGCCAAAGCATAAGAGACTCTTAAAAACTGAGAAGAAACTGAGGGTTGATGGGGGGTGGGAGGGAGGGGAGGCTGGGTGATGGGTATTGAGGAGGGCACCTTTTGGGATGAGTACTGGGTGTTGTGTGGAAACCAATTTGACAATAAACTTCATATATTGAAAAAGAAAAAAGAAAATAGGATAGACACAGTGGCAGTTGGGACCCAGGAGATAACAGATAGAGACAGCTGGTAAGAGTGGTTATGTAATCAAGAAAGAGATTAAGATTAAAGAATAATTGCAAGGAAATTCACCTGTAATATAACAAATCACCAGCACACACTAAAAAGCAATCATTTCTGGGATACTCATATTTATAACTCATTCAGCCCAAACCAATCCCAGAATATAGCCAGTCTAGGGTTGGATCTGAGTGGAACACAGGTTAACATAGGTAGTTATAAGAAAGTCAGATACTAGTAGGTCATAAAGAAAAACAGTCTGAACTTATTACAGGGTTCTAAACTTATGGAGAATTTTCTTTCAGTGGAACTTCTAGATATTTGCACTATAATGGGAGAGAACTTAATATCAAGAATTGTCTTATAAAGTGCCAATCATGAGTGATATGTACTGTACATTACTAAATTCTTTGAAAATCAGTACTCTCTGAGTGTCATACATGAAAGCTTTGTAGACATCAGGATATTGTGATTAATTTTGTGTGTCAACTTGACTGGGCCACTGAGCGCCAAGATGTTTGGTCAAACACTATTCTGGGTGTTTCTGTAAGGGTGTTTTTAGATGAGTTTAACATTTAAACTAATACACTAAATAAAAGCAGATTGCCCTTCCTAATATAGGTGGGCACCATCCAATCAATTGAAAGCCTGAACAGAACATAAAAGCTGACCTTTCCCCAAATAAAACAGAATTCCTCCTGCCCAACTGCCTTCACACTAGGACATTGTTTCTTTCTGCCTTCAGATTCAAACTGAAATGTCTCTTTCTAGGTCTCAAGACTGCTAGCCTTTAGACCAAAACTGTATCATCAGTTCTCCTGGTTCTCAGGCCTTCAGACTCAGACTGGAATTACCATTGGCTCCCCTGGGTTTCCAGCTTGTTTATCATGTTAGTCAATTCCTATGATAAATCCCTTTCTATTTATATATAATTTTATTTGTTCTCTCTGTGGAAAACCCTAATACAGAGAATAACAGTTAACCAGAATATATGGCCCTGTTAGGTAGCTGTGTGCTAATTTTAAAAAAAGATAAAAGTTACAAACAATTCTTAGAAATACAGTGGCTTCCCTGGATGTGAGAGTTTGTCAGATTTCCTCATAATTTCGATGACCTTGACAGTTTTGAGGAGTTTTGGTCAGGTATATTGTAGGATGTTCCCATACTGAAATTTGTCTTACATGCTTCTTCTGATAAAACTGGAGTTATGGGTTTGGGGGAGGCAGACCACAGAAGCCAAGAATCATTCTCATCACATCATAGTAAGAGTACACACTATCAGTAAAATTTGTTGATATTGACCTTGATCATTTTGCTGAGGTAATGTTGTTAAAATTCTCTACTGTGAAGTTACTCTTTCCCCATTTCCATACTGTACTCTTTGCAAGGAAGTCACTATTTGCAAACAACACTTAAGGAATAGGGATTTAGGGGCGCCTGGGTGGCGCAGTCGGTTAAGCGTCCGACTTCAGCCAGGTCACGATCTCGCGGTCCGTGAGTTCGAGCCCCGCGTCGGGCTCTGGGCTGATGGCTCAGAGCCTGGAGCCTGTTTCCGATTCTGTGTCTCCCTCTCTCTTTGCCCCTCGCCCGTTCATGCTCTGTCTCTCTCTGTCCCAAAAATAAATAAACGTTGAAAAAAAAAATTAAAAAAAAAAAAAAAAAAGGAATAGGGATTTATACTCCCCCCCTCCTTCAGGGTGTAGTATCTACATAAATTATTGGGAATTTTCTGCATGGAATATTTGTCTCTTTTCCCCCATTTATTTTGTCAGTCATTTATATCAGTAAGCATTCACAGATAGTTATTTATATTATTATTTTTAAGGTTATAGTGTTTATCAAGTTAAATTTCTAAAACTAGCAAGATAAAATATAAGTTGTTAGGACGCAGATCACACCCTAGGGAATATTTACCTGGTAATCCCAATGATACCACAAGCTAAATGATTCCCAGTGTTTCCCTTTTGCATACTTTCTTCATTTCCACCTTTGCCCAAGGCATCTCATATCTCATGGCCCACCATTGTGTGGCTAGTGATGGAATGGTCTTCTGAGACTTCAATCACAGAATCTTCCATAGACACTTTGGCCATCCTTGCCAGCAGTCACACTGTCCAGGTCTCCAACATGGTCTCTTAAACTTTTGGCCCACTGTGTTTTTGGATAGAGAATTAAAGTGAGGACATACACTGGTATAGCCTTGAGTACTGTGTCTAAACTAATGGATGTGGAATCCGTGTTCACCTTCTGTCAATCTGTAATGGTTCCTGATCTCTAGCAGGCCCACTTTCATTCTGCATGAAGTGGATGGTGCCCTCCACTGGGCACTGGCCCTTCAGCATGCACACAGCCTTCATCTCCGTGACTCCAAAGGATGTACTTCAGTCCAGGCTCCCAGGGCTGTGGAGGATGGCACAGAAGTCACCAGCCTCCACAGACATTTATTTTATAATTTGGATAATAATCCAATACCACTTAATTTATTTTGCTACCTTGTGACTTTTTTGTGTGTTCTTTGCTTGTTCTTAGCATTTCCTTAATTTCTGGTACTACAAGATGCTCCAGGCCTTTCTTGTAAGGTTTTCTTGCCTCAGTCCTAAAATCACTAATTTCACCAAGGAGTCTTTAAATGCTATTTTATCTGATATTAATAGTGCTAGTCCCAGATTCTTTATGGTAGGGAGGGGAGAGGTGGTGGCATGGGATTTTATTAATTTTCTATGTTTTAAGTTTTACCCTTTCTAGGGTCATTAGGTTTAAGTGTATCTAATGAAAATAAAAATTAGGTAGATTTGTCTAATCTAATTGTAGAGTGTTTCTTTACCAGATGAAAATAATCAACTTTTATGTGTACATTTATTTCTATATCTTCACTTACCTGTAATTTTAATTTGCATTAATTCATATCTCCTTCTATATTTCATTATTTTCACTGAAGTAAAGTAATTTTCTTTATTTCCTTTTCCCCACTCCTTGTGTAGATACTATATTTAAAGTTTTAGTGGTTACCCTCAAATGGTTCACAGGTATACTTGTATTAATGAAGTCTATAATAAATAACACTCTCATCTTTCTACATAATTAAAGAACATTACCATAAATCATTTAGGTTTAATATTTCTATTTTCCACTTTTCATATTATGTTCTCTTATATTTAAATTTTATTTATTTTCAAAATTTGGGTTGGATTGGCAGTAATTTCTTGTTCTTTTAAAAACTGGGGGCATGCTAGTAGTGACCGCCTTGACAGTAACAACCACAAATCCTATTCAAACCATAATCTGAGAATTTATGGTTTGAATAGGAAGGGTTTGAATTAAGGTTTGAAGTACTGTAGATTGGAATGGAAGAAAAAATTTAAAGCACATACATGCACATACATGTATCATGAATATGAAAAAGTCCACTCACTGGAAAGATGCAAGCAGTTTGAATAATCATCTACCATATTACTAGCAAGTGAAGAATTTGTTTCCTTAAATGTAATAATCAAAACTATTATTCATGCTATCTTTATCTTAATATCAATCATTCTGCCAAAGAAATAAATAGGTGTGATTTATTTTTTTGAAGGACTAAAACTAAAGTGGGTCTCAAGATGATGTAAACTATTTCTACAGATACAGAAGATGTTTAGTTGTACATGTGGAAAATGTACACCTTTAGCATAGGAAAATTTGAAATTCTTCCCTTTTGAAAGACACAGGTGCCTGATAGCTTGTTACCAGCTCTTTAGAAACAATCAGAGGAATGGGAGAAAAATAAAACTATAGAAGTGAAAAAAGAGTATGAGAATTACATAATGCTGCCAACCAGCCTTAAATTTTCAGCTTGGCAAACAACTTGATTATTGACTAAGGTTAGCAGAAACGAAAAACATATTTGAAGACTCAAGTCAGGAAGATAAATATGTTATATCCATCTGGCAGGCAAGCAGTGTTTTCCCATGGAATAGGGGAACCATCTCTAGAGAGAAGATTGGGTTTAGTCAGAGTTATATAACACAACTGCAGAGATTTAAAGAGAAGGAAATAGAATTGAGAAAATCTCTCTGCAATTATTTTACAGGCCACTAATTTTAATCTCATATTGGAAAAGTTTATTCAAAAACTAATTTAAAAAATGACAGGAAAACCAAGCACAAATTTTAACAATACCTCTGTTCTGGTGAACAGACTACCTATGATCTTACAACCACATCTTTGTGTAATTCCTGTATGGTGGGCCAGTACCTATGGCTTGCTTCTAACCAAATGGATGCAAAAACGTAATGAGTGCTGCAATCTTTGTGCCACTATCTCTATCTCCATCTTTCCCTAGCTTAGAAGAAGCAAACTGCCATAAATCATACAGTTGCAAGGCAATGAAAACAACTTGAGAGAGCTTAAAAGCAGACTGCCCCACTCGAGTCTTGAGATAGGAACCTTGCACTGGCTAACACCTTGACCACAGTCTTGCAGAGAACCTCACTAAGCCATGTGTATACTCCTGAGCCATGAAAACCATAAGATAGTAAGTATATTTGTTTAAAGCTTCCATGTTTGTGGTAATTTTGTTATTTAGCAATATAAAAATAATAAACCTACTTACATAACTTACATTAAGTTATTTATTTGTTTATTCATTCAGTACATGCTTAGGCACTGGGCTGAGTCCAGTGCTAAACCAAGGTTTCAGCTTAATGGGTCAGACTCTATGTTGTGCAATAATTTGGGGGAAATACAGGATTCTGTTGGAGTTACAGAAGGCTTTCTGGGGGAAAAAAGGATATCTATATAAAATTTGAAGTATAAATTTTCTAGGTGAAAAGAATATGAAACGAAGAATGTTTCAGAAAGAGACAATTCATGCAATGTTCAGGATGACACTGAAAATAGATCAGCCTAGCAGTTTAGATGTGTGTGTGTGCACGCGCGTGTGTGCGTGTGTGTGTTTAGCAGAGGTGGGAGGCAGCAAAAGACTGAAAAAAGAAGTACATTTATGTGGGTTTTTTCTTGTAAATCATGTTAGAGTTTGGGCTGTATCCTAATAAACTGCTATTTTCCTTTAGGTGTGTGTAGCTATTTTCTCTTCACTTATTAAAGTTTCTGGATTTGAAAGAGCAGTGTGTGTGTATGTGTGTGTGTTTATTATCATTCTGGCCTCAGTTCACTCCATCTCCAACTTTCTTATATGAAGTAAATACTGTGATAGAGGTTGGAGTAAATGATGAAGACAGCATTGCAGAACTTGCCTCTAATATCAGGGCTGTTTGGTACAGCCATGTGAGCTTAAATATTAAGAACTCCAGAAGTTTTCAGTCACATAGAGCAACGTTTTTCAAACACCAGTATGCATAAGAATTACCCAGCGATCTTTTTTAAAGTGCAGGTTCCAATTCAGTAAGTCTGGGAAGGGCCTCAGATTCTGAACTTCTAACAGGATCTCAGGTGATGGTGATGCTGCCTGTCTAAAGAGCACCTTGCAATAACAGAAATAAATCATAATGTAAATTATAATTTACATATAACATAAATCATAAAGAGTCCTCTGGACATGGTTAGTGGCATGGCTTACTAGTAGAGCAGCTGGAGCCTCATGACTCAGAAATCTCAGGTGAGGTTAGAGCGATGTGATAAAACTCAATTAATTATGGAGATTTTTTTTAATATGAAAGGATGTCTTTGAGCTCTTTTGAATAAAAAGTTTTATCATGCCCAATTCCACTTCCTTAGGTAATGTACTGTGATTAAAATAGAGTTTAGGGCTTTTTATTTCATATCTGTTCAGTATTGAGCCACTACCAGCCCTGAAATCCCAAGCAGAGCTCTATGACGGGAAAATTGAGTTGTAGTTGAATTTGTGAAGACATAGAAAAGAAACGTTATCCCTGTGATGAAAAAGGAAACTGTATATCCCTAGTATCTCCTCCTATACAATCTAAGGGCATGTGCCTTTCTGCTACTGCCCCTCACAACTCCTGCCCAAAGGTGACCTGGGTTCTCAGATCAGCACGACCATCAGACAGCCCCATACTCCCAAAGTCACTCTCCAGACTCATTTTCCCACTGTCTTATGGCCTTATTCTCTATTAAGGCTAGCTTGATGAATGAAAATATCACTCAACAAATCATCATGATACTTCTTGGCAAAGCTTGGTTTCACTAGAGAGTGTTCCGAGGTGTAAATCTGCATACAGGAAATTCATTGGAAAGTGCTATTGAGATCGACAGCTGTGGGGGTGTAAAGACAACAAGACTGAGGTAAGAAAAGGTTTGGCTGGGATGCAGTCACAACAGAGGCCTCAGCTGATGCCTTGGGGAGGTATGGCACTGAGATGGTCCCAAAGGGTTGCTTCAAATTGAGGCAAAAGGGCCAGCTTGTTATACGCCCACATAAAATAGTCATTGTATTTAGACAGCCACAGGAAAAGGGGCATGTTATTAGGTGATGCAGCACTTTTCCACCCAGAACAAACATCAGGAGGGAATACTCAGCTGCCAGCCATCAGCAGTCAACATTACCAGCATCAGGGGAAAAAGATACTCTGTTCCTGAAGCAGGGGTTATATAAACTTCACAAGGGAGCATCTACTATGACCCCTTCCATAAATAACTTGTGTTTTAAGAGCCTAAAATGCCTTAACACAAGAACGCAAGAAAGTAAGTAATGCAGCCACTTCATGCTCTATTATAGTAGTTTGAGGTATGCAAGTTTCTCATACCATCCAGGTCAATGCTTCTAAACCTACCTTAGTGAGAGACCAGGGTTTTTTTCCCCCCTGTTATTTCAAATTTGTCATAAACAGATACATAGTCTTATCACACATGCCCAGAACACACCTTGCACCAGGGGAGTTGAACAGCATCTGAAATACACCCTATATAACTCTTCAACCAGATATGTACACTAATTGCAAACTTCTTTTTTTTTTTATCAATCCATAGAATTTTTTTATCATGTCTTCAGCCCCTTGAACTACACAGCCTTTTTTAGTTACATAAAAGAAGGAAAGATGGAAAAAGAAACAAGCAATAACATAACAAAACAAAGGAAAAGCTGCTCTACAGCACACAGGCCTCAAGCACACACGTGAGTAGTTTGCAAAACTACTCATGATTTTGTTTCTGTTCCTGTTTTGTTTTGTATTTATATCTTATTTTTATATATATATATATGAAATTTATTGACAAATTGGTTTCCATACAACACCCAGTGCTCATCCCAAAAGGTGCCCTCCTCAATACCCATCACCCACCCTCCCCTCCCTCCCACCCCCCATCAACTCTCAGTTTGTTACTAATTGCAAACTTAAGTGTAAAGTTTGTAAAACTTTACATTTTCGGATTTATCAGTGACTTGAACAATTTCACTGAGGAGCACTGGTTTTGTGTGCTATTCAGATGCACACTGCAGTTTGTGAAACCCTGTTTTAGGTAGTCACCTGGTTCTTGTCTTTAAAGGAGTCAAAAAACAATCTAAAGAACAAACAACAACTACCATAAAACTACAGCAATACCATCGATTACTGTTCTGCCTAGGAAAGTAGATATGTAAGATCTTTCTCATTTCTTACCTCGGTTTTAAGGCTCAAGTGAATTGAAGTTCCCTTGCTTTTAAGTCCAAGCTTTTTTTCTAGGTTATTTTAATCTCAATCTCTATCAGGAGAGGACATGTGTCAGTCAATGCCCCTGTTTCATGCAGGTAATATTCCTTTAGCTGCTTTTAAATTTTTAGTCCCTTTCATACTTACAGGACATTTCAGACCCACACTATGTTGTTTCTGAATCAAACACTGACAGAAAAGGTCTGTTTTCAAAGCTTATTCCTGCTGAATTTGAGTCAGTCTCCTGTCACAGTGTCATTCTAAAGTTTAAGCTGCTGTGAGTTCAAAAAATGTGAAAAAAAGAGCTAGACAGGATCCTTATATGTGTAGTGCAGCTCCTATCAGGTCTTCTGAATACCAGAACTGCTTTGACAATCCACTTGGACTTGAGCTGAGAGGCAATATTGTTCTTACATGCTGGGAAGCAGGTGCCTACTATAGGCAGAACTTCTTATAAGGTACAGCTTTTACTTTTACCATTAGATTCTAAAAATAGTATGTCCTTTACCGACATTCTTCTACTGCCTCCTATCCACAAACACAAAGAAAATACAATTCCATTTCTGCTTTGAACTCTGATCATCATAATAACCAAAGCAGAGCTTCCATAATAACTAACTCAATGACCTTGGAAATATAACCTTCTAGATTAGGAAAAAAAGATTCCTGGAAATTCCCACCCTGTCAAAACCTAGACCAGGGGGAATGGCTTCTGATGGAAAATAAGTAATATGTCCACCTTGATAACAAATAAGGATCCCCTAAATTGGGAGGGGAGTAGCAGTAGGCCTGCACTATATATGTAAGGTGGTTAAACATATTCTTATATCATGAACTAGTGATCATTATTATTGTGGCTTCTTAAACATTTAAATAGAATAGATTTTAATTTTTTTACATAACTTATTGACAGATTGGTTCCCATACAACACCCAGTGCTCATCCCAACAAGTGTCCATCAATGCCCATCACACACTTTCCCCTCCCCCAACCCCATCAACCCTCAGTTTGTTCTCAGTATCCAAGAGTCTCTTATGGTTTGCCTCCCTCCCTTTCCGTAACTTTTTGCCCCCTTCCCTTCCTCCGTGGTTTTCTGTTAAATTTTTCAAGATCCACATATGAGTGAAAACATATGGTATCTGTCTTTCTCTGACTTATTTCACTTAGCATAATACCTTCCAGTTCCATCCACATTGCTGCAAATGGCCAGATTTCATTCTTTCTCATTGCCAACTAGTATTCCATTCTATATATAAACCACATCTTCTTCATACATTCATCAATTGATGGACATTTAGGCTCTTTCCACAATTTGGCTATTGTTCAAAGTGCTGCTATAAACATTGGGGTACATGTGCCCCTATGCATCAGCACTCCTGTATCCCTTGGGTAAATTCCTAGTGGTGCTATTGCTGGGTCATAGGGTAGTTCTATTTTTAATTTTTTGAGGAACCTCCACACTCTTTTCCAGAGCTACCGCACCAGTTTGCATTCCCACCAATAGCGCAAGAGGGTTCCCGTTGAACAGAATTTAATCTTGAAAAAAAAAAAGGTGTTACAAATCAACTAAAAAAATTTGATTTCAAAAATTTGATCTCAAATTATATCATTATAATCACTGTAGGAGCTTTTACCATGTGCCAATTACTATTCAAAGTGTTTAAAATTTAACTCATCTAAGCTTCCTAATAAACCTATGATATAGGTAGACAGACACTATTAGCATATATATTATAAAACACACATATATATCACATTAGAAAAAAGTGTTACTGAGAACTATATTGATTTCCTATTTAAAAAACTTAGATGATTAAGCTATTCAGCATTAAAATAAGAATTGCCTTATATTGAGGAAACTTGAAAGAAAAAGGAGTATCTTTTAAGCCAATGTCACAGTGTAAGATGCACTGATGGCATTTGCTATGGCTTCAGCACCAGCCAAACAGCAACATATGATGAATTTTGTTCAAATTCTGCACATACACGGTCATAGGCTTTCTTTTTTAAATTTTTTTTTACTGTTTATTTATTTTTGAGACAGAGCTAGAGACAGAGTGTAAGTGGGAGAGGGGCAGAGAGAGAGGCAGACACAGAATCCGAAGCAGGCTCCAGGCTCTGAGCTGTTAGCACAGAGCCTGTTGTGGGACTTGAACTCACAAACAGTGAGATCATGACCTGAGCCAAAGTCAGAGGCTTAGCCAACTGAGCCACCCGGGCTCCCCCAGTCTTAGGCTTTCTAAGGAAAAACATCTTTAAGTTGCATGCTGTGAGCTTCTCACTGTAACTTTCAGAAATGCTTGGAAAATTTTAGCAAACCAATGTTATGAGTTTTTTTTTAAGTTGATTAAAGAAATATTCACTTTAATTTCTAGAATACATAACCATACTATTGGAATTACTGATATAGATTTTTTCATTGCATATATAGACCAAGGTAAAAAATAACAGGTATCTGAAGTGTAGAGGAGAGAATATAATGACCCCTTTTTGACCTCTCCTTTCATTCTTCTCTCTTTGGTCTCCTCTTCTTCTGTCCTATATCTAAGTAATTCCCAATAAATCCACCCGTAAGAACTCAATTTCAGACTTTAGAGATCAGTGTACAGCTTCATTCTATAGTGATCAAAAATGAGCAAGGTAGAGCTTCATTTTCAATCCACTTGACCTAATTTTTTTTCAGATTTATAGTGTCAAAGTATTTCTGGAATCACACTCCGATGCTGAAACTCCAGGGCTGATACAGTTCTTTTTTCTTCTTATGCATGCTCAGCACCATCTGAAGAAGCAGGGATCCTGATGTGCTTCCCTCAGGAACACCACAGTTACTGCAACTAACCTTATGGAGAAGCCTCAGATTCAAGAGTGAATTGAACTGAAGCACCATCCACTGGAAGGCGATTGAGTTATACCACTGCACAGAATTCTTTATCAGAAAAATATGATAAGACAAGGAATAAAAAATCTAATTGCTTCTATATTTACTTCAAAGATTGCACCTGACACTCCTACTCATCTTTAGAAATGTGCAATAGAAAGGCAGTAAAATATAGCAGTGATTTTCAGACTGAAAACCACCTCTAGAAATGGATTTACTTGGCTATGTTGTTACATGTGGCTCTACTGGCTGAATGGATTTGCTGATTTAATTATGATTTGTTTCCCTGATCAATCAATGGATGCTTATTAATCTTTGGGCTAGTCAAGGTACTCTGATGAATACAAAAGCCAATAAAATGGAACTATAATACCATTATTATTAGGTGCTAAATTACATGGTAGGTGTGTAAAGCACAAGAGAATAAAGAAATTATATAAAGTAATGATTAATTCATTGAGGAATTAGTATTTGGGTTAGTCCTTAGAAACAGGAGTTTATTAAACAAAGGTAAAGGGAAGAGAGAGGTATAAGAATATTGAACAAGTTACAGAATCAAATATTTGTGAACTAGAATCTAAACTTCTAATTCTAAAATCAGAAGATTTTCATATTCTAAAATTTAAAAATTCTGAATCTCAACTTGGGAGTTATGCTCCCTCTAGCTGAAAAATATGAGAGACTGAGTTAAATAAAGTTTGTACATATCACAATGTCCATTTGAGACCCTTTAGAAAACTTTTATTAAACATCTACATTGTTATATATATATGTATTTGAGCATGGCGTGTCCATGCATGTAGGGAGGGAGAGAAATTCATTTGAACACACCCATAAATTGTTCTTAGAACTAGAATAAAAACAAAGTACACAGAAGTTTATATATATGATTGTATAAATTTTTTTACATAGACGCACATATACACGTTTGTATATATAGAAACATGTTTCACGAAAAATTAAAAAAAAAAAACCCAGCAAACCTAAAACCCTGATAATGCCATTATTTTCGGGAAGAGATACTAGTAACCATAGGAATGGAATAATAGATTTCCAATTTTATACTCTTTTGCACTATTTGCTTTTGGTGATATGTTCATATACTGCTTTTATAATTAAAAACCTAGTATAAAATTAGATACTAACATTTGCACAATAACAAAAACATACAAAAATATGTTGATTTTAAAGATCACATGATATGCACTTTAAAGTATAAGTGGAAATCATTTTAAGTTAATTTCCTTGCAATTTGAAAATGATCCAGTCATTAGAGTTCCAAAATGATCTAGCTGAGAATCTTCCTCATCCCTGTTTAATTCTTCCTTCTCTGGGAACATTTGCCACATAGCTATGACTGATAGCAATGCAACTTCTATACTTCAGTAGGAAGGAATGATTTCCATTTGCTTTCTCTTATGATTATGAGCTCCTGGAGAGTTACAAACTGCAGAATGAAGGGGCAGTATTCTGTCTGACAGGAGTTAGTAGGAATAAGCTGTCATTCTTTAGAAGGAATTCAGTAAATATTTCTTTAAAGCAGCTTCTCTAATAACTTACACAGTGGTGGAAAGCAACATGATACCTCAACTTATTGCTACCCTTCAACCAAGTGACAATAAGTCTGACAGTTAAAGACAGGCCTCCCTGACTAGACCAGAGAATTAAAGAAATTGTTCATTGATTTCCTCTATTCTATTCTACAGAAGGCTTCAACTCCCTATTTATATATATCATCTGGAGACCATTCAATGTGCAAAAGCATTTTGATAAATTTTAAGTTTATAAATATTACTTTACTTTCAAGTATCCTTTTCATTTTCTCCCTCCACCATAATACTGGACAATGTGAATATTTTCTTTTTGGTTAAAGCAAGTTATAAATTTATGGGACTGACCAGTGCCCAGAAATTGGGACATCTTTCATAAAAGTCAAACTCAAGGAGAGAGATCAACAAATTAAAATTGTGAAATATGACCTGAATGATGCAAATTATAATAAATTACAGTTGGACTTACATAAAAGGACAATATAAACTATTTGAAAGGATGGCTCATTTTCCCAATTTTCATCAAAATAAAATAAAAGCCTGTAGACATTTAACTTCCTTCTCTTAATTACAAGGGACTGGAGTAAAAAACGTATAACATATTCTGTCATTCTGATCTGAGCAAATATAAGGAATTGATTCCCCTGCTTCTAATTATTGGTTGACATAATTAACACTATACAGAAAACCATAGTAATTTACTTCACTACATACAGTCAGCATCATGCTACTTTTCAGATTTCACTTGTTTGGCAGGCTTTGTTTTTGGCAGCTTTGAGATCAGGGAAGAGAGTTAAAAGCATTTCAAACTGCCATACGATTGAATGAATTCTGTGCCAAAAAAAAATGACCAACTGTCTTAGTGCAACTTGTCCAAAGTTGCACTTGCAGAGAAAAATGTACTAATTCTGAAAAAGAAAAGTAATGGAAAAATGTAAGCAGTGAAGTTCCTTCACCAGTAATGCTACCTTCTGCAGTCAGCTATGTGTGCTTTGAAAATAAGCCATCAGTTTTTCTATTATCTCCAGGTGTTTTTTGCTATTAAATGAAGGACAAACCACAATTTATAAAACCATGTGATTCAGTTTTTCCTTTTTATTTTGAAGAACATAATTAAACATTCTTTAAAAATACTTATTGTACAACAAACTAATAATCTAATTTAAAAATGGACAGAAGATCTATTTGAATATGTTCCCAAAGAAGACATACAGATGGTCAACAGACACATGAAAAGATGCTTGACATTATTATACATCAGGGAAATTCAAATTAACACCACAATGAGATATCACCTTACACCTGTCAGAATGGCTAGAGTCCAAAATATATGAAATAACAAGTGTTGGTGAGGGGATGTGGAGAAAGAGAAACCCCCGTGTATTGTTGGTGGGAATGTAAATTGTGGCAGCACTGTGGAAAACCTTAAGGAAGTTCCTTAAATAATTAAAAGTAAAAAACTGTATGATCCAGTAAATCCACTATGAAGCATTTACCCAAAGAAAACAAAAATGTAAAATCAAAAAGATATATGTGCCCCTATGTTTACTACAGCAATATTCACAATCGCCAAGATATGAAAACAACCCAAGTGTTTGACACACACATTAGAATATTAGTCATAAAAAGGATGAGATTTTTGTCATTTGCAAGAACATGGGTGCACCTAGATGATATTACATAAAGTGAAATAAATCAAAGCAAGGCAAATGTCATATGACTTCACTTATATGTGGAATCTAAAAGAATAAAACAAATGAATAAACAAACAAAAGCAGAAACAGACCCATAAATACAGAGAAAAAACTTACAGTTGCCAGAGAAAAGGATAATAGTTGGTATGGACAAAATTGGTGAAGGGAGGTGGGAGATACAGCTTCTAGATACAGAATGATTAAGTCATGGACATAAAAGGTGCAGCATAAGGAATATAGTCAATGATATTATAATAGGGCTGTATGGTGAAAGGTGGGAGCTACACTTGTGGTGAGCACAGAATACTGTATAGATTTATAGAATCATTATGTTGTACACCTGAAACTAATACAACATTGTATGTCAACTATATTTCAGTAAAAATAGTTACTGTTTTATAAATAATGCTGATCACTTAAAATTATCTATCAGATGCATGTTTCCAGGTAGAAGGCATTACAGCATATGAAACTGTGTTAAGTTCGTACGTGTCAAAGGTTAACAAACTCTTCTGAAAATTCTCAAAGTAATGAGCCTATACTTGAGCCAATTCAGCTCTATTTTACAACCATCCATCCACTTTTGCACTCATTGCAGTTATTCACACTACCCACAGAAAACCCACTCTTTAAAGAGTGATATTATATCTCTCTGGGTTTTTTTTTTTTGTGTGTGTGACATAAACTTCAGAAAATCTGAACAATCCTTCTTTTTCCCTTAGATGAAAATTTAATTTGGGGGAACCTCAAATAATTCAAAAGTGGTCAAATCAGTTTCACTCAAACTTTTAAAAGAAAGAAGAAAGGACCCTTTTCACAGAGGCATAGAAAGATTTTGTTCAAAAGCACATTTGTATTTAATGTTATAAACAGTGCAGGGTAGAAGCGATAGTGTAACATAGTACAGGTTTCCTGATGTTATCTTTTGGATACATAAGTACTACTTTCCTGTTGATTTGAGAGATTTGTAGATAGATACACTAATGACATAGACATTGATCAGTTAGTGGAGAAAAAGCCAGCTCAAATGAGTGAACTTGCATCCCAGACAGTTCAGTTTCTTTCTTTTTTTCTTTTTCTTTTTAACCAATAGCAGTAAACAGATGCCCCTAGAAAGTTAATGGGAATTTATTTTCAGGTTTACAGATGAAAAATGGGCACGCCACTACATACCAATGGTAAATACTGTAGTGTCCTTGCATTAAAATACAATGATTACATTATGGACACAATGCAGGAACTCACTCTATAAGGTTAGAATAAGAAGGAGTGGCCTAGATCAACTAATCCATAATCTTCATTGCAGGATGAGGAAATCCCAGTCCTAAGAGGTAAAGGAAACTGCCCATGCCACCCAGAGGCAGTCAGTGCTAAACCTGGCCAGAGAGTAAGAATTTCTAATCATTGTACCATCCCTCTTTCCACTTCGTGTAATGCTAATAGCTGGTTTCCAAAGATTGAAAATGTCAAGGCACAAATACAACAGAAGTACACTTACAGCTCATGCAACAGATCTGGGTGGATGCACCCTGTCAGAGAAAGGTCTCTCATTAACAAAATTATTCTGGTACCTAGGCTGCCTACAGCTCTGAGGCTTTTTAATACACAGCTCCCAACGTTGCCTGGGAAAGTTGTCTTCGTAATTGGTTAGAGGAAGAAAGTAGCATGTAGGAGAACACTGGAGAGGAAAGTTTGGGGAAACAGAGAGAGAAAAGACCATCATTACTTTTGATAGCATTTTATTGGCTTGCACCTAGTCCCTTGACAACAAGAGAGGCTCAGGAATGTAGTTTATTTGCCTATGAGAAAAATAAAGCAAATTTTGGTGAATATCTAGTAGTCTTTAGTTCATGGTACATGACATTACTCTGCCTGGATAATTTATAAAAACCATCTTGCTTACCACCTCTGAGTTCTTTAAATCAAAGAGATAACTGAGTAAATAAACATCTAGTATTTAAATGTAAATAAACATCTAGTAATTTCTACCACTACATTTTGCTACTTTATGGTATGTGGTCCTAATCTGTCAGAGTGTCTTAGTAAAGGCACTCTGCATCCCAGCACTGAAATCTCTGTCAAAATGATTTTGGGTGGATGCTCCATTGTCATCTTCTCCAATGGTCAAATCACTGGCGATATCACTGAGAGAGGTCTCTCCTGCATGCGCAGTTTGGATGCAGGAGTTCACTCTCCTATTCTGTGCTGACCTTCACAACTATCTCTGCTTTCAGTTTAACACACAGGTTCTGGGAAGATGTTACATCCGCTTTAAAAATGAATTAACGATTTTATTCAGAGTGGACATCTATTTATTGTGTGTACATTTTACGAATGTGAAAATATACATTAGAGAATCATTTGATGCAGGATCACAGAGGCATTTCATTTGAAATTCAAAAATAAAAGCTTCTCTGTGAATGGATTTTTAAGTCATGTTTTACTTATTTATTTGGTTTATATTTTATGTATTGATTTTTAAGTAAGCTCCATGCACAATGTGAGGCTTGAACTCACAACCCTGAGATTGAGAGTTGCATGCTCTACTGCCTGAGCCAGCCAGGCACCCCTGTGAATGGTCAATTTATGTAGACAAAATGGATAAACTCTTTAATATTTATATATTAGGACACATACTTTAAAAACACATATATAATTTTCATATGTTATGGCTTTCATTCCATTCAGAAAACCAGGCCATTTCTTTTGTCTAGTAAAAAGATAGAAGACAAAGCAAAGAAATAAAGGCTTACTTTTGAATTTTTAAATTCTAGAACAGTTAAAAGCACTCAAATCCTAGGCAAAAGATTTGGAAGAACCACACGCACTAAAAAAACGATTATCATGTGGAGAGTATAAACTAAATCCCCTATCTGAAGCAAGGGGAGGAGGAGGAAAAGGCACCATGGAGGTCCCTGAGGAGGGACTCTGGACTCTGCTCCCAGGTCAAGCACAAAAGAAAGGCTAAAGTGAAAAATACAGACAATAGTAAATAACTTGTCTATGCTTTTCATTTTAGTCTTTCTGTTTGGGGTCTTTCCTCATTGTTTTAATTGGCTTTTTCTTATTAACCTGTAGTTCTTTTTTTTCTTTCTTTCACTTTCATTGAGATATAATTGACAAACAGTATTGGATAAGTGTATAACACAGTAACTTGACTTACATATATTGCAAAATGGATACCACTGTCAGTTTAATGTCTATTAACTCATATAGATGCCAAAAATTTTTTCTTTCCCCTTGTGATGAAGACTTTTAGAATCTACCCTCTTAGCAACTTTTAAATATACCATACAGCAGTGTTAACTGTTAGCAAATTGTCATTTGTACATTATATCCCCACTTCTTATATAATAAATGGAAGTTTGTACCTTTAAACACCTTCATTCAGTATAGAATTTTTTATATGTTGTATGTATATTCTTAAAATATATTGTGTGTATACTTTTGTGTATATATACTTATATAGTTTGTGTATATAAATATATTTATTTATATATTGTATGTAATATATACATGTTATAGATTTTTATATATTTTGGATAAGATTCTTTGCAGATATTATGTATTGTGACTATTTTCCCCTATCTATCTATAGCTGATCTCTTTACTCAAAATGTTGTCTTTTGATGAAAAGAGTCTCATAATTTTAATGAGGTACACTAATTTATTTTTATTTTATTTTAGTTTTATTTTATGACCAGTGTTTTTTTCTATCCTGTTTAAGAAATAACTTATTTCAACATAATAAAGGCCAAATATGAAAAACCCACAGCTAACATCTTACTTAATGGTGAAAAACTGAGGGTTTTTCCCCTAAGATCAGTAATAAGACAAGGACGTCCACTCTCACCACTTTTATTCAACATAATACTGGAAGTCCCAGCAACATCAATCAGACAAGCAAAGGCATTCTCATTGGTAAGAAAGAAGGAAAACTTTCACTGTTTGTAGATGATATGATACTATATATATGGAAAACCCAAAGGATTTCACCAAAAAAAAAAAAAAAATACTGGAACTGATAAATGAACTCAGTAAAGTAGCAAGATACAAAATCAATGTGCAGAAATCTGCTGCATTTCTATACACTAATAACTAAGTATCAGAAATAGAAATTAAGAAAACAATCCCATTTTCAACTGTACCAAAAATAATAAAAGACCTAGGAATAAACTTAACCAAGGAGGTGGAAAATCTATATGATGAAAACTAAAATATTGATGACAGAAACTGAAGAAAACACACATACATGGATTTGTTCATGGATTGGGAGAACAAATATTGTTAAAATGTCCATATTACCCAAAGCAATCTATGGAATTAATGCAATCCCTATCAAAATACCAATGCATTTTCACAGAACTCGAATAAATAATACTAAAATTTGTATGGAACCACAAAACATCCAAAAGAGTCAAAGCAATCTTGAAAAAGAATAACAAATCTGGAGGTCTCAATCCCAGATTTCAAGATATATATAAAGCTGCAGTATCAAAACAGTATGGCACTGACACAAAAACAGACACATAGATCAATGACACAGAATAAAGAGTCCAGAAATAAACTTACAATTATATAATCAATTAATCTACTACAAAGGAGGCAAGAATATGCAACGGAAAAAGTCTCTTCTACAAATGGTGTTGAGAAAACTGGACATCTACAAGCAAAAGAATGAAACTGGACCACTTTCTAACATCATACATAAGGGGATTAAAAGTATACTTATCCTAATGAGCACTGAGTAACGTGTAGAATTGTTGAATCACTACAATGTGCACCTGAAACTGTAACACTGTATGATAAAAAGATATATACCTTCTTTTCTCAAGGTTATGAAGACATTTTCTTAAGTTTTCTTTTCCTTTTATTTAAGTAGGCTCCATACCAAATGTGGGGCTTGAACTCACGACCCTGAGATCAAGAATCATGTGCTCTACTGACTGAGCCAGCCAACCACACCTCTCTGTTTTTTAGAATGTTATTATCTTTCAAATAGTAGTTGATCTACTCAAATAAATTTTTGTATAGTGTGAGGAAAGGATTAATGTTTATTGTTTTCTAGGTAGATACTCACTTGACACTTTAGGGGTCTTTTTACCTTTAATAAAAAGATCATTCCTTCTACACTGAATTGAGTCACTAAACCTCTGTGTAGCTATGTGTATGGAAGTCCCCTTTTAGACTCTCTTGTTTTATTCTGCTTACACCAATATCATTTTAAATTAATGCAATTTTATAGGAAGTCTTGCAATTTAGCAGGGCAAATCCTCTATCTCCTTCTTTCTTTTTCTCTCCCTTCTCTCCCTCCTCCTTCAAGATTGTCTTAGCTATTCTACATATATTTCTGTATAAAAGTATTCCATGATAAATGTCCCCTTATTTCCCACCTAAAATCCAGATAAATTTTAGGCTAAACTTGCCAATTTCAACAAGAACCCTGTGATTTCTTTTTTTTTTTTCAGGAATAGAATTTAATGATTCATCACTTACATATAACACCCAGTGCTCATCCCAACAAGTGTCCTCCTTAATGCCCCTTGCCCATTTAGTCCATCTCTCCACCCATCATCCTGCCAGCAACCCTCAGTTTGTTCTCTGTATTTAAGTCTCTTATGGTTTGTCTCCCTCTGTTTTTATATTATTTTTGCTTTCCTTCCCTTATGTTTATCTATTTTGTATTAAATTCCAGATGAGTGAAATCATGTGATATTTGTCTTATTCGGACTTATTTCACTTAGGATAATACACACTAGTTCCATCCATGTTTTTGCAAATGGCAAGATTTCATTCTTTTTGATCGCTGAGTAATAATCCATTGTGTGTGTGTGTGTGTGTGTGTGTGTGTGTGTGTGTGTGTGTGTACACATCACATCTTCTTTATCCATTCATCAGTCGATCGACATTTGGGCTCTTTCCATACTTTGACTATTGTCAATAGTGCTGCTATAAACACTGGGTGCATGTAACCCCTTCGAATCAGCACTCCTGTATCCTTTGGATAAATACTTAGTAGTGTAATTACTGGGTCATAGGGTAGCTCTATTTTGTAATTTTTTGAGGACCCTCCATACTGTTTTCCAGAGTGACTGCACCATTTTGCATTCTCACCAGCAGTGCAAAAGGAGAACCCTGTGATTCTGATTGCAATCACACCTTCTCCTGAAACCCGAAGTCTGGTAAGTCTGCTCTTTTGTCTTGAAGGACAAATTGAGGACGTAGGAGGACGCTGGGCTCACCGCGCGTCCTGCTGATCACTTAGATCCCACCTACACCTGCCTAAATAACCCAGAAAACAGCCAGCGGATTAGCAGAACAGAGTCGCCAGACCCAAGCTCAGACGAGAGGCCCACAGAAGAGGGTAGGAAGGGCGGCGAGGCGGTGCGCGCTCCACGGACTGGCGGGAGGGAGCCCGGGCGGAGGGGCGGCTCGCCGGCCAAGCAGAGCCCCCGAGTGTGGCTGGCAAAAGCGGAGGGGCCTGATGGACTGTGTTCCGACAGCAAGCGCGACTTAGCGTCTGGGAGGTCATAAGTTAACAGCTCTGCTCGGAAAGCGGGAAGGCTGGAGGACAAAGGGAGGGAGAGCTGCGGAGCCCCCGGACGACAGAGCTCAGTTTGGTGGGGAACAAAGGCGCTCGCCAGCTCCATCTCCCCCGCCCATCCCCCAGCCAAAATCCCAAAGGGAACCGGTTCCGGCCAGGGAAATTGCTCGCTCAAAACACCCAACTCTGTGCTTCTGCGGAGCCAAACCTCCGGCAGCGGATCTGACTCCCTCCCGCTGCCACAGGGCCCCTCCTGAAGTGGATCACCTAAGGAGAAGCAAGCTAAGCCTGCCCCCCTGCTGCCGTGCACCTTGCCTACCCACCCCAGCTAATACGCCAGATCCCCAGCGTCACAAGCCTGGCAGTGTGCAAGTACCCAGACGGGCCACGCCACCCCACAGTGAATCCCGCCCCTAGGAGAGGGGAAGAGAAGGCACACACCAGTCTGACTGTGGCCCCAGCGGTGGGCTGGGGGCAGACATCAGGTCGGACTGCGGCCCCGCCCACCAACTCCAGTTATACACCACAGCACAGGGGAAGTGCCCTGCAAGTCCTCACCACACCAGGGACTATCCAAAATGACCAAGCGGAAGAATTCCCCTCAAAGGAATCTCCAGGAAATAACAACAGCTAATGAGCTGATCAAAAAGGATTTAAATAATATAACAGAAAGTGAATTTAGAATAATAGTCATAAAATTAATCGCTGGGCTGGAAAACAGTATACAGGACAGCAGAGAATCTCTTGTTACAGAGATCAAGGGACTAAGGAACAGTCACGAGGAGCTGAAAACGCTTTAAATGAAATGCAAAACAAAATGGAAACCACCACGGCTCGGATGGAAGAGGCAGAGGAGAGAATAGGTGAACTAGAAGATAAAGTTATGGAAAAAGAGGAAGCTGAGAGAAAGAGAGATAAAAAAATCCAGGAGTATGAGGGAAAAATTAGAGAAGTGATACACTAAAAAGAAATAATATACGCATAATTGGTATCCCAGAGGAGGAAGAGAGAGGGAAAGGTGCTGAAGGGGTACTTGAAGAAATAATAGCTGAGAACTTCCCTGAACTGGGGAAGGAAAAAGGCATTGAAATCCAAGAGGCACAGAGAACTCCCTTCAGACGTAACTTGAATCGATCTTCTGCACGACATATCATAGTGAAACTGGCAAAATACAAGGATAAAGAGAAAATTCTGAAAGCAGCAAGGGGTAAACGTGCCCTCACATATAAAGGGAGACCTATAAGACTCGTGACTGATCTCTCTTTTGAAACTTGGCAGGCCAGAAAGAATTGGCACGAGATTTTCAGGGTGCTAGACAGAAAAAATATGCAGCCGAGAATCCTTTATCCAGCAAGTCTGTCATTTAGAATACAAGGAGAGATAAAGGTCTTCCCAAACAAACAAAAACTGAAGGAATTTGTCACCACTAAACCAGCCCTACAAGAGATCCTAAGGGGGACCCTGTGAGACAAAGTACCAGAGACATCACTACAAGCATAAAACATACAGACATCACAATGACTCTAAACCTGTATCTTTCTATAATAACACTGAATGTAAATGGATTAAATGCGCCAACCAAAAGACATAGGGTATCAGAATGGATAAAAAAACAAGACCCATCTATTTGCTGTCTACAAGAGACTCATTTTAGACCTGAGGAAACCTTTAGATTGAGAGTGAGGGGATGGAGAACTATTTATCATGCTACTGGAAGCCAAAAGAAAGCTGGAGTAGCCATACTTATATCAGACAAACTAGACTTTAAATTAAAGGCTGTAACAAGAGATGAAGAAGGACATTATATAATAGTTACAGGGTCTATCCATCAGGAAGAGCTAACAATTATAAATCTCTATGCGCCAAATACCGGAGCCCCCAAATATATAAAACAATTACTCATAAACATAAGCAACCTTATTGATAAGAACGTGGTAATTGCAGGGGACTTTAATACCCCACTTACAGAAATGGATAGATCATCTAGACACACGGTCAATAAAGAAACAAGGGCCCTGAATGAGACATTGGATCAGATGGACTTGACAGATATATTTAGAACTCTGCATCCCAAGGCAACAGAATATACTTTCTTCTCGAGTGCACATGGAACATTCTCCAAGATAGATCATATACTGGGTCACAAAACAGCCCTTCATAAGTTTACAAGAATTGAAATTATACCATGCATACTTTCAGACCACAATGCTATGAAGCTTGAAATCAACCACAGGAAAAAGTCTGGAAAACCTCCAAAAGCATGGAGGTTAAAGAACACCCTACTAACGAATGAGTGGGTCAACCAGGCAATTAGAGAAGAAATCAAAAAATATATGGAAACAAACGAAAATGAAAATACAACAATCCAAACGCTTTGGGACGCAGCGAAGGCAGTCCTGAGAGGAAAATACATTGCAATCCAGGCCTATCTCAAGAAACAAGAAAAATCCCAAATACAAAATCTAACAGCACACCTAAAGGAAATAGAAGCAGAACAGCAAAGGCAGCCTAAACCCAGCAGAAGAAGAGAAATAATAAAGATCAGAGCAGAAATAAACAATATAGAATCTAAAAAAACTGTAGAGCAGATCAACGAAACCAAGAGTTGGTTTTTTGAAAAAATAAACAAAATTGACAAACCTCTAGCCAGGCTTCTCAAAAAGAAAAGGGAAATGACCCAAATAGATAAAATCATGAATGAAAATGGAATTATTACAACCAATCCCTCAGAGATACAAACAATTATCAGGGAATACTATGAAAAATTATATGCCAACAAATTGGACAACCTGGAAGAAATGGACAAATTCCTGAACACCCACACTCTTCCAAAACTCAATCAGGAGGAAATAGAAAGCTTGAACAGACCCATAACCAGCGAAGAAATTGAATCGGTTATCAAAAATCTCCCAACAAATAAGAGTCCAGGACCAGATGGCTTCTCAGGGGAGTTCTACCAGACGTTTAAAGCAGAGATAATACCTATCCTTCTCAAGCTATTCCAAGAAACAGAAAGGGAAGGAAAACTTCCAGACTCATTCTATGAAGCCAGTATTACTTTGATTCCTAAACCCGACAGAGACCCAGTAAAAAAAGAGAACTACAGGCCAATATCCCTGATGAATATGGATGCAAAAATTCTCAATAAGATACTAGCAAATCGAATTCAACAGCATATACAAAGAATTATTCACCATGATCAAGTGGGATTCATTCCTGGGATGCAGGGCTGGTTCAACATTCGCAAATCAATCAATGTGATACATCACATTAACAAAAAAAAAGAGAAGAACCATATGATCCTGTCAATCGATGCAGAAAAGGCCTTTGACAAAATCCAGCACCCTTTCTTAATAAAAACCCTTGAGAAAGTCGGGATAGAAGGAACATACTTAAAGATCATAAAAGCCATTTATGAAAAGCCCACAGCTAACATCATCCTCAACAGGGAAAAACTGAGAGCTTTTTCCCTGAGATCAGGAACACGACAGGGATGCCCACTCTCACCGTTGTTGTTTCACATAGTGCTGGAAGTTCTAGCATCAGCAATCAGACAACAAAAGGAAATCAAAGGCATCAAAATTGGCAAAGATGAAGTCAAGCTTTCGCTTTTTGCAGATGACATGATATTATACATGGAAAATCCGATAGACTCCACCAAAAGTCTGCTAGAACTGATACATGAATTCAGCAAAGTTGCAGGATACAAAATCAATGTACAGAAATCAGTTGCATTCTTATACACTAACAACGAAGCCACAGAAAGACAAATAAAGAAACTGATCCCATTCACAATTGCACCAAGAAGCATAAAATATCTAGGAATAAATCTAACCAAAGATGTAAAGGATCTGTATGCTGAAAACTATAGAAAGCTTATGAAGGTAATTGAAGAAGATTTAAAGAAATGGAAAGACATTCCCTGCTCATGGATTGGAAAAATAAATATTGTCAAAATGTCAATATTACCCAAAGCTATCTACACATTCAGTGCAATCCCAATCAAAATTGCACCAGCATTCTTCTCGAAACTAGAACAAGCAATCCTAAAATTCATATGGAACCACAAAAGGCCCCGAATAGACAAAGTAATTCTGAAGAAGAAGACCAAAGCAGGAGGCATCACAATCCCAGACTTTAGCTGCTACTACAAAGCTGTAATCATGAAGACAGCATGGTATTGGCACAAAAACAGACACACAGACCAATGGAATAGAATAGAAACCCCAGAACTAGACCCACAAACGTATGGCCAACTCATCTTTGACAAAGCAGGAAAGAACATCCAATGGAAAAAAGACAGCTTCTTTAACAAATGGTGCTGGGAGAACTGGACAGCAACATGCAGAAGGTTGAAACTAGACCACTTTCTCACACCATTTACAAAAATAAACTCAAAATGGATAAAGGACCTAAATGTGAGACAGGAAACCGTCAAAACCTTAGAGGAGAAAGCAGGAAAAGACCTCTCTGACCTCCGCCGTAGCAATCTCTTACTTGACACATCCCCAAAGGCAAGGGAATTAAAAGCAAAAGTGAATTACTGGGACCTTATGAAGATAAAAAGCTTCTGCACAGCAAAGGAAACAACCAACAAAACTAAAAGGCAACCAACGGAATGGGAAAAGATATTTGCAAATGACATATCGGACAAAGGGCTAGTATCTAAAATCTATAAAGAGCTCACCAAACTCCACACCCGAAAAACAAATAACCCAGTGAAGAAATGGGCAGAAAACATGAATAGACACTTCTCTAAAGAAGACATCCAGATGGCCAACAGGCACATGAAAAGATGTTCAGCGTCGCTCCTTATCAGGGAAATACAAATCAAAACCACACTCAGGTATCACCTCACGCCAGTCAGAGTGGCCAAAATGAACAAATCAGGAGACTATGGATGCTGGAGAGGATGTGGACAAACAGGAACCCTCTTGCACTGTTGGTGGGAATGCAAATTGGTGCAGCCGCTCTGGAAAGCAGTGTGGAGGTTCCTCAGAAAATTAAAAATAGACCTACCCTATGACCCAGCAATAGCACTGCTAGGAATTTATCCAAGGGATACAGGAGTACTGATGCATAGGGGCACTTGTACCCCAATGTTCATAGCAGCACTCTCAACAATAGCCAAATGATGGAAAGAGCCTAAATGTCCATCAACTGATGAATGGATAAAGAAATTGTGGTATATATACACAATGGAATACTATGTGGCAATGAGAAAAAATGAAATATGGCCTTTTGTAGCAACGTGGATGGAACTGGAGAGTGTAATGCTAAGTGAAATAAGCCATACAGAGAAAGACAGATACCATATGGTTTCACTCTTATGTGGATCCTGAGAAACTTAACAGGAACCCATGGGGGAGGGGAAGGAAAAAAAAAAAAGAGGTTAGAGTGGGAGAGAGCCAAAGCATAAGAGACTGTTAAAAACTGAGAACAAACTGAGGGTTGATGGGGGTGGGAGGGAGGGGAGGGTGGGTGATGGGTATTGAGGAGGGCACCTTTTGGGATGAGCACTGGGTGTTGTATGGAAACCAATTTGTCAATAAATTTCATATATAAAAAAAAAGAGACTAGAGAAACATACATGAGAGGCAAAATTATAATTTAACAGTATGCCAAAGCAGTACATGATATTGATAGTTGAAATTGTTATTATTCCTTTGTACTATCAGATTATTACTAGAAGACTATGGCTATACTGGCTTTCATCTCCTGGAAACCATAGCCATTATGAGGGCTCTGTTTTCCCAATAATTTTATGGTAAATTATCAAGGTAAATATCTACATAGGCTTATCATAGAAAATGGTGAGTTTAAGTAGATTCTCTTGAATCTACTGTTTTATGTGTGGGTGTGTTTATGCTCTTAAAATCATTTCCAGAGTTTCTAAATCATTTAATTTTTTTTTCCTTATTATTATTTTTTAGGTCCATTTCATTGGTGAGCAGGTCTTTGGAGCACCTCAATCTGTCATGTTGCAAGTGAAACTCTGAACATCCTCTATTTTTTAACACTTATTAACTTTGGGCTCTTCTTAATTTAGAAAAAAAAAGGACATTGTGGAGCCCATTTCTTCACTTACTACAAGCAAAGGAATTAAAGATTAATATTTCCTATTGAATGGAGATATTTTTTGGTCATTTTCCAGTAGTAGCAGTTCTTTCTCTAGATAAATGTACTTTATATTTCCCTTCTTGGCTTTAGCTCAGGACACAGCTGATAAAGCAATGGTGATAAGGCAGTCAGTGAAAGCCAACACTCTATGCTTCCCCTTGATTCATAATTTTTTAAGTAACAAAATAAAATTTCCCTGGAATAATTTCTATTTTACACATCAGGCACATCAAGACATGTTGTCAATTCCCATTTTTTAATTACTTGTCTAATTGGTTTTCATTTTAAATCCTACCATAAACCTCCTTCATGCCACCTGCTTATTCACAGTAGAATGGGAAGGGAGTGGAGAGTAAAACGGAACAAGAAGAAATTATGACTCAAATAAGTTCTTTTTAATTTTAGGCACTCAAGAATATGCTGCATACAACAATGCTGCCTTCACTACTGGAGGGCATGAAATCATGTAATCAATAGATAGCGTGAGCTCTTTGTTATCTACATCAGTTTGTGTTTTACATATGAAATTCTAGACCCACAGGCACCAAACTTACCCAATTTAAGTGTCTCTGATATGCTCAAATACCATAGGTTCTATAGGTTCTAGTCTACTTTGTAAACTAAGGACTTGGGATACACTTTTCTAAATCAGAATTCCACACAGTGTGATTTTCTCTCTACTTGTCACAGAATACCCAGAAGTATTTATTTAAAATGCCAATTCCAGTTCCTATTCAAGTCACTATCTTTAGAGACTAAGAACAAGTCACTATCTTTAGAGACTAATGATGCATTTTTAACAAGCCCTCTAAGTGATTTCAATCACTTAGTGTGCACTTTAATGCACACTAAAGTTTGAGAGCCAGTCACTCTGTACTGGCTGTTTTATGTGAGGGGCTCACTGACATCCTTTGCTGGAGGAGCCAATGCTGCATGACAGAAAGAATGTTGGGATGGACATTAGGAAAGAATGCTCCGCCACTCAGGATCTGATGACCTCTGAGTGGCTTATTCTTTCTGAGCACTGTATCTTCACTTATAAATGGGAGCATCTCAGTTAACTACTTTTTTTTTTTAAGTTTCACTTATTTATTTTTGAGAGAGTAAGCGAGAGAAGGGTAGAGAGAGAGAGAGGGCAGAGACAGACAAAGAATCCCAAGTAGGCTCCATGCCACCAGCCCAGACCCAACAAGGGCTCCATCTCACAAACTGTGTGGTCATGATCTGAGCTGAAATCAAGAGTTGGATGCTCAACCAAATGAGTCACTCAGGCAACCCTATCAGTTCACTGCTTAGGCTAATGTAGATATCAGGCAATATAGATCAATTAGGTAAAACCACTTTGCAAAATGGGGCACTCTTTACAAACAAAGGAAAAC
Source organism: Lynx rufus (assembly GCF_022079265.1). Classification (NCBI taxonomy): domain Eukaryota; kingdom Metazoa; phylum Chordata; class Mammalia; order Carnivora; family Felidae; genus Lynx; species Lynx rufus. Next base: position 66,047,409 of record NW_025814834.1, read on the forward strand.
TAAGGTAGATGTTTTTGTTGTTGTTTTAAGCTTTTATTTAAACCCAGTTAATGTATAGTGCAGTATTAGATTCTAGTGTACATTATAGTGATTCAACACTTCCATACAATACCCGGTGCTCATCACAACAAGTGTACTCCTTAATCCCCATCACTTATTTCACCCATTTTCCCCACCCATGTCCCTTCTGGTGATCATCAGTTTGCTCTCTATAGTTAAGAGTCTGATTCCTGGTTTGCCTCTCTCTATTTCTTTCCATTGCACATTTGTTTTGTTTCTTAAATTCCACATGAGTGAAATCATATGGTAGTTGTCTTTCTCTGGCTTATTTCACATAGCATCATACTCTCTAGCTCCATCCATGTCATTGAGAATGGCAAGATTTTGTTCTTTTTATGGCTGAGTAATATTCCGTTGTGTATATACACCACATCTTCTTTATCTGCTCATCAACCGATGGACACTTGGGCTGTTTCCAAAATTTGGCTATTGTAGATAATGTTGCTTTAAACATTGAGGTGCATGCACCCCTTTCTGTATTTTTTGGGTAAATACCTAGCAGTATGACTGCTAGATCATAGGGTAGTTCTAATTTTAACTTTTTGAGGAAACTCCATACTGTTTTCCAGACTGGCTGCACCAGTTTACATTCCCACCAAAAGTGTAAGAAGGTTCCACTTTCCCCACATACATAAAGATTTTCTTTTATCTTCACGATGACTAAGATCCATTTTACAAATGTTACTAGTATGGAAAGCAAAAAATATATATTTTAGAAAATTATAGTTACAGAAGGAAAAGGATGTATGAGAAAGCTTGTTTTCAGTTCAACAAATGATTCAGAAGCTTGAAAATGTTGTACATACATCAAAATATGTCCAAAGCTTACATTTTGATAGGCACCTTAAATAAATTTGGTGAGTCAGAATAAATTATGGGTGCCATGCAATGATTAATAATGAGGATATTAATTATATTCTTGTATTTTGGTACCTGCATTTAGTCCCCAAAGAATAGAATGACTGTCACAGCTAACCATATTTATCAAAGTGACACCAAAGTCACAATGTATGGATTTACTTTTCGCCTACTGAAACTTACAGACTTTGATTAAGTCATGTGATAATACATGCAGGACATCCTGGAACTACTGTATATCAAAAGGACAACTCTGCGGACAGCTTCCCCTTGAAATGTCTGCAAGTGACCAAATTCCAGAGAGCATATGTCTGAGAATGGTACCAATGACATACTGTTAATGGATGAATCACTTATCTGCCAAAAGTCCTCCACCTCTCTACTAACATTCTCTTGCTATGCGAAGTCAATGATTATTTCTATTCAAGGATAAAGGGACATTTACATTAGCTAGAGTTTTCCATATACAACATCTAAAGCCCAGGTTAAGAACAATCAAGCTAGAAATTTACAGGGAAAACCATCATCATGACCATAATGTTGGGGGTGGGGGGTGGGCAGGGGTGAGGTGGGCCTGGTGTGTATTTTTAGTAATATAGCTAGAACAAATGTGTCAAGTTTCATGCAACCATAATCTTGTTTCTTCTACGTATGTTTCTTGATGCATCTAATTTAATCACATTGATGTGAATATGACATTTAAAATAGAATTATAGTTAGAAAGAGACCATTGAAATAATCTACCTAAAAGAATCAAACTCAAATCTCTAGAAATATCAGCTAAGGAGCGACGTTGAGCATCTTTTCATGTGCCTGTTGGCCATCCAGATGTCTTCTTTAGAGAAGTGTATATTCATGTTTTCTGCCCATTTCTTCACTGGGTTATTTGTTTTTTTGGGTGTGGAGTTTGGTGAGCTCTTTATAGATTTTGGATACCAGCCCTTTGTCCGATATGTCATCAGGGAAATACAAATCAAAACCACACTCAGATATCACCTCACACCAGTCAGAGTGGCCAAAATGAACAAGTCAGGAGACTATGGATGCTGGAGAGGATGTGGAGAAACGGGAACCCTCTTGCACTGTTGGTGGGAATGCAAACTGCTGCAGCCACTCTGGAAAACAGTGTGGAGGTTCCTCAAAAAATTAAAAATAGACCTACCCTATGACCCAGCAATAGCACTGCTAGGAATTTACCCAAGGGATACAGGAGTGCTGATGCATAGGGGCACTTGTACCCCAATGGTTATAGCAGCACTCTCAACCATAGCCAAATTATGGAAAGAGCCTAAATGTCCATCAACTGATGAATGGATAAAGAAATTGTGGTTTATATACACAATGGAGTACTACGTGGCAATGAGAAAGAATGAAATATGGCCCTTTGTAGCAACGTGGATGGAACTGGAGAGTGTGATGCTAAGTGAAATAAGCCATACAGAGAAAGACAGATTCCATATGGTTTCACTCTTATGTGGATCCTGAGAAACTTAACAGAAATCCATGGGGGAGGGGAAGGGAAAAAAAAGAGGTTAGAGTGGGAGAGAGCCAAAGCATAAGAGACTCTTAAAAACTGAGAACAAACTGAGGGTTGATGAGGGTTGAGGGTGATGGGTATTGAAGAGGGCACCTTTTGGGATGAGCACTGGGTGTTGTATGGAAACCAATTTGACAATAAACTTCATATATTGAAAAAAAAAGAAATATCAGCTAAGGTAAGTAGATAACAGACTGATGGTTTCTGCACAGAAACATCTGGATTCACATGCAAGAGAAACAGATTTTTTTTTTCCCTCTCAACTCTGATTCAACCCATCCTCTCATTTCTGAGTGAGGAAGAAAACAGACCCATAAAAGTCATACGGCTTTTTGGTAGCAGGGCCCAAATTACAAATGCATTCAGTTTGGGTTTGATTTATAATCAAAGCTAAGCCCATGTTAACACACCTGTGATAATTTATATATTTCCTAATCCAAATTTGCAAGTGAGAAGATTTATACATTTTATTTTAAAGCATCCAATTTATGACTTTCATTCATTTAGATGTCTTGGCAGCATAATTCTGAATATCCTAAAGTTCTCTGAATGCTTTATTTACATCAATAATTTATATAATACTTAATTTTTTCTTATTTTAACTGTGCTTCTCATGACATACTATATTTTATGTCTGTAACTACATTCCCTCATAATAAGTATATATCTACATACTTGCATAGACACTTAAATTGTTTTCTGATAACATCTAGGGCCTAAGTGGCCAATGGATAAATTTTATACACAGCCTACTTTTCTACAAGGTTAGCCAGTGAATTTATTTCTTCAGCATCGTGATACTAAAAGGATTATTAACCAACTAAATTGTGAGATTTTATTTAAATGAATTCTTGAACAGCAAGTAGGAATCCAGATGGCCGGTATATTTAATAGGCAATATGGGAAAAGAAAGTAGGTGGGATAGCTACCTCAAAAAAATATTAAACAATGTTTAAAGCTTTTTGACGTACTGGTAATACTGCTTGGATATTGCAAAATGCTTTTATATGTTAAATACCACTAACAAATGAGTAAAACTCATAAGCATATGTTCTCACCTTTAAACAGGGGACATAACACACATAAATGCAAGGTTCTAAATAAATTACAAATTTATATCCAGATGTTGTAAGGGTAGATCAAAATATGTTCTCAAAAAGCTAATAGCCAGCTCATTAAGGACACAGTCACCTTCTGCTCTTCTATTAGTTTTATTGTTAGTGAACACCACAGAACACAGATATTGTGGAGAAAGCAGACACAAGGTAAAGAGGAAAATTTTAAATGGAAAGGAAAGTGGGTAATTTGAGAACTTACTCCCAATGACTTCAATCTATGTATTAGATATCAAAAAGTAAAAATGTACATTTATTAAACCATGACCAAAGCCAGTATTTTATAAAGAGGTTGAAATATCTTCTTTTCAGAAACATTTATTGCAGTTGATATTTAGTCCTTAATATTCATGTTTATTTAAAGTACACATGCCTTTTAAAAGTTTATATTTCTAGAGAAGAATTAATAGATCTTCATGAGTAATGAAATAAAGGGAAGAAAGGACAAGGAGATGTTGATTTCATGGAGTGTCAGTGCCACTGGAAATGTTGGGTCAGTGGCTAGAATTCAAGAATAATTTGGAGGGAAGCTATGGCTAGAGGTTGCTACTACTCTGAAAATGACAGTTAAGACAATGGAGGTAAACAGGTAACTAAGGAAGAAAATGTACAAAGAAAGGAGAACTAAAGCTCTATCTTTGTCTAAGTTTTGGACTCAGAATAGAGGACCTGGAAAATGAGAAAGAATCATGGCACTAAGAGTCAAGAAAATTATCAGGATAATGCTGTTTTATCAAAGCCACAAAATAGTTTGATTTAAAGAGGAGCTAGAGATGCAAACAGGATGAACTACCCATACTCCTGAATGGCAGTTTCCTGACCTACTGAGATAGAGGACAGAAATGTCCACAAGTTGCTTCCAGCTCCAAGTAAAATTCTGTCAGTTGGCAATTAGATGGTTGTCTGCTTTAGAGCAATTTCAGGGGACTGAGGGAAATGAAATACAGACTTCAAGGACTTATTTATTATTTTTAATTTAAATTTTTTTTTTGCAAATAGCAAAAAATATATTTTTATTTTTAATCTTTTTTTAAAGTTTCAAATTTTTATTTAAATTCTAGTTATTTAACATAGAACATAGTATTAGTTTAAGGAATAGAATTTAGTGATTCATCACTTACATATACTACCCAGTGCTCATCACAAGTGTCCTCCTTAATGCCCATCACCCATTTAACCCATCCCCCTGCCCACCTCCCCTCCAGAAACCCTCAGATTGTTCTCTACAGTTAGGAGTTTCTTTCAAGGGCTTATTTAAAAAGTGGGTGGTTGGGCAATGGTTAATCTCTGACAGAATCAACTTTGCCAAAGACTTTAAAATATTCTTGGCATATAAAATGTTACAAATATTTGCAGATACTTAATCTGCAGACCTGGCTATTCCAGATATAATTATAGCTATCTTTTTATTTAAAAAAAGTTTTTATCCTTAGAGAAAACTTTAAGGATAAAGTGTTACTATTAATCATTAAGACATACCTGAAACCAGTTTTGAACTTAATATTAACTGGGAAAGGCCAGTGAAGACATAAAGAATGAGCTAAAACTTTAGCAACAAAATCATCCATGTTAAGTAGGAAAAGGCACAATCACATCTTTCTAGGCAAGAAAGCCCTACCTCTGCTTTCAGTAGATGGTGACCACACTAACAATTTAAAACAGAAATACTTAAATACCAACTAACAGAAAGTATTTGGGGTAATACTAATAAAAGGACAGTATTACTTGTGCCAAACTATTAAGAGAGATAAAGAAGAAATGAACCCACCAAGAAGATGTAACATTTATGAACTTGCATGCACTAATAAGTTTCCCAGAAAGAGATAAAACCATACACTGATCAAATAACAAAGAGGAAAAAAAAAAAAAAACTATACTGACAGTGGGTGAATGTAACATACTTGTATCAGAAACTGATAAATACTCAAACTTAATACACATATAAGTGTACAAGAACAATGAATTGATTATATGTGAAATATACTCATATATCTATATGTACAGAACCCTATATCTTAACGAGAGAAAATATGTATTTTAAGACATATGTAGTAGAACATATGGAAATTTTATCAGGTTCTTGGTCTCAAAAGAATTTTTTTAAAAAATTCTCATGTTTGACTCCATTCTGAGACTAAATGAAATATAATTTCCTTACAGTTACATGTATTTATGTGACTGAGTTCTTGCAAATAAAATGGAGTACAAGTAATGAGTACAACTTCTGTATCCCTTGTTATAAAGGAGTTATTTACCTTACATTCACCTTCTTTCTTCTTTCCCAGAAGGTGGACTTCAAATAGAAATTGACTAGCTTTCACTCTGCAGACAGGGAAAGCACCTAGGAGAGAGGAGAACAACTAAGAAGGAAGAAGCTTGGTTACCTGAACAACCTTATGGAGCAGAGCTGTCCTACTGGCCTGGACCAGGCAGATTATTAGGTGAGAAGAAATGCATTCTATGCTATTGAAGTCACTCTATCTCTGTTACAGCAACTTAGAATTGATGCTAAAAATATGTTTCAAAGGATTTAAAATCTCTGGGAAGCTGTAGATCCTTTCCAGTTAATTCAGAGATGTCTATGTAGGATTTCAACCACATTGGTATTATAAAAGAGCCCATACTCTCTCATTAATGCATGCACTCCATTGCCAGCAAGTTGATGTGAGGACTATCTACATCCTTTTATGCACACTACATTGTTCTCTATTTGCAGCTCTTCCACGATTCAAGATAGCACTCAAATGTATAATGAGAAAACCATTGTTTCACACAAAGGCTAACATTTTGCAAATCATAAAAATTATGTGTATATAACAATAAAACTGCCAAAAGGATCAGAGATTCTACAAAGCATTTAAATTAGTAGAGAGTTTTGTGCATTTCTACCTTAAATAGATTAAGGTTAAGAGTTTTCTTGAGTAGAGAGATAATGAACTTCAACGTAGGCTTATAAAAAAATATTGGCTACAGTCATGGGGATGTAATGTACAGCATGGTGACTATAGTTAATAGCATATTTGAAAGTTGGTATAACAGTGTATCTTAAAAGTCCTCATCACAAGAAAAAAAATTTGTAACTGTATATGGTGACAGAGGTTACCTAGACTTATTCTGATCATTTTTCAATATTTACAAATATTGAATCATTATGTTGTACACTTGAAGCTAATACAATATTATACGCCAACTATACCTCAATTTAAAAAAAGGGCTGAATACACACTTTGGCAAGTATGTGTTGGCTTTTGAGCATCAACTATGTGTTTGGCAGTGTGCTTTGTATCACATGCTTGAATCGAAATAATAATATCCATGTGTTTAATTGATTTTGTTTTTCATTTTATCTTTAAACAAAAAAGTCCCTCTGAAGAAATTATTGTTACATATATTTATCAGATGAGAATACTCTGACATAAGGAGGTTAAATCATTGGCTAGAAGTCACAATTGTGGAGTAGCTGTGTAATATGAACAAAGATCTCTCAAACCACTAGAATGTTTTATCAAGAAATTGAAATACCGCTGAAGACTAGAAATAATCTTTGTAAATTTTCAAACATTTTTTTCTTGTGTAAAAATTATGACAAATATTTTATTTGTCTAAGTACTGGGGTTTAGATATCCCACTTGTGAGAAACTTATAATGCTTGAGTTGACTTCCCGGTTCTGCTGGAGACTAGCTCTGTGACCTGGAGCATATTTTCTTATATATAAAATAGAAATATTAATTTTTAGTGGAATTAAATAAAATACAGACAAGTAAGCATTTATTTCATTTTACTTAATGTAAATTTGAAACATATAAATTTAAACAGAATTATCAATCTTTCAGTAATTCAAATATTTGTAAATTTATCATTCATCAAATATTAATCAAATGTTGAATTTAACAATTAGGAAATATTTAACAATGTATTTTTGGTGACATTTTGGCAAGAACTTTTTATTACATTAAGTCAAAAAATTATAATCTACTTATCAATATTTGTTAGCCCTTTCCTTTTTTACCTATGCAATTACCACATTCCTTTTCCCTGACCCCTTTAAAAGAAATATTTCTGATGAATGGATAAAGAAGATATGGTTTATATGCACATGGAATACTACTTGGAAATGAGAAAGAATGAAATCTGGCCATTTGCAGCAACATGGACGGAACTGGAAGGTATTATGCTAAGTGAAATATGTCAGTCAGAGAAAGACAGATACCATATATTTCCATTCATAGGTGGATCTTGAGAAACTTAACAGAAGACCATGGGGGAGGGGAAGGGGAAAAAACAGTTACAGAGAGTGAGGGAGGGAGGCAAACCATAAGAGACTCTTGGATACTGAGAACAAACTGAGGTTTGATGGGGGTGGGGAAGAGGGGAAAGTGGCTAATGGGCAGTGAGGAGGGCACTTGTTGGGATGAGCACTGGGTGTTGTATGGAAAACAATTTGACAATAAATTATATTTTAAAAAATGAAAAGAAAAAAAGAAATATTTCTTTATAAATATATGTAGAGCATTCAGGAAAAATTTGTCATAAAATTACTTGTCAAATAATGTTATATTTCAAAATGGTGGTGCTAGGCACACTGATAAATAAAAGACAAGGAAAGGATTAATTATCCACAAGAAGCTTGCAACCTTTTATGGGAAGAAAAAAGTGATATAGCATAAATAATATATATACGAGAACTATGAAATTTGGGAGCAGAGTATATAAAACAAATATAAATTCAGAGAAATAGGTTATTAATGGAGGTTGGAGGTCTTCTCTGAACCAGGGAAGACATGAGGAATTGGCTCATCGCCATCTGATTTATTATGCCTATTGAAGTGTTCCTTTAGAAGAGACTGTCATTATCTACTTGTGTTGTAAGACCAGCATTTAGTACTCCAAACCACATTTCAAAATAATCAGCATATAATATAAACTTCATAGGACCTATATTTTGGCCTTATGTCCTACTTTATTATGGATTTGAAATTCTTCCCAAATAAATTATTCTATTACTATATTATGTACCAAAGTCAAGGTAGGAAAACGGAAACCAAAGTAGTTATTTAAAACAAAAATGTTACACATGGAATTAGTGAAGCTGATATTAAAAAGTCAAGGGGACAAAAAATACTGAGATGAAAAGAGGTAATAGTTGCAAGAAGTAGCTAATATAATTAAGGCTCAGAGACCAAAGGGAAGAGGTAGATAATCAGAAGGTAGCAGTTTGGAGGAACTAGAACCAAAGATCTAGAACCAAAGCCTCTGAGGAGCACACACTGTAGGGCTAATGTTACTATCTCTGGAGCCTGAAAGAGGACCCTTGTGCAGCTGGACCCAGACTCTGAGGGAGGGAGGCCAGCTGGTTGATTCTGGCTTTGCTGCCAAGGCTGCTTCTGAGAGTAAAGAAGCTGAGAACGAGAACCAACTGCGGTTGCCCAAGGTGAAGGGCAATGCTGGAGCAATGCTAACAAAAAAGCACTCCAAAAAGAAGGGGAAATCCCTCTCTCCCTTCCTATCTTCTGCACTCACTCTAGTGTCCCTGCTGACAGAACCTAAAGGGGAACCAGTTGGCAAAGAAAGCATGTGGTTGGCAGAGTACCAGCCTCGGCATCCAAATGCCAAGTTTGGAGGGTGAGTTCATAGCTGAGAAATAACTTAATAAAAGTAACATAGTTATGTTCTAAGATGATGAATAAAATGTAAACATTTCATAATAAATCCACCATTTTACTCTGAAACTGAAATCCTTTCCACATATTTTTATTGTACTGCACTTACCTTTTATTATTGCTAAGTGTGTATCTCTCAGTGGGAAAGAGAGAAAAAAATTTTGAAAGGTGAGTGAATGTAATATAATAAGCACCAGCTATTTAAAGACTATCACTGAAGGGAAGAAAATATTTTACTTTCATTACAATTGTGTTTAGTGCAAGCAAAATTTTAACAGACAAATTAATGTAGATGAGAAGGAATCAGAGACTAAAGGGTATCTGTATGTGTGCTAATGAAACACTACTACACACCGAACGAGAAAGAGAGACTAAGAGAAGACTAAGTGGTGAATGACGACACTAATGAGCGGCAGCTGTGTAACATTTTTCATGATTTTCCTGCTTTTGTACATGAAGCAAATCCCTGGCTGTAATCAAGGTATTGTCTGGAGTGGAATCATTTTATGGCTCTAGCAGGGTAGATGTGCTTTCAAACTCAGCCTTTTATGTATTAGGAAGGGCTCAGATCCTTACTGGCCATTGCCAGAAACTTAAGTTCCTAAGTGGGCATTCCTTAGTGCAGCTGTGAAATAATAAGCAATATACACACAGGTTCTGACTCCTGGTTCTTCAGACACAAGCTCTTAAAGCCTTTGAAAATAGAATTGCTAGGAGAGTCTTTTGTTCTAACATTTAGTCTTTGACCCTAGTTCCTGACACAGAATTCCAAAGTTCTTTGTAATTAACGTTAGTGATAGGGACATCTGACCCTAACCTCCTAAATCCCTTGAATTTCCTGGGTTTTGTTCTGAAGAGGTGGCTCTTCGCGAACTCCTGGATGGGACCTGACCATCACAAAGACAAATCCATGTAGAAGTTTGGGACTTTCAGTGCCACCTCCCCATTCTCAGGAATGGAGAGAGGGGTTGGAAATGAAGTTAATAATACACCATGCCTACATGATGAAACCTTCATAATACCCTCAATAGTGTGGGGTTCAGGGAGCTTCTACAACCCAACTCCACGTGAACCAAAGCTGCTGCACTAGACACACTTCAAAACCTCAACCTATATATCTATTTATCTGCATCCTTCATCACATCGTTTATTATATAATAAACTGATACATGTAAGTTTCTCACTGAGTTCTGCGGGCTAGTCTAGGAAATGATCAAATCCAAGAAAGGGGTCATGGGACCTTAGATTTGTAACCAAGTGAGACGGAAGTTGTGGGTAATCTGGGGCCTACTACTCAGATTGGCATCTGAAGTGAGTTAGAGGAAATGGGTGGGTGGAAGTACAAGTTAGTTTGTGGAACAGTCTTTAACCTGTAGGGTCTGTGCAAATTTCAGTTAAGGGTCAGAAATGAACTGAATTGTAGGACACTGAGGTGGTATTGCAGAACATTGCTTAGTGTGGGAAACTACCTTATCTCTTCCCCCGCAAAAAAAAAAAAAAAAACAACCAAAAACAACTTATGGTGTCAGAAATGTTGGGAGTGAGGTAGTAGTGGAGGGGTAAGAGAGAAATACCAAAGGAGTGTTTTTTTCCTATATAGTAGCTCAGAGTATAGCACAGAGAGTCAGAGAAATCACCTGAGATGCATGCCAGTCTTTCTGTAACCTCAGCTCAGAAATAACAACCCATCACTTCTACTGCATTCTATTCTCTCCAAATAAATTCACTAAGTCCAACCCATGATGAAGGAAAAAGGATTATACAGGACCATGAATACCAGAAGTCAGTGGTCATTGGCGATCATGATATAGGCTGCCACAGAGCCTTCAATACTGAAAACAACAGGGTGGTCTGCGTTCTGTGTTCTGACAAAATCATATAAAAAGGGTTGATGTCAAATATTTGAAGACTTTCGAATCCTCTATTTGAAATATTTTTGCAATAGGCCTAACAGTATTATATACTTAAATAAGGTAATATATCAAATCAGGAACAAACACATGTGAACGCCTTAGAGCTATTTTCAATTGCATAATGATTCTTCCCCCAAAACTATAGTTCTGTGTGCATATAGTGATTGATTTGGTAGATCAATATTGTTATCTCTGTGACAATAATGACCATTTTGTGATCTTTAGGGATTTTCCCTCAGAGTGCAAGTTGGCTGCCACAACTCCAGGCATCACACCTTAATTCAAGACAAAAAGAAATGAGAAGAGATGGCACAAGCAAGCACTCTTCTCCTCTCCTGGAAAAAGGAAATCTGAGACGCTCTCTAGCAGATTCTGATTACAGTGTTCCTCCAGGGACCAAATAAAAGAGACTGGAGAGAACACTGACAGGTTTAGACTGATCATGATGTGACCCCTACGGCTGGAAAAAAAAAGAGGGGGGGGGGAGTGCATCTCTATCTGTTGAAAATTCAGGTCTTAGCAGACCAGATGGTTTGAAAGGCTTTTGGATATATAATGAACAATCTGCCGTACTTAGAACCATGATACCAAGTGACTTCCCCTGTCTTGCATATTTTAAATTTAAAGAAACTGTTAGTATTCTAATTTATTTCTACCTTCTATTTTATCATATTAAATTATTAGCTGCAGAAAATAAATGAAGCCAGATAAAGTCAGATAAATCAGGAGCCTTACAGCAATAAACTTTAGCTTTAATTTTTGAGTTAATTTGTCTTACTTTTAGACAAAAGCACGTTAGAACAATACAAAATCATAAGAGCTTTATACATGAGATGTTAATAGCAAAACTTTTTTTAAAAATAAAGAAATCTTAACTTTCTAAAAAAGTTTATCTGGTATATTGCTCCAATCCTTTTTTCTTTAAAAACTCTGCACTTAATATTTTAAAGTCTTCTTTAATTTTAGATGATGAGGACTATAATGTTGTTGTTTCATTATGTGCTTTCAAACTGTGTGTTATTGCTTAAGATTAATATATCTATAATAAGGAATTTAGACTTTTTAAAACTTAAAATTGGCATTGTACAGTTACAAAAGATTGTTAAATTCAAAAATGGCAAAAACTACATTCAGAAATCAAATGATAAAGATTATATTTCAAATTCATGGTCAAAACATTCATGGTTTAATAAATTGTATTAGGATAATTTGATAGTCATATTTTACACAAAAGAAAATAGTTACATAGGAAATATGGAGAAATAAAAAACAATAGGAGAAAACATGAGAGCATCTCTTGAAGTTATGAAATAAAAAAAATGTTAAGACTAGAAAGATGGATAAATAAAACTATATATAAATCAAGCATCCTACACTGCAACACAACTATTTAATATAGGAAATATTCCTCTAACAATTAAAAAACTGATTAAGAAAGAGTAGAAAATATGCAGAAGACATCAGCATAGCCTATGCAGAGAAAATTCAAGTAGTCTATAAGTATCTCAAAAAAATGGTCTACCTCATTCATAAAAAAGATAATGAAAAATACCATTTTCTCCCATAAAATTGGCAAAGAACAAAATGATTAAAAATAGAACACCGAAATGTATATGAATGTGTTGTGGTCTGTAAACTCATTAATAACTTTCAGAAAACACTTAAGAAACTAATAATGACTGCAACTAGTGAGGGGAACATTATTGGAAACATTGTGCTACAGGGCTTTTGGTGTTATTTGTAATTTGAACCGAAATAACCTGTTCCCATTTAAAAAATTAAAATATTTAAAATTTAAAGACTACTCCAAAAATTTGTGACCAACTGCAGTATAATTGAAGATCTACCACTATCATGTACTTACATAAAATATTATCTAACAACTCTGTTTCTCATTCACATCAGACCAAAGGCCAACCTTCAACTGTCAGAGAGTTTTCTGATTATTGGAGGCCTGTTCTGTCTGCCTGTGTTATAGACCAGAAGTACCTACAAGTTAGCACCCTGTAGGAACAATGCCTAACCAATGACTGACAGAATTGGGTATATAAATAAGCTTGACCATCCCTTGGATGGGATATCTGAGACATGTGCCCTATGCTGGCTCACAGAGTTTCTCCAATGGGCTTAAAATCAAATCATATGATGGAAATTTTTTGGGATTTGACCCAAACAGGTCCAAAGTGCATAGGTAAGTTTCAACAATAAAGTGGCCAAGGAACTCAAATGATAAATCCATATTTTTCCGATCTTCATATCCATAGATCTCCTTCAGGTCATACCTGTTAGGGAGTTTCCTATGACCAGTTGAGCAAGAAATAAAATTACCAAGGTCTTGTGCATGATGGGTTGCCTCCTTATATTGGAGTGAATTAAAAATAGGTTGCTGCTAAAATCTAATTATGTCAGAAATATCCCTGAAATAAAACAATAAGAAAAAAATCCTCTCTGTTAGTCAAAAGTGTGAGCTATAAACCTGATTATTGACTTAGAATAGGGGGAGAAGTGGATGGAAATATGGAGGGCCATATTTGGGCTAAAAGTATTCAGTGACTTGGCTAGTTGGTCAAGGCCCTGGAAGTGTAAGTTGGAAAATGAGAGAAAAATGTTTGGGGAACTAAGCTTTGGATAGAATTATGAGAGTGGGCACAAAGTGTGCAAATTTTGTACTGTTCCTTAGTGTCCACTAGAGACATCCACCTCCAACACAGAGGAAACATAACAATCAGATAGAGAGGGTCCTGTGAAAAGCAGTAAACCTCTTCCTCAGCCCCCCATCCCTATGTTGTGTGATAGGCCTACGATGAGCCCAAAAGGGTAGGAATGGACAGTGGGCATGGGCCCCAAAGCATATGTTTCTTCTCAACTGTAACACATTAGGACAGGGTCCAAGTGTCTTTGATAGGATAATAAATAATGAGTCATGGGAGAATTCCACATATCAATAAACTTTCTTTTATATAGCCTTTATTCTGTACCCTTTAATATCCTATCCTACTTTGCTCCCACATCAGGCTGGCACTTCCCAGTTCCTATTGATACCTATTAATTGATCCTTAAGATCTTTGGTAAAACAGACAAAAACTCATTCCCTTAACAGTAATAATTTTTTGCCAGTAATATACTGATAGCTCACCCTTGTTATGACTTAAAAATGAGAGGATAAAGGAGATACAGGATTTACACAATGTACTATTCTCAGCTATAAAAAAAATGAGATCTTTCCATTTGCAACAACATGGATGGACCTACAGGGTATTCTGCTAAGTGAAATGAGTCAGACAAATACCACATGATTTCACTTGTATCTGGAAACTAAAAAACAAAACAAATGAATAAGTAAACAAACAAAAAGCACAAAGAGACCCATAAATACAGAGAACAAATTGATGGTTGCTAGAGGGGAGGGGAGTGGGCAAAATGGGTAAAGAGGAGTAGGAGATATAGGCTTCCAGATATGGAATGAATAAGTGATGGCGATACAGTCTTGGGAATACTGTCAATGGTATTGTAAGTGTTGTAAGGTTACAGATGATAATTGCACTTGTAGTGAGTATACAACAACATATAAACTTGTCCAATCGTTATGTTGTACAACTGAAACTAATGTAACATTTTGTGTCAACTGCACTTCAATAAAAAGTAAAAATATAAAAGCATTGAGAAAAATAATCCTTTGATCAAAGAAAAAGTTCATCAGAAAGCAGAAAATATTCTCCAGAAAATGAAAATAAAGACTGAAAAATCTATGGGATGTAGTTAAAGCACAACTTATAGAGATATTTGTAACTTTAGATACCTATATTTGAAAGGCAAGGTTTATAATAAATTATCAAAGTTTAAGAAGCTACGTTAAAAAGAAGAAAACTACATCCAAAGTAGGAATAACAAACATAAGGAAAAATCAATAAATACAAAGTAAATGTTAGAATTAAGAGAAGCAAAAATCTGGTTCTCTAGAAAGATTAATAAAATTGATAAGCAGTTAGGCAAGGTTAATCAAGAAATAAGGTAAAAACACAAAATACCAATAACAGGAATAAAAAAATGTTATCACTAGAACCTACAATTAAAAAAGATTACTATAAACAGCATATGCCAATACACTTGAAAACTTAAATGAAAAGAATAATTCCTTATTGCGGTGCCTGGTTGGCTCAGTTGGTTAAGAGTCTGACTTTTGATTTTGGCTTAGGTCATGATCTCATAGTTCATGGGACTGAGCCCTGAATAGGGTTCTGTGGTGTCAGAGCCTACTTGGGATTCTCTTCCCCTCTCTCTCTGCCTCTTCCCTACTTGCTCTCTCTCTCTCTCAAAATAAATAAACTTAAATAAGCTATTAAAACTGACTCAAATAAAATAGATCATCAAAATTGCATTCTATCAATAAAAATAATCCAATTCATAATTAAAAGCCCAACCTCAACAAAAGAGATTTGCATTGGTAAATTTGTCAGACATTAAGGAAAAAATAGCACCAATCTTACAAAACCCCGTTTACAAAACTGACAAGAGGGGGATACTTGCCAAGTTACTGTATGATGCCAGTACAATCCTGACACCAAAATCTGATCAAGACATTATAAGAAAACTACAGACCAATAGCCCTGATAGACATATGGGCAAAATATTAGAAAATCAAATACAGAACCATATGATGGGAAAATACATCGTGATCAACTAGGAATTCTCATAGGAATGAAAAATTAAGTGAAAATCAATAATGTAATTTACCACATTAAAAGAATAAAGGGGAAAACTCATGATCAGCTTAATACTTAAAGAGAAATCCTCTGACAAAATTCAACATTCATGCATTAAAAGAAAGTTCTCAGCACACTTGGAAAATGAGAGAATTTCCTTAATTTGACAGGGCAGCTATAAAAAACCTACAGCTGATATGATACTCAGTGGTAAAACTGAATGATTATTCTGTAAGATCAGGATCTACATAAGGTTGTCCACTCCAACTTCTTATAGGTATTGTACTGAGGGCTTTAGGCAGTGAAATACAGCAACAATAATGGGAAAGAAGGAATAAAGCTGTCTTCATTCAGAGAGAGCAACTTGTTTACATAGAAAGTCCTAAGGAAGCTACAAGAAAAATTCTAGAATAAGTAAAATTAGCATGATGACAGGATATGGAGCCAAAATACAATAATTTATTACATTTCTTTATACTAGGAAATTGAAATTTTATTTTTTAATATTTTGGGAGAGAGAGAGAGAGAAAGAGAGAGAGAGAACGCACGTGCGTGCATGCCAGTAAGCCAGGGAAGAGCAAAGAGAGAAGAGGTGAGAGAGAATCCCCATGGTCAGTGCAGAACCCGGCAAGGGCTCAATCCCATGAACCATGACATCACGGTGAGCCAAAATGAAGAGACAAACACTTAGCTGACTGTGCCACTCAAGTACCCCAGGAAATTGAAATCTTAAAATGATACTATTTACAATAGTATCATAAAAATACGACATTTCCAGGACTAGACTTAATAAAAGATATATAAGATTCTGAGTCTAAAACCACAAAATATTACTGACAGAAATTAGAGACAATTTAAATAAATAGATAACTATACCACATTTATAAACTAAAAGATTCAATATTATTAAGAAGTTTACTTTCCCCAAGCTCATCTATAGATGAATTATAATATCAATCATAGGCCACTCTAAAGAGTTACTTCAGGAGAACTGGGAAGATGGCGGTGTATGAGGACGCTGGGCTCACTGTCCTGCTGATCACTTAGATTCCACCCCCATCGGCCTAAATAATCCAGAAAACTAGCAGAACGGAGTCTCCGGAGCCAAGTATAGACAAGAGGCCCACAAAAGAGGGTAGGAAGGGCTGAGGGGCAGTGTGTGCTACACAGACTAGTGGGAGGGAGCTGGGGGGTGGAGGGGCAGCCCGCCTGGCAAGGCAGAGCCCCCGACTCTGGCTTGCAAAAGCAGAGGGGCTGGACGGAGGGTGTTCTGACAGCCAGAGGGACTTAACATCTGGAATATTATAAATCAACAGCTCTACTCAGAGAGCAGAGAGTGGAAGGGCTAAAGGACAACAGAAGGGAGAGTTATTGAGCACCAGAGGACAGAGCTCAGCCTGGCAAGAACAAAGGCGCTGGGAAGCACCATCTCCCTCACCCAACCCCAGCCAAAATCCCAAAGGGAACTTGCTTGCACTGTAAAAACACCCAATGCTGTACTTCTGTGGATCCATCCCTCCGACGGGTCTGCCTCCTTCTCGGTGGCACAGGGCCCCTCCAGAAGCAGACCGTGGAAAGCAAAGCCAGCTGAGCCTGCCCCTCCCACCCCTGTGCACCTTGCGGATCCACCCCGGCTAATACGCCAGATCCCATGGAAGCAGCACAAGCCTGGCAGTGTGCAAGTAGCCCAGACAGGGCCCACACCACTCCACAGTGAGTACAGCCCCTGGGAGAGGGGGAGATAAAGTACACACTAGTCTGACTGTGGCCCCAGCGGTGGGCTGGGGGCAGACATCAGGTCTGAATGTGGCCCCGCCCACCAACGCAAGTTACTCCAGACAACACAGGGGAAGAGCCCTGCAGTTCCCCACCACTCCAGGGACTATCCAAAATGACGAAAAGGAAGAATTATCCTCAAAAGAAACTCCAGGAGGTAGCGACAGCTAATGAACTGATCAAAAATGATTTAAGCAATATAACAGAAAATGAATTTAAAATAATAGTCATAAAATTAATCACTGGGCTTGAAAAAAGTATAGAGGACAGCAGAGAATCTATTGCTAGAGATCAAGGGACTAAGAAACTGTCAGGAGGAACTAAAAAATGCGATAAATGAGCTGCAAAATAAAACGGAGGCGACCATAGCTCAGATTGAAGAGGCAGAGGAGAGAATAGGTGAATTAGAAGATAAAATTATGGAAAAAGAGGAAGGTGAGAAAAAGAGAGATAAAAAAAATCCAGGAATATGGAGAGAATTAGAGAACTAAGTGATGTGATAAAACGTAATAATATACACATATTGGGATTCCAGAGGAGGAAGAGAGAGAAAGGGGCTGAGGTGTACTTGAAGAAATCATAGCTGAGAACTTCCCTGATCTGGAGAAGGAAAAAGGCATTGAAATCCAAGAGGCACAGAGAACTCCCTTCAGATGTAACTTGAATCGATCTTCTGCATGACATATCATAATGAAACTGGCAAAATACAAGGATAAAGAGAAAATTCTGAAAGCAGCTAGGGATAAACAGACTCTAACATACAAAGGGAGACTGATAAGACTAGTGACGGATCTATCTACTGAAACTTGGCAGGCCAGAAAGGAATGGCAGGAAATCTTAAATGTGATGAACAGAAAAAATATGCAGCCGAGAATCCTTTATCCAGCAAGTCTGTCATTTAGAATAGAAGGAGAGATAAAGGTCTTCCCAAACAAACAAAAACTGAAGGAATTCGTCACCACTAAACCAGCCCTACAAGAGATCCTAAGGGGGATCCTGTGAGACAAAGTACCAGAGACATCGCTACAAGCATAAAACATACAGACATCACAATGACTCTAAACCCATATCTTTCTATAATAACATTGAATGTCAGTGGACTAAATGTGCCAACCAAAAGACACAGGGTATCAGAATGGATAAAAAAAACAAGACCCATCTATTTGCTGTCTACAAGAGACTCATTTTAGAACTGAGGACACCTTCAGATTCAATGTGAGGGGATGGAGAACTATCTATCATGCTTCTGGAAATCAAAAGAAAGCTGGAGTAGCCATACTTATATCAGACAAACTAGACTTTAAATTAAAGGCTGTAACAAGAGATGAAGGGCATTATATAATAATCACAGGGTCTATCCATCAGAAAGAGCTAACAATTATAAATGTCTATGCACTGAATACAGGAGCCCACAAATATATAAAACAATTACTCACAAACAAAAGCAACCTTATTGATAAGAATGTGGTAATTGCAGGGGACTTTAACACTCCACTTACAGAAATGGATAGATCATCTAGACACATGGTCAATAAAGAAACAAGGGCCCTGAATGATACATTGGATCAGATAGACTTGACAGATATATTTAGAACTCTGCATCCCAAGGCAACAGAATATACTTTCTTCTCGAGTGCACATGGAACATTCTCCAAGATAGATCATATACTGGGTCACAAAACAGCCCTTCATAAGTATACAAGAATTGAAAACATACCATGCATACTATCAGACCACAATGCTATGAAGCTTGGAATCAACCACAGGAAAAAGTCTGAAAAACCTCCAACAGCATGGAGGCTAAAGAACACCCTACTAACGAATGAATGGGTCAACAAGGCAATTAGAGAAGAAATTAAAAAATAGATGGAAACAAATGAAAATGAAAACACAACAATCCAAACGCTCTGGGATGCAGCAAAGGCAGTCCTGAAAGGAAAATACATTGCAATCCAGGCCTATCTCAAGACACAAGAAATATCCCAAATGCAAAATCTAACAACACACCTAAAGGAAATAGAAGCAGAATAACAAAGACACCCCAAACCCACCAGAAGAAGAGAAATAATAAAGATCAGAGCAGAAATAAATATAGAATCTAAAAAAACTGTAGAGCAGATCAACGAAACCAAGAGTTGGTTTTTTGAAAAAAAAATAAAATTGATAAACCTCTAGCCAGGCTTCTCAAAAAGAAAAAGGAGATGATCCAAATAGATAAAACCATGAATGAAAATGGAATTCTTACAACCAACCCCTCAGAGATACAAGCAATTATCAGGGAATACTATGAAAAATTATATGCCACCAAATTGGACAACCTGGAAGAAATGGACAAATTCCTAAACACCCACATACTTCCAAAACTCAATCAGGAGGAAATAGAAAGCTTGAACAGACCCATGACCAGAGAAGAAATTGAATCAGTTATCAAAAATCTCCCAACAAAAAAGAGTCCAGGACCAGATGGCTTCCCAGGGGAGTTCTACCAGACGTTTAAAGCAGAGATAATACCTATCCTTCCCAAGCTATTCCAAAATGTGGAAAGGGAAGGAAAACTTCCAGACTTATTCTATGAAGCCAGCATTACTTTGATTCCTAAACCCGACAGAGACCCATTAAAAAAAGAGAACTACAGGCCAATATCCCTGATGAATATGGATGCAAAAATTCTCAATAAGAGAATCAAACTCAACAGCATATAAAAAGAATTATTCACCATGATCAAGTGGGATTCATTCCTGGGCTGTTTCAACATTCGCAAATCAATCAATGTGATACATCACATTAATAAAAGAAAAGATAAGAACCATATGATCCTGTCAATTGATGCAGAAAAAAACATTTGGCAAAATTCAGCAATCTTTCTTAATAAAAGCCCTCAAGAAAGTCGGGATAGAAGGAACATACTTAAACATCATAGAAGCCATTTATGAAAAGCCCACAGCTAATATCATTGTCAATGGGGAAAAACTGAGAGCTTTCTACCTGAGATCAGGAACATGACAGGGATGTCCACTCTCACCGCTATTGTTTAACATAGTGTTGAAAGTTCTAGCATCAGCAATCAGACAAGAAAAGGAAATCAAAAGCATCAAAATTGGAAAAGATGAAGTCAAGCTTTCACTTTTTGCAGATGACATGATATTATACATGGAAAATCCGATAGACTCTACCAGAAGTCTGCTAGAACTGATACATGAATTCAGCAAAGTCACAGGATACAAAATCAATGTACAGAAATCAGTTGCATTCTTATACACTAATAATGAAGCAACAGAAAGACAAATAAGAAACTGTTCCCATTCACAATTGCACCAAGAAGCATAAAATACCTAGGAATAAATGTAACCAAAGATGTACAGATCTGTATGCTGAAAGCTATAGAAAACTTATGAAGGAAATTGAAGAAGATATAAAGAAATGGAAAGACATTCCATGCTCATGGATTGGAAGAAGAAATATTGTCAAAATGTCAATACTACCCAAAGCTATCTACACATTCAGTGCAATCCCAATCAAAATTGCACCAGCATTCTTCTTGAATCTAGAACAAGCAATCCTAAAGTATGTATGGAACCACAAAAGGCTCCGAATACCAAAGTAATTTTGAAGAAGAAGACCAAAGCAGGAGGCATCACAATCCCAGACTTTAGCCTCTACTACAAAGCTGTAATCATGAAGACAGCATGGTATTGGCACAAAAACAGACACATAGACCAATGGAGTAGAATAGAAAACCCAGAACTAGACCCACAAACGTATGGCCAACTCATCTTTGACAAAGCAGGAAAGAATATTCAATGGAAAAAAGACAGTCTCTTTAACAAATGGTGCTGCGACAACTGGACAGAAACATGCAGAAGGATGAAACTAGACCACTTTCTTACACCATTCACAAAAACAAACTCAAAATGGATAAAGGACCTGAATGTGAGACAGGAAACCATCAAAACCCTAGAGGAGAAAACAGGAAAAAACCTCTCTGACCTCAGCCACGACAATTTCTTACTTGACACATCCCCAAAGGCAAGGGAATTAAAAGCAAAAATGAACTATTGGGACCTCATGAAGATAAAAAGCTTCTGCACAGCAAAGGAAACAATCAACAGAACTAAAAGGCAACCAACGGAATGGGAAAAGATATTTGCAAATGACATACCGGACAAAAAGCTGGTATCCAAAATCTATAAAGAGCTCACCAAACTCCACACCCAAAAAACAAATAACCCAGTGAAGAAATGGGCAGAAAACATGAATAGAGACTTCTCTAAAGAAGACATCTGGATGGCCAACAGGCACATGAAAAGATGCTCAATGTCACTCCTCATCAGGGAAATACAAATCAAAACCACACTCAGATATCACCTCACACCAGTCAGAGTGGCTAAAATGAACAAATCAGGAGACTATAGATGCTGGAGAGGATGTGGAGAAACGGGAACCCTCTTGCACTGTTGGTGGGAATGCAAACTGGTGCAGCCTCTCTGGAAAACAGTGTGGAGGTTCCTCAAAAAATTAAAAATAGACCTACCCTATGACCCAGCAATAGCACTGCTAGGATTTTACCCAAGGGATACAGGAGTACTGATGCATAGGGGCACTTGTACCCCAATGTTTATAGCAGCACTCTCAACAATAGCCAAATTATGGAAAGAGCCGAAATGTCCATCAACTGAAAAATCGATAAAGAAATTGTGGTTTATATGCACAATGGAATACTACGTTGCAATGAGAAAGAATGAAATATGGCCTTTTGTAGCAACGTGGATGGAATTGGAGAGTGTGATGCTAAGTGAAATAAGCCATACAGAGAAAGACAGATACCATATGTTTTCACTCTTATGTGGATCCTGAGAAACTTAACAGGAGTCCATGGGGGAGGGGAAGAAAAAAAAAAGAGGTTAGAGAGGGAGAGAGCCAAAACATAAGAGACTCTTAAAAACTGAGAACAAACTGAGGGTTGATGGGGAGTGGGAGGGAGTGGAGGGTGGGTGATGGGTATTGAGGAGGGCACCTTTTGGGATGAGCCCTGGGTGTTGTATGGAAAGCAATTTGACAATAAATTTCATATTAAAAAATAAATAAATAAAAGAAAAAAATTGTAAAAAAATAATATCAATCATAAATCTCACTAGGCATTTTTATACAAATTGACAAGCTGATTTGATCATTTATATGAAAATCTAAGGGACTTAGAGTAGCTTTAACAATTTTTAAAATTAATTTTTATTTTTCTTAATGTTGTTTATTGATTCAGAAGTCAAATTAGTAAGGTAAGTCACCTGTATAAATAAGGAATAATACATACAGGTATTACCAAAATTGTGTTTTGTGGAACACAGGTGCTTTCAAGATGCCATTCTAAGTTCTATGAGCTAATAAAATTAGCAAAATACTGCAAGCAAAATGTTCATTTTGAAGGTTTTAACATTTTATAGTCTGTGAGTCATTCTAAAGCAAATGCAACTATTTGGTTTTACTTAACATATTGTCTCCCAAATTTTTTGAACTAGGGCCATTCTAAAAAATTTCATCCTTCAATTCAGTATCTTTTAACACCTTTATCTCTGTGCAATAGTGTGGGAAAACACATACATTTTCTCCTCAGTGCCTTTTGTAGTAGGAGAATAAAAACAGATGTGTTAATATCACAAAAGGAGAAAGTTATTTCATTACAAAAAGATACAATACCTGATAGTAATATTGTATGGAATATTCTGTTTAGAAAGTTTGGCCTCTTTGGGGTACCTGGGTGACTCAATAGGTTAAGCGTCTGACTCTTGATTTCAGCTCAGGTCATGATATCAAGGTTGTGAGATCCAGCTCCACATTGGCCCATGCTGAGCATGGAGCCTGCTTAAGCTTATCTCTCTCCCTCTGCACCCACCTCACTTGTGCGCACATGGTCTCAAAAATAGAAAAGAAAAAGAAAAACGAAAACAAAATCTGTCCTCTTTCATGTGGTTTTCATTTAAATAATTATATTAAACATAATCACCATTTCAATACTTCAGTTAGCTAGAAATTCCTTTAGGTGAAAGAGCTTATACCAATAATTCACATTACAGAGAATTTTCAGAGTTTCCACATTATCAGTGTATACTTATTAACTATGACCTTTATGTTAGTTCATTTCATATTCATATCTAGTCATAGATTCTCTGCATGCCTAGATAGGTCTCCTATGTCTTGTGTATTTTCCCACTAAATATAATTGAGTACTGCATATGTATTCACGGAGAGTTCCACAAATATTTTTAATCAATATCTCATGGAAAGTATTTAGAATAAATACCTCCAGATTTCTCAATTTTTTAACCAAGACTTCTACTGATTTGTCTATTTGTTACTTCACATATTTAGTTTAAAATATACAAATATCTGCGTTTAAGTTTTTGAGACTATTCTTAGCTAGTTGGTTATATTGCTAGATGTCTTATTGCTGCTTAACAACTATCCTGATTCATTCGTTTCATTATAAATAATTTCAAATTTTGCATGTAGTATCTGTTTATGTGCATTAACAAGATATATTTATTCAGATAAACATATTGAATCAACTCCTGTCTAAAAAAATGTGTTATAATCTCAGCTAAAAGGACATGTTCTATAGATCTACATTTAAAATAGTATATCCTAATCCTGCCACCTCAAATCCATTTAAATATGTCCACTCAAGTGACTGAGATAAATGACTTAAAGACACAATATACCAAACTGGGTCAATCAACCAGGCGTTGACTATAAATAATGGAACGCACTCATGAAATAATAGAATATTCATATAAGCAAGTAGAAAATGTCATTGATCAAAATCAGAAATACACAAGAAGATAGCGAGGTTCCTGACCAACTTACATACCTAAAAGCATTCTAATATCCCCAAATCATTTTATTTAAAAAGCTGTCAAAATCGATTACTGTAAGAGTGCCTACTTTTCAGTTACATAATTTATCTAATACTAAACAGGAGCCTAGTTAAATAAAGGCTACTAAAATAAATACATAAACATTTATAAGAAGGATCCATATTTTACATGTACTAGAGTCAGTAAAGAGATGGATAATGAAATACAGGTTTTTTTTTGTTTTTTTTTTTTAAAGAGCAGCCATTAAATAATCTAGCTAGGTCTAAATGTATCAACAGATACATTTTCAAAGCATATTGAGTGAAAACAAGTTTACTGAACAATGATAGGTTTATGATTATATTAATGTAAATATTAAAAAAAACCCTCTTTTCTGGGATGATAAACTTCAGGAGACAGAGAAGGGAAACATATGATGGGAAATGGTTTAGTTGTATCTCCAGTGTCTAACTTATTTCAAAGAGATATAGGAGGGAGGAAAGAACAAAGAGTTCTAAAGCAAAAATAAGAAAATGAAAAGTGTATGTAATATTATTCACAACCAAATAATCCATAATCTCAACGTATGTTTTCTCATATTTTCTTTATGTATTTACAGAAGAGAAAATGAGGAGATGAAAGTTTGGAGTTTATTACTATCAATCCACCTGAACTTAGGCACCAAGGAAACAGTGGTTTTAGAGAAGCACATCTATTTACAGCAATGCTCTGTTACCTGAGTGCCACAGCACTAATTAACGCTTAAAGGAACATATTTGGTAATACTCCTTGGGAATGACATTTCAATAGCAAGTTTTAGAAATTTTAATTTTTTCCCTCTGCTGCATGCTGTAAGACCAGTATGTGTTAATTAAATTGAAAGAGAGACTTTTTAACAATAAAGTCTCATACACCATGATCAGTTGGGATTTATTCCAGGAATGCAAAAATGATTCAATATCCACAATCAATCAACATGATACACCCCATTAATAAAATGAAGGATAAAAATCATATGATCATCTCAATAGATGTAGAAAAGGCATTGGACAAAACTCAGTATCCATGTATAATAAAAACTCTCAACAAAAGGGGTGGAGAGGTAACATAATATAGAGCATATAGAGACAAGATGACAGCTAACATCATACTCAATGTTGAAAACCTGAGTTTTCAACCTGAGTTCCTAAGATCAGGAACTAGATAAGGATGAGCACTGTCAGCACTTTTATTCAACAAAATGCTGGAAGTCCTAGAAATGGTAATTGTACCAAATAAATAAATAAACGTCATCCTAATTAGGAAGAAGTAAAACTATCACTGAAGATGACATGATACTATATAGAAAACCCTAAAGACTCTACCAAGAAACTATTAGAACTAAAAAATGAACTCAGTAAAGTTGCAATATACAAAATGTACAAAAAACAATTTCATTTCTGTAGACTAGCAACACATTATCATAAAGAGAAATCACAAAAACAATTCTATTTACAATTGCATTAAAAATAAAATAGCTGGTGGGGCGGCTGGGTGGCTCAGTCGGTTAAGCGGCCGACTTCGGCTCAGGTCATGATCTCGCAGACCGTGAGTTCAAGCCCCGTGTCAGGCTCTGTGCTGACTGCTCAGAGCCTGGAGCCTGTTTCAGATTCTGTGTCTCCCTCTCTCTGACCCTCCCCCGTTCATGCTCTGTCTCTCTCTGTCTCAAAAATAAATAAACATTAAAAAAAATTGAAAATAAAATACCTGGGAATAAATTTAACCAAAAAGTTAAAGACCTGTATCTGAAAACTATAATGACCTAAGAAATAGAAGGTACAAATGGACAAATATACTGTGCTCACAGTCTGAAAGAATTAATAGTTAAAATGCCCATACTACCCAAAGCAATCTTGAGAAAGATTCAACACAAGTCATATCCAAAATACCAATGGAATATTTCATAGAACGAGAACTAATCCTAAAATTTGTATAAAAGCACAAAAGACCTTGAATAGCCAAAGCAATCTTGAGAAATAACAAAGCTGGAGGTATCATGTGTCCAGATTTTAAAATCATACTACAAAGCTATAATAATCAAACAGAATGGTCCTAACAAAAAACAAAAAAACAGACACATAGATCAATGAAATAGAATAGATAGCCCAGTAACAAAACCATATTATATGATCAATTAATTTATAATAAATGAGGAAATAATATAAAATGGGGAAAAGACAGTCTTTTCAATAAATGGTGCTGAGAAAGCTGGACAGCTATATGCAAAAGAATGAAACTGGACCACTCACTGTCTTACACTACCTACAAAAATAAACTCAAAGTGGTTTAAAGATTTAAATGTAAGCTCTAAAAACACAAAATTCCTAAAAGAAAACAAAGGCAGTGAACTCTTGGACATCGATCTTAGCAATATATTTTTGGATCTGCCTCTTCAGGCAAGAGCAACAAAAGCAAAAAACAAACAACTGGGACGACCTCAAACTAAAAAGCTGTGCATGGTCAAGAAAGTCATCAATAAAATGAAAGCTTATTGAATGGGAGAAGATATTTCCAAATGATGTTTGATATCTGATGTATATAATCCAAAAAATATATAGAATTCATACAATTTAACACCAAACAAATAATCCAATTAAAAATGGGCAGAGGACCCGAACAGATGTTTTTCTGAAGCATACAGACTGTCAGCAGAGGTATGAAAAGATGCTCTATATCACTATCAAACAAATACAAATAAAAACCATAATAAGATATCACTTCATAATAGTCAGAATGGATAGTTTCAAAAAGATAAGAAATAAGTGTCGGGAAGCATGTGGGGAAACGGTATGAGAGTTCCTTTTTTAGGGAATGTAAATTGGTGTAGCCACCTGTAGGTTTTGAGGCAGTTCCTCAAAAAAAAAAAAAAAAAAAAAAAAAAAGCAAAAATACTATCCATCAATTCCACTTCTGGGTATTTATCTGAAATAAACAAGCACTAATTCAAAAAGATTTATGCATCCTCATATTCACTGCAGCATCATTTACAATAGCCAAGATATGGAAGCAACTTAAGTGACTGACTCATCAATAAATGAATGGATA
This sequence comes from Lynx rufus, assembly GCF_022079265.1. NCBI lineage: Eukaryota > Metazoa > Chordata > Mammalia > Carnivora > Felidae > Lynx > Lynx rufus. Next base: position 66,074,964 of record NW_025814834.1, read on the forward strand.
AAGATGTGGTACACCCAGAGGAATATTACTTAGCCATAAAAAATGAAATCTTGTCATTTGCAACAATATGAGTGGACCTAGAGGGTATTACGTTAAGTGAAATAAGTCAGAGAAAGCAAACACCTTATGATCTCATTCATGTGTGAGTGAAAAACAAAACCAGCAAACTAACAAACCAAACAGACTCAAAAATACAGAGAATAAACTGATGATTACCAGAGAGGAAAGGGATGGTAGAATGGGTGAAACATGGGAAGGTGATTAAGAGGTACAATCCTACAGTTACAAAATGAGTCAGAAATATAAAGTACAGCCATAGGTAATATAATTAATAATATTGTAATAACTGTGTGGTGACAGAACTAAATTTATTGTGGTGGTGCTTCATTATGTATGTAAATGCTGAATCACTGTGTTGTACACCTGAAATTAATATAATATTGTAGGTCAACTACACTTCAATAAAAAAAACCTGAAGGAGTATGGGGCGCCTGGGTGGTTCAGTTGGTTGAGCGGCTGACTTCAGGTCAGGTCATGATCTCAGTTTGTAAGTTTGAGCCCTGCATTGGGCTCTGTGCTGACAGCTCAGAGCTTGGAGCCTGCTTCAGATTCTGTGTGTGTCTCTCTCTCTGACCCTCCTCTGCTCATGCTCTGCATATCTCTCTCTCTCTCTCTCTCTCTCTCTCAAAACTAAACAAACATTTAAAAAAATTACCTGAAGGAGTAAAATCATACCTACTTTATTTATAACTTAAATTTTCTGGATCCATTCAGAAATAACAGTAACTTCTTCCTTCATCGTCATCTTCAAAAGAAGTGTAAACCATATAAACACCCACAGGAACAGACTTATTTGGAGGCATCTTTTGGAACTTAAGATATCTGTAGCATACATTGTTGATGGCCATTCATACTTCCTTGGCAGTCAGCATTCACAGTGACCACTTCTTTCTGCAAGCCCCAGTGATTTTCTGAAAATTTCTCTGGAATTTGTGGGAGGTAGGCTTATTATCTACATTTTAGATTTGAAATACTGTTGCCCCAATGACCTGGTAATTCTTTTTCCAAAGACAAACTTAATACTTTCATCTTACATTTTAATGGAATTTTTAATTTTTTTTAACGTTTATTTATTTTTGAGACAGAGACAGAGCTTGAACGGGGCAGGGTCAGAGAGAGAGAGAGACACAGAATCTGAAACAGGCTCCAGGCTCTGAGTTGTCAGCACAGAGTGCGATGCGGGGCTGGAACTCACGGACCACGAGATCGTGACCTGAGCCGAAGTCGGATGCTTAACCGACTGAGCCACCCAGGCGCCCCTTAATGGAATTTTTTAAATACACATTTTTTAAAGTAGCCACCCATATCAAATTTAACAACTATTCACGTTTGTATGTATTTCCGTCCTCCCCTCCCTTCTTTCCAGCCTCCTTCCAAGAATGCAGACTGCTTTCCTACACCATTCTCTTCATTATGTCTTATCTGAACAAGCTGCAATGACACGTGCTTCAGTATCTCTAGCATCAAGAGGTATTGTACAACTAAATCGGGCCAATGAGATTGTAACAAAAATTTGTCTGCATCCCTATAAAGGATGAAGATATGCCATATAATCCCTATCTCTCGATACTGGTTTAGAATGCAAAAATGACGGCTAAAGCTCCAACAACCATTTTGGATCATGAGTTGACATAAGAATTTTCAGAATGGCTGAGAAGAAAATTAAGTCTAGAGGTGCCCAATGACATCATGCTGTCGCTATGCCAGTTCTGGTAACTTACCTCTATCGTGTAATAGAGAAATCAATGTCTACCTCCTTTAAACTACAGTAATTTGGGGGTTTTGTCACATATAGTGGAATATAACTCTATTTGTTATCCATTATACAAGAACTTTATGAATACACTGCCAGTAGAAACTGTTCACAGACAACAGAATGTGAAGCTCACTTCACTACCTTCTTCATTTCCAATCTACTTGACTCCTGTTTAGAAGTTTCCATAAACTGTATGCTTATGATTTAATCTACTATTCTCTAAACTTTACATATATACCCAGAATAAATGTTTAGTTTTGTTCTGTGTATTTTTATTAATTTAGGTGAAGGGTAACATAGTTTTCCTGCAATTCACTTTTTTCACCCCACAATGTTTTAAAGATGTTTCTATACTGATCTATGTATAGTTCATTTTTATGTGTAGATTTTTAAAATATTTGTGTGTACATATTTTTATTATTTCTCTACCAATGGGCATATATGTTGTTTCTAATATTTCACTATCACTCATCTGAAATGAACATACTTGAATCTATCTCTTACGGAATATGACTAAATATATTCTGTAGTTGATTCTTAGATATGGAAGCACAGGCCATAGGAATTGCACATTTTCATCCACACAGATGTTTCAGATAGTCTCATAAAGAAAGGTACATATAAAAGGTATATGTAAAAGGGTTGATAAAAACAGCATTTTTATACAACAAGGACAATCTTGATCATCTTTATTGGTTCGCTGTTTTGAGGATTTCCTAGGTAGGTCTGGCTTTTTATTCACATCTATACACACTTATTGCTAAACCCAACATTGAAAATATTTAAAATAATGAATATAATCCTCTGGCTTCATACCCTGTATTTGCTTGGTGAAAAAGATGATGGAGGGAAATAAAAAAGGTTAAGAGGGCCAAGAGCCAAGAGAAATTTAACACTAACACAATAAAATAATCAGTATGCTGAAAACAACATTTTCCCTGCTTTCCATTACTTATCAATTGATGGGCAGAGAAAGATAAATGGCAATGTGAAAAAGATAAGATTTTCTCTGAATAATAATTATCTTCTGTCCCATGGCACCTTCTATTTGACTTTTGTTCAAAGGTCTCAGAGGTGTAGATCCACAGATAAGCTCTAGTTTAGAAATTCAGAAAATAAGGTACCATGACAGTTGTTCAAAGACTTTATGAAGGCCAGTGGAACCCAAGACTATAAATCTTCTATCCCATCCATTTACCTTAATAAACCCCCTCCATCTTAGAAATTGTGGCCATGTGCCCTTCAATAGTCAGCAATGTGTAAAATGCTTACTTTCTTCAAAGTTACATTTTAAATGTTAATTTATGGGGAGCAGAGCTGTGCTGAATTATCATTTACAATATGTCACTCTCTTACTTTGAAGTCCGGGGAATGATGTTTGTAAACAGTGAAAACTCAGCTTTATTTTTTTGCAATCATTTAACTTTCAAAATGCATCAAAATATACCTCAAAGACAGAAAAATCAAATTATAATCTTTGACATGTTTTTCAAACATGAGTGCTGTCTTATATTTATAAGACATTTTTGCATAGCTTCCCCTAGATTTTAATGACATAATTTAAAATTATAAAACATTTCCCCAATATCAGAGGAGGTTCATTTTATTTTTTTTTATTTTTTTATTTTTTATTTATTTATTTATTTATTTTTTTATATATGAAGTTTATTGACAAATTGGTTTCCATACAACACCCAGTGCTCATCCCAAAAGGTGCCCTCCTCAATACCCATCACCCACCCGCCCCTCCCTCCCACCCCCCATCAACCCTCAGTTTGTTCTCAGTTTTCAACAGTCTCTTATGCTTTGGCTCTCTCCCACTCTAACGTCTTTTTTTTTTTTTTTTCCTTCCCCTCCCCCATGAGGAGGTTCATTTTAAATATGAAATCAACTTAAAAAATACTTTCTCAGTATTTCTCCCTTTAAATTAGAGAAACAGAAAGCAATTATTCAATAGTATAACTATTTATATTTCAAAAATATATATTCTGACACTCATATGTGGAATTTAAGAAACAAAACAGATGAACATAGGGGAAGGGAAGGAAAAATAAGATAAAAAGAGAGAGAGAGAGGCAAACCATAAGAGACTCTTAACTACAGAGAACAAACTGAAGTTTGCTGGAGGGAAAGTGGGTGGGGGATGGGCTAAATGGGTGATGGGCATTAAGGAGGACTCTTGTTGGGATGAGCACTGGGTGTTATACATAAGTGATGAATCACTAAATTCTACTCCTGAAACCATTATTACACTATAGTTACCTAACTTGAATTTACACAAAATCTTGGAAGATAAATATGCGCACATATATGTGTATGTGTGTATACACCCATACACACACACATATACATGGATCCCAAAGTGAATGCACTATTTTAGAACTCCCTTTCCAATTTTCAAAACAACCAACCTAATGCCACAAAGTGATTGCCATAAGATTCTAAGTCTCATGTAGAAAGCTAAGAGTTTCTTTTATAAAAACATTATTTCCCATTAACATTAACTAGTTTTAAAATAAGTGGAATTATTGACAAATTTCAAAAAAAAAAGTTCTATACACTTAACAAGGTCTCCTCAGTAGTCAAACAAAAATAGATGGCTAATGTTTTACATTATGATTAGGTCAATGCTACTCTTATGTATATGAAAGGTGTCTTACTGGCAGCTGTATGAAAAATTATTACTATACTAATTCAGACTTCGAATTAAAGATAAGTGTGTGGACCAGTTCTAAAACAGATTCTAACAATTTAATTTCTACACATATGCTCTGAAGTTTATCAGCATCCTCAAAAATAATAGCCATTCAGAAAAAATCTATTAACTAGGATTTTGTTTACTACCATGGGGAAGTAATAGTTGCTTAGCGCAAATAAAACTAGTGGGTTTTTTCCCTGCATTTAGACACAATATCATACATCAAATACAAAATGTTAATTCAGATTCCTTTGACAAATGATAAAATGCTTAAATGATTAAGTACGTTAATCCATTTATCTAACCTGTTTGCTATTATGGGTTTCACCCTCATCCATAACACAGTTGACAAGCAACCGTCTTCTGATTTGCTGGACAGAAATTTGAGAAGTTGAACTAGTTTTATTTTAACAGCAACAGAAATAAATGTGAAAGATACCATGTCCTTTCCAAGTTTGTGAAACCAGGAGGCCTAGTCTGCTAAACTTGATGATTTGGCATCCTCGAACCATGCATAATAAATTACATTTGAGTACAGTATATCCCCAAACATTTTTCACAGTGCCTTCTAACCTTTCCTCTGTTGGGAGTCCATTTCTATTGAGCTAAAATATTCTCTTACAAAATATCTCAAAGTTACTTTTTATTTTTTATTTTTTTTTTTTTATATGAAGTTTATTGACAAATTGGTTTCCATACATCACCCAGTGCTCATCCCAAAAGGTGCCCTCCTCAATACCCATCACCCACCCGCCCCTCCCTCCCACCCCCCATCAACCCTCAGTTTGTTCTCAGTTTTTAACAGTCTCTTATGCTTTGGCTCTCTCCCACTCTAACGTCCTTTTTTTTTTTTTTTTTTTTTTTTTCCTTCCCCTCCCCCATGGGTTCCTGTTAAGTTTCTCAGGATCCACATAAGAGTGAAACCATATGGTATCTGTCTTTCTCTGTATGGCTTATTTCACTTAGCATCACACTCTCCAGTTCCATCCACGTTGCTACAAAAGGCCATATTTCATTTTTTCTCATTGCCACGTAGTATTCCATTGTGTATATAAACCACAATTTCTTTATCCATTCATCAGTTGATGGACATTTAGGCTCTTTCCATCATTTGGCTATTGTTGAGAGTGCTGCTATGAACATTGGGGTACAAGTGCCCCTATGCATCAGTACTCCTGTATCCCTTGGGTAGATTCCTAGCAGTGCTATTGCTGGGTCATAGGGTAGGTCTATTTTTAATTTTCTGAGGAACCTCCACACTGCTTTCCAGAGCGGCTGCACCAATTTGCATTCCCACCAACAGTGCAAGAGGGTTCCCGTTTCTCCACATCCTCTCCAGCATCTATAGTCTCCTGATTTGTTCATTTTGGCCACTCTGACTGGCGTGAGGTGATACCTGAGTGTGGTTTTGATTTGTATTTCCCTGATAAGGAGCGACGCTGAACATCTTTTCATGTGCCTGTTGGCCATCTGGATGTCTTCTTTAGAGAAGTGTCTATTCATGTTTTCTGCCCATTTCTTCACTGGGTTATTTGTTTTTCGGGTGTGGAGTTTGGTGAGCTCTTTATAGATTTTAGATACTAGCCCTTTGTCCGATATGTCATTTGCAAATATCTTTTCCCATTCCGTTGGTTGCCTTTTAGTTTTGTTGGTTGTTTCCTTTGCTGTGCAGAAGCTTTTTATCTTCATAAGGTCCCAGTAATTCACTTTTGCTTTTAATTCCCTTGCCTTTGGGGATGTGTCGAGTAAGAGATTGCTACGGCTGAGGTCAGAGAGGTCTTTTCCTGCTTTCTCCTCTAAGGTTCTGATGGTTTCCTGTCTCACATTTAGGTCCTTTATCCATTTTGAGTTTATTTTTGTAAATGGTGTGAGAAAGTGGTCTAGTTTCAACCTTCTGCATGTTGCTGTCCAGTTCTCCCAACACCATTTGTTAAAGAGGCTGTCTTTTTTCCATTGGATGTTCTTTCCTGCTTTGTCAAAGATGAGTTGGCCATATGTTTGTGGGTCTAGTTCTGGGGTTTCTATTCTATTCCATTGGTCCATGTGTCTGTTTTTGTGCCAATACCATGCTGTCTTGATGATGACAGCTTTGTAGTAGAGGCTGAAGTCTGGGATTGTGATGCCTCCTGCTTTGGTCTTCTTCTTCAAAATTCCTTTGGCTATTCGGGGCCTTTTGTGGTTCCATATGAATTTTAGGATTGCTTGTTCTAGTTTCGAGAAGAATGCTGGTGCAATTTTGATTGGGATTGCATTGAATGTGTAGATAGCTTTGGGTAGTATTGACATTTTGACAATATTTATTTTTCCAATCCATGAGCAGGGAATGTCTTTCCATTTCTTTAAATCTTCTTCAATTACCTTCATAAGCTTTCTATAGTTTTCAGCATACAGATCCTTTACATCTTTGGTTAGATTTATTCCTAGGTATTTTATGCTTCTTGGTGCAATTGTGAATGGGATCAGTTTCTTTATTTGTCTTTCTGTTGCTTCATTGTTAGTGTATAAGAATGCAACTGATTTCTGTACATTGATTTTGTATCCTGCAACTTTGCTGAATTCATGTATCAGTTCTAGCAGACTTTTGGTGGAGTCTATCGGATTTTCCATGTATAATATCATGTCATCTGCAAAAAGCGAAAGCTTGACTTCATCTTTGCCAATTTTGATGCCTTTGATTTCCTTTTGTTGTCTGATTGCTGATGCTAGAACTTCCAGCACTATGTTGAACAACAACGGTGAGAGTGGGCATCCCTGTCGTGTTCCTGATCTCAGGGAAAAAGCTCTCAGTTTTTCCCCGTTGAGGATGATGTTAGCTGTGGGCTTTTCATAAATGGCTTTTATGATCTTTAAGTATGTTCCTTCTATCCCGACTTTCTCAAGGGTTTTTATTAAGAAAGGGTGCTGGATTTTGTCAAAGGCCTTTTCTGCATCGATTGACAGGATCATATGGTTCTTCTCTTTTTTTTTGTTAATGTGATGTATCACGTTGATTGATTTGCGAATGTTGAACCAGCCCTGCATCCCAGGAATGAATCCCACTTGATCATGGTGAACAATGCTTTTTATATGCTGTTGAATTCGATTTGCTAGTATCTTATTGAGAATTTTTGCATCCATATTCATCAGGGATATTGGCCTGTAGTTCTCTTTTTTTACTGGGTCTCTGTCTGGTTTAGGAATCAAAGTAATACTGGCTTCATAGAATGAGTCTGGAAGTTTTCCTTCCCTTTCTATTTCTTGGAATAGCTTGAGAAGGATAGGTATTATCTCTGCTTTAAACGTCTGGTAGAACTCCCCTGGGAAGCCATCTGGTCCTGGACTCTTATTTGTTGGGAGATTTTTGATAACCGATTCAATTTCTTCGCTAGTTATGGGTCTGTTCAAGCTTTCTATTTCCTCCTGATTGAGTTTTGGAAGAGTGTGGGTGTTCAGGAATTTGTCCATTTCTTCCAGGTTGTCCAATTTGTTGGCATATAATTTTTCATAGTATTCCCTGATAATTGTTTGTATCTCTGAGGGATTGGTTGTAATAATTCCATTTTCATTCATGAGTTTATCTATTTGGGTCATCTCCCTTTTCTTTTTGAGAAGCCTGGCTAGAGGTTTGTCAATTTTGTTTATTTTTTCAAAAAACCAACTCTTGGTTTCGTTGATCTGCTCTACAGTTTTTTTAGATTCTATATTGTTTATTTCTGCTCTGATCTTTATTATTTCTCTTCTTCTGCTGGGTTTAGGCTGCCTTTGCTGTTCTGCTTCTATTTCCTTTAGGTGTGCTGTTAGATTTTGTATTTGGGATTTTTCTTGTTTCTTGAGATAGGCCTGGATTGCAATGTATTTTCCTCTCAGGACTGCCTTCGCTGCGTCCCAAAGCGTTTGGATTGTTGTATTTTCATTTTCGTTTGTTTCCATATATTTTTTGATTTCTTCTCTAATTGCCTGGTTGACCCACTCATTCGTTAGTAGGGTGTTCTTTAACCTCCATGCTTTTGGAGGTTTTCCAGATTTTTTCCTGTGGTTGACTTCAAGCTTCATAGCATTGTGGTCTGAAAGTATGCATGGTATAATTTCAATTCTTGTAAACTTATGAAGGGCTGTTTTGTGACCCAGTATATGATCTATCTTGGAGAATGTTCCATGTGCACTCGAGAAGAAAGTATATTCTGTTGCTTTGGGATGCAGAGTTCTAAATATATCTGTCAAGTCCATCTGATCCAGTGTCTCATTCAGGGCCCTTGTTTCTTTATTGACCGTGTGTCTAGATGATCTATCCATTTCTGTAAGTGGGGTGTTAAAGTCCCCAGCAATTACCACATTCTTATCAATAAGTTTGCTTCTGTTTATGAGTAATTGTTTTATATATTTGGGGGCTCCGGTATTCGGCGCATAGACATTTATAATTGTTAGCTCTTCCTGATGGATAGACCCTGTAACTATTATATAATGTCCTTCTTCATCTCTTGTTACAGCCTTTAATTTAAAGTCTAGTTTGTCTGATATAAGTATGGCTACTCCAGCTTTCTTCTGGCTTCCAGTAGCATGATAAATAGTTCTCCATCCCCTCACTCTCAATCTAAAGGTGTCCTCAGGTCTAAAATGAGTCTCTTGTAGACAGCAAATAGATGGGTCTTGTTTTTTTATCCATTCTGATACCCTATGTCTTTTGGTTGGCGCATTTAATCCATTTACATTCAGTGTTATTATAGAAAGATACGGGTTTAGAGTCATTGTGATGTCTGTATGTTTTATGCTTGTAGTGATGTCTCTGGTACTTTGTCTCACAGGGTCCCCCTTAGGATCTCTTGTAGGGCTGGTTTAGTGGTGACAAATTCCTTCAGTTTCTGTTTGTTTGGGAAGACCTTTATCTCTCCTTCTATTCTAAATGACAGACTTGCTGGATAAAGGATTCTTGGCTGCATATTTTTGCTGTCTAGCACCCTGAAAATCTCGTGCCAATTCTTTCTGGCCTGCCAAGTTTCAAAAGAGAGATCAGTCACGAGTCTTATAGGTCTCCCTTTATATGTGAGGGCACGTTTACCCCTTGCTGCTTTCAGAATTTTCTCTTTATCCTTGTATTTTGCCAGTTTCACTATGATATGTCGTGCAGAAGATCGATTCAAGTTACGTCTGAAGGGAGTTCTCTGTGCCTCTTGGATTTCAATGCCTTTTTCCTTCCCCAGTTCAGGGAAGTTCTCAGCTATAATTTCTTCAAGTACCCCTTCAGCACCTTTCCCTCTCTCTTCCTCCTCTGGGATACCAATTATGCGTAGATTATTTCTTTTTAGTGTATCACTTAGTTCTCTAATTTTCCCCTCATACTCCTGGATTTTTTTATCTCTCTTTTTCTCAGCTTCCTCTTTTTCCATAACTTTATCTTCTAGTTCACCTATTCTCTCCTCTGCCTCTTCCATCCGAGCTGTGGTGGTTTGCATTTTGTTTTCCATTTCCTTTAAAGCGTTTTTCAGCTCCTCGTGACTGTTCATTAGTCCCCTGATGTCTGTAGCAAGAGATTCTCTGCTGTCCTGTATGCTGTTTTCCAGCCCAGCGATTAATTTTATGACTATTATTCTAAATTCACTTTCTGTTATATTATTTAAATCCTTTTTGATCAGCTCATTAGCTGTTGTTATTTCCTGGAGATTCTTCTGAGGGGAATTCTTCCGCTTGGTCATTTTGGATAGTCCCTGGTGTGTTGAGGGCCTGCAGGGCACTTCCCCTGTGCTGTGGTGTATAACTGGAGTTGGTGGGCGGGGCCGCAGTCCGACCTGATGTCTGCCCCCAGCCCACCGCTGGGGCCACAGTCAGACTGGTGTGTGCCTTCTCTTCCCCTCTCCTAGGGGCGGGATTCACTGTGGGGTGGTGTGGCCCGTCTGGGCTACTTGCACACTGCCAGGCTTGTGATGCTGGGGATCTGGCGTATTAGCTGGGGTGGGAAGGCAAGGTGCACGGCGGCAGGGGGGGCAGGCTTAGCTCGCTTCTCCTTAGGTGATCCACTTCAGGAGGGGCCCTGTGGCAGCCGGAGGGAGTCAGATCGCTGCCGGAGGTTTGGCTCCGCAGAAGCACAGAGTTGGGTGTTCGCGCGGAGCGAGCAATTTCCCTGGCCGGAGCCGGTTCCCTTTGGGATTTTGGCTGGGGGATGGGTGGGGGAGATGGCGCTGGCGAGCGCCTTTGTTCCCCGCCAAACTGAGCTCTGTCGTCCAGGGGCTCCGCAGCTCACCCTCCCTTTGTCCTCCAGCCTTCCCGCTTTCCGAGCAGAGCTGTTAACTTATGACCTCCCAGACGCTAAGTCGCGCTTGCTGTCGGAACACAGTCCGTCAGGCCCCTCCGCTTTTGCAAGCCGGACTCGGGGGCTCTGCTTGGCCGGCGAGCCGCCCCTCCGCCCTGGCTCCCTCCCGCCAGTCCGTGGAGCGCGCACCGCCTCGCCGCCCTTCCTACCCTCTTCCGTGGGCCTCTCGTCTGCACTTGGGTCCGGTGACTCTGTTCTGCTAATCCTCTGGCGGTTTTCTGGGTTATTTAGGCAGGTGTAGGTGGAATCTGAGTGATCAGCAGGACGCGCGGTGAGCCCAGCGTCCTCCTACGCCGCCATCTTCCTGGACCTGTGCTTCCACATTCTGAACCCAGTCACAGGAGGGACGCGGGGACTCGAAGCACAGTGAAGCGAGGCTTTAAGCGACGTTCTTGCAAGAGCTGGTGTCTGACAGGCGCACACCTCTCAAAGTTACTTTTTAAAGCACAGTGTCTGGTACCTTTCAATAGTTGTTTTCAGAACAGGAGACATACAAACATCCAGTGAAATGTATGCTCAAGGTTGGTGTTTTCTTTTTCCAAAGAAGAAAAGAAGAAGCTTCAAAAAGAAAATTCAACATTTTGAAGTTGTTATCTCTATTCACTATTCAGCATCATACAGTTTTTCCTAAAGGACTATTCTGAAAAATCATTTTTAGATGTAATCAAAATAGCTTCACACAGACCTCTCAAGCCAGCACTTTGACAAGATTAGTCAAGAAATATATTTGAGAGCATTTACCAACTGCCTGCACTGTATTAGACACTCTGTAGAATATGGAGAAACAGAGGTCCCTGCCTTAGCACTGTATTTCTTTTTATTGAAAGTTACCTCTCCAAGCAGGTCTAGAAGACTAACAATTATCTGTTCCATTTGGATTAAGTCTCCACAACTAAAACATTTTGAGGAGATATAAATGAGTCATTTCTTACCCACTAGAAGGAAATTAAATTGTATTGGTGCCCTCATTGTAGCACATTAAAGGAAATGATTACTCCTACCAATTCGATAATTAAATAAAAAACCAGTTTTTACAGTTTAAATAATAGTGTTATCATGTGACCACAAACAAACATTGTTTCTTAATCACCCTTTTTATAAAAGGGCACTGGCTGCAAATATTGACTTCTGCTTATGCAAGACCATATTGGATATGGTTTCTTTCTTTGCCATGTCAGCAAGATGAAGGAATAGTTATGGCTTTTTTTCCTCCCAATTACAACCTGATAAACCATTTCCCTTATTTCATCTTCTATTATCTGTCTTTTCCTAGAGCATGCAATATCTACTGTACAAAGTAAATTACTGTATTTAGAGGGGCTCACACACAATTTAGAATAGCTAGCACAATCTAAACCTTTATCGGTGAAATTTGTTATACTGGCTTACCAATTTACCTCCACTTTCCATCTAGTATAAAATACCTAGGCAGAAGCAGAGCTAAAGTTCCCTCAGATTTTTTTTTGCCCTATTTTTTTTCACCACAGAAAAGTAAATGCTAGGTAGAAAGGGGGAAAAAGCGGAGCTGGAGAGTATACGAAAGCTCAGGTAGAAATCTGGCCTGCATTTCTATATCTTTATGTTTTTGTCTCTATTATTGCCAGTTCCTCATTTATTTATGCATCTGAAAATTAGAAGAAAGAAAATTGATGTTGCATGCCCAATTGACTAATGTTGCAAATAGTAGGTAAAGACTATATCTATAAGCTGGAGATAAATTGGATTTTCATTTTAAAAGAATAATTGTATCACTGCATTCTTTGGAGGCTAGAAACAGAATCCAACTCTGGTTAATTTACTAAAAATGAAATACATGAAAAAGGTATAAATAGTTCCCAAGGGAAGGAGAAGCTAAAGGACTAGGACATACAAACAACAGGAAAAAGAATTATGCAGAGTGGAGGATTCAAGAGCAGGAAATAAAGTTCAGTATCTTCAGGGCAGAACTTTGGAAACAGAAATTCCAGTTTTTAGATTTTTCTAAAATTACGTTCAACATTAAAGTTCCTAGAAGCATGTCCCATGGCCAATCTTAAATCATATGTCTAACCCTTAGCCCAGGGGATATGGATTATCTTCATGGTGTCAGCAATATTGCATCTAATGAGGAAGAGAGAATTTCCCCAAACAGATTCAGGATCTGCTGCTAGAAGATGGGAATAATGGACGTTCATGTGCCAGAACATATTTCTACTATGACAATTATTAACAGATTTACGAGTAAAATTCATACTTTCACACTTTCTGTAACAGAAAATAGATTGACTTGTGTTAGTTCATTAGGGAGATGACTATCAGTAAATTAATTTGTTTCAAGTCAATACAGTATACCTATCTATACACACACACAAACACACACACCACAGAGAGTAGTCTTTTTGCATATCTTTTTTGCTCTACCCTGTAGATATTACATGTTGCATGTTTTATATAGAGAAAAAGTAGATTCAAAGAGAATAAGGGGTAGGGACCAAAACTCAACCATTTTTGGTTTTGTTTTAACTTTTAAGTTGTTTAATTGTTGTAGGGGTTTATCAGTCTCCTTTTGTATTATAAGAAGGACTCAACCCTTATCAATATTTTATATAACAATTTGTGTTTTTTTTATCAAAGTGTTTCAAATAAAATTTTACTTTCTGAAACAATGATTATTTTGCATAATTTCCTAGCCTACTTAAGAATATTTACTTATAGTCTGTAACACATATAATCCTGTCACCCTAACATCCCAAACTTGTATTTTCTAATAAAGAAAACAACTTCTTTCCATCCATTTGTATAAGGACACTCTTTCCTTCTGTAATTTAGCTTCTCCCTCTCTACATGTTGTATTCCTGCAATTTTTAATAAAATGTATTATGAACTCTACTTATAATTCTAATTTTTCTTATGATTGACAATGTTTCCAGTGTCTATATTCATCTTCCCCTATTTTAGTTTAGGTGTGTGTATGTGAGAGAAAGAGAGCATGTGTTCTATTTATAATCCTGACACAAAACATAGGCCTTGCATACACTTCCCTGCCTATTGCTTATGTTTTTCATTTGTTCATTCTCTTCTTCTCAAACTCTGTTTTTTCTTCATTTAAGTCTGACGTTAGGAAAGGGATTTTCGGAGTGCTTTCAAAGATTTAACCTGACCAGATTTAACCTAAAGATGTAGGCGACAGATACGAGAACATGTTGAAGTTGGGGGGTATGCTCAGAACTGTGGGTACCCCAAACGGTATCGCTGAGACAGGAACTACCATGATTCGGGAATCTGAAAGATGCTTTCCTTCCTCCTTGACTTTCCACCGCACCATGAATAATGTTGGCCTTTCTCTGGGAATGGTGATTCCCACAGTTTTTGTTTGTTCATATATTGTTTTGTGTTTCCTTAGGTAGTTTTCAAACATAAAAAAATTTACAGAAGTTGATATAAAAGGCACCAATATAACCATTTAAAGACAATTGATGCCAAAATTTATATATTTGCCTTGAGTCGCCTTTAAAAAGTTAATACAATGTTATATAAACTGCAAATAATTATGCCACTCTATTCTTTCATGTGTGTACATATGTGTATATATATGTGCATATATACATATATACACATATATATTCCTATATTTATATACTTATATTCTACGTATATAATGTGGGGCGACCAGATCAGATGGAGGCTAGCAACACAGCTGGTGAAAGAATTCACCCAAGACAGGACAAAGTAGGTAGAAGCTTATTGACTACACTGCAAGGGAGCAGTGGAAAAGACAGCAAAGGACAGACAGTCTACCAGGAGGCGGTGATGGGGGCTGTAGTTATGAGGGGGAGTGAGGAAGTATCGGAATGTATGGAATATTCCTTTTTTGGTACCTGTGTCCTGTTATAGCAGCCCATTGGTCAGGTATGGCCTATGGCTATTGAGAGATGGGTCGCCTCATGGGCCTGTTTGCATTCAGCCCAGTGGTCGCTGTGGGCCCTTTTCACCCTACTCACGTTTCCATTTCTCAAGCCTGTTGCCCCAAAGTGGCCTCCACATATAATAAATGTGTGTATGTGTGTATATAAACATACAGATACATATTTTAATTATACATACATGTTCTTTCTTTTTAGGAATATAGTACTATATATGTATTTGAGCCTTGTAGAAGCACTGACAAAGAGTATCAGAATGGATTTAAAAAAAAAAAAAAAACAAGACCCATCTATATGCTGCCTACAACAGACTTATTTTAGACCTGCAGATTGAAAATAAGGTGAAAGAGAACCATCTATCATGCTAATGGATGTCTAATTTATGTAATATAGAAACCTCTCTCTGTTCAGTGATCACATGCTATATAGATCAGATTCTCAAAATGCTTCAATAAAAAATCATCAGTAGAGACAAAATTCGAAGTTCAGATAGTTCTGTCTACAGCTTTTTTATGTCAGTAAAGGGGCATGTTGTTACAAAATGAAACCAGAATATAAGTTCCCTTTCTACAATGTAATCTTCATGGGGGTAATATTATGTCTACACATTTTTGCAGTCCTTTATGTCTTGCAGAGTGGACTTGAACATTTTTTTAATGTTTATTTATTTTTGAGAGAGTGAAAGAGGGCAGGCAGGAGACGGGGAGAGGGAAGGGGAGGGGGAGAGGGAGGCACAGAATCCAAAGCAGGCTCCAGGCTGAACTGTCAGCACAGAGCCAGACCCAGGGCAGAAGTCAGCCACTTAACCCACTGAGAACACAGGCACCCCTGGGCCTGAACATTTTAATCAATGAAAGTAAACAGTGATTGTATGATTGCTTAGTAAAAATGGTCCATTTTGATTTTTTCTTCAGAGTTAAGATTGGGCTATTATGGGGTCTTTTGTTCCTCTTAGTTTAAATCTAATAAGTAGATGGGGCACCTGGGTGGCTCAGCCAGTTAAGCAGGTTAAGTGCCGACTCCTGATTTCAACTCAGGTCATGATCTCATGGGCCCTGTTGAGCCCTGTGTCAGGCTCCCCTGCTTGGAATTCTCTCTCCCCCCACCCCGTCTCTCTCTGCCCCTCCCCTGCTTGAGCTCTTTCTCTCTCTCAAAAATAAACTTAAAAAGTCTAATAAGTAGAGACACATTTTTCCTTATACAATATTGTAACCAAATCCTTCTCAGTCTATCATGTGTATGAAATATTACAGCATATTCAATTCCTAAATACACTAGATCTCTAATGTATATTAACTGCTTATAATGTAGTATTCATTTTGCTTGCCTGTTCAACTGAGTCTTCTACTCTCTGATTAGAATTGTCATTCTACAAACCTGATTAAACATAAATACACTATAAAAGCCAAACTAAAAAGCACTAAAATCACAAATGCTGATCAATTTCTCTAAAATTGAAAGAGAAGAAATCTTTCTCTTGGTCTTCTTGCTTTCAAAACATGGAGAATATTTTCTCTCATTTTAAATTTTGCATAAGAATTGCACTATTAACCACACTGTAGCTTTGTTACCCCTCCCCCGATCTGTGTTATTTACACTTCTGTGTCCTTCCTTAGCTATTAAGTAGTATTTCCATTTCAGAGGCATGGCTGTCTGGGCCTAGAGATATTAGCATCTTGCTATTTTCCTTTTCATGTTCTTGATGCTGAGCATTAAAGCAAATATTTGAAAAAGTGGAGGGAATGATGGAGTCAGAAGGAGCAAGAAGCAGGTAGGAGTTATAGGTAGTGAATTTTGACTTAGTATGCAGAGCCTTTGGCCTGAGATTTAAAAAGGTCTTACCACCAAGGTATCTTCCAACCAATGTTCTTCAAATTTAAAGAAGTATTCTTAACTGACTGATTTCTTACCGCTCCCCCATTTTTTTTTCAATCTTTAAGTTGGTTAAATGAATTTCCAACACCTCTAAGTGTTAAAAATTAATGATACAGAAATTCTTTGATAACTTTTTAACAATCAATTCAATTTTCTATTGGATTTCCAGAAATTAATTAATTAATTAATTTATTTATTTATTTTTACTTTTCCATTGCCTGAAGTATCAGGGGCATCTGGAAAGTATTTACTTGTAACAATTGAATAAATTCTCATTTTCTTTTGAGGCTTTACTTCTACACCATATGGAAATGTATAGCTAGATGATGTTACGGTTAAAATACCGTATTATAGTCTTGAAAGTTGCTAAGAGAGTGGGTCTTCAGTGTTCTCACCACAAAAAAGAAATTGCAATTATGTGATGTGACAGAGGTGGTAGCTAATACTATGATGGTAATTATTTTGCACTATATAAATGTATCTAATTAATATGTTGCACACCTTAAACATACACAATGTTATATGTCAATTATATCTTAATAAAACTAGAAAAAATTATAAATATAATTAAATAAAAAGCAAAAATGTATAGCTAAGAACAAAGATGATAGCAAGAAGTCATAGTCAATGGAGAACTAGTCAGTTGTAAGGGGAAAAAGCAATTTGGAAAGATGTGGAAATGAGAATCCCTGCTATGTGCAGGGATTCTCAGAGGTGTGAGCTCTCTCTAGAGGAATTGAAGGTTTGTAGGGAGTAATTAGTGCTCCTGGTATTTAGTACCTAGGGTCCAGTGACAAAACACTATTGTAAAGCCTGGAACCATTCTACACAATGAAGAACTGTCCAACCCAAAATGGAATTGGATGTCTTATAGGGCATTTGATACAAGAGCACAGTTGGAAGGAGCAAAGAAAAGAGTTTGCACTGTATTCAGTATAAGAAGAGCATGCATAGTCACCTATTCCTCCCCATGTATTTGCAGAGGGGAAGGAGAATGTTAACATGTGTAGGTCACTCCAAAGCTACATGGTACCCTCTTAAATTGATGAATAACAGAAACCATAGGAGCAGCCTATCAGAAAGGAGCAGCTATCAGAAAGATAGCACAGCCAGGAGACAGAGAGGGAAAAGATCACTTCCAAATTCCCATGAATTCAGGCTTCCAGGATTCTCAGTTCCCAGAAAGTAACTTGAAGTCTAAGCCAGTTTGTCACCTTCCAGGAGGCTATCCAGAGAGAGGAAGAGACCAAGGCTTCAGTGCTGCGGGGCTGAATGATCTATAAGAATGGTATGGAACTACTTCCTCTCTAGTGAGACTTGGAAGATTCCTAGGGGCCTAGATGGGTCCTAATGACCTCATGTGCCACGTAACAGAGTTCATAGAAGACCATTCATGTACAGAGCCAAGTATAGATATCAACAGTGACTGGGCCCAAGTATTCAAAAATCAAATGCAGAAGTGGATTTTCCCTTCTATTTTCATCAAACTAAGCCTAACTTTCCTAACCTTCTTAATGATTCCTTCCTCCATGTTACTTCTGAGTGGTGGTAGTACGATGGAACCTTTGAAATTAGAAGTGAGACCAGGACATGGAGAAGCAAAAAGGCCTAAGAACAGGAAAATAATCAAACATGGAATTGTGATTAGTGATTGAACACAAATACTTGAGTTTGATTATTTATCCTAAAGAAATTACATGAAAGTAGGTTTTGAGTGTTCTCCTGTCTAAAGGAACGGGAATACATGAAGGATTTAAGATTAAAGTGTATTGGAAAATTACTTATTTCCTATCTTTAGTTTCTTTTACTTCCTATGCTTTAGTTTTATGGTAAAGTAATTGATAAAGCATTTATTAAACACCCACTACGTTCAAGGTCCTACTCTAGATCCTCAAAGATAGAGTTGAGAAAAATACACAGAAGTTCACAAAGCAGTGACAGCTTAAAGGAATATCCCTGGATATGAAGGCCAAATTCTATCCCTGCTCTGTTCCGTATTAGCCGTGTAGTTTTTGATACAATTCTTGACACTCTTGTGTCTCATTTCCCTCCATTATAATTTAGAGAAGAAAAGCATTTGGATGGCCTCTAATTGTATTGTTGTGAGACTCTACTTAGATGTAGTAAAATACAAAGTGGTACAAACATGTAAGGGATTATTATTCTCATTGTTCTTGAGGAACTTATAGCACAGTACTATCTCAGCACAAGAAGGAATCTTAGAAATCCAATTCAAGAAAGGAGAAAAATAATCAGTGGTGAAACACAGATTATATATTCTAGATCTTTTACATATATTAGACAATACTATATTATTTTTAATGTTCATCATTTATGGCTATAAATTCTGACAATTTCTAAGGAATTTTTTTCTTTTAGGAAAAAAATAAATAAGTGAATAACTTACCACTAGGATATGTTAGAAATTTTTACCTATCAAATTAGTATAGGTAATAATAAATTTGTGTTCAATTTGTGTCCCAAAATAAATTTGTGTTCAATTGCACTGTTTGAATACAATATACACAGATATTATATCTCTATATTAAAGATACAAAATTTCAAATATACCTACTTTTAGTTATTCTATTTTAAGCCATCATATATGCACATAGTCATTGCTACCCTTAACACTGACCTATCAGCAATCTGTATGCATTATCTCATGCTTTACAATGACCCTATAAGGCAGAATATTCTCTTTTAGTTAATAATGTTGTTATAATTTTCATTTTACTAAAAGAAAACTGAGGCTTAGTGATGTTTATTATCTTACTTAGGTTTAAAAAGCTCATAAATGAAAAGGCCAAGTTTGGAACTCAGCTCAAGTCTCTCCTTTTAACCATGACACAAACCTACCTCTCTTCGATTCCCCAGCAGCTTTGATCTATTCTGCTTTCAAATATATAAAAACACTTCACATTCTTTGACAAACTGGAAGACATGCAAAAGTAACATCAAATATAAATATATATTCACGGAAAGAAACGGAAACCCAATAAACCAATGCCAAAGTTACCAAATTCTCAACATTGCCAATTCAGCCAGAAAGTTAGAATGTAGATGGCCTCTTTATTATAACAAGAGAAAACTGAAGTATTCAAGTAAGGGGTGTTAATGTTGTGTTGGTCTCATGTATTGATATGAATCATAAATTGCTAGTATCCAAAATACAGAAAGCTTAAAAAACAAGCAATCCATATACTATTATCCCATTTTAGTTGTACAGATTGTATATTACCATAACTTTGCTTCATTTAACTGTAATTTATATTTAAAATAAGGTTGTTAGGATTCAGTTCCTGTCAGTTACTGCATCATTTCCTTTATTTTTTCCCCTCAGAGACTGAAAGCATTATACAAAATAAAGTGATCTTCGGATTGTGCTAGAATGTATATAAGATTGCAGGTGGCAAGCCAATATATTATTCATCAAGTTCTTAAATAATTACTCTTTTTCATTGATCTTTACCCAATTCTCTTCAATACCTTTGGAATTAAGGAGCATGGTTTGAAAATGTTTTCTGGAGAGCCAAGATCAACAATTTCTAGTTAAAAAATAGATGCATATATACTGTTCTCTGGGAATAGGTTTTATAATGCATTCATTTTTATGAATAATTTAAAACTTCCATTCTTTTTGTTTCTCTTTGCAGAGATTTTTCCTTTCCACAGACACAAAGATGACCTTGATTTGCTTTCCATAAATCCTCAGCACGTTTCAGGGATTGTCTTTGAAACATATGTCTCATCTAGCTTCTCTACATAGTATTTTTACAAATTGAACAATGTGCCACCTTGAAAACCCCGTACAAAGTACCTTGTATGATTTACTAGAGCTTATTCTTAGAGCTCACTAAAACTGGCCAAAATCAAAAGCTACTGTTTGATTCTGACGCAGATAATGAAAGATGCCATCCAACAATTCGTGTACTCTTACTACAACATCTATTAGAGTTTACTATAGTAAGATAGTTATAGAATTATATTCTTTTCCTAGGACTATTTTTTCTTGAATTTTGGTTCCTCCTGTAAGTACAACAAAATGTAGCTGTCTTATGAAAAGAAATTAAAGATAAACATGTTGCTTTTCTTTAGATATTATTTTGATTCTGCCTCATTTTCTCTAAGGTTACCTGTTTTGTCTCTGCTATAATCAGTATGCAAATTACATTGAGTCATGTCTTTCATAATCCAAACTTCATGACTTTGCCTTATGTGACTATTTTCAAATTTCCATAAGCCAGAACTTCTTTGTGAAATGTTAACATTGGTTTATTTGTTTCATCCTAATTATGACTTAGAGAACTGGATAGATGTTAAATCTTCATTTGTGATAGGAAATAATGAGTTTTTGAGTTGCTTTTATCCATAAATTGTAGTGATTTATTATTTTGCTTTTGTTCCCATAGTTTGCCTTATACTTTAATTTCTTGTAGCATGTTATAATCCTATTTCAATAAAATCAACACATCTGACTATGATTCCAACTAATATTTATTACTTCCTTGTTAAATTCTTTCACAAACAACAGAATGGTATACATTACTGAAATGTGAGAAGCCATCAAACTTATTCCATTCTATAGTGAGGTTCAACATGGTAACTTAGGTAGCAAGACAAGTAAGAAAAAATGATGTGAGGATAATAGATTTCAGGTAAAATCTTCTGCAGATGAAGAATGCCAGTATCATTTAAACTGAGTTAAATAATCTGAAACAAAGTTACAAATTGATCTGGTTGTTACTACAAGTCTTAAATACAGTTTACCACAATACCTTATATATAGCGAATATTCAACACAATTGTTGGGTGGTTTGGCAATAGCTAGAAAAGTTTCCTTAGAAACTGGATCTCTAAATCCACATTTAAAGAAGCTGTGTATAGGGGCACCTGGGTGGCTTAGTCAGTTAAGCACCCAACTTCAGCTCAGGTCATGATCTCACAGTTCATGAGTTCAAACCCCACATTGGGCACTCTGCTGACAGCTCAGAGCCTGGAGCCTACTTTGGATTCTGTGTCTCCCTCTTTCTCTGCCCCTCCCCCACTTGCTCGCTGTAACATTAAAATTTTTTTTAAATAAAAAAATAAAGAAGCTGTGTATTAAAGTTTACTTTGAGTATTTAATTCTTAACTCTAATCTGTCAACAGTATTTGCACCACAGTCAACACTAAATGATTTCAACACTAGGACACCATGAGCTCATTATATGACTTTCTACAAAGTATTTTCCTTTGCGTTTCAGATTTTATTAAAGTCTCCTTTGGAAAGAGTTGTATCAACTGATTTTTTTTTTAATTTCATTCAAATAGGATTATGCAACTTCTTCAAAACTCAACTTCTCAGGCATTTTATGTATTGGTTATTTCTGTAAAATAATTTTTTTTAAAAAAGCTTTTCCACTCTTTTTCTTGTATTCATTGTGGGTCATAAATAACAATTTATCATTTATAATTCCAGTATCTCCTTCTATGGACTTCCTCATGACTCTCAAAGCAAAAGAACCAATGCACACATAATGGCAAACATTGAAAAGTATTTAAGATATTTCATTGCAAAATTAGATAAATGAAGTGGTGATGCTAATTGGATATTAGAAATTAGGCTTTTATTTTTTAAAATAAATACAGTAAAACCTTGGTTTGCAAGCATAATTAATTCCAGAAACAGGTTTGTAATCCAAAGTACTTGTATATAAAGCAAACTTCACCATAATAATGGAAACTCAGATGATTTGTTCCACAACCCAAATATAATCATATAAAAATGATTTCAAGACTGTAATATAATACAACCTACTGGATCAATGGAATCTTTTCCTTTTCATGCAATTTTAACAAGGGACCTATCCAATAATACTTGTTTTTGCCTCTTTTGAGGATTTCACAGAAATGTGATGTTGCATTGTTGTTAAGTAGATGCATCACTCTGTTACATCCTTATTCGGTGGTGTTTTCCTACAAAATTTTGCACTGTTTCCCACATTTACACATCTCCCCAATCACATCTGAAGTGAGGGACTCCTCCATCTTTCTCCTCCTCCTCTGCAGACGTGATCTTCTTGATAACCTCTTGCTGTTGCTCATGACACAGATCCATCGGTTTGTTGGGGGTCAGCTCCTGGCCATGTTCCTCCACCAGCTCTTGAATGTCATCCCCATTCACCTCCAGCCCCGTTGTCTTCCCCAAGGACACACTCTCATCAATAACTGGAAGTTCCTGTTGATGAGCAAGCCCCTCTAAGTCATTCCAAGACACAATCAGGCCACAGTTTTCAAGAATTGAGGGTTCCCTTGGTGACCCCATCTCAGGCTTTATCAGTGATCTTGAGGCAGTTCATGATGTGGAAATGACTTTTCCAATACTCTCAGAGGGTGAGGTTTGTTCCTTCAGTCACCTCGAAGCATCACTGAAATAGTGCTTTGGTATAAAACTTTTTAAAATTTGAAATCACCTGCTGATACATGGGCTGTACGACTGGAGTGGTGTTGAGAGGAAGGAACTTGACCTTAATGAACTCAAATTCCTCCAGTAAGTTGTTATCAAAGCCTGGAGGATGGACAGAATTATCCATAATCAGCAAGGGTTTGAGTGGCATATTCTTTTCTAAAAGATATTTCTTCACTGTAGGGCCAAAGACCTTTTTGATCCACTCAATGAACAAGATACGAGTGACCCAAGCCACACTCTTGACCTCCACATAACATTTAACTGGCTCTTCTGCACCTTCAATTTCTTAAAGGCTGTGGATTCTTGGAACGATACATGAGCAAGGACTTGACTGTGAAATCTCCTCTTGCATTAGCACAACACAAGAGGGTGAGACAGTCTTTCATGGGCTTGTGACCAGATATTGCATTCCCTTCTTCTGTAATGTAGGTCTTCTTTGGTATCTTGTCCCAAAAAAGCCCCATCTCATCACAGTTAAAAACTTGCTCCAGCAGGTAACACTTGGAATCCATGAGCTTCTGGAACTTGGTAGCTAATGTCCGAACTCACAGACTCTCTGTGCCTCATAACACTATGGATACCACTTCTCCTCTTAGAGTTATCAAACCATCCCCTGCTTACCTTGAAGTCTTCTTCATTTTCTGTTGACATACCTGGAAGTTTACTTACAAGGTCAGTGTACAAGGCCTTTCCCTTCTTGTAGAGAAAGTTCTCAGTCTGGTCACAGTTTCACCTGCCAGTTGGTTCTCATTTATCCAAACCAGAAGCAACCTTTCTACATCTTCCAGAACATGTGGATGTTGCTTTGATATTCTTGTGAGTCCTTTTCCTACATCTAGAGCCCTTATTTCTTTCTTCTTTAATGTTGTGCAAATGGTCGACAGACTTATAAAAAATTGCAATTTCAGCCACTAAATACCTTGTTCATACTTCTTGATGATTTCCTTCCTAATTTCCACTGTAATAATCTTCTTACTGACTTTCTTTTCAACCTTTTTCTGCATGGGGCCATTGCATACACTCGCATGGATGTTGACTACAGTACAGTACTAATAAACTCTTGTCATATACTGCATTTAATGTAACTGGCCATAAGGCAGCAGGGGATAGCATCTATATCTGCAGGCAGCCTGACCTATATTGGAGCAAAGCATTCCTAAGCTTACTCTTGTGTGGAAAAGCAAAGGACTGTCCATAGGTAACTTGAAGTGACAAAAAATACATGAGTGTAAGTTGTGGGCACCTTCCAACTTTCTGAAAAATCACTGATCTCTGCCAAACACCACAGCCAGAGACCAAGCATCCAAGCACGGGAGACAATCACCCAGAATCCCTGAGAGAAAGAGAGAAAGAGAGAAGAACTACTGGCTCCGTTGCAATGTGATGTTTGGCATCAAGTACTACTCATATTGCAAGACATCACTTGTTTATCATTTAAAATTTATTAGAAATGTTTGCTCCTCTTGTAGAAGAACACTTGCAAAACAACTTACTTGCAATCGAAGGTTTTACTGTATTCAACTTTATGATTGTTTTAGATTTACATAAAAGTTGCAAAGAAAGCACAAATTTCCCACACACCCTTCACCCACTTTCCCATGTTGTTTTTTATTCCCAACTGTTCTTTTTTTATTTGTTAACTCTTTTATTAGTAAACAGTTTTTCTCCTCACTGCCATTTCTGTTTTGTAAGTTTTTTTTTTTTTTTTTTTTTTTTTTTTGGTTTCGGGAGAATTTAGTGACTCATCACTTATATATAACACCCAGTGCTAATCCCAACAAGTGTCCTCCTTAATGCCCATCACCCACTTAGCCCATCCCCCACCCGCTTTCCCTCCAGCAGCCTTCAGTTTGTTCTCTATAGTTAAGAGTCTTTTATGGTTTGCCTACATCTGTTATCTTATTTTTCCCTCTCTTTCCCTATGTTCATCTGTTGTGTTTCTTAAATTCCACGTATTAATGAAATCATATATTTTTCTTTCTCTGACTTATTTCACTAAGCATAGTACACTCTAGCTCCAACCATGTTGTGCAAATGGCAAGATTTCATTCCTTTGGATCTCGAGTAATATTTCATTGTGTATGTATACTACATCTTTGTCCATTCATCAGCTGATGTGTATTTGGGCTCTTTCCATAATTTGGCTATTGTTGATAGCACTGCTGTAAACATTGGGGGGCATATGCCCCTTCATATCAGCATTTTTGTTACACAGTACATTTGCCAGAACCAGAAACCAGTCTTAGCATATTACTATTAACCAAACTTTAGATGTAATTTGGATTTCACTAGTTTATCCATGGATGGCTCCCCACCACAAACCTAGTTATTTAATATCAAGGATCCCTTCCAGAATGTGACATTCTATTTATTCATCATATCTCCTTAGCCTCATCTGATCTGAGATAGTTTCTTTAGTCACTGTCTTTTATGACACCGTTTTAAAAAGTACTAGGCAATTACTTTGTAGAATGTTCTCAATTTGGGTTTATGTGATGTTTTCCTCAGAATTAGACTGTTGTTATGGATTTAGAGAAAGAATATATCACAGAGGTGAAATACTCTTTTCATCCTATCAGTGATACATGGCATCAACATGAGTTATCACTGGTAATGTTACCTTGGTCACTTACTTTACATAGTGTTTGCTAGGTTTTTCCATTATAAAGGTAATCCTTATTTCCATAGTCTATTTTTTTGGGAACAAGCTACCAAATGTAGCCCAAACTCAAGGAAGCAGAGAGTTGTTTATGTTCTAAATACTGGCAGAGACAGTATCTTGACAAATTATTTGGAATTGTTCCATAAGGAAGATTTATCTCTTCTCTCTCATTTAAATATGAATCCTGGTTTTCATGGAGCAAAACACTAATCTGGCAAAGTAAGGAGAAAGAAAGGAACATTTTCAGAGAGGAAGAAAAAATCCTTAGAAAGTGTGTTTTTCTTTGAAATTCTCAACAGGTACAAAAAAGGATTTGGAAACTAGATTCTAGTGTTTTGTAATAATAGCTCATAGGAGAAAAAGAAAAAAGGGGACAGGACATTAAGATCACCATCACAGTTCTTAAACATCCATGCATACACCAACTATGGCCTTTAAGTATTTTTAAAGAAGGATAAAAGAACTTACATGTCAAAATACCTCAAAAATATTGTGTTTTCAGGTCAATTTCTCTATGAAAAATGTCAACATTTAGTCATCCATCAGGTTCCAGTAACATCTGGTATGCATCCTAATGCACACTGTTGAGAATTCCATCTTCCTTCTACAAACCTTTGCCAAGACAGACTGCTTAACTATCCTTATCTATTCCAAACTACACATCCTTTGGAGGATTTATTGTGTTCACAGTCCTATACCAAACTCCAAAATGTCATCTAGCATCATCTCAGAATCAAGGGAACACACACAAGACAGAGAATATCAAACGCTTCATTTACTTTCTAGATCAGTTGTAGACCTAAATAGGACAAAACTTTTTGTTTCTTTGGCACCTACATTTTTAAAGGAAAAATGGTTGGAGAGAATTAGTAGCAGAAAACAAAGCATCAATTATACATGCAGGTCTCTCATTTTACAAACTGGGAGCTGAGTTTTAGACAAGGGACTATGACTAGGAAAGATGCAGAACTGAGATTAGAAAACAGCTCTTATAATCCACAATCCTTAAGCAAAATAAATGTGTTACAAAGTAAGACTTTTATTATATCAAACAATTTGAGCACTACAATAGGCAATGTTTTATCAGCCACTATGAGAATTTGTCCAATTAGTGAAGTAGAGGAAAATAACTTGGTACTATGGTGATGTTTGCAAACGTTTTCAATTGTCTTTCAGTTCAAAGGAATGAGGAATTAAGTTAAATGGTGGCCAGCAGACTGAAAGGATTTCACACTCTCTACAAAGTGAGTAAATTACACTTTTGAGATACCTGCCTGAAGAGGAACAAATTCAGCATAATAATGACTATTATACTCAGTCCTTTGCTTCAAGCAGGTTCAGCTGCTTTGGCTTTATTTTTGCACTATATTTTTATTGTGTAATAAAATAAATTTTCATTTGCATACTTTCCCCAAACATCCTCGCTGCAGTGAATGTTCTTTTCTCTCTCTCCTATCAAGTAATCATATTCAGTCAACAGCAAAAGATATCAGAAAACTCAACTTCTCAACCTCAAAGACCTTCAGCAAGAATTAAAGGTTATGCATTAATTCCAGGAAAGGCAAATTGATTTTAAGGTCCTTATTAACCAGGTGAGACAGGAAATGCATTATTCTTGATGACAAATGCATAATGGTTTAGGATCTCCTCCTACACTATGCTTTGGGGATTCTTCCACAGAACTACATAGACTGAACATTTTACTTCTATTTATTCATCAGTCACAAAAATCATTGCTCAACCAAATGAGAGTTTAAACATGTAATTTAGGTTTAACCTTTAAGGTCCCTCTGCCTTCTTCCTCCCAGTCATGTTTTTAAGTTACAGGGTTTTTACAGGCATTTACAACTTAGCTCTAAGAGGGTCTTCAGATCTTTATGGGCATGGTACCAATTTCAAAGTCAGGAATCCTGAGAGATTTGATGCATGCAGAAAACAAAAAAGGTCCACCCAGGTGCAATTGAGTGAGCCAAGGGACCCGCCATCCCATGCATCGGTTCACAGTTTAAAGCCAGGGGACAGTGTCTCTCTGGAAGAAAGAACACATTCTAGCAAAGATAGAGATCAGGACAAAATGCCAATCCTCTTAAAAGTATGAGGGCTGTAGCCCGTTCAATTTAAACCCCATGCTCTGTTTCAGTTGTCTTCACTTGACCGAAGTGGGGCTGGGGAAAGAAAAAGAGATTGAGGAAGAGTTGAGGGAATGGGTTTTAGTCAGAAAATACCAGACAGGCAATCTGGCGAAAAGTATTTCACTCTTGTTTTGGCTGATTTAAGAAAAAATAGTGCCAGAGTCAAAAAAGGCAGCATGTGTGGTATTGAATAAGGACTGATGTTAACAGTCACTTAACCATCAGAGACCTATTAGCCCCAATAGGCCTGTGGACTGTATCTATTATTTCTTTAGTCCTCTAAGAGAATCCCCATCATATACTAAAGGGTGAAGGTGATGAGCAGTCTCTGGGCAATCATTCATTTAGCAAAGCATGTCCTAGACTCTTTGCATTTTAGGTAGGTGGAAATGAAGATATAATCATAACAGTAACCACCATTCACTCTGGTCAGTGGCTCAGAGCTTCATCTTGGCACCACCAAATGAACTGAAACAAAAAGCCAAATGAATCATCTGACTGCATTTCAAACACACTGTGCTATCTTAAGTAGAAACTGTTTAGGTTAAACTGCTCTCCCAATGTTATCTTCAAGGAATGCATAAATCTATCTCCCTCCTATGCTTGAAATTGATTAATGTTGAAATACAGCCATTCATCTTCAAGACTGAGTATACTTAGAAACCGAAAGCTTTTCAAGTTAAGATTCAAAACTTAATGGGGGGTGTTTTCTGCTCTAACGGTGTATCCAATTTTCCTGGCTATAGCTTTATCATCATCAAAACCGTCTATACTTGAGTGAATATTGTACAAAGACAGTTAGCCACTTGCATAGTTTCTGCCTTTAAGAGCTGGCAAAATAGAAACAATAGGAAGTGTGCATGTGAACAGATTACTATGGTAATTCAAACAACACACTATGTGTCAGTTATTTCAAAACAAGTCTTAAGAATATACATTTGTGGGGTGCCTGGGTAGCTCAGTTGGTTATGCGTAGGACTCCTGATTTCACCTCAGGTCATGATCCCAGGGTCATGGGATGGAGCCCCTCGTGGGGCTCCACACTCAGCGTGTATCTTGCTTAAGATTCTCTCTCCCTGCTCCCCACCTCTACCACCTCCCCCACTCATGCCCTCCCACTTTCTAAAAAAACCCAAAAATTAAAA
This sequence comes from Lynx rufus, assembly GCF_022079265.1. NCBI lineage: Eukaryota > Metazoa > Chordata > Mammalia > Carnivora > Felidae > Lynx > Lynx rufus. The sequence continues at coordinate 66,103,928 of NW_025814834.1, forward strand.
AAAAATAATATGCATTTATATAATTCACAGACTTCCCAAAGCTTGGCACATTTTCTCCCATTGTAGTTATCAGCACATCTTTCCACTAACCTGCCCACACTAGAAGGCTAAGAATAATTGTAGGCTTTCTTTGCCTAACCTCTCATATGTAACCATTAACTCTGCCCTATTGACTGAAGTACCTAGAAAGCTTTTCAGCCAATCTCAACTTCTACTTCTATTGTCTTAGCCTATGCCTTTATTTCTCTTTTGGAGTTCTTTAATATCTTTCTTCTCTAGCTCCCTACACTCAATCTATCTACAATACAACCAGAGCAAAATTTCTAAAATAAAGGTTTGACTTTTCAACTTAAAATCCTTCAATGGGGGTTACCTGGGTGTCTCAGTAGGTTAAGCATCCGACTTCAGCTCACGTCATGATCTCGTGGTCCATAGGTTTGAGCCCCACATCGGGCTCTGGGCTGACAGCTCAGAACCTGGAGCCTGCTTCAGATTCTGTGTCTCGCTCTCTCTCTTCCCTTCCCCCACTCATGCTCTCTCTCTCTCCATCTCTCAAAAATGAATAAACGTTAAAAAAAATTTTTTTTAATCCTTCAATGGTATGCCATTACCTAGACTGTGAAGCCCAAGCAGCTTTCAGGGAAAAGCATCATGGTTCCTTTCTAGCTTACCTCTCCTGACACCACCTTCCCACCTGCACCAAGAAGCCCAGCACACTAAACTTCCTGCAGTGTCTTAAATGTTCTACACATTTTTCTCCCTCTCACCTCTTACCTTCTGTTGTCTAAATCATCGTATCTCTCATTTCTTACTTCTCCAGTAGATGCACCCCTACCAACACACACCTTCATATTCATGAAAAACCTTCATTCTTTGTTCAGTACTGAATTCAAATGTGTCCTCTTCCAGAAGGATTCTATGATAACTCCAGGGGACATTTTATTTTCTCCTTTAAATAATTGTTCCTACCTATTCTTCATCACATACCACACTGTGGTAATCAGATGTCCTCATGCCTGTCTCTGTGCCCTGCTTTGTTCTACTTTTCTTTGTATCTATAGCACATAATCGGTACCTAATTAATGTCTGATGGATGAGTAGATGAGTGAATAAATGGATGGATGAATCATGCCTGGCTAATAGGAAATACTTACTGGTTAAATATTCTAATTAACAGGATTTTTGATGAGAATACAATGTAGCATTTAAAATATTATTTACAAATATATTAGCATGTATTTAATATATATTAATTGAACAAACACTAGTAAGTAGTCAAAGAGCTCTCCATCACATTTGCACAGCATCTGGCTCTAAATGCTTACTTTAAATGCCCGTTTGATTCTAATTTTAGACTGTAAACTTAATAAAGATAATGCTTTCCTGTAAAAAAAGTGCTTCTCAAATAAGAATGTGTCTCCTTTATTTTGTAGTGAAATATAATCCCATCCCATAAACCTACTTAATCTTGTCCATCTGCACATCCTCTTCTAGGAAAAATTCCTCTCTTTATTGAGAAAACTAAAGCTGTATACTTGCATAGCTTTCCAAATTGTAGTTAAGGATGGAAAGCTGCAAAAGCATACTTGACCAGAGAGGAACCAGACAGACGATAGCAGGTTTCTGAAGGTAAATCAGGCTTCATGCGAGGGGAGAGAGGTTGTGGAAACATTACATAAAAACCAAAAATAAAGGGCAACCCCTTAGCACAACTCCCAGGCACCACTGGATTACTGTAAATGATCTGCATGCAGGTGAGGAAGGGATGATCTGGGTATGCTCTCCTTCCTTGTATCTCTACACTGTAAATATCCTCACACAAATTTCCATTACTTACAGGTTTCAAGGGGAAAAGAATCCAGTTTATAGAATTTAAAAACCAGTAATTAAAAAAAATTGTGATAGAATGGTACGGACTTAATTTTTCAAAGTAAAAGCATGAAGAAGAAAACAACTTCTATCTATAATCAGCAACAATTCCTAAAATATGTTTTAATGCACAAAAGGATTTAATGCAAATGTCTTAGTGAGGATGACTGCAAGGAAATTAACTTTCTGAAAAACCAAGTACATTTCTTGTGGCTGAGGACTTCATCATGAGCTGACCCTAAAGACTGATGTTTGGCTACCATACTTCTAATAATGGAAGCAGACAAAGATTCCCACCTTTAAAGAAATACAAGTTACAGGTAAATCAATTACTCAAGATAACACAAGGAAATAAAAGGAGATCCAAATATAGGAGTCATGTTCTTGAGTTTATTAATGATGATGTTTGTTAAGCATCACGATTTGTTCTGATAAATGAGGTCCAAAGGAAGATGTGTAATAAAGTAATACCATAAAGTTAACATTTATAAATATCCATTTTTTTAAGAACTCTATAATCAGCACTTCTACTTTATCAGCTACCCCTTCCCAGTTCATTGTTACTTACTGTTCTTTGGGGACATTCATTTCAAATCCTAATGCTTTCCTGTAAAAAAAAAAAAAAAACAAAAAAAAAGCTTTCCTGAAGTGAAGCTTGTGTGAACCCTACCTCTCCAGGTAGTACCTAATCTCACCTTCCTTTTCTTAAAGATGAAATAAAAACTACCTCTCTTCTCCTTTCAAGTAGACACCAAACAAGCCACCAGCATTATGATAATTTGAGACTCAACTAATGCAGTAATTTAGAAATAACAACTTCTCTGAACTCTGCAATTCAATGTGGTTTGCAATCCAAATTGTGTATAATGGTGAAGACAGAGTCTTCTTAATACTATATATAAGACACCCTTAGAATAATGCCTATCATGTCAACATACATCCTTTTTGAAAGAAATCTTTGAAACTGAGTCTGATGCTAAATAAAACATGTCCTATTAAATCTGCAGTTTGTTTACCTACCATTGTTATAGAACTTTATGTGGACTAACCACTACATGTTTGTCACATGTTTACTATTTTAGACTCTGAGATAAGCATTCCCACAAAGTGAAAATAATGGAGAGCTATTTAAGATCACATGCCTGAGGCATTCATTCAATATACTTATGTACTACCAAAATGTTTTCTGAACCTTAGCTTTACTCTGCTTTTGAATTCATTCACCTCCACCATGTCACATGCATATACCTGAATTAATCCATCTAGGTCAAAAAAAAAAAAAAAAGAAAAAAAAAAGGACAAATAAATGTAAGCTTTGAAATCAGAAAAGATAGCTTTCATCTCACTTGGGTGAGTCTCAGTCTTCTCAAACTGAATTGGGAGTATCATGTGTATTTCTCTACAGAGTTGCTTTACAGATTGAAAGTGGTTATATGTATGCTAGCATTATAGAATGTTTCCATCTTTCATCCAGCTTTGGGAATTTCAAATCTTTTATGGAGAGGTCTCTGATTCACTTGGAAAATAAAAGCTTGAGTACTCAACATCATTTATAAAATTATTCTTTGTTTGAATATTGTGCAGTAAAAACATTCAGTAGTAAGGAAAATACCTGGGTCATTGAAATAAACAGGTTCATTCTGAGCAGTTCTGTGCTGTATTTCTGAGAAATGGTAGCAACAGAATATGAGTAATCCCAGGGAGAGCAGTTTGCTTGGTAAAGTAGCAACAGAGAGGGTGACATGAGTTTATTGAACATACTGTAGTCTTAAGTTGGGATACCTTAGCCTCAAAAGCTAACAAACCTGATTTTATGTATCTGTGACCTGAATCCATCTTTAGGAACAGACTCCCATTAACTCAGGAGAATTGAGTTTAAAACCACAATGCCAAGTTATTTTAGAGGAGAATTATTTTTGTTGAGGTAAAAGATACTGGGGGTCTCTCTTTCACATGTACTTACCACTCCTGTAGGCAACTCTAGAGAATGCCAAGTTAGAACCTAGATATCAGTTTGTTAATTTAACATGAAAGCCCTAATCTATAACTGCCAAAAGGCACTGGACAGGTGGAATTCTGCAGTCAATATGTTATCTCTTGGTAAGCAAGCTTCAAGGAAAGCTAAATCAAGAATGGAAGATTGCCTGGTGAGTATGTGATCAGAATAAGTGAGGTGTGTGACCAGTGCCATTAAACCTTTGAACCATAAAAAGAAAGTTTATGCTATTTCACTCCATCCTGGAGTCATAACTGCCACCTGGACCAGACAGATGGTGTGTTCTTAAACAATGTGTTCTTGCCCTATGGGCAGCTTCATCTAGTGTTTGCCTCTTCTTATGAGTCCATGACTGATCAACCCCCCTGCTGTCCATTATAGCCCTTCAGTAATGTATGTTAACACCTTTCATCTGAGAACAGGCAAATCTTACAGCCTGAGACCTGTTGCCTCTATACTGTGATAGCATTGCTCTGATTTTAAATGTTGTTTTTAAGGTTTAACTCTTACAGGGAAATTATTCACTTTAAGTTATTGGGAAAATCCTGGAACCCTCATCTTCTGAAAAGAACAGTTCCAGAATGTATGACATGATGAGCATGGTGAGTTAGGAAAATATATTTAGTTAGATAGGAATCCTCAACAGGAATGATAAGTGGGGAAAAGAGAAGAGCCACTGAAAGTTCTAATCACGGAAGCTGTCAGAGTTTGGTTTGCAATGTTCTATAGCACGGATTTACAGAAAACAATTTCTAGCTATTAACAGAAAACTCCTAATTAACTTGGATCTCAGTCTTTCTGCTGTAAGGTTACGCATGCATGGACATGAAATATTCAAATTTAATTTCATCAGGGCAATTCAAAAAGGCAAATTTGAGAAGGAGCAGACCTAGTACTTTTCCTTTCTTCTGCCCCTTTTTGTGGAAAAATTGAATGTGTATAGGAGATCTCACACACCACAGGAAATGCCCTCAATTATAGAATGCAATAAAAGGATTTTCCTGTAGGGCCTCCTGAACATAGTAAGTCATCTTGATGACTTGTTTGAATTCTCTTTTCATTTGTAACTCTTATGGTTCTTTTGATCACCACTGTCTACTCTGCAGTGGTTCAATACTTGCAAGATGCCAGAGGAATAGAAATTTCTAAGTCCTGCAGTATATTTCCTTAAAAGATAGGAGTTCTCAGACTGCCTAGAAAAATAATCACACCTTTCTACCATTAATAGTAAAAAAAATTCCATCAAAAAATACTTCCATGATGCAATATGATGCTTTCTGTGGATATATAATAAGGATATCACTATTTCTCAACTTGACCAACTTTCTGAGCCACCAGCACAATGACGTCATATTGAACACTTGGTAGATTTCATACTCTCCTTACTCTCTCTGACCTTTCTCATCATTATTCTGAAAGTGAAGAAGGTCTGTACCCTTCGGTGAAAGAGATACATATTTTCTGAGAGCTACTGCTTACCATTTTCATTACTTTACAAACCATTCTGTCTGTCTGCAATTTAAGTTATCTTTCTGTGGTTTTGTCAAGTAGAACAAATTGGTAAGTAGAATTAAAGAACCAAGAGAAACTGCCTGCCTTTACTATCTTTATCCTATCCATGTAGAGGAGGATCTAAAATATAAAAATAAGAAACATCTAGACAAGGTAGGGAGGGAATCCCTAAGTAAAAAACATCTAGGGAAGGTAGGATGAAGGAATATATGCCTGTATATCATCAAATCAACAGAACAGGACATCCAGGACAATGGGTCCCCTGTCTTAACCCATCCCATGAATAAAGGTCATATACGTGATCCTCTCCAGGCTGCTGCATAAGCTTGGAGTTAAGCTCAATGCTCTCACCTAGTTGTAATTCCAGCCCTTTCTCTCTCATTCTGAAAAGCAAACGCAAGTCAGTGAACATGACATTATTATAGTGGATTCAAGGTTATCCCTATAATTTATAAGACAGCTAATCTTTCAAACACTTGAACACCTGACACTACAACTGATCTCCATGTGCCCCTATGCCATAGTTAAACCCTATGAGTTAAACCTATAACAAGAATTATTATTCACAAAGCATGTGATAGAGATTGCATGACATAAAAGGCCTACTTGTAACCTAAGAAACCTTTAGAACCTGCAGTGAGTTTTGCTTTTGCTTTGCTTTGCTTAGGTGAGTAGTAAGGTGGGAACTAGAGAACAATTATACAAGAACAGAGAAGGAAAGCAGAGAGAAAGAACAATCAATCTGTCTATAATACAGAATGATGGATTTGTGCATTTGGGAAAGAGCAGGAGGCAGGAGAGAAAAAAAAATTATTCAGTAATCAAGCATTTCCTTTTCAATTGTTTGATGAGTTTGCATTGGTTGTCATTTTTTGCCTACACTGGGATAATCCTTCATGAATACTATCCCCTTGGGTTTCTCTACAAATGCAAGATGTGTTTCTTATGAGATTATTCCCCAGAGTCTCATTCTGAAATAAACAGTTCATTGCTTATAAGGTTTTTATAGAGCAAGTTCTCTTTCAATAGATATATGACTCAAAAAGAAATGGAACTGTATAAAAACTGTTCCTACACTCTCATCCCCCCAAACCATGGGATTTCTAACTTGTTCCTTCTCTGGTGAGTCCTGAGGCTCCCTTTCCCCTTCTTTTCAGAAAGTAGCATACTATCAGTATGCAAATTGTTTGGCTCTCAAATGCAAATGGATGCCTATCTAGAATATTTTACAGTCTTTTCTCAACAGTGCATAATAAAGTAACCCAGCACATAAATCATATAGCAAAGGCTTATGTGCCATAGGTAAGTTCTTAGAATTTTTAACTACCTAGAAAAATGACTATAACACATGGTATCTCTAAATTCAGCCTTTAAATTCAGTTTTAAACTCTCTGCTTTTGAAGATCTCATCTTAAAAATGAAATGGATGTCTGGTTAGTGTGCTTGCAAAATGCCTTAAAGGATAAAGCAAGAAGTATAGATTCCTAACATTTATTTTTATGAGCAATGTGTTCAGTACTTTTCACTATGCTATTTGTCTTTTAAGTGCTTTGTTAATATGCTGTAAAAAGCAATTAATAGTCCCAAGGCTCCAGTAACCAAGTAGTATTAACCACTTTCTCAGACATTCAAAATGATTTAAAAAGGTTAAAACTGTTTCCACTATAGAAAAGGGAGAAAATAGTAAACCTAGTTTAATAATGAACTGTCCCCACCTATAGCCCAGACTTACACACATAAAGAAGTTATATATTCAAAAAACATTTTTTCCTGACTATGTTCCAGTACCTGAGCTGAGAATTGTACCATGCAAATAGCCAAGATATAAACTGCCCCTGCCAAAAAAGCGAAGATATAAGGCCATTTGGTCATTTACCTTGACAATCTAAAATCTGTTCAGTTGTTCTAGAGCAGAATTCATTGGAAGAAACTTATTCAGGCAGGATGAAACAGGGATGTGAATTTTTTCTTGCTCGAACACATTCTGGCATAGCACACAAAAGTTCAACAAGGCTGGACATCACACTGTAGGGCAAGGTCTCCTTGGGTTGTGGGGATTTTTAAGCTGCATCATTAGGGATGTGTTGGTCCTTCTCTGTTGGGATTAGAAACCAGGTATAATAGCAATATAATGTGTTAATAATATGACTCCAATCCTCTCTTGCCAGCTCAGCATTGACAGCTTGGGCAAGGGGCCATGTGTGACACAGTAAGCCAGCAGCAGGATTTACCAAATGAGCCCTCAAGACTGGCAAAGTAGCAAACCCACTCTGGCATGATCTAATGGTTAACCAGGTTTGATTCCCTTAAGCACTGAATCATGGCCTTTTCCCACTGAAATTCAAAGAGAACCATTTATTTTTCCGGTGAAGTCAACCTATAAAGTCAGTCTTAGATTCTCTCAAATGACCTTTCTGATTCCAAATAATGGACCCCACTCTATCAAATCTGTATCATCTAACTCATAAGAACTGTGAAGCCAGTCACTGAAGTTGATGCAGGAGACCCAGAAGATGATTGAGAATAGCCAGATGACCAACCACAGGAAGAAAGTCATGTTCTCCCAAAGTAAACTAGCAAGCCCTTGGGTAATAACAACCCAAAAGATATACGATGTCCATTCCAGAAAGTGTAAGAAAGCTGCCATCCATAGCTGCAGCATGGTGACTGAGAAATGGCATGCTCTCAAGTCCCCTCCAAAGACTAGAAAAAGAAGGGTCATAAGCCCTGCTCAGCTGTGGGCTTTAGATTCATTGTTAATAGATTATTTGGCAGATTCTGGGTGCTATAATTCAGTGATATTTACCAGGAGGCTGGGAGGCCCCAGGAGCATAACAATATTGTTAGTAGACTCTGGAATGGCTACTAGCTTTCCACTTGACATATCAGTACTGGATAGTACTGGATAGCAAGCCCAACAGCCCAACAGAGTAGTCACTTAGAGAGATAGATACTGAATTCAGTGCTGTCCTAGTGACAATTATCTTGGAAGACTCCTAGTGCAAGATGACTTCTCTTCTCACCTCCCATAACCTCAGGTGCTTCTTTCTGGGCAGGAATGGTAAAATTGCACAGGCCCAGGTTGCATGAATCCTGCAAATTCCAAAGAAGGGTTGTCTTTAAGTCTGGCTCTTGGCCAGCTCCTGAGAAAATAACCTCTAAGCCCTGGGAATATTCTGCATAATAAAAATGTTTTTGTGTGCTTGAGGCCATAGGCCATGGTATACCAGTTTCACCAGATAAATTTATGCTGAAAATATGTTTTCTGGCAAATGCCTCAAGTGTGTATGTATAATATATGCTGGAATCTGAGTGGCTGAAGTCAGTCATGCAGCTTACACAACTGACTCCTATAAAACCCTAAATACCAAGGCTTGGATGAGCTTCCCTAGTGGCAACACTTGGAAAATATTCTCTCATTTCATATTGTTGCTGAGGGAATTAAGTGTGACCCTGTGTGACTCAACTGAAAGGAGGCATCTTGTGCCTGGTTTCTCCTGTACTTGACCTCATGCCACCTGTTACCTTTGCTGGTCTTAATCTGTATCTTTTCACTATAATAAAATGTAACAGTGAGTGTAACAGCTTTGCTGAGCCCAGGGAGTCTTTCCAGAGAATCATTGTGCTTGGGAGTCTTGGGGACCCTCACCCACCTTCCTGTTAGCCAAGGGCTGTTTTGATCACTCAGAGGTCATGTCATTACTGCCACACATTACACATCCATGACCCTGTGGCAGTTGAGTGCACTGATCTGCAGCTACAACTTGGGTGAGGATGGCCAGAATAGAATGTTCAACATAAATGTTTAGATTTGGAACTGCTATATCACATGAGAGGGGTACAAAACAAAGGGTGCAGCCCCAGATGGATGAGTCAACAACAACCAGCCAGTCAATATAGCAGTGCCTTCCAAGTTGGTGTTTGCTCATTCCTTGGTATAGGGTACTGTTCAGATTTGCCAATCACCTGAGGAAGTTTGAGTATGGGGGCGGGCAGACAGATGGGAAAGTTTACACAGATCAGATACCTATATGCATTTGTGGGACTCCAGGAATTTCCTATTGCCCTCCAATTTGTGGGTCTCTAAGAGACAGGTCCGACAAAATCCACTCCTATAAGAAAAGGCTGTCCTTAACACAACATTAAGCAAGAAGTCCAGCCAGTCTCCTACTGAAAGCAAGGGCAGTATTAGTGCAGTTTGTCTTTAACTATTCTAGCACTCTCTCTGTATTTATATCTATCCCATATTCCATATACCTATTTCATAGAAACAGCTAGATAGATGTGAAATGTATTTTATTATACATATCCACACATATTTTGAGACTTCTCAGTATCAAAATGCCTCAACTATGAAGAGTTATCTGAGGGAATGTGTCTGGATATCCCAATAAAAAAGGGCCACCTCTCCTAATCCATTCAGTGATTAAATTGTTGTAGAGGGACATCTGCATTTGGACAGTATACGCTTCTGTCTAGCTTCCAAGCAACTAGGTGATTCTGAGGTTTGAGGAGATCAGTTACCTAGTGACAACCCAGGAACCACTTCATCAGACTGACCACTTTGCTACCCTAAACTCAGAGGAAGGGGATGATCTTTATCCATTTCTCTCAAATGGACTGTGTCCTCCTCTAATAGTCTCGCTATCTTGTGTACTGTGTAGTTGTAACTATCCTTCTCTGGGTGGGGAAAACTCATTTTCTCCCACTATAGGGCTATTAAGCTGATTAGAAAAGCAATCCCCCATCTGCTGCTGTGGTCAAGAACTATAGTACACTATCAATATGATGGAGCAGACCGTTGGCTTCCAGTCCTATCCTGTTAGCTTAGCTCTGGAGTGTTCAATGTTGGGGTCCAAACTCTGTACTTGAAGCTTTGTATGTTACAAGTAGAAGCAAAATTAGCCACATCACTGATCTTGGGTGGTGAAGAAATAGCCCTTCCTCTAGGCATCATCTAAAAACTAGATCCAAGTCTTGTCCTTGACTTTAACTGCCTTAAACACCAGCATGGCCAATGTCATGGAGCTTTGCAGAGAGGTCAGTTCCTTTCCTGGGAAACCAGCCTGCAGACAGCAGTGTTGGGACAAGTTAACCCTTTCCTCTTAACAGGCAATGACAATGTGTATGGTATTAGAAGTTTTTAGAAGACATTGTTCCCATCCTAGAAAAGCCTGCAGATTCACAGGGTGAGAGCTAGCAGCATCAAGACAGTTTTAGCATTAGTACAGAATAGTCGCGGCAGAGGGATACTGCCCAGAATCACTCACTTTAAATTTGACACTTGTGTATTTTAGCCCGGTCACAGAGCATGAAGAACCCAGTCTGTATTTGTTGCTGATTTTCTTTAACATTTCATCCTTGATATGAAAAACTTCTAAAAATTAGCCTAAACAACTTTATTTTAGTTGATATTTAATAAAACCATCAATATAGTTATTACTGAAGGTTTGCTAAATGGCTCTCACAACTCTAAGTTGGGCAAGAAACAAAAAATTCAAGGAATGTATATTCAAATACTATCCCTAACTCCTAATACTTTTAGCCCTAGACTAATCACTTAATCTCCCAACACCCTGATTGCCTTATTTACAAAATGAGAAAAGTAGAAGAGCTTACTCATCAGAATGCCAGAATGCATACAGAGTGATGAGTATTTTTATTTAACCAACTGGAGATATGCAAATTATAACAGGCAGCAAGTTAGAGTGTTTTCCGATATGTATCTTTGCCTGAGGAATTTTCTTTCCTCTCCTAAACATCAAGCAGATTCATTTAATGTCTAAATCACACTTCCTTTCTGACAGGAATTCCTTCAACCTAGCATTTAAGTTGTGTTGCATTTTTGTATTTATATAAACCTCCTCTCCACAATAAGGCTATATGCTTCCCAAGGGCAAGAGACATGCCTGTGCTTCTCAGTGTCCCTGTAATGCCTAATGCATTACCAAGACAATCGTAGAAACTCATTAGGTATTTGTTGAGTTGAATAACATCCCCACCAGACAAGCTAGGGAGATAGCACAACATGTTTCCTCACACTTAATTCTCACACAGTTACATTATCAGGTACAAAACCTCCAAGTTTTCAGCCTCTCACTGCTTGAGCCAAAACATTGCTCCTTTATTTTAGATGGGTGGCTGATGTCAGCAGGATCATAATCACAACCCTCTGAGCCAAACATCAGGAGGTTAATAGAAGCTGTTGTTGGAGAGAAAAACATCCTGTTGTTCTTTGTCTCCAAAATTTCCCAACAGGCACGAGGACCTCCTACTATAAGAAGAGCTTAAAAGAAGGTTCCATTTGCAAAACAATTATCTCATAACCATACTTTCTGTTACCCCCAGTGGTTCGATGAATGGACTGACAGATGAGGGCACTTCTAAGTATGGTTTTGTTTGCTTCTCAGCTCTAAAAACATAATGTCCCTGTTATTACCAATGACAGAAGAAAATAGTCCCATCCCCTGTGACCATTAGCTTTTTCAGAACTTATTTCAACTGTTATTAAACCTCCTTAAGATAATGAACATTTTTCTAGGTTACAGGTGTAGAAATAGCTAGTGTGCTACTTATTCCATAGAATATTCAATGTAGTAATGGATTCTTTCCATTAAAACAATACTACCAATTTTGTCCATTATACTTCACTGATAGATTCTCCCGTTCTTAGGAAACTTACACATCTTTGCCCGCAAAACTCTGGAGTGTTTTCAGATTCTCCCCACTTAGTTTTGCTGGAGAGGCAAAATGATAGGTATTACACTGGTTAGTATCTGTGAGAAGGAGACAGATGATTGCAAAGGACATAAGCAAGAGCGGAGAAGTCCCCAAAAGAAAAAAAAGTCATGGGCTACCCATCACTCAGATTGTTCCATGATCAACATTCCTTTTTATCCTCCTGATCCTACCTAATCTATTTACTCAATTTAAATCTTAAACTGTTCACTCAATAGATTAGGTGTTCATTGAAAAACAAAACAAAACAAAACAAAACAACAAAACAACCTGAGTGGCCTTATTCTTTATAAACTCAAGGAGCTTGCCCATCCTGTGTTGAATAAATAGAGTTATGTACTGTTTCGAGGTTCTAAAGCTCTCTCCGTTGTCCAAAAGAACAGCGCTCTGATATATATATATATATCCTGTTCAAGCCAAATCAGACTGCATGCCATTTTCATCCTTGCTCTTCATGTAAAATGGTCAGTTAAGTTAGTATCAACATCTAGGCTTTGCTTCCCTCTGCTGGGCATTTGGGGACAAGCTTCTCCTTAAACAAAAATTAAGTGGTTAATTTAGCTGTTGGGTTTTGTACTCTAGCTAAAAGGAAGAAACGGGTTTATACATAGTCTGATATTAAAAACTAAAATTTGAAAACAAGGAAAAAACAAAAACAAAATTTTATTCTTCAACACAGGTGGAATTCTGTAATCTGCATTTAATAACTAAATTTACTTTGCTGAAATATTGCAGTAGTTTGCAATAAGAATAGTGAGGTACAAACGGAATGGGAAAAGATATTTGCAAATGACATATCGGACAAAGGGCTAGTATCTAAAATCTATAAAGAGCTCACCAAACTCCACACCCGAAAAACAAATAACCCAGTGAAGAAATGGGCAGAAAACATGAATAGACACTTCTCTAAAGAAGACATCCGGATGGCCAACAGGCACATGAAAAGATGTTCAGCGTCACTCCTTATCAGGGAAATACAAATCAAAACCACACTCAGGTATCACCTCACGCCAGTCAGAGTGGCCAAAATGAACAAATCAGGAGACTATAGATGCTGGAGAGGATGTGGAGAAATGGGAACCCTCTTGCACTGTTGGTGGGAATGCAAATTGGTGCAGCCGCTCTGGAAAGCAGTGTGGAGGTTCCTCAGAAAATTAAAAATAGACCTACCCTATGACCCAGCAGTAGCACTGCTAGGAATTTATCCAAGGGATACAGGAGTACTGATGCATAGGGGCACTTGTACCCCAATGTTTATAGCAGCACTCTCAACAATAGCCAAATGATGGAAAGAGCCTAAATGTCCATCAACTGATGAATGGATAAAGAAATTGTGGTTTATATACACAATGGAGTACTACATGGCAATGAGAAAGAACGAAATATGGCCCTTTGTAGCAACGTGGATGGAACTGGAGAGTGTGATGCTAAGTGAAATAAGCCATACAGAGAAAGACAGATACCATATGGTTTCACTCTTATGTGGATCCTGAGAAACTTAACAGGAACCCATGGGGGAGGGGAAGGAAAAAAAAAAAAAAAGAGAGAGGTTAGAGTGGGAGAGAGCCAAAGCATAAGAGACTGTTAAAAACTGAGAACTGAGGGTTAATGGGGGGTGGGAGGGAGGGGAGGGTGGGTGATGGGTATTGAGGAGGGCACCTTTTGGGATGAGCACTGGGTGTTGTATGGAAACCAGTTTGTCAATAAATTTCATATAAAAAAAAAAGAATAGTGAGGTACACTTCTGCCTTCTGTATACCAATGAAGCTCTATTGGCAAAGAACAAATTTCTCAGAGTAAATTTTTTAAAAAATTTCCTGTTCCCACTTCTGAAAAGTTTTATCCCCTCTTTCATTGTTAAATTCTAAAAACATGAAAGGCAAATATCACATGCTTCTAAAATTTCCAAAATGTATGGAGAGGCTGCATTTATTTCTACACATAACAGTGCAATAAAATTACATAACTAAGTTGTTAGAATCCTTGTAGAGTCCTACAGAATTTAGACATGCAAACAATGAATTTTTATTTAATATTCACATACAAATTAAAATATTTCTAAACCTATACTTTTGCTATTGTCCAGAACACTATTCCTGAAGTTTAAGAATCATAATTATGAAATATCAGATGAACTTCCCTATACTCCATGCTACTTAAGTGATTAGGATAGAACATATATTGCCAACAATTCATTTTAACATGAAGAATATAAAATCCAATGATAGAAAATCATAGCAGTCTATAAAAGGATTTTTAGTCACCTTAATACATTGAATTGTTTGATATAAAAAAAGAGACTAAGTTATAAAACTGCTCAAAGATTATCAAAATAGGGAAATTATTCCTATCATGTGTAGCCTACTACAAAAGCAATTTCTTTGAAAATCCTGATAGGTTGGAACTGATACTAAATGCACAGAAGCAGCTGTTCATGTGTTCTGTGTATTAACTAAGTATGACTGTAGGCAGAAATGAGGTTTATGATCACTTTCCCTAAGAGAGACTAATACAAAAAGAAAACATCATTATTAGCATTGCCATCAATATAATCACCATGTATTAAGTGTATTCTACATATCAAATATAGTGTACAATGCTTTACCTTTAAATTTTCATTTAATGCAACACTAATAGGTATTTATTATCACCTCTACTTTACAGATAAGAAATGTATGGCTCAGAAAATGTAGGTTCCTTGCCCTACACTACACTGTAAGAGTCAGAACAGACCAAAGGGTTTCCAACCAAAGCTGGCTCAGAGGTTCACGCTTTTCTCAAGTTAAATGATAGTATTATATGTTTAAAATACTTTATTTTCACCAATACAAAATATCAAATATTGAAAATAAGAAGACTTTGTGTGTGTGTGTATGTGTGCAAATTTTGAAGAGTGACATACAAACTCAACATAATTAATTTTAAATATATTATCATTACATACTTAACTTTGCTAAATAGCTCTAATAAATATGGAAAGCCTTTTAATTGCTTTGGGAACAAAATGCTGTCTAAGCAACAACCAGACCTACTGGTCAGTTCAGCTAAGCCACTCAATTTTAAGTATTTTTTTTTTTTTATCCTTAAAGGCCTCATTTTTAGTTCTATGTTAAAAAAATGGTCTTGAAAAGACTTCAAAACCCTGAAGTATGAATCCTCTTGCAAAAAAAAAAAAAAAAAAAAAAAAAAAGTACACTTTTAAGGATTTGTTTGAAAATCTCTCCTATTCTTATAGAAAACCCAAAAGACACCACCAAAAAACAGCTAGAATTTATAAAAAAAAAATTCAGTAAAGCCACAGGATACAAAATCAATATACAGAAATATGTTGCCTTCCTATACACCACTAATGAAGCAGTAGAAAGAAAAATTAAGGAATCAATCCCATTTACAACTTTACAAAAATAATAATAAACCTAACCAAAGAGGTAAAAGACTGGTACTCTGAAACAATAAAACACTGATGAAAAAAACTGAAGATAACACAAAGAAATGGAAAGACATTCTATGCTCATGGACTGGAAGAACAAATATGGTTAAAATGTCTATACTGTCCAAAGAAATTTACCCATTTAATGTAATCTCTATCAAAATACCACCAGCATTTTTCAGAGAGCTAGAACAAACAATCCTAAAACTTGTATGGAACCACAAAAGACCCCAAATAGCAAAAGCAACCTTGAAAAAGAAAAGCAAAGGCATCACAATTCCAGATTTAAGGTTATATTACAAAGCTGTAGTCATCAAAACAATATGGTACTGGCATAAAAATAGACACAGACCAACGGAACAGAATAGAAAACCCAGGAAAGAATACTCAATGAGAAAAAGACAATCTCTTCAACAAATGGTGCTGGGAAAACTGGACCATGTTCTATTTATTTATTTATTTATTTATTTATTTATTTATTTATTTAAAAAAAATTTTTTTAACATTTTATTTATTTTTGAGACAGAGAGAGACAGAGCATGAGCGGGGGAGGGGCAGAGAGAGAGGGAGACACAGAATCGGAAGCAGGCTCCAGGCTCTGAGCCATCAGCCCAGAGCCCGACGCGGGGCTCGAACTCACAGACCGCTAGATCGTGACCTGAGCTGAAGTCAGCCGCTTAACTGACTGAGCCACCCAGGCGCCCCTGGACCATGTTCTTATACCTACAGAAAAATATACTCAAAATGGATGAAAGACATAAATGTGAGACCTGAAACCATAAAATTCCTAGAAGACAGCAAAGGCAGTATCCTCCTTGACAAGAGCTGCAGCAAATTCCTTCTAGATAGGCCTCCTGAGACAAGGAGAAACAAAAGCAAAAATAAGCAATTGAGACTACATCAAAATAAAAACTTCTGCACAATGAAGGAGTCAATCAACAAAGTAAAAGACAACCTACTAAAGTGAATAGAAGATACTTACAAATGGCATACCAGATAAGGGTTAATATCCAAAATATATAAAGAACTTATAAAACTCAACACTCAAAAGACAAATAATTCAATTAAAGAATGGGCAGAAGACACGAATAGACATTTTTCCAAAGAAGACATACATACAATCAACAGACACATGAAAAAATGCTCAATATCACTGATCATTAGGGAAACACAAATCAAAATGACAAGGATATATCGCCTCACATCTGTCAGAATGGCTAAAATCAACACGACAAAAAAGTAACAGATGTTGGTGAAGATATGGAGAAAAGGGAACCCACCTGCACTGTTGGTAAGAATGCTAACCAGTGAAGCCACAGTGGAAAACATTGTGGAGGTTCCTTAAAAAGTTAAAAATAGAACTATCCTATGATCAAGCAATTACATTACTAATTCAAAGGGATACACGCATCCCAATGATTATAGCAGCATTATCCACAATAACAAAATTAAGGAAGCAGTCCAAGTGTCCATAGACTGATAAATGGATAAAAAAGATGTGATGTACACACACACACCCTCCCCACTAGAATATTAATAAGCCATAAAAAAAAAGAATGAAATCTTGCCATTTGCAATGACATGGATGGAGGTAGAAAGTACAATGCTAAGCAAAATAAGTCACAGGAAGACAAATACCATATAATTTCACTCATATGTAGAATTGGAGACACAGAACAAACAAGCAAAAAGGGAAAAAAAAAGAAAGAAAGAAAAAGGAACAGGCAAACCAAGAAACAGGCTCTTAACTACAGAAAACAAACTGATGGTTACCAGAAGGAAGGTGGCTGGGGATGGGTGAAATAGGTGATGGGAATTAAGGAGTGCACTTGTGATGAGCACCTGTGTTGTATGGAAGTGTTTAATCACTCTATAGTATACCTGAAACTAACCTAATACTGTATGTTAACTGGAATTTAAATAAAAACTTAAAAAAAAATCTATCCTAAGAAAAAAAGATTCAAAATAAATCATAAAACACACACACACACGTGCACTCAAATTAAGTTCTTGCATTTTTCTTCTGAATAAGCAAGCACATAACAAGAAGCATCAGTTGGAGCCCAAATTTGTAAATCCCCATGTTCACTTACATTTCTTGAAAAAGGGAATAACTCTCTTCTTTGTTGAACTGTGTCAAGAAAATTAAAAAAAAAAAAAAAACAATATATAAAGAGTTTACTTGATAGGGCCTGAAATTCTGCTAAGAACTTATTAAATCTAGTAGCCTGGGTAGCTCGGTTGGTTAAATGTCCAATTTATGTCTTACGGTCATGTCTCACGGTTTGTGGGTTCAAGTCCCATGTTGGGCTCTGTGCTGACAGCTCAGAACCTGGAGCCTGCTTTGGATTCTGTGTCTCTCTCTCTGCCCCTCTCCTGCTCACTTACTTGCTCTCTCAAAAATAAACATTAAATTTTTTTAATTAAATTAAATTTAAAAAAGAACTTACTCAATCTAAAAATATGATTGATTCAGCAATAAAAAAGAACGAAATCTTACCGTTTGCAACGACATGGATGGAGCTAGACAATATTATGCTAAGTGAAGTCAGAGAAAGACAAATACCATATGATTTCACTCATATGTGGAATTTAAGAAACAAATGAGCAAAGGAAAATAAAAGAGAGACGAGCCATGTTAACCATGGAGAACAAACTGATGATTACCAGAGGAGAGCGGGGGGATGAGTGAATAGGTGATAGGGATTAAGGAATGCACTTGTTGTGTTGAGCACTGGGTGATGAATGGAATGGTTGAATCACTATACTGTACACCTGAAACTAATATAACACTGTATGCTAACTATACTGGAATTAAAAGAAAAAAATAAAAATAAGAACATGATTAAAAGCAGAGTAGGCTTTCCATTGCAGCTGGTCTTGGAAGGCATCTTCTAAGCGTTTGCAATGAGTTCTCTTTATTCTGGTAAACTCTATGAAGAATTGATCTATATTTGTAGCTAATCAAGATGCTTTGCTTCACACCTCCCCTTTGTCAGCATACAAAAGCTATGTCAGGAAAGCTTTCAGAGGTAATCAATCCTAAGGAAATAAATGGATCAGGAAGAGAATGTCATGAATAAATGTTTTATTAGACTATTTAAATTCACTGTTTTTAACATTGCCATATCTGTAAAGGCAACATTACCCTTATCCTGTTTTATAGTAATTGATTTTTAATTACAAAACAACTATGATTAAATCAATCCATCATCCAAAATTGTGTTTTACTATCTGTTCCATCATGTTTAAACTATTATCAGTTTCCCACAGCCTGTAATTAACCAAAGTTTTTCTATGTCCCCATTAACTTCAGCTAATCGAGGTTATCCTCTGCTTATTATTCACTTTTTAAAACTCATTTCTTAGCCATGAATCATGATGAGGGAGAAAATGATAGCTGAAATGTATCTTTTTGGAAGATACGCAGAGATGACAATAACCCTTACCTACAATACTGGAGTGTTACTTCATAAAATACCAGACTTAAAGAGAAATAACTTCCAGTCTTATGCTAACAATGTCACTAATTTTTATTAGTGTTCACTATATTTTCAGAAGGGCTCTTTGCTGAGCACCATGCATGCAGAGATCCACTCCTCACAAGATTACACACAAAGAGCAAATTTCTGTGTTTTAAATAGCTTAGCTAACAACACCTAAAGCCAGGACTCAGGTCTGATGTGATTCTGGAATTTAATCACTCTATTCCTCTGCTATGTACAATTACAAGAGCCTCCCTTGTAGCTGTGTTCCCAGCAGATAGAGTGGTATTTTGTCTGGAATAAGTGATGTATATGTACATGTGCACAAACATGTGTTTAAATTTCTACAGTTCATATTTATCCTATAGAAACCTCACATTTTCTATAATATAATTCACTTTTTAAATGCCAGATTTTTCTAATTTGCCAATATGACTTTAAAAGCTAACCACAGGGGTGTCTGGGTGGCTCAGTTGGTTAAGCATCTATCTGACTTTGACTAAGGTCATGACCTGGCAGTTTGTGGGTTTGAGCCCCGTGTCAGGCTCTGTGCTGCCAGCTCAGAGCCTGGAGCCTGCTTGCGATTCTGTGTCTCCCTCTCTCTCTGCTCTTCCCCCACTCACACTCTGTCTCTCTTTCAAAAATAAACAAACATTAGGAAAAAAAAGCTAACCACAGTGACAGGGTGACAGGTGCAATTCAGTTGAAGGACCATAATTTATTCAGGCCAGTTAGGTGCCAAACAATAGAAATCCACTTCAAACGGGCTTAACAGGGAAATATATTGGTGCATATAACCGAACCAAAGTAATTACAGAGATGAAATGCAAGACAACCAGGAATAAACTCTATAAGCATTTCTGCTCAATACCTGGCATCTCATCTCTATTCCTCTTGTAAAGACCATCTTATCAATGAGGTAGGACTGGCTACCAGAAACTCTAGGCCCCAAAGCTGACATCTTTATAGCCAGAGAGAAAGGAACTCTTCACCATCACCTCTAAGTTTAAAAATCCTGGGAGAGACCACTCACTGGTCCACTGTGGGCCTCATGCCCACCCAGGAGAACAGAGTGATATGGTCAGTCAGGTTTGGGTCATTGCTCACTGCTATTCCTAGGGAGGCAAGTTACATTCAATAGTACTGAATGCAAATAAATTTACTTAATTAGCTTTTAACTAAAAAAGTATGTAAATCTTTTGCAAGAACATTAGTCACTCTATCATGTATATACTTAGACTTAAACGGTTTCTAAACATCCTTGTGACTCTATTACTACCTGAAATGGCAAGTATCATATGGGAGCATTCTAAAAGAGGTTACAAGTTTTCATGTTGGTTTTATACTGAAGAGGGAGAAGGAAGATTTCCCACCAGTGATTTTTTTTTAATGGGAAATGTGGACTACTGTCCCAATAATTCTATATAATGACATATTCCACTTAAATAGGGATGTGATTTATATGAAGGGGAACAAATAAATTAAAAAAAATCATTACTTCATGTAGTTAAGCCCATTTCATTAGTCACTAACATTAGTTCCTTAACATTTTCAACTTACTTGATATTAAGTTAAACATGAACAACAACTGATTCAATCAATTCTCATGTCTGGCATAATAACCCTTATTGTGTGTTCATGGTAAACTGAATCTGTTTGGGCAAATTTCCTTTGTCACTGATGCACACTCACCATAGAATAATTTGTAGTAACTGCTTTCAAGAGCAGTGAGGAATTTTTTTTTAACATGCAAGAAATTTTTTAAAAAGTCTAAGACCAGTGTTGTTACTCTTGAACTCTGCAAAAAGATGTTAACTATGAAAAGAAGTCTCGGTTGGGAGTAGATAGATTATAAAGAGACAATTCTGCAGAGGATCTCTTTTAGAAGGCATTGCTGTAACACTCCCTCATGCCTCCTCCTTAGATGAGGAGTAGAGAAACATTTGGCTGACTATCAGCTTAGTTGGTTGGGCCTTCAGTGAGATTATATAGAGAGACCTCTGGTGTTTCCAGATATAGAAGGTTGCATTTTGAAGGAAAGACATTGCATTGGGCTCAGTCTGAACTCTAAGAACCAGAACCAAGAATGCATGAATGTTTCCCATGGGTGAGATGTGGATAACTTGGGAAAGTGAGCTTATTCCAGCTAAAGAAGACAGGGATGGGACTCCAACAGAGAGAGTCTGTGGAGAAAGGCAGTCAGGAAACCAGGGATGCAGGGGTTACCAGAAGACAAGTCCATACTCAAGATATGGGAGCTATGCATAGAAAAGCCTGGCAGGGAAGCTCTGAAGAGAGCACAAGTGAACTACAAGAAAAAGAATTGGCTCTAACCTTCTGCCAGGTACAGAGTCAAAGCCCCTAGAGCAGACAGATCTGTTGCTAAAAGTCAACAGTCATCACATGGTTCTTTTCAATTCACCTAAACACAGGCTACTGGGCAACTTGGTTGGCAGGGTAATGAATTGTTCAATGGGCTTGGCTTCAACAGATTGCAACAAATGCTAAATTCTTGCTGTTCTTGAAATGGGCACTAGAAATGACACTGTGTGGGGCCAATTCTAATTTGTGTTCTGGAAACGTATTTCAACTTAAGAGTCAAATTACTGCAGAGGATGTGACAGAACATGATGATTGCATTGTCTTAATATATGTACAGACTCTTTAGGTTTATACTCAAGACTGCCAGTATCTAGGATTCCATTTTCATACTTTTCTTTTTGTCAGACCGAATTGTTTGTAAATCTAAGAAAACTTAGACTCTCATCTCCACCAAACTCTCCCTTTTTGATCCACATGGCTCCCTTTGAGCTGCTCTTCACACAGAAAATTAGGACAATTGAGCCATCTCCCTTTAAAGACCAATCCCAACATGATTAAATACTCTGGCCTTTCTAGAGAGAGACTTGAGTTGCCTAAGAATCCATGAAAAAATTAAACCCCAGTGTCCTAAGGCATCCATGATAAGCAATGAATTACCATTTTTCCTCTGAGTCTAGAATAGTACTAGTCACATACCACCTCTGGGAGAACTGAGGGAAGTCACTCAAGCATTTCCTGTGTTCTTTGATTTAGAAGAGAAACCCAGACTGAAAACTGCAAACTTCTGCTATATATTGGGCATTTCAAGACGGATTTTCTCTTGGGTAAAACGGTTGTTTAAACAATCTTATTTTTATTCATTTTTTATCATTATTTGGCCTTTCTCTACCTCCCATTGCATTTTGTGCTATATGGCATTGTTTACTTATTTTAAAACTGAGTTAAATTTTTATCTGCTATACTGGATCATGAGCTCCATCAAAGCAGGAACTGCTTCTGTATTCTTCAATATCTTAGCAAGAACACAATATTGGCTTAAAAATGATGGTTCACTTTGAATTTCTTCAACTAACATTTTAAAATAAAACAAGTTACAGAATGAGAATGATGCTTGCTCACAGATTGTAACTTTTGTCCGTGTACAAACTTAACACAGTCCATTATAAAGAATTCAGTGTTACCAAGAGAAAAAGAGCATCACACAAGCTGAAAAGAAGGAACAGTGTAACTTCCACAGAAATACAAGAGTTACAAAGTAAAATACAGACTAACACCTGCAGAGCGGCTTTTATAACAGATAGGCATGTATAAAATTACCACCATCTCTATTATCTTAACTTTGGTTAAGTATCCTGCATGTGAGAAGGATAGAAAGGGCATCGAGACTCAGCTGCCAGGAAAGTAAGCACACTGGATGAAAGAGGGAGGAGCTAAGAAAATCTGATGCTCTGATTTATGTTCATACACCATCTAGAGCCATTTGTAAGTGTGAACTCAAAATACAAAGGAAAAAGGGTAAGTTTTCTTATTAGACTATTTTTTCCTTTCAGTAAAATGAAACTCATGTGAGTTAAGTGTAATTGGGAAATAGGATTCAATATGTGTGTCACTGAGGCAACGAAGCAAATGAGAAATAATAAAATTCAATTTTAGTCCGAATTTAGCCATCTTTGGATGACTGTGAAGATTTGGAAAGTCATTTACTCTTTCTGAGACTCAGTTTCCCCTTCAGTGAAATAAGTAACTTCATGAAGAGATCTATTTTCTTTCTTCTCATCCTAAGAACTCTGCAACTCTAAGAATACCTACAGTACCCTTGAAAACTTCCACTTGTATTATCCTTTTGCCAGGGAATGTGTATTTAAAACAAAGTGAAAAATCACTTTATTTCTAAGAGTGAAAAAGAAGACAGAATAGTGTTGTCTTGGCAGACTTTGCCTACCTCCCATAAAAGACATCCTAACAGTCAGATTGTACAGATGCACCTGTAACTTGTGGGATCACATTTGCAGCCTGGGAAGAAAGAAAATATTGCACATGGAATGTGATGAACTACCTACAGTGGTTTATAAACTGAATATAGAAAAAGGCCTTGGCGACAGTATGATTATGCTGAAACACAAGTCAGTACTCAGTACGCAGAAAAATCTGAGAGATTCAGCTTTCATAAAGGTGTGAAATTTTAGTTTGGAGGAACTCGCATAGAAAGCATCAAAATGGATACATGGTAGAGCAAATTATATATTAGAGAAATAAAATATGTTAGAAGAGATGTGTATATTATGTAGAAGATGACAGGTTGTTATTTATATACATATATGAGGCATAATATATATAAAGGTTTTTGTATACATGTGCATTGATGCACGTGAGAAATGACAAATACATAAATTATATACAGCTATAAAATATATAAGATATATTCATATACATGTGACTATGAGAATTATATACATTATAAAATATAAGCTTTTAGGTCTTAAATTTTACTTTGATAACTTTTCTCTTTTATCAAAAAACTCAAGGGGTTCCGGGGTGGTTCAGTTGGTTAACCTTCTGACTCTTGATTTTGGTTCAGGTCATGAGCTCACGGTTCAGGAGTTCAAGCCCCCTGTTGGGCTCTGATGACAGGCAGAGACTGTTTGGGATTCTCTCTCTGACTCTCCCCTGTTCGTTCGTTCTCTCTCTCAAAATAAACAAATATTAAAAAAAAAAAAGAAACTCAAGAAATAGGGACATGGGTTCACAGAAGGAATTTTTTTTTATACCGAGAGTTATTAAATATGCTACAAGAGAAAAGCAACTTTCTCCTAGGAAGAGGAATAATTTCTGAACAAGTGAAACTATACTATAATATTATATGATGTAAATGTATTCAAAATATTAACGTGGGATGCATTTTCAATTTATTCTAGGGATAATAACAATATTCCTACTATTAAGAAAGTCTTCTAATACATTTGATTTATGAGATCAAATTTATAAGAAATATTTATGCATAACTTTGTGGAAGGAAAC
This sequence comes from Lynx rufus, assembly GCF_022079265.1. Classification (NCBI taxonomy): domain Eukaryota; kingdom Metazoa; phylum Chordata; class Mammalia; order Carnivora; family Felidae; genus Lynx; species Lynx rufus. Next base: position 66,128,298 of record NW_025814834.1, read on the forward strand.
TTACACCTGTAATTAAGATCTATAGAGCACAATAATTTATAGGCTAAATCATATTTTAAATTCCTTTCTCGCTATTTTTCAATTTCTCTTTTTCTGACTTTAGTTTTACATAATTTTATAAGTATTTTACAGCTCTCCCTTATTCATTCATTCTTTCATTCCACTGTCCTTTCATTCTTTGATCATCTAGCTATATACCAAGATACTAGGATCAGAAGGGGGGTGTTAATGGGGAGGAAAAAGGCAGAAGAACAAGAAGAGGAAGTTGAATGAGAAGACTCCTCTACTTAAGGAGCTGGTAGCAATCCCTTAGAGCCTCTCTCTCTCCACCCCATCTCTGTCCTGTGTTAGTTCTGACTCCAATCTTAGTTTTGCTTTCTATGCAGATAACTCCTAAGATTATCTTCCCAATCTTGAAGATTCTCTGAGCTCTTGCCAATGCTTCTCACTATTCCCACTGAACAGCTCCATCGACTTCATTAATGTGTGCATGACAGAACATCTTCACCCTTTCTTCTAGTTCCCTCTATGTCCCCTATGGTCTCACTGGCACCACTGTTCTTTTACCCAGGTTCTCAATCTAAGCTTCATCAATGATTTTCACCATCTCTTCCCTCTTATGATGATTAGTTGCCATATAATATCTATGCTATTTCTACAATGTTTCATATTCGTTTATCTTCTCCCACTTCCATTACCCAAAATTTAGACCCTCATTTCTCTTGCCTGTATCATTAAAACAGTGTCATAAATGGTTTTCTCACTTCTCTTACTTTTTCACATTGATTCAGTATACAATATGCCAGATATTTTCCCCAAGGCATTACTTTCATGTTTTGGTAAATGTCACTATTTTAGTTCTAAAATCCTCAATGCCCTGACTTACAGGGCTATGTGATGATTAAATTAAATGATGCATGCAAAGTGATTATCAGGGTGCACTTACCACATAGTAAGTACTCCGTTATAATTAGCTTTTTTTTCTATCAATGGTGCTTTTCTGTATTAAGATAGAATATAAAAATATGTTACATTAGGTATAATTTAAATATAATAGTTTCAGATACACAACATAAAAATTTGATATGCATAAGTATGTGTACATATGTATATACATGTGTATGTATATGTGTGTATGTATAATATATATGTGCATACGTACATGTGTGTGTATATATACATGTGCATATGTATATATGTGTATGTATATATGTGCATACATATATATGTATATATGTGCATGTGTATGTGTGTATATGTGCATATGTATATGTGTGTATATATATGCGCATATGTATATATGTGTATGTAAATACACATGTGCATATGTATATACGTGTGCATATGTATATGTGTGCATATGTATATATGTGTGTATATATATATATATATATGCTTATGCATATATGTGTGTGTATACATTCCAAAATGATCACCACAGTTAAGTCTGGTTAATATCCATCACCACACAAAGTTACAAAGCAGTCTTCTTTTCTTGTGATAAGAATCTTTAAGTTTACTCTTAGCAAGTTTCAAATATACAATGTGGTATTTTTAACTTTAGTGACCATGCTGTACATTACATCACCATGACTTGTTTTTAGATTCCATATATAGGTGCAATACAGAATTTACCTGACTTATTTTACTTAGCATAACACCCTCTAGCTCCATGTTGTCACAAATGGCAAGACTTCGTTCTTTGTAACAGTTGAGTAATATTCTATTGTGTACATATATCATTTTCTTTTTAAATTTTTAAATATTCTTGAGAGAGACAGAGCATGAGGGAGTGGAAGAGAGAAGAGAGAGACACAGAATCCGAAGCAGGCTCCAGGCTCTAAGCTGTCAGCACAGAGCCCGATGTGAGGCTTGACCTCACGAACTGTGAGATCATGACCTGAGCCAAAGTTGAATGCTTAACCAACTGAGCCACCCAGACGTCCCTATCACATTTTCTTTATATATTCATCTATAATTAGCTATTATACATCATTGCATACAAAAAATGTCAGATTATTTAGTTCTCAATTTGCCATCCTTTTAGAATGCCTATAACGTACAATAATTAAGACCTCTGCACACAGATTGGCTAGATTCAAGTCCTTTGGAGTCCAGAGTATTACCCTTAGGCAAATTGTCTAGCATTTTTGCGCCTCTATATCCTGACCTACATCGTTGCAATATTAGCATATACTCCATAGTGCTACTTTGATGATCAAATAACTGGTAATGCATAGCAAGTATAGGGTTAATGGTAAATATTCAATTAATGTTAGGTATTATCAATAGCTATTCAGAGTCTCCCATGATCCTTCTCCAATTTACCCTAACCTTATTTCTCACTCTTCTGTTCATAAACCTTATGTTTATTAAATTGGAGCCAATTTCTATTTCTTGTATACACCTTTCCTTTTTCACCCATATGTGCAAGCTCTTTTCTTACTATCTTCGGTCCTGTTCATTTATACTTCTTGAAAACCACACATTTTCCATATTTATTTATCTGAAATGTGTCCTCCAGGTATCATATGATTTCACTCAAGTGGAATTTGAGAAACTCAATAGATGAACATAGCAGAAGAGAAGGGAAAATAAGATAAAAACAGAGAGCGAGGCAAACCATAAAAGACTCTTAAATACAGAGAACTGAGAGTTGCTGGAGGGGAGATGGGTGGGGAGGTGGGTTAAATGGGTGATGGACATTAAGGAATGCACTTGTTGGAATGAGTACTAGGTATCCTATGTAAGAGCTGAATCACTGGATTCTACTCTCCTGAAGCCAAGCCTACACTGTATGTTAACTAACTTGAATTTAAATTAAAAAATAAAGTGTGTCTTTCACATAGGAAGAATTTAATAACCACCTGCAGAAAAATGTATCACTCGTCATACCCTCATGTATTTTAGTATGCCACTGTTTATGGTGCTTCTAAACACTTGAATCTTGAATTGATTTATATGTGGTAATAATAAGATGCAGAGATGAATGTATAATCTATGACTTGCTCCCTTTTGAACAATTTATCATTTGTTTATGAATACATTATAGCATACATTTATGAATCAGGTAAATGATTTACTGTGCTCATAAAAACGCCTCAAATTGGGCTAACTTTTGCGTGAACTTTTCTTAAGAATTTCAGTCTTTCCCTTGGTCTATTAGACTCATCAAACCTGCTTTTCAAGTTTAACATGCGTGTATGTGTGTGTGTGTGTGTGTGTGTGTGTGAGAGAGAGAGAGAGAGAGAGAGAGAAAGAGAGAGAGAGAGAAAGAGAGAGAGAGAGAGAGAGAGATTATGCAAAGCTATAGGGTGGGCTTATGTAACTTTTAAAATTATTAAACATGCTGTGGTAAAAAAAGAGACCACTTCTAGGTTCTGTATACCTGGTTGTATTAGTTTCCCAGACCTGCCATAACAAAGTACCGCAAACTGGGTGACTTAAGACAACATAAATGTATGGATTCACAATTCTTGAGTCTAGAGGCCCCAAGTCAACACAGCAGAGCCATTCTTCCTCTGAAACCTGTAGGGAAAAGTCTCTCTTATGTCTTATGTTCTAGTGATGGCTGTCAATCCTTGGCATTCCTTGGTTTGTAACTATTATTACTCCAATATCCGCCTTTGTTATCACATGGTGTTTTCCCTGTGTGTCTGTACCTTCATATGGTGTTTTTCTCTTCTTAAAAGAATACTAAGAATACTGGATTAGGGCCCACACTAAAGAACTTAACTTTATCATATACACAAAACCCCTATTCACAGATAACATCACATTCGCAGGTAGCAGGGTGAAGACTTAAACCTACCTTTTTGGGAGATATAATTCAACCCATAACACTTGAAAGGGTCCAGAACATGCCACTGTGCATAAAAGTTATTTTGAGTGGAAGGCTTTTGAGTTTCTGAAATCCCTTACCTGCTTAAGAGAACTCAGAACTCCTCATAAACTCCTTTGGAGAATAGCTCTAATCCTCTAATCCTCTGAGATGAGAAGCTGGCACCATATTGAAACAGATGTGGTCTCAAAACTATCCTATCGCCCGTCCATTCTCTTAAGTGCTTTATGTCCTCTTCCCTTCGCCTATTAGATGGCATATAAGCCCCATATTGTAACTGCCCTTTGAGTCACATTTCTTTATGTGTGTGTCGATGTGATTAAATCTACTTTTCCCTTGCTAACTAGTTTTGTGAGTGTAATTTGCAGTGCCCACCACCACCACCACCAAAGAGAACCTAGGAGAGTAGAGGAATTTTTTTTTCTAGGACACACTGGTGAATTCAATTTATGCTTAATGACAAGCTACTTGGAATTTTCTCCAGGTCTTCTGGCCATGGAGTTGAAGGGTCACTGAGAGGTCCAGTATCTAAGGAAAGACTTTGTCAGTGCTGCTAGAAATGCTTTTTCTCTATGCATTTGCCAGTTAAGAACAAGGCAGTGTGGTAGTGCCATCATCTAATCCACACGATGCTGGGATAATATTGGTAAAAAGTAAAGTTATCTGGTTGTTTTGAAAGATTAGATATTTCTAGTACTTACCAGGTGAGGAACACTAGAAGAAATAGATAAATGTACTAACAAACTACAAATGCCATATAGTCACCTTAATAGTAAAAGGGCTGAGATGGTCTAGTTCAGGTACTCTGATTATCCTAGTGCATGAATTAAAACTATTACTTTTTTAAAAGTGTTAAAATATTTTTAATCAGAACTTTAATCAGAATATATATATACACATATATATGTATATATAGATATAATATAATTTATTGTCAAATTGGTTTCCATACAACACCCAGTGCTCATCCCAACAGGTGCCCTCCTCAATGCCCATTACCCACTTTCCCCTCTCCCCCACCCCACATCAACCCTCAGTTTGTTCTCAGTATTTAAGAGTCTCTTATGGTTTGTCTCCTTCCCTCTCTGTAATTTTTCTCCCCTTCTCCTCCCCCATGGGCTTCTGTTAAAGTCTCAGGGTCCACATATGAGTGGAAACATATGGTGTCTGTCTTTCTCTGCCTGACATATATCAGTTAGCATAATGCTCTCCAGTTCTATCCATGTTGGTACAAATGGCTAGATTTCATTCTTTCTCATTGTCAAGTAGTATTCCATTGTATATAAAAACCACATCTTCTTTAAAACTAAAAACCCATTCTACAATCCTTCCAAGAAAAATAAGCAAGCTCTTTTAGGTATTTAGATTCACTATTACTGCCTCAGAATAAGTTAAAGCCAGCTGGAATCCCAGTATAGCTGTTCAAAACCACTGACCATTTTTGAGGGGATTCCTTGGAATAGCCCCATGGTACTTACAGGCAACACATCTACCTGTCAGACTACACTAGTAGGAAAGGTGAAAGCAAGAGGGAGGAAGGAAGACATGGTATCTCAATGACATTCAGAGATCACTCACAACCATTATTTTTGACATGTTACTAATATAGATTTATTCAATCTAAGATCATACAGGATTCCCAGACCATGACCTTTTGCAAATATCTCAATAAAACCATAACATTTGAACTCCAAAAATGAATAAAGCTATAGATAGTAACATGAAATCTAGATAGAATGATGTTTAAGATTTGCAAGCTTAATTTACATTTAAATAAAGTCCAACTGGTTTAGCGTCATCTGAAAAGAAAACCAAAGAAAGAAAACATTCGAAACATCTTTCCAATGGTGAGATGCACTGATTTATACCACAGACAGCCTAAGCACATCCTTAGACAGATATTGTCACTGTACTTGAGACTATCCATAGCATTAAATGTCAGGACAGTTGGTAGTATGGTGACTAACAACTCTTCCATTCATCTTATATTCTTAGTTTCAACAAATTTGCCTCCACACCATTCTCTACTTCTAACTACCAGTGCAGAATACAGTCTCCTACAGAAGCCTTCAGTAAACTAATCATCTGTTTGTGTTTCAATACTTCATCAGGATGTGCCAGAGAATGGACATCAGGACCACACTGCACTATTTCTACTCAGACTCTTTTTTTCAGTGCCAGAAAGATGTATTCCTTAAACTTGAAAAAAAAAAGGGGGGGGAGGGCAGATTTAGATTATAGTACTTTGTAGAATCAAGATAAAGGCAAAGATTTGACTCCAGAGTGTATTTAATCTCAGTCTTCCTGATTCATTGTGTATCCTTGTTTAGAACCATTTGATGTTGCTTCATTATTTCACCTTCAACAAATGCACTACTATTTTTCCTACAGATTACCTGAAGTTGCATGTTCATGGATATTCCTCAAGTGAAATTTCTAGAACAAGAAGTGGATTAATGTCATTCTTATTGTAGGGGAAGTCTTTATTGAGGGGAAATCACCTCAGAGCAATAATGGCTTTTCTTTATTGAGTCAATTACTTATTGTTTGTGCTGGATGCTTAATATACATTGCTCTTCATAGTCCTTACTGCGTACCATAAGGATAGTTATTTTTATCTGCATTTTAAAGGAGATTGAGGCAAACAGACATAGAAAAGTTCAATATGTTGCCCAACATTACACAGGTAGGACACAGCAGAACTTGGGTTGAACCTAGGTGTCTTATGTAGTCCAAAGCTTGATTATGCTATGGTACCTCAAAAAGGAGTGGTTTCAAAGCTGTATGGTTATGGTATACCTAGCCATATACCTAGTGAATAAAAGCCCATGGTATGAAACTTGGAAATCTCTATTTTTAAAAATCTCCTGGCTTTAGAGTTCACGGTTTTAAAGGATATAAAAGACCTTATGGTTATCCCTATCACTATAACTTATTCTTTAAATACTATTAAGTACTATTTAAATGTTGAAAGAATTTTGAGTTTAAGGGAATTTGTTTTCTATTATAAAAGATTAACCTTAATCAAAAAAGCAGAGATCGATAACCTGATTAATGATAGTTGCTAAGGAAGCTATTCCATATTTGGTAAAAAAAAAAAAAATTACCAGATTGTGATGGTTTTAGAGAGGAGAAAGGACAGCTTCTTTTATACAACATAAGCAAATCAACAAATACCTTGATTAACTACTACTAGCGACAACTTTTATGCTGGCATATAATTCATAATCTATAAATAAATGTTTAGGTACATAAAAGCTAAATTACTACTAATTTGTAGCATAATTCAGTTCACAAAACTTTATAATTATAAATAATTTATGTAAGAGGTCTACCATATCTATACAGTATCTATGAAAACTAGTGTAGTGGTTGATATATAATGGGACCCGCATTCAGAATCCAATCTTATCCACAAGTTATGACAGTCTTTCTAGGATATAAAATAATTCATCTTTTGTGTCATGCCAAATCAACAGAAATTTAGCAATATCTCCTAATTTTTGTAACACCATCAGAATAAATTCTAAATTAAACCTTATAATTTTAAACTACACTTTGAAGAATAATTATGTAGTTTCCTTCTTTTCCTTGTTAGATAATTAAAAAAATTTTTAACATTTATTTATTATTGAAAGAGAGAGAGAGAGAGAGAGAGCGAGCGAGCATGAGCAGGGGAGGGGGCAGAGAGAGAGAGAGGGAGAGACACAGAATCCAAAGCAGGCTCCAGGCTCTGAGCTGTCAGCACAGAGCCCAATGCGGGGCTCAAACTAACAAACCACAAGATCATGACCTGAGCTAAAGTCAGTCGCTCAACCAACCGAGCCACCCAGGTGTCCCTTTGTTAGATAATTTTTAAAAGACAAAATGTTTTGTACCTTTCTCTGTTAAATAAAGGATTATTCTTGTTAATATGTTATAGATATTTTAATGAACCCTTATTTAAACTAATCAGCAATTCATATCAGTTTATCTTAACATTAACTGAATGAAAACCAAAAATCCCACCAATTGTATATATTATAGCAACTGTCTCTCCTTGATAATTTAAATGTGTAAATTCTACCATCTCTATTTAAATGTCACTTTTATTCTGTATTTTTTTTCTAAGTCATTTGACACAAGGGCAATATAGAATGATGGTTAACAATGTAGACTCTTGGGCACCTGGGTGGCTCACTCGATTGAGTACATGGACTTCAGCTCAGGTCACGAGGTCACAGTTGTGAATTCTAGCCCCACATCAGGCTTTGCCCTCACATTCCTTAGCCTGCTTCAGATTCTCTGTCTCCCTCTCTCTCTGCCCCTCCTCCGCATGCGCATGCTGTCTCAAAAACAAACATTAAAAAAAAAAAAAAAGAATGTAGACTCTTGACTGAGGATTCAAATCTTGACTGTACTACTTACAAATATTAGACAACTTGCTTAACTTACATACCTTGATTTTCTCATATATAAAATGGAAATAAACATAGTAACTGTATTACACGGTGGTTGTACCAAATTAAGAATAAAAGAAGGGTTTAGAATATAGCTTGGCCAATGGATACCATTTTAATACTCAAAAACTATCCGTAAAAAGGTATAAGCTTTCATTGTAAACTTTGGGTTACTTAATTTGGATCATATATGAGAAGGTCTAATTAAATTTACATTAATTGACCCAAACCTAAAAGGTATTGATTTGTCCAGGACATAGTTTATTCTTTTGATTTGATATTAGAAATATTTTTTAGCAAGATGTAGAGCATCTATTCAAGTTTTTTCATTTTATAATCATATAACTCTTTTCTCTACTTCTCTCAATCCCCAAACTCTTCTCACAAGTAGTCTATATCACAAGGAATTACTTTTTGGAAAAACATGGTAATAATTATATACAACTGTTATTTACATGACATGTAACAATGAACAAATTGTTTTCCCATACTCTTCTTTTGATTTGTAGAGATCCTTATTACCCTGTTAAAAGTGAAAAATGTGAGTTAATTAAAATTAAGTGAAAGTTTTATTCAAGTCTGTTTTTTCTGACTCTCCATGATCTTTGTTCTCGTCACTTTGTTCTTTTTAGGGATCAAATAGCAGTTTGACTGGCCAGGTACCTTGATGGATTTATGATTGTTCTTTTGCTTAAATCAATAAATGGGATTTCTGTTTATAGTAATGGTGAAATAAGCTAACAGACCAATTGTCCTGCTGAAACAGGAAACTAAAAAAAGTGGATAAAATCTTCAACTAAATAAACAAAATTGATTCAATGACCTCAGAGAGCCAACCTGACATCAAGGACCTAAGGGCCCAAAATCAAGAAAAGGGAAATATAGAGGTGAGTACATTATTTGAGGTATCTTTTCACCTATTTGCAGCTGGTGACTAAGAGGCTGAGAAGCCAAGTAAAAGAGCTTGAATAAGAAAGGTGGTTAAAAAGCTGAGAAGGTTAATAGACCTCTTATTATTATTAATACAGGCAAAGAAGACCAAATTTGTCATTCACAGACACTACAGAGATGGGTCACTAATAAATACTGAAAGCTTGCAGTTTGAGCTTTAACAATTAAGAGTAAGGATAAATTAGAAATTAACCTGTAGATTTGTCCTTAGAAAGATTAAAACTCAGTTCAAATCAGTAGAATTGCTGATTGTATTAGGTGATCACCCTCTACCCCAACTTCATGCCAAAAGTAAAAAATAATCCTCTTTGTTAGATGATAACATCTTAGGATGTAGATAATTGCATCTTTGTCATTCCACAGCTCTAGGAGTTTCTGCAAGATATAAAACTGGGATTAATTTAAAGGCTTTAAAGAGTTCATTTATGCCAAGAGATATTCATGTAATATTATAAAAAATAAACAGCAAATACATTTGGTTCTTACAAAACAAAGTCAAATGTTATTTAGACAGTAGGAATTTAGTGGTAAGGCCATGAGATACATAAGGACACCACTCTTCCATTTTGAAGCATTTTTGTCCTTGTAGCTTTCATAATCAGCTGCACAGAGTCCCAAACAAAGTACAGCCGCTCCAGATAGAGAGCTTAAAAAGCTTTTTAGCAGTTGACTTTTTGATTGTCCAACCTCCTTGATATGGAAGGTTTTCCTCTTAAGTTAATACTGAGTTAACCCAGATAAAATAACATCAAGAAGCAGCCACCATCCCAAGTTCTGGGGAAACAAAAGACAAAGAGGTAAAGTTACAGGATATCAAAGGAGAATCCCACAGAGCTGATGCCACGAGTTCTAAAGAGCCAGAGCCTCTAAGCTGCTGCTGATCATTCTTTTTTTTTTTTTTTTTTTTTTTTTTTTTATTTATTTTATTTATTTTTTTTTTTTTAAGTTTATTGCCAAATTGGTTTCCATACAACACCCAGTGCTCATCCCAAAAGGTGCCCTCCTCAATACCCATCACCCACCCGCCCCTCCCTCCCACCCCCCATCAACCCTCAGTTTGTTCTCAGTTTTTAACAGTCTCTTATGCTTTGGCTCTGATCATTCTTAGGGACCCTGCAGGGCTGACTGAATGAAGCTAGAGAGAGGAAGACAGGGAGATTTCTAAATCAATCACCATGAAACTGTGTAGCCATTATCTTGTGATACAATGATTGGAATGACTTTTGTCTTCCTGAGAAGACAGACCCTAGGCAACAGAGATTTGGGTTTTCCAGTCCTGAACACATCAGTAAAATTCCTTTCACTATTACCTTTCCTTCCTCCACTTCATAATCCATTAATATAAATCACCTACACTGCACAAACTGTTAAATGAATGTAGATCTCCATTTTAGGTCTATGTAACATAAATACTCATTTTTGACTCATTAAACCAAAAGAAAACAAATCAAAATCTTCTGTTTGTATTGATAGAAAGTGTTTATCTAACAATTTCAACCATGACAAGTATGGGATAATCAATGAGAAGCAATTAGAAAAGCACAACCCAAGGCAGCCTAGTTTTCAGAATATCAATAGACCCCTTTCACATAGAGCTATTTAGTGTTGATTTTTCAAACTACATAGACACAAAAATACAGTGATAGCTTGGCATTTTTGTTTAAGTGACAGAATATGTTTTTTTTTTCCTAGGAAGCCATTTCTAGACATTAGATATACTTTATGTATCATTAAAAACACAGTTCAGAGTTGACACAGAGACTTGAAAATAAGAATAGATCAAAATATATTCTAAATAGGCCCTTACCACACATTATTAATGGATAAGAAAAAGAAAATGGACATATTTCCATCACTTAGAAAACCTGGCACAACAGGATATCAATAAATATTGGCAAACAGATGAATCACTGTGTTGTACACCTGAAACTAACATTACACTGTATGTGAACTAACTTGAATTTAAATAAAAACTTTAAAAATATATATATTGGCAAACAGATAAGTAAATATGACAACTGTTTTTGACCTTTTCGTGGTGTCCTAAATATTTTTCAGAAATATATGGAAAATTGCAATAGTCAGAAAGGACTGAAATTCATGACTGTCATATTTATGTTTGTTAAGAATAAGATTTTCCTCTTTGTTAAAACTAAAAATCAGCCAGGAAAGTGCTAAATAATAAATAAAAATAATTTTTTAAAATCACAAAGTTTATCAAGGTTAAGGCAGAAAAAAAGTACTCCTTTTCTAGAATTATTTTGTATTAGAGCTATCTTGTCCATTAAAAAAAAAACAACAACTAAAAATGTATCTTTAGCCTAGCAGAAACTTTACCTGGGCTAGCATCTCAGCCAAAGATGAAAACAATATAAAAGTATTTTAAAAAATTAATTTGGGAGCACCTGGGTAGCTCAGTCGGTTAAGCGTCCCACTCACAATTTTGGCTCAGGTCATGATCCCAATTTTGGCTCAGTCATGAGATATCCAGCCCCACATGGAGCTCTGCACTGGCCTAGAGCCTACTTAAGATTCTCTCTCTTTCTCTCTCTCTCTCTCTCCTCTCTCCCCTCTCCAACTTCTCTCTCTCTCACCAACCCCCCCCCCCCATAAAAAGAGAGAATTCAGAGAGGCGGGACCCAAAAGGAAAAGCTTCCTGTTATCACACATCATTTAACATTAGGACTTCTGGTAGTTAAGCTGCCCTTCTAGAATATGCAGACTCAGGAGCTGTTCTGATTTGACACGGTAAGGAAAGTATGACAGTGGAGATGTTGAGGCAATTTAATCAAAACTTTGAGAAAGAAACTCACTATAGCCAATGTTTGGATCTACAGAAAAATGAATCATAGAATATTCATTTGATCTGTGCAACTACAACTCTCTTACTTCCTTAATAGGGTCAGTTTTAGATTCTGTAAGAATAAAAGTCACAGTCACACACACACGCACACACACACACACACAGAGCAATGAGGGGAGACAGAAAATACTTAGTATTCCTAAAAATCAAAATTTACTGAGAAAGATAGAATAAAACCCAGATTTTCAGAGTTGAAAAGGACACTGGGGTTCATTTTGGACAACTCCTTCATTTACAGATGAGTATATTAGGCTCAGGGTTTACATGGCTTAGCTCATATTCAGGAAGCAATTTTGTAGAAAAACAAAAATAAATAAGTAAATAAGCAAATAAATAAATGTAAAAAATAATAAATGAAGCTTTTAACTACGAGTCTTGTGTTAATATTTTCTTCTTTTTAAAAATCAATCTTGGATTTAACATTGTTTTAGTAAGGATTCTCCAGAGAAAGAGAACCAATATTAGACATAGATATAAATACATAGTTATAGCTAACAGGAACTTTACTACAGGGATTGGTTCACAGGAGTATGGAAACTAAGCATTCTCACAATCGGCCATCTGCAAGCTGAAGAGGCAGTCATGTCTGAAAACCTCAGAACCAGGGATTCCACTGCTGTCAATTCAAGCCCAAAGGCCCAAGAACTTGGGGCCAATGGTCTAAGTCCTGGTCAGAGTCAGAAGGCCCAAGAAGCATAAGTACCCATGTTTGAGAGAAGAAAATGGGCATCTCAGCACAATGGAGTAAACTTGTACTTCCTCCACTGTTTTGTTTTATTCAAGCGCTCAGTAGACTAGGTCTACAAATTCAAACGTTAATCTCTTCCTGAGACTAGACACATCCAGGAATAATGTTTTACCAGCTATCTGGGCATTCCTTCGTTTGGTGGAGTTAACACACAGTTAAACCAACACAAACACCAGCTCCGCTTTCTCATTTATAATATGCAAATAACCAAATCATCCATCACACACGTCCTAGAATTTTCCCTCATAGCATATTCAGTAAGATAATTGAATCAGAATGTGAACTGTTCAAATATTCCAGGAAAATGCAAAAATAAATAAATAAATAAAGTGGGCCATTCAAAGTAGCTTTGAGTATAGTTTCCTTTACTTCCCCTTACCCCCAAGGAGAAAAGATAAATTTAAGTGGTCTTCACCATAAAATATTTTTGTGAAAGGAACATTCACTCGCTTTATAGAAAAACAGCCATGGTATAAAATGACTGGACATACTCAATCCAAACAGTTGTAAGAATTATGGAAACATACAAGGAAAGGGTACTTAAAAAAGAGAAGTCATCAAAAGATTCAGAGTAGCTTTCTGTAGAAGAATCATGAAGAGTGTGTGTGTGTGTGTGTGTGTGTGTGTGTGTGTGTGTGTGTGTGTGTTTTCCCCTAAGGTTTCACCCAAGAGAAAGCCCATCAGACTCTTCAGAGTGGTTTATAGAGCAGGGCTGGCTGGTTTGACTAGAAGAAGCTAAGTGAGTCTGATATGCCTAAATTAAATGGCAGCTGGAGTTGGGATAGAGAAGTATTTCCTTCTTTCTGACATATGTCCAGACTCCTCATGTCATCAAACTACACAAAAGCCTGTAGAGAAGCAATCTGAAGTGTCAGATACCACATTATACCCTTTACATCATTAACTCATTTAACTTCCTTTCACCCACTTCTCAGGAAAATACTCAGAAGCAATAAGTAAATTTTATTTAGAGAAGTCATTCACTTGCTCTACCTTGAGTTCCTTCCACAGTAGTTTAATATTTATTCTTATTGAAGAGAACATTATCTTCCTTAAAATATATTTTCAAAGGTTGCTCACTGTCCTTAAACCAATAATTAGTGAATTATAAATGTATATTTCTCCATGTCACATTAGAGACATACAAGCCATATAGAATTCCTTAACTGTGACAGCCTAGCCCTCAAAATGTCCTGATACCTGTAATTCAAGAAACACCAATGACACAAATTGTATAAAGCAAGTTAGAATAGCAGTATAAGAGTCTTTGGTGGTAAACTAGCAGAGCTTTCACACAGAGAAACCCTGTTTGTGGTTTCAAAATTCTAGTTACATGCATTATTAGTTACAAAAAGGAAAAAAAGAAAAACAGAACACAAAACAGTTCTGCACTGCTGCAACGAACCCAGGGTTAATTAGAATGCTCTCTCTTGGTCCTCTGAGTCTTCAGGTTGTGACAAATAGAATGCATTCCAAGCAACAGACACCAAACATTAATATGCCCTCTGCAAAGGCCTCGCTTTAAATGAAGTGAACCATAATCAGATGTTTGCCGCACATCACACACTTACAAATGTTATTAACGTTGCAACCTGCTTGACACATCTAGTCATTGTGTTTACAACTTAAAGAAAAAAAAAATGAAAATATTTTCTTGTCAGGGTCAGGTGATAGTCATTAATTTTCTTATCCACTGTGTTTTTGTTTTGTTGTAGACTTTTTCCCACAGGGAGGTGTCAGTAGCTAACTCTCTACTTACTTTCCTGTTACGTAAAGAAGAAAATTTTAAATTAAAAAGTTATTTCAGTAATGACAATTAAAAAGACACTATAAAGATGTGTTGGTATTGTGTACCTGAATCAAAATTCTCAAAAGAACACACAGAAGGAAATAGAATCCCTAGTGACTTAAAGTCCCTGAAGAGAACACCAATTCTTTTGGAAAATGTATCTAAACAGTGTTTCTGAAGATAAAGAAATAGTCTTGTAACAAGTGTGTAAGAGACTGCTATGCCAAAGACAGATTAAGTCCTTTTAAAATATAGAAAGATGCCATTTAAATTCTGGGATCAAGAACAACTTTAAACATTTATAAGAACATTTTCTATCATTAATTATTTAATGCATAAATGTGTGTCAAATATCTTCTTGAACTTCCTTTATGTTTTAAAAATAAAACTGCTTTATCAAGAAATGTCACCTGAATAATACAACGTTCAACTATACAAGCAACACTTCACCACTGCCTTAGAAATCATTCTGTAGATAGTGGTCAAATACAGAATAATGGAAGGAAACCTCTGTAGGTGGAGTAGAGACTTGGAGGGGACACAGAGCAAGCGGTCTGAGAAGCAAACCCCAGTGGAAAGGACTGAGGAAACAAAACCTCAGCAGAGATTAAGGTGTCTGAGTGGGGAACACTAAGGTGAGCAGACACAGAGGCAGGTAAGGATTTTCTGTTCATCTGTTTATACACACACACACACACACACACACACACACACGTAAATATATATACGTATATTTACATGTGTAGGTTATACAATTTTTTTTTCCTTTTGTACTGTTAAAAAGAAAACCATAGGCCTCAAATGGTGCATCTGGGCCAGGCCAAGTCACCAAATTAAGGCTTAATATGCAACCTAACTGTAGTTTCAACCTCCCCCAGAAACATAAGTCTTAACCTGTCAATCAGGAATTTTCTGATCAACACCAACTAGGTAATCTGTCACATGGGCCATCTCTATTCCCCTCAAAGACAGATGAGGTAAGCCACCTAATAAGATCCCCTGCCCTTCCTCCTAAGGAAAGGTGGCCTTGCCTGGAACAATCCCCTTTCTCTCTTTGCTAATAACGTTCTTGCCCTCCTTCCTCAATTCCTCAGAGCTTTTTTCTACTCGCTACAAGGGATACTGCCTGATTTATGAATCACTTAATAAAGTCAGTTAAATCTTCAAATTTACTCGGCTGAATTTTTGTTCTTTAAAAGTAGTCAGAAAGGAGTCATCAAATCACCTTGGAATCACTAAAAACAGCCCTCTGAAAGAGATCTTATGGGCCCTGAAGTGTCTCAGGAAGAACAAATCATGTGCTGACACACCAGCTTCCCAAAAGGATGTGTGTAGGGTAAATATAATCATCTCCTCATAAGAGATCCTTGAAGGAGTAAGGGGGACAGTGATTCCAAGTGTGTGCTATAGCCTATTCTTGAACCAGTCCTTATTTCTGGTTAGACTTGATCCTTAGGAGGCTTTACATGGGAACTGATGCAGAGCTCTGTCATTTGGGGAGTGCAGGCTTAGTACAGGCCTAACCATCTTGAACATGGAGGAGTCAGATCATTCTGGCCCATGGGACAATGGGGTGTGTGCAGTTCTGGATAGGATATGAAAATGATATGATGTGATTTAAAAAAGAATAAAAAAGAAATAACAGTGCATTGCAAATTAAAGTGTAACAACTGTTTCTTGAAACTGAAGGGGAACAGAATTTGCCACCCCAAAATGTGTCTCTTTGGGATAAGGATTATTTTAGGCTGATTATTTTTATGGCACAGCAGACCCAGGAAAAGCTTTTTAAAGTGAGTAGAAGTCATACTTTTGTAAGAAACATTTACAAGGGAAACCTCCACTTGTTAGGATGTCCCCTTCTCTGTACTGGAACAAGCAGGGTAACTCCAAATCTCTAGAAACTCTTCTCAAGGGAGAAGTCAACTACTAAAACCTGTGCAACCACATTGCCTTTGTTTATTGTCCTTTCCTAGTAACCTCCCCAAACTAGTCTCCCCTACTTCCAACATCTTTTGTCTTTAGCTGGAGATGTTTTTTTTAAACTGTTAACTTAGACCATTTCAAAGAGTTACTCAGTTTTCCTGGGTATTTACCATGTATATAGAAGGTAATACGTTATTAAACTTCCATGTGTTTTTCTTCTGTTAATCTTTTACTATATGGATGTCTCAGCCAAGAACCTAGAAAGGAAGAGGGGAAAATTGTATCTTCTCCCTGAAAAAACTTCTGTATTAGCTTGTATATGTCTATGCAGAGATGATGAAAAATTTTTTTAAAAAATGCTGCTCTGCTTGATATATTGAGAAGCAGAATTTCTGAGTTTTTATATATTCAGTTCTACTGCAGAACACCAAATTGTTCTTCAAAGCTATATGCTTATATCTTCCTCCTCCATCAGTGCTGCACAAGAGATTTGATTTCCCCGTTTTCCTGCTTACATTTGGAATTATCGGAATTCTTTAGATTTACCAAACAGAATGGTGTTAGTTTTTAGTTGTTTTGTGTTTGTGATTTCTGAAAAGGTTGAGTCATTTTCCATGTCAATATTGACAACATGTGATTTTTCTTTTTGAAGTGCTTGTTTACATTTTTCACCATTTTTATATCAATGTTTTTTTTCCCCTTAATGGTATATAGTTGTTTTAAAAGTATGTATTCTTGACAATAATCCTCCCAGATATATGCACTGAAATACTCTCAATCTGGTCTTTTCAAATTCTTTTCACTTTGTTTATAGTGTTTCTTGTCACACAGATCTTATTTAATGTACTAATCCATCTTTTAGAATTTGCTCATATTGTATCACTCTTTAGCTGGGTATTAAAATAGAAAGAAAAAACAATGCCTATATTCTTCTAAGCATCTGAATTGCTACTTTTCATATTTTGGTCTTTATCTAGTATGTACTTTATGTATGACTTAAGATTGAGGTTTGATTTTAGTTATTTTGTGGATAGCCAATTGTCACAGCCACATATATTGAACAACCATCCTTTCTCCAATATATGTTGCCCCTTCTACCATTGACTACATTATCATATGTGTGGGCCTTTTACTGGATTCGTGTGAAAACATGGCATTAAAAAGGAGTATCTTTATCTTTCAAACTGACTAACAGCAGCAGCAGAATTAGACCATCACCAACAATCTGATGAAGTCCAAGTTTCCAAATTCTTGCCTCTTCCTACTGAAAAGTGTGGGAGATCCTGAGAGTCTAGATGCTGCTGTGCCTTGGAGTTGAAAGAACTCTAAATGGTCCTAGAATATTAAAATTTTTTTTGACATTTATTCATTTTTTCAGAGACAGAGACAGAGCATGAATGGGGGAGAGGCAGAGAAAGGGAGACACAGAATCTGAAGCAGGGTCTAGGCTCTGAGCTTTCACCACAGAGCCTGATGTGGGGCTTGAACTCAAGAACCACGAGTTCATGACCTGAGATGAAGTCAGCTGCTCAACTAACTGAGCCACCCAGGCACCCCATTCTAGAATATTTTATTATTGTCAGAAAGCAAGGATGCTTTTATAAATGATGGGGTAGGAGTAAATAAAAACAAAACAAAACACAAAACTTGATGGGGCTAACACTGCTCCAGTTGTGACAATTTGAGCCACTACAACCACAATGTCCATTAATATTATAAGTGATGAAAATACTTTGAGCTTGTGAAATGCTATTCATTTACTATTACACTGAAATGAACGATTACAAAGGGTTTTAGCTATGCAAAACACTGATATATATTAAAGGATATGTTTTAGATTTTAGCATTTTAATAAACATATTTAATGCTAACACACATCAGTAGTAGCATTTAGTTAATAATGTAGATTAATAACATCAATGTTAATACACATAGGCATTTTGCTTTTAATAAGTGTAGGTCTTTATTTTTTATTTTAAAGAGAGAGTGTGTGAGCAGGGGAGAGGGTCAGAGGGAGAGAAAGAGAGGGGGAGGGGGGGAGAGAGAGAGATAGAGAGGGAGGGAGGGAGGGAGGGAGGGAGGGAGAGAGAGAGAGAGAGAGAGAGAGAGAGTGAATATCCCATGTAGGCTCCATGCTAAGTACAGAGTTCAAAACAGGGCTAGATCCCATGACCCTGAGATCATGACCTGAGCCTAAATCAAGAATCAATCATTCAATTGACTGAGCCACCCAGGCATGCCAAGTTTTATGTCTTTCTATAAGGCACAGATTGTATACCGTTTTCTGTGTATAAGTAGGTAAGAGTAACACAAACTCTGAGTAAGGCAAAATATCCTGCAAAACTAGCAATAGGCCATCATCAATGGTCTCTCATTATAGCTAGGTGGAAAGAGCTCAATATTATATTCTAAAATGATTAGACTAATGTTTTAAATGGGAATAAGAAAATGATTCTGAGAAGTTAACCTAAGACATTAATTCTGTGGATGACCACCTACTTGTAATGACAATTAATTATGCATTCCTAACCTTCTAATGATAAGAAAGTAGACTAATATTTACAATAGTAATTCCATAGGATATATAATGCTGGAAAATCAAATAATACATATACAATGCATATTTTAGAAGAAAGACACTAAGTTAAAATATTTAATAATTCAACTAAAAATAAAGAATTCTTATAAATATACACAAGAAGTCTGCTCTGAAGAGAGGTGAAGATTTGACTCACTGTCAAGGAAGCAACCAGGTCCCAGGATTCAAAGAATCTATCAGTTGATAATTCACATATTGTAACTTAGGTGGGCCTGAAGCAGTTTTTTTTTCCTTTTTGATATCAAATTATTTGAATACATTAACTATATTAAAATATTTCTACTCTGAAACCATAAAGCAGTTACAGGAAAAGTATTGTCATAACCCTAGGAAAGTATAAAAACTAAGTATAGAAAATAAGTAAAAGGCACCCAAACTGTAAAGGAAGAAGTAAAATTGTCACTATTTACAGATTACATAATATTATACACACAAAATTTTAAAGGTACTATCAATAAACTTAAAACTAATAAGTGAATTCAGTAAAGTTGTAAGAGACAAAAATCAATATGCAGAACTCTGTTATGTTTCTATACCTATAATTATCAGAAAGAAATTTTTAAAATCCCATTTACAATTACATCAAAAAGAATAAAATACCTAGTAATAAATTTAACCAAGGAGATGAAAGACCTATATATTGAGAACTACAAGATATTAATGAATGAATTTAAGAAGACACAAGTAAATGTAAAGATATCCCATGCTCATGGATTGGATGAATCAATATTATTACAATGTTAATACTATCCAAAGCAATTTATAAATTCAATGCAAGCCATCTCAAAATTCCAATGTCAATTTTTCAAAGAAATTGAACAAATACTTCTAAAATTTGTATGCAACCACAAAAGACCCCAAATAACAAAGGCAATCTTGAGAGAAAGAAGAGCAAAGCTAGAGACATCAGCCTCCCTGATTTCAAACTATAATACAAAGTTATAGTAATTAAAATGGCATGGTTTTGACATAAAAACATACAGATCAATGGAGAACAGAGCCCAGAAATAAACCTACACATATATAGTCAATTAATTGATGACAAAGGAACTAAGAATATAAAATGGAGGAAATGGCAGTCTCTTCAATAAATGATTCAGGGGAAACTGGAAAGCCCCTTGCAAAAGAATGAAACCTGGAGCACCTGGGTGGCTCAGTTCATTAAATGCTCAACTTTGGCTCAGGTCATGATCTCATGGTTCCTGAGCTTGAGCCCCACATTGGTCTCTGTGCTGACAGCTCAGAATCTTGAGCATGCTTCAGATTCTGTGTCTCCCTCTCTCTCTCTCTCTCTCCCTCCCTCCTAATGTTCTGTCTCTGTCTCTCTCTCAAAAATAAACATTAAAAAAAAAAAAGAATGAAACCTGACCACTAACTTATACCACACATAAAGATTAACTCAGGATTAAAGACTTGAATGTAAAACTTGGAAACAAAACTCTTAGAAAACAGGCAGTAATCTCCTTGACATAGGTGTTGATGATATATATTTTTTAATATGATACCAAAAGCAAAAGCCACAAAACCAGAAATAAATAAGTGGGATTATATCAAACTAAAAAGCTTCTGCTCAGAAAAAAACATCAACAAAAGGAAACGACAATCTACTGAATGGAAGAAAATATTTGCAAATTATGTATATCATCTGATAAACTAATATCCAAAATATATAAAGAACTCCTACAACTCTACAGCAAACAAACAAAAAACCCCAAAACCATTCTGATTAAAAACTGGGCCAAAAACCTGAATAGATATCTTTCCAAAGAAGACATACAGATAACTACCAAATACATGAAAAGATGTTCAACATCACTCACCATCAGGGAAATGTAAATCAAAACCATCATAAGGTATCACCTCCCACCTGTCTGATTGGCTCTTTTCAAAAGACAAGAAATGACAAATATTGGTGAGAATGTGGAAAAAAGGAAACCATTACGTACTGTAGATGGGAATGTAAATTGGTGCAGCCACTATGGAAAGTAGTTTGGAGGTTCTTCAAAAAATTAAAAACAGAATTCCAATATGATGCAGCAATTCTACTTCTGAATATTTATCCCAAGAAAATGAAAACACTAACTCAAAAAATATATATGCACCCCTATGTTCATTGCAGCATTATTTACAATGGTCAAGATAGGGAGACAATATATGAATAGGTGAATCGATAAAAAAAATCTGATGTATATGCACATATCTAAATATAAAAAAAGAATGAAGTCTTGCCAATTGTCACAACATGACAGACCTCAAGGGCATTATGCTAAGTAAAAGATGTCAGAGAGAGAAAGACAAGTACCACATGCTCTCTTATACGTGAAATCAGGAAGAAGCTAATTGAACAAATTGTCAGAGGTGCGGCTGGGAGAAATGGATGGAGGAGGCCAAAAGTTAAAAAGAAAAAAAAAATCCCTACCAATTCACAAATTTTGTATTTGGCAGATCTTGTTCAAAATTTTATAATCTATTCATTGTAAATAGAAACTCAGAAGATTTGGGGCTCCTGGGTGGCGCAGTCGGTTAAGCGTCCGACTTCAGCCAGGTCACGATCTTGCGGTCCGTGAGTTCGAGCCCCGCGTCAGGCTCTGGGCTGATGGCTCGGAGCCTGGAGCCTGTTTCCGGTTCTGTGTCTCCCTCTCTCTCTGCCCCTCCCCCGTTCATGCTCTGTCTCTCTCTGTCCCAAAAATAAATAAAAACTTTGAAAAAAAAATTAAAAAAAAAAAAAAAAGAAACTCAGAAGATTTATTCATTTAAATGTACAAAGTGAAGAGTAGTAGCTCTGATGCTGGGGACATTCAGAATTCAAAAAAATTTCAACAGGGCAGGAGAACTAAATTTTAAAAATGTATTTGATTTTTCCTTTAGGCCAACAGAAAAGGGCTATAAATTTGACAGTAATAAGAACTTATAATTTACTGTTCTTTTCCTTGCTTGATAGGTATAATTAAATTATCATCCCAAAATACTAGGTCTGTTTACCCTTTTATCAGTGGTATATGAAATTCTTCCACATCTCTGAAAATCCAAAAATGCTTGACTTCTTACATTTAAATGTATCTATTTATAATACCTATTAGCAGTATCCTATATTTTATGCTCCTTGATGCATAAGTCCTTATACAAAGGAAATAACTATGGATATCTCACAAATTTAGGTTCAACATTATTTGATGCAATACCTTTAAGTTCAGAATGAATTGGAAATAACATACATTTCCAATAGTTGATGATTGGTTAAGTAAATTGTGTTAAATTATTCTATATTTACATAGTAAAGACATAGACTGTAGTAGACAACATATATATACTTTAGTATATATACTAGACATATATATATACTTTAGTAAAAAGTATATATACAAATGAAAAGTCCAGAAAATTAGGTATTAAGGTACCATGTGGATGCAAGGGTAATTAAGGATTTATTTTTTGCTTATCTATATTATCTAAATATTTACAACAAATATGAGCTATATTTTAATTAGACGAACAAGTTAGCCTTCAGGGGGAGAATGGTCAAAGACTTAATCTAACGCATTTCATAAGAAAAGTTCTAGAAATTGTAGTTGATCACATACCCAATTTTCATGTAGTCAATAAGGTTAACTATATAGAAATAAGCATTAAATATATACATTAATGTTTGCCTATGTTTTGCCTCCTGTTTATAATGTTTGAAATACTCCACGGAATTATAGTTTTAATAGTTCAATAAACTTAATTAAGAATTTGAACATGAATAAAAAGGCAAGAAAAATATTTTCAGAATTTTATGAAAAATGTTTTATAAAGTGAGTATTAAGCTAAATACACACAGGAGTGCAGATTCATCAATTTACAGTCCAGTGTATATTAAATAGAAAATTAAATACTACAGTTTAGATTTCTACATCTAATTTGATGTTTTTTTCTTTTTTTTTTTTCTTTTTTTTTCAACATTTTTATTTATTTTTGGGACAGAGAGAGACAGAGCATGAACAGGGGAGGGGCAGAGAGAGAGGGAGACAGAATCGGAAACAGGCTCCAGGCTCCAAGCCATCGGCCCAGAGCCTGACGCGGGCTCGAACTCACGGACCGCAAGATCGTGACCTGGCTGAAGTCGGACGCTTAACCGACTGCGCCACCCAGGCGCCCCAATGTTTTTTTCAAATTACAAAAGGAATGTGTACATTAAGTCAAATGAAAAAATTTAGAGTTGGACAGAGCAAGAAAGATTATCATCTCAACCCACCCCCAAAGCCTACTTGCCTTGCACAATCCATATTAGAAGCCTCACACATGCACTTTCCCTTTCCCTTGCTCATCCAAATACACACCTAAATATAAACACCCACACAGGTATTTGTTTTCAGAATTGACTCACACAGTACACCTTGATTGGTAATTCCTCTTTTAATGTTTCATTTTAGGTAGCTAGTTCCATGTCAGTAGATATACATTCATTTAAAACATGTTTTTTTCTAGTTATGTGCATACACACACACACACACACACACACACACACACGGTTTATATACATGGAATGATACCATCGTGGTACTTGTTACTTAGTTCAAGTTACTCGCTTCTGTATTTTTTTGTTTCTTCCACTCCTCTCTTTCCTTGACCCCAATTACTTTCTTCCACCTTCTACCCACCCCGTGATGGCATATATTAACAGCCTGATACAGATCACAAAATGACTTGATGCTTTGGAAATGCAAGGGAGAGAAAGAATTGTAATGAAATATTACAAAACAATGCAATTAGAGCAGAGATTTTAATCAATAATTAAAATTTTAGCTCTTAAAAATTAAGGCTATGGAATTTGCTAAAATAATCTGTTATTTAAAGTAAAATATTGTGTTAATTAAAATATACTCTCTAAATGCTAGAAAATTAGGCATGCAAAAAACATTTGGGTAAAAGTGTTTTCTAAACTTATTCAAGATGCAAAAACTTAAACTTGCATGAGAGAGGCCAGACTGTATCTGTTTTCTATAGGGAGAAAAGTAGTTTACTTTCAATTCTTAGCTTAGCAGGCACAGACAGAACATGAGGATTTGTACCTCTGGCTATTCAAAATCAGAAATCTGATCTAGATTTGGAAGTTAAGCTTTTAAAACTACTTAAATATCATCTCATTGTAAAGCCATGTGGGGTCCAGGAGACAACCTAGTTCAACTTTTTTTTTTTTTTTAAACAGCAATTAAGACCCAGAGAGGTTCAAACAGCTTGCCTAAGTTTCCACAGCTAATTAAAGACAAAGCTGGAAACCGAGCTGAGGTCTCTTACAGTCCAAAAATTTTCATTTTCTCTGTAGTTTCTTTGTAATGTTGAATCAAAACTTCAGTGACAATAAAAACATCTAAGAATCCGTATGCAATTCTGCAGTTCCTTAGAAATGAAGGGTTCCTTAAGAATTGTGATTAATGGCAGAATCTTTTGCAGATGGTATGAATAAGGGCTAGCTCTACAATCATGAGAGCAGGTGATGGCTGCCCTGTCAGCTCTTGACAATCTAGATTCTAGAATGGCTACTTCCAGGGATGAGGGCATCAATTACAGCCCACAATTCTGCACCCTACTATTCCTGAAAGTCTGTAAAAGTCACCATATTGTTTGTTTTAGCTTCTTCAGTTTTAAGTTCATTACACTACTTTGTGTTTCTGAAGCCAACATATGGAGAATAAGTGTATAGTCAGCATTTGGAGAGTAAGTGTATAGTCAACATATAGAA
Organism: Lynx rufus; assembly: GCF_022079265.1. Taxonomy (NCBI): domain Eukaryota; kingdom Metazoa; phylum Chordata; class Mammalia; order Carnivora; family Felidae; genus Lynx; species Lynx rufus. Next base: position 66,153,173 of record NW_025814834.1, read on the forward strand.
AACCACATACATATAAACATATACAGAAAGACGCCTGAGTTTTTATTCATTAATTATACTTTTTATGCTTTAATCCACTGCCAAATCATATTTTTTTTCCATTTAGGAAAACAACATCCTAAAAGTTCTAGCCAACTGTATGGTTAGAGGTAGCAGTTCCCACTCAAGACTATCCTCACTTCTGATACCAACTGCAAGTTTCAGGGTCCTTAAGACCACCTTTAGGTTCTAAAATTGACCAGAAAAACTCTAACTATGCTAAAATTTTTTCATTCTCATATTTATGGTATATTACAGGGAAAGGATACAGATTAAAATCAATAGTGGGAAGAAGAATACAGGGCAGAGTTCAGGAAAAGTACCAAATGCAAGGCTTCAATTGTTCTTTCCTCATGGAGTCACAGACATGTTACTTTCCCAGAATCAGTATGTGACAATAAACACAGCATACTGCCAACCAGGGAAGCTTAACCAAGCCTCAGTGTTCAGAGCTGTTCTCAGGGCTCCATTATGTAGACATGATTGACTGACTGCCCATGTCACTAATCTCAGAATACTCTCCTTCTGGAGGTCCAATGATACCTATGATCCAAAGTCTCCACTTTAAAGTCACATTTGTTGGTCTTTCCGATGCAGGTAGCCTCTACCCTAAGACTATCCAGTGACCCAAGACCCCAAGAGAAACAAAGACACTCCCATCAGGCATGGCATCCCAAGGGCTTAGAGATTATCTCCCAGAAGCCGAGGGCAAAGGCCAAACTTCTTTTTTTTGGACATAAAGGGTAAATTCTTTATTACACAGAACTTCTTTTGTTGATAATCCCCTAAGAAAAAGCTAATTCATAATTTTCAAGGCCCTGTCCCAGCAAGTTTGTTTACTTAAATGATTACAGACTAAAGCATGCACTGTAAAAAATAAGGTAGAAAACACCTTTCATGGTTCTTCAAGAAACGATTTTCATGTTGGTGTGATATGGCACAGTTCATCTCAGAGACATCAAAGAAGGAAGACATTCTGATAAAGCAGCTGGAGGAATTACTATGTAAAGGACTAAAACAAAAAGTTCACATCTGGAAATGACAGTAAGTTTCCCAAATAATGTTATTTATAAAAGTAATTTTGATCTTAAAAATAGACTTTAAAAAAACCTCTGTTTTCTATGGAGTAAGGAGGAGAAAGGAATAAGCAATAACTGGAAGATTCTTGTTTTTCTCTCTTAGCGGTCAAAATTGCTAATTCTGACCTGCAGACAAAGGAGAAAATAGCATTCTAAGATCATAACCATACTCTTTTCATATTCTCTTTTGAATAGTAGTGTATATTAGAACCAGAATTACATTTAAAAAATATACCAATCCTGTTGTCTTTTGTCAACATAAAAATATATATAAAAGAAAAAAATAACTAGAAAATTTTCTTTTGTGAATTTAAATTTTCATTGAGGACATTACAGTAACATTGTCTATTGAACTGGATACCCAATTGTATGCAAGAAGGCACAAAAAGAATGGGAAATGTAACCCTATAAAACAATTATACAAAACATTTGAATATAACAATTTCTCTAATACATTTTTCAAATGATTACTATAGTGTTCTCCAAAGAGATTTAGAGAAGTTGTTTGGAAATGTCCTCCAAATGCAGTCCTAAAGTGTAAGAAAGTTGCCACATTACATGCAGCTCACCCTAACAATATGACATTTTAATTAAGAATATATTTCCAGACCTTGGAAGAAAATTATGTACTATCATGGCCCACTTGAAAGAGACTAGCTATCCATACAATACCATAGATCCAGCACATAGCAATAAAAACTTATTTTGATGACCATGTATTAGATTAGATCTGATTCAGAAAAATAAAAAAATTCTCAGATTCTCAAACCAGAAGCATAGATGATTTTTAAATTTAATTTGGAATTCTAATATTATCTTAGCTATATTAAAGAATTAAAATGTCAGAGAATGAATGTCTTGCTTTCAACTAAATCCTCTGCATCTGTCTTTTGGTTGGGATTGACAGGCAAAAAGCATACGCATAGGTTTTGTTGTTGTTTCACACCAGAATGTTAACTTACTAAAGAGAGTAGGAAAAAAAAAAAGTAAGAGTGAAGAATGGTTTCATCCACTGAGAGTGGGACAGGTCTCTCTCCCAGTTAGACCCCAAACCACTCAATACAGGGCCAAACCTGAATTTTCATTTGAGTAGACTACTCTCTTTGCCCTGAGACCTGCCAATGTCTTATTTCCCAGGTTTACCACAGCTTTTTCCTGAAATATTGGACTGTCTTATACCACACACACACATACACACACATGAGCGCGCACGCACACACACACAGTAGGCAGCAAAAAAGTGTTGTTTTTAAGACTTAAAGTATCCATAATAAAAATCTTTTCCTGTTTGCATATTTACTCCATTTCTTGAGGGCAGGCAGAATCACTTAACATGAGAGCATGGGATTCAGATTCAAGTCCGAGTCCTGTACTTACTATTTTAATCTTAAAAATTAATATAAATTCTCAAAGCCCCTATTTTCTCCTCTCTAAAATAAGGATACTAATAACTTCATTCCAAGTTCACAGTAAGGATTAAACGAAACGACTTATGCTTCATATCTGTTATAATGCTCTTGTACCAGAATGAAAGCCACAACCTAAAGAAAAGCAACTTAGAAAAGAATCTGCTTTATTTCTGGACTACAATGCTTCCTAGATGCATACATAATTCCAGTTGATACTTGTCTATACTCAGAATTACTCCTTCCCCTTGTCCACTAAGCCTTTAATACAAACCACTACCCATTAATTTCTACTTTCCATAGGCTGAGTTCTTTCAGAATTTATTCTGCAGAGCTCTAAAAACAGCCCATTCAAGCTCTATCACCTCAGCCCTGCTCTGGTGTATCTGAACTCTAATGGAAACAGCTCTTTCCCTCTGAAGGTCAATGGCCCCAAGTAAACAGGCCTTTAGCTTTCCTGCCTTACCAGTTTGCCAGGCATATTTTGACATGTCAAAAATCTCTAAAACTCAGCCTCTCAACTGAAGTTTTATATTATTGTCATTTGTCTCTCATTAAAGTTGTCATCAGAGTCAAAAGTGTTTCTTACTTTATATTTATCTTCAGCTTCTAGTAAACTGCTTTGCTCAATGCAGGTTCTTAACAGACTTTCCTAGAAAGACAAGTAGTGATTCTAGCTCCACCACCTGATGAATCTTTTAATTTACCCTAACTTAGCACATCCCAGACTCTTGCTATCTTATTTTTTAGGTTCATGGTTCCCATTTGTATTTTGTCTCTCACTTGGGTCCCAATAGTGCCTATTACTCATCCACAAAGTGGTAGAGGCCACCAAGTAGGAATACTTGAGACCTGAAGCTAGGAGCTCCTTTGAGGAGAGGTCAGGAAGCTCACCACTTTGGGCTAGTGGTACCACATGGCCCAGGTAAGTTCCAAAGTCAGTGACTCCTTCATTGGGATGAGCAAACATCCCCTAGAGAAGGAGATTTCTACAGAACCTCAACCTATTCACAGGCTCCAGGAGTCCTGCTCTACCTGTAATCATCAAGTCTGAGCTCTTGCTCTTGATTCCTCAACCAATGTCATCACCAGTGTTATGATGTAGATATAATTCCTACAGTTAATGAATAGACTTTTAAAAAAGAATACTCCGAAGTTAAGCATATTTCTTAAAGATTTTTTTAATGTTTATTTTTGAGAGAGACAGAGTGTGAGCACGTGAGGTACAGAGAGAGAGAGAGAGAGAGAGAGAGAGAGAGGGGGACGGACACACACACACACACACACACACACACACACACACAAAATGAGAAGCAGGTTCCAGCTCCGAGCTGTCAGCACAGAGCCTGATGCAGGGCTAGAACCCACAAGCCATGAAATCATGACCTGAGCTGAATTCAGACACTTAACTGAGCCACCCAGATGCCCCAAGCATATTTCTAACACAAAAGTCAAGCTGTATTAAAAGTGGTCTTTGAACAACTGTTCCTCCCTGCCTCTCATCTCTCTCTGCAAGGATATACTCTTACCTTTAATCACAGCTTCTTCACTTGATCAAAACCCAGTTTGACTCTATCTCCTACAAGTCAATAACTATAGGCATTTTCTTCTGATAATACTCAGATTTGCTTTTGATTTCCAAATAATTATACCCATGAGGCAAATAGTATAAAGAACTTAAAATCCAATTTGATTCTTTTCCCTTTTTTCTATTCTACTTAGGGTGAGAATAAAATAATACACAAAAGGTATTAAATACAAATGTTTCATCAATATTATTTTCCATTAAAATCACATTTATGGTCCAATCAAATTATAATTAAAAATAACAGAGAAAATTTTACTTTCTCATTTTTACTTTAAAAAACAAAAACAATTTTTCCCTGTTATGAAATATTATATTGATGATCATTAAGATGAAATCAGCTGCCTGTGAATTTTATGAATCATATTAATATCTCTAATCAAAATACACAGTAAATGGGCTTAAGAGTCCCCACAAAATGATGTTTAATAATACGTGAATTCAAATAAGAAGTATAAAGGAAAATTAAGAGATTAAACTTGAATTTGAAAATATAAAGATGTTCCATGTTAAAAAACCAAATTACTGAATACTAGGATTTTAAGTTTCCAAATTACTACTTAGATCTCAACAGAACATTTACATTTTACATGTTAAAAACCATTAGGCCAAAATACAACATCCTTTCAATGATAAAAAAACTCTCAACAAAGGAGATGTAGAAAGAACATCATACTTAAAGGTGCAAGGGTGAAAGCTTTTCCTCTAAGAGCAGGAACAAAACAAGGGTTCTCACTCTCACCACTTCTATTCAACTTACTACTAAAGTTCTAGCCAGAGCAATTAGGTAAGAAAAATAAAAGGCATCTTCTAAATTGAAAGAAAGGAAGGGTATCTGGGTGGCTCAGTTGGTTGACCATCCAACTCTTGATTTTGGTTCAGGTCATGATGCTCAAGCCCCACGTGGGGCCCTGTGCTGAGCATGGAGTCTGTTTAATATTCTCTCTCTCTCCCTCCGCCCCTCTCCCCCCTCCCCGAAATAAAAAATAAAAATAAGTTGCAAAGCAAGTAAAATCATCTGTAGAGATGACATAATTTTATATATAGAAAATCTTAAAGACACCAAAACATGTTAGAGCTAATCAATGAATTCAGTCAGGTTACAGCACACGCGCGCGCACACACACACACACACACACAAAAAAAAAAAAAACAGAAATAATTTGTGATTTTATATGCCAACAATGATTTTTAAAAACCAATTTTATTTTCAATAGCATCAAAACCCATAAAATACTTGGTAAAAAATTTCATCAAGGAAATTAAAGATCTCCAGACTGAAAACCACAAGATACAGATGAAAGAAACTGAAGATGACACAAGTAAATGGGAAGATAGCTCATGTTCAAAGAGCTAGTAGGGGGACAGTTGAAGGGGGACTCTAAGCTTGCTTCATCTCTCCCACAAACACAGCTACATAAATATCAAATCATTTTGAATACCCAAGCAATCGATCTGAGAACTAAAAGCAAAACTGCACAACTTGAGGTAGAATAAAATGGCCACTTTGTGGAAAGTAGGAGCAACAGAGAGTTGATTTGGGGGAGAAAAGAAATACGGGTGCTGCGAGGGGAGGGGGCCCTGATCACTGACAGAGGGAAGAGAGAGGGAGAGAGGGAAGGGGGAGGGGAGAGAGAGAGAGAGAGAGAGAGAGAGAGAGAGAGAAAGTAAAAGTGCACGTGAGGCATTGCATGAGAAAAACTTCCCCCAAACCAGTGACTGGGGAAAAGGAGAGAGGCAGACTACCACAAGTTTTTATAAGCAACAGAGCACAAAGTCTAAAGCTTTGGAGATCTGCATCATTGCCAGGGCTGTGCCTGGCAGGCTTGGTGGTGCTCTGCTGGGGAAGGAATGAAGAGAGCCAGAAGTGGTGAGTATGGTCTAAGGATCTCCTGGGTCACAAGGAGAGACAAAGTTCCCCTGCTTGAAGTGCATTCAGGAGTGGGGGGCACAACTTCTCTGGTGACAAGGAACCAGTGGTGCCAACATGCTGCCCTATTCCCTAGCATAGGAACAAAAGACACCAGCTGAAACCTTGGTGCCAGCTTTGTGTTCTGCTTTACCATAAACTGAACCACTTCATGGTTGTGTAACCACCTTTCTGGGACAAACAGGCAAATGGCAAAAGTGCAGCAAGACCCTCCCCCGGAGGATCAGCTTGGGTCAGCGTCATGCACAACTCTCTAAAATTTGGAGTTTTAAAACTCAGTGGTGTTCCTGAGATAAAACATAGAAGTACAGTGCTGTCTGGCAGGCAGACAGTTTAGATGCAGACAGGGTGAAGGCAGGGATCTAGTGGAAGCCAGGGACACAACAGGTGATTGTTCTTCTGTGAGGGTTTCCTGAAGAGTGGCAGGTGGGAACATCCCCCTCCTGGATGAGAAAGCTAGGAGATGCCATTTTCTCCCTGCCCATCAGCACCAACTGACTTCAGTGAACAAAACAGTACCACCCGAGGGAGGCTGGATGTGCTTACATGAAACTCCACCCCCTTGTGCCCCATAGGTACATCTCCACTACGGCAAGTTGGCCTGAGAATCAGAGCAGCAGGCCCCTCCCCCAAAAGATGAGCACAAAACCCTCACATGCACCAAGTCTACTGATCATAGAGTGCTGCAAAGCTTTAGCTCTAGGGGAAACAGAATCTAGTTTTTTGTTTTATTTATGGATCTAGCTTCTTTTAACAAGCAGACCAAAACACACCTAGAGTCAAACTTCCCTTTTCTATTGTTGTTTTGTTGCTTTTGGAGCTACCTTCTTTTAACAAGCACACCAAAACACACCTAAGACCTAGCCTTTTTTTTTTTTTTTTTTAACCTCTTCTTAATCTAGCCATTACTCTCAGGAGCAGGAATACAACAGACTCTCATAACAATCCCTCCCTCCTTTCCTCCCCCCCCCCATCCCCCTTGGTAAAAAATTTCATCAAGGAAATTAAAGATCTCCAGACTGAAAACCACAAGATACAGATGAAAGAAACTGAAGATGACACAAGTAAATGGGAAGATAGCTCATGTTCAAAGAGCTAGTAGGGGGACAGTTGAAGGGGGACTCTAAGCTTGCTTCATCTCTCCCACAAACACAGCCAGACAAAAAGACAAAATGGAGGAATTCACCCCCCAAAAAAGAACAGGAAGAAATCATGGCCAAGGATTAAATCCATACAGATACAAGTAAGATGTCTGAAACAGAATTTAAAACTATAATCATAAGGATACTAGCTGGGCTTGAGAAAAGCTTAGAAGACATTAGGGAATCCTTTACTGTGGAGATAAAAGAACTAAAAACTAGTCAGGCCAAAATAAAAAAATTCTATAACTGAGACGCAAAACCGAATTAATGCAATGACAATGAGGATGGCCAAAGCAGAGGAAAAAATCAGTGATATACAAAATAAAATTAAGGAAAATAATGAAGCTGAAAAAGAGAGGGAAAGAAAGGTACTGGATCACAAATGTACACTTAAAGAATTCAGTAACTCCTTAAAGTGTAATAATATTCTATAATAATCATAGGAGTCCCAGAAGAACAAGAGAAAGAAAAAAAAGAGAAGATTTATTTGAGAAAATTAAACCTGCAAACTTCTCTAATCCAAGGAAGGAAACAGACATCCAAACCCAAGAGGCACAGAAAAATCCCAATAAATTCAACGAAAGACAGCCATCACCAAAACATATCTTAGTCAAATTCACAAAATACACAGACAAGGAAAGGATCCTGAAAGCAGCAATGGAAAAAAGTCCTTCACCTACAAGGGAAGAGACATCATGTTTAAAGCAGATCCATCCACAGAAACTTGGCAGGCCAGAAGGGAGTGGCATGATATATTCAATGTGCTGAATTGAAAAAATATGCAGCCAAGAATACTTTATCACACAAAGCTGTCATTCAGAATAAGAAGGAGAGATAAAGAGTTTCCCAGAAAAACAAAGACTAAAGAAATTTGTGACCACTAAACTAGCTCTGCAAGAAATATTAAAGAGGACTCCGAGTTGGGAAATACGTACCAAAAGCAGCAAAAACTAAAAAGGAACAGAGACTACCACCAGAAACACCAACTTTACAGTAACACAAATGCACTAAATTCACATCTCTCAATAATCATTCTGACTGTAAAAGGACTAAATACACCAAAAGACATAGGTATCAGAATGGATTTAAAAAAACACAAGACCCAACTATATGCTGCCTAAAAGAGACTCATTTTAGACCTGATGACATCTGCAGATTGAAAGTGAAGTGATGAAGAACCAGCTATCATGCTAATGAATGCCAAAAGAAAGCTAGAGTAGCCATACTATATTAGACAAACTAGATTTTAAAACAAAGACTATAACAAGTGATGAAACATGACACTATATCATAATAAAGGGGTCTATTCATCAAAAAGATAACAATTGTAAATATTTATTCCCCCAGGTTGAAAGCACCCAAATATATAAATCAATTATTAACATAAAGAAACTCACTGATAATAATAAAATAATATTAGGGCATTTAACACCCCACTTACAACAGTGGACAGATCATTTAAGCAGAAATTCAACAAGGAAACAATGTCTTTGAATGAGACACTGGACCAGACAGACTTAACGGACATATTCAGAACCTTTCATCCTAAAGCAGTGAAATACACATTCTTTTAGAGTTTACATGGAGTATTCTCCAGAACAGATCACATACTGGGTCACAAATCAGCTCTCAACAAAGTACAAAGAGATTGAGATCATATCATGCATATTTTCAGACCACAATGGTATGAAACTTGAAGTCAAGCACAAGAAACAATTTGCAAAGACCACAAATACATGGAGATTAAAGAACATCCTACTAAAGAATGAATGGGTTAACCAAGAAAATTTAAAAAAATAAAAAATAAATACATGGAAGCAAATGAAAATAAAAACACAACTGTCCAAACCCTTCAGGATGCAGCAAATGCAGCCCTAAGAGGGAAGTATATTGCAACACAGTCCCATAAGTCTCAAATATACAAATTAACCTTACACCTCAAGGAGCTAGAAAAGGAACAGCAAATAAGCCTAAAGCCAGCTGAGGGAGGGAAATAATAGATTAAAACAGAAATAAATGATATAGAAAAAAAAACAACTAAAAAAATAGAACAGATCAATGAAACTAAGATATGGTTCTTTGAAAGAATTAATAAAACTGATAAACCCCTAGCCAGACTTATCAAAAAGAAAAGAGAGAGGACCCAAATACATAAAATCACAAATGAAAATGGAGAGATCACAACCAATACCACAGAAATACATTTTTAAGAGAATATTATGAAAAATTATATGCCAACAAACTGGACAATCTTGAAGAAATGGACAAATTCCTAGAAACACACAAACTACCAAAACTGAAACAGAAAGAAACAGAAAATTTGAACAGACCCAACAAAGAAATCAAATCAGTAATCAAATATCTCCCAATAAACAAAAGTCTAGGGCCAGATGGCTTCCCAGGGGAGTTCTAACAAACCTTTAAAGAAGAGTTAGTATCTATTCTTTTCACACTATTCCAAAAAATGAAAATAGAAGGAAACTTCCCAACTCATTCTATGAGGCCACCATTACCTTGATTCCAAAACCAGGCAAAGACCCCACTAAAAAGGAGACTTGCAGCCCAATATCCCTGATGAACATGGATACAAAAATTCTCAAGATACTAGCACATTGAAACAAGGCTTTGAGATAAAATAACACCCACCATACACAAAGAATGGAAAATAGAAAAAGAGTACTTGCCAATGGATATTATGAGACCAGAATTACCTCAGTATCAATACCGAACACTAAATACTAAATACTAAGATAAACATTACAAGTCTCATGAAGTTAGATGGAAAAAAAAAAACTTCTTAAAAATACATTCTCAAGAGGAGATATATTTCCAGAATGGCACATTAGGACCTCAAAATGAATTCTTTAAAAGAAAAAACAACTCTAGAAAAATTCATAAAAATTAACTTAATCAAATCTCTGGTAATAAAACAAAGGCTTGCAATAGTCCAATAACATTTATTTAAGAAAAATGGCTGAATCTAAGAATGAACACAGTTTGTGGCATTTTAACTTTTCCTACCCCATCCCACTCTCTTCAAATCCACAGTAAAACACCAATAGCTTCACAACACAGAAGTTAAGAAAACTAGCAGCCTAGCAGCCATTTAAAAGGACAATTTGGAATGGTCCAAAAAGTTCCATCCCAAGAAATAGTCACTATCTGTTAGCCCCTGGAAAAAAACCATTCACAGTGTTTCTTATTACTTGTACTTCCTCAAAGCTTGCTTAGGAGGAAAATTCCTATCCTAAGGACGTTTGTGGAAAACATATCAGTGGTGATTGTTTACAATGCAGCTGCCTAAAAGCAGCAATACAAGTTGAAGTAAATAACAGCTGGTGAGGAGGGAAGGGGAATGGGGGGCATTGGAAAGAGAAGGAAAAATTGGGAGAATGGGATGTTCGTAGGAAGTTTTATCAAACTCTGACCTAGTCCCAAAAATTTAGAACACCACACATGTGCAAGTCTGTGAATATGCGTAGAAAAAAAACTGAAGTCCCCAATCTCACTTCTAGTTGACCTTGAGACTTTGTACAGACAGAAAGTGAAGCTAAGAGAGAATTCTAAGTTTTGAAGACATGCACCAATACGCACAGAGTCCCTTAGCAAAGGATGGTTCAAGCAGAAATCTCTGTCCAATAATTGGCTGACTACTAAGCAGAGATTTCAATGGCCAAACAGGACACAAACACACACACAAATACATATTTTACAGCTAAAATTAGCCCAGTAAAGTTCCTAGGAGACTAACAGAAGCAACAAGAACAACAATAACAAAACCTGGCAGGTGGGGTGAAGGCAAGTGAAGGGAAATCTGATTTTCAGAGTTGCCATATTATTTAACATCCCCAGTATTAAATAAGCTTTTATGAAACATGCAAAGAAATGTGATAGTATATGCCATAGTAAGAAACAAAGTAGTCAACATAAGTTGCCCTTGAGGAATCCCAGATGTGAATTAGACAAAGATTTGGAAACATTATAAATATGTTCCAAAAACTAAAGAAAAATTATCCAAAATATGATAATACTTCACCAAATAGTGAATACCAAAAAAGAGATAAAAATTGTAAATAACAACCAAGTAGGAATTCTATAGTTGAGAAATAAATTCAGCAAGTTAACAGTAAATCTGAGCTGGTAAGAAAGGGCATCAGCAAATTTGAGAATATCCTATCAGAGGTACACTAAGAAAAAGAATTAAGAAAAATAAACAAAGCCTATTGATCAATAAGATACCAAATGTACCAAATACTCATGAGAATCCCAGAAAGAGGAGAGAAAGAGAAGAAGATCTGAGGAAATGGTTGAAAACTTCCTCAATTGATGTAAAACATTATTCTACATGAATAGAAGCTCAATGACCTCTTGATAAGATAAACTCAAAGACATCCAAATCTGGACACACATAGTCAAAGTGTCAAAAAATAAAAACAAAGAGAGAATCTTAAAAGTATCAAGAGAAAGACAGCATATCACATGTAAAAGAATCTCAATAAGATTAATAACTAACTTATCATCAGAAACCACAGAGGCCCAGAGAGTAGTGGGATGACATATTCAAAAGGAGAAAAAGAATGTCAGCCATGATTTTTAAATCAGTAATGTACTTAAAAAATTACAAGAGAAATCAAGACATTCCTAAATTAAAAAAAGAAAAATCTGATGCTAGCAAAACTGTCCTATAAGAAATAATAAAGGGAGTCCTTCAGGGTAAAAGGACCCTAGACAATAAATAGAATCCACATAAAAACTAAAGAACATAACTAAAGATAACTCCATAGATAAATATGTAAGACAATATGTATTTTGTTGATAACTCATTTCTTCCTCTGATTTGAAACACAACTTTATGAAGCATTAATTTTAAATCTGTGTTGAAAGACTTAAGATGTTTAAACATATCATTTGTATGACAATGATGCCCAAAGGAAAAGAGAGAGAATCGAGCTATATTGGAGGAAAGTTTCTGTGTAATTAAGAAATTAAGTTGATATAATTCAAATTAGATTGTTTTAAAATGTTAATTTTAATCCCCAGGGCAACTACTAGGAAAAATGAAGTAAATATATTTTTTAAAGAAACAAGGGAGGGGCGCCTGGGTGGCGCAGTCGGTTAAGCGTCCGACTTCAGCCAGGTCACGATCTCGCGGTCTGTGAGTTCGAGCCCCGCGTCGGGCTCTGGGCTGATGGCTTGGAGCCTGGAGCCTGTTTCCGATGCTGTGTCTCCCTCTCTCTGCCCCTCCCCTGTTCATGCTCTGTTTCTCTCTGTCCCAAAAAAATAAATAAAAAACGTTGAAAAAAAAATTTTAAAAAAGAAACAAGGGAATTAAATGGTACATTATAAAATATTAACACAAAAGAAAGCAATAAAAAATGAAGAAAAAAATGGGAAAAAAGTTAAAACAATGTAGAAAACAAAGACGAAACTGGCAAACAAAAAGCCTACATTCTTTATTACATTAAGAATAGATTTTTTTTTTTAGTGGGGCATCTGGGTGGCTCAGTCCATTAAGCTTCGGACTTTAGCTCAGGTCATGATGTAGTCATTTGTGAGTTTGAGCCCCACAGGGGGTTGTGTGCTGACAGCTCAGAGCCCAGAGCCTGCTTTGGATTCTGGTCTCCCACTCTCTCTGTCCCTCGCCTGCTTGTGCTCTCTTTCTCCCAAAAATAAGTAAACATTAAAAATAATAATTATTAAAACAAATTTTTTTTCAGGGTGCCTGGGTGGCTCAGTCAGTTGAGTGTCTGACTCCTGATATCAGTTCAGGTCTTAATCTCAGGGTCATGAGTTCAAACCCCATGTTGGGTGGAGCCCCCTTAAAAATAAAAAAGGAACGACTTTTTTGGGGAGCTACGGGGGTACATAATTCAATGAATTTTTAGACATATGTAGTTTCAGGTGTGCTTATAGCAATAAGTATACATCCAAAAACTCTTTACTGTTCTGTATAGTCACCCTCTTCTCCCCCAACCCCAGTATCCCTGGTAACACTGATTTATTCTTCAATCCCTATAGTTTATCTTTTCAAGATTGTCCTATAACTAGAACCACACAGTATGTAACCTTTCACTCAACACAATGTGTGCGAGATTCATCTAAGTTGTTGAATTTATCAATCATTTGTTTATTACTGGCAGAGTATTCCATTGCATATATGTCCTGTAGTTTCTTTATCCATTTATAAATTAAATGACATTTGGGTTGTTAACAGTTCAATTATGAGCAGTACCACAAACATTTGTCTACAGGTTTTATGTGAAAATATGTCTTCAATTCTCTAGATAACCAAGAGTGGAACTGCTCAATTACACAGTATGTATATGCTTAACTATTAAACTGTGTTGTCAAAAATGTCAAACTATTTAAGATTTACATTCACACCAGCAATGTAAAGAGTTCCAATTGCTTCACATCCTCATTAACACTGAGTATTCATTTTTGCCTTGATAGATCTGAACAAATCTTTATAGATTTTAAATACAATTTTTTATTTTTAATAAAAAGTTTTTTAAAAATCTCCAATCAAAATCACAGATTAGCAGAATGGATAAAAACATGATCCAAATATTCATTGCATGTAAGAGACAAACCATGTTCAAAGAAAAAAAGGTTGGAAATAGAAGGATGGATATAGATATATGATGCAAATCAAGAAATAATAGTTATTCTATATCAGGCAAAATGGACTTTAAGATAAAAATTAAGGACAAAGAAGAATATTTTATAATTATAATAGGATCAATCCATTAGGAAGATACAACAATTATAAACATGCATACATGTAACAAAACACCAAAGAACATGAAACAAAAACTAGAAAAATTAAAGAGAAAAATAGGTAACTAAACAGTTGAGTTCAATAGCCCACTTGCAGACATAGAAGAATTAGAAAGAAAAACAAGGAAAGAGCTGAACAGCACTAAAACTAACTAGCTCAAACAGACATACAGGTAACATTCCAACTGACAACATTCCAACTTCCCATGTCCATATGAAACATCCCCTAAGATAAACCATCTATTAGGCCATAAAAGACAACTGAATACATTCAGAATGATTTAAATCACACAAATTGTTTTGTTCAACCACCATGAAATTAAGTTAGAGATCAAATACAGAAAGAGTTGGGAAATTCATAAATAGAAATTTCAAACATCTGTAAATAACATGGGTTAAACAATATGCAAGGAAGGTAAATTAGAAAATGCTTTGTATGAAGTGAAAATAAAACACAACATACCAAAACATATGGCAGACAGGTAAGTCAAAGCTTAGAGTAAAATTTATAGCTGTAAATGCCTATATTAGAAAAGAATTCAATTACCTAACCTTCCATGTTAAACTAGAAAAGGGCAGACCAAATCTAAAGCAAGCATAAGAATAAAAAAGTTTAGACTAGAAAAAAAAAATAGCAGAAAACTTTTTTCAAATTATACACTGATGAGAACTTGTATTTTGAATGTGTAACGAAATTTTATAATGCTATAATAAACAATCAAATTTAAAAAGGGAGCAAAGGACTTGAATAAATATTTCTCTATATAAGTTATACAAGTAGTCAGTAACTGCGTGAAAAGACTCAAAATCAGTAGTCCTAAAGGAAATACAAATCAAAACCACAATGACATACCACTCACATATACTAGGGTATCTAAAATAAAGATGACAGGCAGGCCTGGATGGCTAAGTTAGTTAAGTGTCTAACTCTTAATCTTGACTCAGGTCATGAAATTATGGTTCCTAAGACTGAGCCTCCTGTCCAGCTCCATTGTGACAGCATGGAGCCTGCTTGGGATTCTTTCTCCCTCTCTCTGCCCCTCCCCTGCTTGCACTCTTGCTCTCTCAAAATAAGTAAACCATTAAAAATAAATAAATAAATAAATAAATAAATAAATAAATAAATAATAAAATGAAGGTAAAAAATATTGGTGAGAATACAGAAAAACTAGAATCCTCATTCTTTGTAGGTGGAAATATAAAACAGTACAGCCATTTTGGAAAATATTTGGCACTTTCTCAAAATGTTACCATATGATCCAGCAATTACATTCTTAGGTATATACCCAAAGCAAACTAAATCATGTGTCTGCACAAAAACTTATGCACAAATATTCATAGCAGCATTATTTATAATGTTAAAAAAGTGGAGGGGAAACAAATGCTCAATTGACAAATATACAGATAAAATGTAACACATCCATATTATTTGGTAATAAAAAGTAATAAATTACTAATATACTATAATAAGGATGAAACTTGAAAACATGCTCACTGTAAGGATCAGTCACAGAACACTACATGTTGTATGAATTGATTTTTATGCAATGTCCAGAATAGGTAAATCCTTAGAGATGGAAAAGTGGGTTAGTGGGAAGAAAGGGAATTGGGAAGTAGAACAGACAGGCAGTGAATGTGTGGTTCCTTTTGGGGTGATGAAAATGTTGTAAAATTAGATAGTTTTAATGATGCAGAATTCCATGAATTTGCAAAATGACTCACCTAACTGTATATTTTGAGAGTGAATTAAAAAAATAGAGGTAAGTTGTATGATATGTGAATTATATATCTCAATGAAGCTGTTCTAAAAGATGTATTGGGTTTCTTGAGTGGCTCAGTTAAGCATCTGACTCTTGATTTTGGCTCAGGTCATGATTTCACAGTTCAGGAGATTGAGTCCCAAGATAGGCTCTGTGTTGTTAGCTAATTGTGCTAACAGCGCAGAGCCTACTTTGGATTCTCTCTCTCCCTCTGTCTCTGCCTCCCTCTGCCTCTCTCTCTCTCTCTGCCTTCCCTCTGCCTCCCTCTCTCTCCCCAGTCACATGCACTCTCTTTCCCTCTCTCAAAATAAACTTAAAAAAAATGAAAGATGTATTGACAAATAAAATAGGAAAGCATATATGAAAAAAATTATCCCTTAAACAAGTGGATTTTATCCTGGAGTTTCATGTTTCTAAGTCCAGAACTTCAATTTTATCAGTACGTTCAGATCTGATGTGGTTTTTGCCTAAAAACACTTGAAATACATTCACCAAAGAGAATATGTAAAACCACATTAATTTATTATTTAAAGTGAGTGAAAATCCTACTCCTAAGTTTTTACCCAAGAAACATGAAAATTTACATTAACACAAAAACTTGTTTGTGAATGTCTACAGGGACATTGCCCGTATATGATCACCAGAAACTAGAAAGAGCCCAAATATCCTTCAGGGTTAGTATCCAAAATCTTTAAAGAACGTATCAAACTCAAAACCCAAAACACAAATAATCCAGCTCAGAAATATGCAGCAGACATGAATAGACATTTTTCCAAAGAAGACATCCAGATGGCCAACCAACACATAAAAAGTTGCTCAACATCACTCATCCTAAGGGAAACACAAATCAAAACCACAACGGCATACCACCTCTCACCTGTCAGAATGGCTAACATTAAAACACAAGAAACAACAGATATTGATAAGAATATGGAGAAAGGGGAAACCTCTTCCACTGGTGGAGGGAATGCAAACTGGTGCAGCCCCTCTGGCAAACAATATGAAGTTTCCTCAAAAAGTTAAAAACAGAACTACCCCATCACCCAGCAATTGCACTACTAGGTATTTACCCAGAGGATACAAAAATACAGATTTGAAGGGACAGATGCACCCCCAATGTTTACAGCAGTATTATCAACAGTAGCCTAAATATGGAAAGAGCCCAAATGTCCATCAACTGATGAATGGATAAAGAAGATGTGGTGTGTGTGTGTGTGTGTGTGTGTGTGTATACACACACACACATATACACACATATATATATACACATATATATACATATACACATATATACACGCAATTAAATATTATTCAGCCACCAAAAAGAATGAAATTTTGCCATTTGCAACAATGTGGATGGGGCTAGAGCGTATTATGCTACATGAAACAAGTCAGAGAAAGACAATGCCATATGATTTCACCCATATGTAAAATTTAACAAAACAGATGTACATAGGGGAAGGAAGGAAAAAAAAAAGAGAGGGAGGTAAACCATAAGAGAATCTTACCTATGGAGAATAAACTGAGGGTTGCAGGACGGGAGGTGGGTAGTGAATGGACTAAATGGGTGACGAATATTAAGGAAGGCACTTGTGATGAGCACTGGGTGTTATGTATAAGCAATAAATCATTAAATTCTACTCCTGAAACCACTATTACACTATGTGTTAACTAACCAGAATTTAAGTAAAAACTCTTAAAAAACAGTAGAACATCAACATTAGTCAGTGATTTATTAATCAGTGATTTATTAACCCATTTCAAAATGGATAAACCTGAAACACACTGTGATAATAAAAGCAGTCAGACCCCAAAGGCTATGTTTTCACTTACATGGCACTGTGGAAAAGACAAAATTAAGGGAAGAGAAAACCTATCAGTCATTGTCAGTGGCTAGGGTTGGGGACAGTGATTAAGTAGAACAGAGTAGAAGGAAAAGTTTTTGTGACAACACTGTTTTCTATCTTGATTGTGGTGATAGTTACATAACTGTGTCACAACTCAGAATCTTCCACTAAAATTTTTTACTGTATATAGTAAGCTCTACTTTATAAAAATGAATAGATGAGATACGTATATACAGGACGAAAGGGGAAAGTGGGAAAGAAGATAAGCAGCATATTTAAATTGAAATCAATGGATAATGGATGATTGGATGGACAGACAGATAAGGGAGGATTTGCTATGCTTATTCACTTTTCGCATGTATCCTTACATATGTCGTGTGTCAATATTTGTAAAAGACACTAACAAATGTGTATAATCCTACCCCTATGTCCCTATATTCTTAACTGAATTCATCTCCTGTCAAAAGACAAGTACCTGTAAAGAAAGGAGCAATGAACCTATGTTTCCTGAGAGTAGATACCATTAGAGAGAATGGAAAGAGTTTAGGAGCTATGGATATCTGAGGACTTTAGATGGAATCACCTCCAATAAATGGAGGAAGCTGTAGACAGGACGAACACTAAAGGCCTACCTGGTTGAACTGCAATCCTCTGAACACTTGCCTTTCACACCAGTGTAAGTGCTTAAATGATGCTGTACCCTGGGGATGGAGAGAAGGAAGCTGAGGTATCACTACTTTTTATCTCCTCTATGCTGGCCTTCTTTTTGAGGATATAATTTCTGCCTCTTCTCATACATATTTAGAACCTCTTTCCTAATCAACAATCTGTAGCCACAACCTGAAGTTAAAATTACCTGCCTGTCTTATCATTAGATGTGGGCTAGCACAAGGTACCCATATGTCTCACTTTCCAACTCAGTGTACTAAAAATAACCTCTATTCTTGAAAGGAACAAAAGGAATCTGTAGGGCTTAATAACTGATAAGGAAAGAATGTAATTTCCAAAAAGCTCTGCAAAGCAATGGAAAGTAAAATAAAATTAAAATAAAGATAACTTGAAAACAACAACTTTCTTTTAACGAGTTCACTTGGAGAAGACTGTGGGATGAGGGCTCATTCATCATCCCTGTACCATCAGCTTATGAAAAATTATAGTGTTAAAAAGGCCCACTGTCTCTCATAGATATAAAGCCAGAAAATCAATTTGTGAATCATGTGAAGTAATGGCAAGTACTAGCAATGAGGTATTTTGCAAGCCAGCCTTTAAGCTTCTTTTTACCCATTCTTAATGGCACAGAGAAGTAGGACTTTCTGGATCAAAATAACATTTTTATACAGAATAGTTTAGAATGAGTTTCTAATCTATAAAATCAATGATTTTTTTTTTAGTTCTTAGGTAGGGAAGAGTTTTCTTTTTAACAGGTAAGCTTGTCTTCATCAAAATTGGAAGGCAAAATTAGTCATTTCTGCCTAAAGACAAAAATGCCTGTTAGACATTTGTTCCCAAATACACCTTTTAGAATTATTTGCTTGGTAAGGGCTAAAGCATAAAACTTAACTCAAAATCAAATTGAACATTTTTTTTCCTCCATAGAGAGATTTCGAGCCAGTTAGTTTTTCACAAAGTAGTCATTTTGATAAAACATTTCCAAATACTATGTCTTCTGTGAATTTTATATATCTTTATATAATTTTCAATTTAAGATCTTTTTCATTCTTTTCATCTCTGAATCATTTTTATAGATTTTTTTTTTACCAACTGTGTCTTAAGAGTAGGAAAAGCACTGTTTACAGAAAAAAGATGATACACTGAAGTATTTATTAGGTTTAAGTGAAAAAAGCTGGTTACTAACCATTAATTCAAAGACTAACATTTGTATTTTTCAAAACTTTTCAAGGTTTTTTCTTAATGTTTATTTCTGTATGTGAGAGAGAGACAGACAGACAGACAGAGCATGAGCAGGGGAGGGACAAAGAGAGGGAGACACAGAATCTGAAGCAGGCTCTGAGCTGTCAGCAGAGCCCAATGTGGGTTCAAACTCAATGGACTGCAAAGATCATGACCTGAGCCAAAGTCTGAGCTTAACCAACTGAGCACCAGGGACCCTGTGTATTTTTTGAATTTTTTATTGTGGCAAAATACTCTAAGATAAAATTAATAACGTAACCATTTTAAATGTACAGTTCAATCATTTTCTTTTTGTTTGTTTGTTTCAGAGAGCACAAGTGGGAGAGAGAAGCAGAGACTCTTAAGCAGAATCCATCCATGCTCAGCACAGAGCCCAATGTGGGGTTCAATCCCATGACCCTGGGATCATAGCTTGACTCAAAATCAAGAGTTGGACACTCATTTAGTAATTTTAACTATATGTGTGTACAACTATCACCACCACCCATCTTCATAACTTTTTCATCTTGCAAAACAAATTCTATACTCATTAAATTTTAACTTCCATGCTCTTCTTCCCCCCCCCCAAGCCCCTGGAAATCATTTTACTTTGTCTCTATAGTTTTGACCACTCAAAATATCTTATATACACAGAATCATATGGTATTTATGTTTTTGTAACTTATTTTGCTTAGCATATCTGTACATGCTTTAGCACACGTTAGAATTTCCTTCCTTTATAAGGCTGAATAATATACCATTTTATGCATATACCACATTTTACTCATCTATTCAGAAATGGACACTTGGACTGCTTCTACATTTTAGCTATTGTGCATAATGCTGCTATGAATCTAAGTGTACAAATATCTCTTTGAGAGCTTACTATCAATTATTTTGGGTATATATCCAGAAGAATTTCAGATCATATAGCAATTCTAATTTTTATTTTTTGAGGAACCACCATACTATTTTCTTTAGCAACTGTACCATTTTACATTCCTACCAATAGTGCAAAAAGGTTTCAGTTCTCCACATTGTCACCAACACTTGTTATTTTTTCTTCTGATGGTAGCCATTTTAATGAGTGTGACATGGCATCTCATTATACTCTTGATTTGCACTTCCCTAATGATCCCCCAGCGATACTGAGAAGTTTTCACGTGATAATTGGCAATTTGTGTATCTTTGGAGAAATGGCTGTTCAAGTTCTTTGCCAATTTTTTAATACGGCTATTTTACTTATCTTGAGATTTGGTTCTCTATATATTTTGGATATTAATCCCTTATCAGATATAGGATTTGCAAATATTTCTATCATTCCTAGGTTGTCTTTTTTCTACAGATATTGTCTTTTGATGCAGTTTTTAATGTTCATGAAATAAAATTTATTTTTCTCTTGTTACTCGTGCCTTTAGTGTCACATTCAAGAAATCATGAGCAAATCCAAAGCAATGAAATTTTTGCCCTATTTTTTCTTCTGAGTTTTATAGTTTTAGGACATACATCTAAGTCTTTGATCTATTTTGAGTTAATTTTTGTAAATGGTGGTCAATAAGAATCCAATTTCATTCTTTTGAATCCAGGTTTACCAGTACCATTTGTTGAAAAGACTGTCCTTTTCCCATTCAATGACCATGGCATCCTTTCATCCTTTTCAAAAATTATTTGGTCATGTATGAACTGTTTGTAAGGATTATTTCTGAGCTCTATTCCTTTCCATTAGTTTACAGATTTTTTTTTTTTAATGGCAGCATCACCCTGTTTTGTTTACCATAGTTTGCAATTGGAAAGTTTGAGTCCCCTATTTTTTTTTTTTTTTAGAGAGAATGCTCACGCACATGCCTGCAAGCAGGGGAGGGAGAGAGAGAACCTTAAGCAGGCTCCATGCCCACTGCAGAGCCCTGACATGGGGCTTGATTTCACAACTGTGAGATCATGACTGGAGCCGTAGAGTAGGATGTTTAACCTACTGAGCCACCCAGGAGCCTTCACTTTTTCTTCAAGGTGGTTATAGAATCTCTTGAGATTCCATATGTATTTTAGGGTGGGTTTTTCTATTTCTGCAAAAACCATTGGACTTTTGATAGGGATTGCATTGAATCTGTAGATGAGTTTGGGTACTTTTCCTATCTGAATAATATTAAGTCTTTTAATCGGGTCTCAATTTCATTCAGCAGTGTTTTGTAGTTTTCAGTGTACAAGTCTTTCATTTAATTCCTTACTATTTTATTCTTTTGATTCTACTGTAAGTTGTATTGTTTTCATAATTTCTTTTTTA
The DNA here is from genome assembly GCF_022079265.1 of Lynx rufus. Lineage (NCBI taxonomy): Eukaryota > Metazoa > Chordata > Mammalia > Carnivora > Felidae > Lynx > Lynx rufus. The sequence goes on from NW_025814834.1 coordinate 66,174,912, forward strand.
GGTTATCGTTAGTACATAGAAATGCAACTGATTTTGCACGTTCATTTCGTAAACTGCTACTTTGTGAATTCATTTACTGGTTCTGTGTGTGTGTGTGTGTAATCTTTAGGATTTTCTACATGTAAGATCTTGTCACCTGTAAAAAGAATTTTATTTCTTCCTTTCTAACTTGGAGACCTTTTCTTTTTCTTGCCTAATTGCTCTGACTAGAACTTCAAGTACTATGTTTAACACAAGTAGTGAAAGTGGTATCCTTGCTTTGTTCTGACCCTGGGAGAAAAGATTTCAGTCTTTCCTGAGTATCCTATTTTCTGTGGGTGCTTCATACATTGCTTTTATTATGTTGGGTAGTTTCCCTTCTATTCCTAGTCAGTCAAGTATTTTTATCATAAGGTATTAAATGTTGCCAAATGATTTTTGTGTATAAATTAAGATGGCCTTGCATTTCCCTCCTCTTTTCATTCTGTTCATGTGATGGATTACACTGATTTTCATACATTAAATAATCCTTGAAAACCAGGAATAAACTCTAATTGGTCATGGTGTATAATCCTCTTAGCATGCTGCTCACTTCAGTATGCTAGTATTTTTTGAGGACTTTTGCATCAATATTCATGAGTGATAGCGATCTGTAGTTTTCCTATAATGTCTTGGCCTGGCGTTGGTATCAGAGTAATGCTGGTTTTACGGAGGGAATTAGGAAATGTTCCTCAAGTTTTTGGAAAAGTTTATGAGAAATTAGTGGTAGTTCTTCTCAAATGTTTGGTAGAATTCACCAGTGAACCCATGAGGTCCAGGGATTTCTGTGTTGGGAGATTTTTAATTACTAATTCTTTACTAGTTACAGGTCTATTCAGATTTTCTATTTTTGCATGATTTAGTGTTGATAAGTTCTGTGTTTCTAGGAATTTGTCCACTTCATCCAAGTCATCCAATTTGTTGGCATACAATTGCTCATACTTTTAAAATCTTTTTATTTCTTTATTATCAGTAGTAATGTTTCCATTATCATTTCTGTTTTTAGTAATAAGCCCCCTTTTTAAATCTTAGTCCATCAAGCTAAAAGTTGGTCAATTTTGCTCATCTCAAAAAATCAATTTTTGGTTTCATTAATTTTCTATTTTTTAAATTGTTTTTTACATTTGTTTATTTTTTGAGAGACATAGAGCACAAGTTGGGGAGGGGCAGAGAGAGAAGGAGACACAGAATCCGAAGCAGGCTCTAGGCTCTGAGCTGCCAGCACAGAGCCTGATACGGGGCTCGAACTCACAAACCGTGAGATCATGATCTGAGCCAAAGTGGGACGCCGAAAGGACTGAGCCACCCAGGCGCCCCGTTTTCTCTTTTTTTATATTCTCTATCTCTGCTCTAATATTTCTTTCTTCTTTTTGCCAGTTTTAGGTTTAGTTCGTTCTTTTTATAGTTCCTTATTGTGTAAAGTTAGGTCTTTTTTTTTTTTTAAACATAAACCGTTATAGCTATAACTTCCCCATTAACACCTCTTCTATGTATTCCATGTTTTTCCATATTGTGGTTTCATTTTTCATCTGTATGGCATTTTTAATTTAAATTTTTAAGTTTATTTATTCTGAGAGAGAGCACGTATGTGCAAGCAGGGAAGGGACAGAGAGAGAGGAAGAAAGAATCCCAAGTAAGCTCCACACTGACAGTGCGTAGCCCAATGTGGAACTCAAACTCACAAACCCAGGAAAGCCCGACTGCAGCTGACATCAAGAGTCAGACGCTTAACCAACTGAACCACCCAGGTGCCCCATCATCTGTATGTATTTTTTAACTTCACTTGTGATTTCTTTGAACCATTACTTAAGAGTGTGCTTAATTTCCACAAATTTGCAAAGTTTAGTTTTACTTTGTTAGTGATTTCTAAACTTCAGTCATTGTGGTCAGAGAAGATATTTTGTATAATATCTTTTAAAATCTATTGAGATTTAGGGGCACCTGGGTGGCTCAGTCAGTTAAGCCTCTGACCTCGGCTCAGGTCATGATCTCACAGTTCTCGGGTTGGAGCCCTGCTCCAGGCTCTGTGCTGACAGCTCAGAGCCTGGAGCCTGTTTCATTCTGTGTCTCCCTCTCTCTCTGCCCCCCCCCGTTTGTGCTCAGACTCCCTCCGTCTCAAAAATAAATAAACAGAAAAAAAATTTTAATAAAAATAAAATCTATTGAGATTTAGTCTGTGGCTTAACATATGGTCTATCATGAAAAATGTCCAATGTACACCTGAAAATAATGTATATTCTGTTGGACAGAATTCTTTTTTGTATTTGTTTGATTTAGTTGGTTTATTGTGTTAAGTCTCTATTTTCTGATCTTCAGTCTGGTTGTTCTATCCATTACTGAGTATGGAGTACTGACATTTCCTATTATTACAGAAATACCCATCTCTCCTTCAGTTCTTTTAAGTGTTTGCTATATTTCATGGTCATTATTAGGTCATGTTTTAATTATTGTATCTTATTGCTGCATTGAAACTTATAAAAGGAACTTTGTCTCTTCTAACAGTTAATTTATTTTTATTTTTTTTAATGTTTATTTCTGAGACAGAGACAGAGCATGAGTGGGGGAGGGGCAGAGAGAGAGGGAGACACAGAATCCGAAGAGGCTCCAGGCTCTGAGCTGTCAGCACAAAGCCCGACGTGGGGCTCAAACTCACAAACTGCAAGATCATGACCTGAGCGGAAATGGGTCGCTCAACCGACTGAGCCACCCAGGAGCCCCTCTTCTAACAGTTTATTTAAAATCTATCTTGTCTGATACTACGATAGCCATGCCTGACTTTTTTGGTTACTATCTGTATGGGATATCTTTGCTATCCAGTCACTTTCAATACATTTGTGTCTTTGAATCAAATGCCTTTTATGGACCATATCTTTTTTAATCTATTCTGTAAATATTTGTCTTTTGAGTTGAAGATTACATTTACATTTGAGTAATCGGGTGTACATCTGAAACTAATTTGACACTGGATGTTAATTATACTTCAATAAAAAATTACTGATAAGGAGGAACTTGTCATTTTGTTACTTATTTTCTATATGCCTTATAGCTTTTTTGTCCTTCATTTCCTGCATTATCTTTTGTGTTGAGGATTTTTTTTATAGTTAAATGTTTAATTCCTTTCGTATGTCATTTTGTATATATTCTCTAGCTATTCTCTTTGTGGTTACCATGGAGATTATATTTAACATCCTGAAGTTATAACATTCAAATTTGAATTTATGCCAGCTTAACTTCAATAATATACAAAAACTGCTCCTTTAACAGTTCTTTCCACACATCTTCTGGTTGTTGTCACAAGAGTACATCTTTATACATTGTATGTCCTAAAACAAACTAATAATTCTTCTTAAATATCTCCTAAATCATACAGAGAATAAAATATAGAGAGCTACAAACCCAAGTTACAATGATAGTAACTTTTAGACTGTTTTAAGATGTATTAATATCTCAAATTGCATAGAAAGCAATAAGCAGAGTTACAGTTCATTGTTACAGCTTTTATAGCTGTCGATGTATTTACCTTTATGGAGATACTTCTTCATACAGCTCTGAATAGTATAGACATAGACATACTATCTAGTGTTCTTTCATCATTTCATCCTGCAGGACTCCCTGGAGCATTTCTTTGCCTTGTGATTTTATTTTTGGTGAAAACTGGATTTTTAATCTAATAATGTGGTAACTCTGGAAATCAGATTCTCCCCATTCCCCAGTATTTATGGTTTTGTTGTTATAGGCTGTCTTGGAGTCAAGAATCAGCCTAAGTTGTAAACTTAAGGGCTTCCTAGGACTTTTCTTAGCCTGTACCCTTCCCTTAGGGTATATGGCCATTTTCTTATTTTTCTTGCATTTGCAGTTGCTTTCTGATGTCTTAGTCTTGAATATCTGGCTCCCAAAGAGGAAAAAGAAAAATGTAGGAGGAAGAGGGGGAAAAGGGGTGTTAGCCTTTTTAATACCCTAGAAATCACTTCTGCCTGAGGGGAGGGGCTCGGAACAAAAGCAAGAGGTCCAACATCAATGGCTGCCACCCTTTTCACACCTCTGTGATTAGAAGCAGTACTTAGGAATCACAGTACAGATCCCCAATATTTGCAGGGCAGGGCCTTTTTTGTCCATCCTAGTTTCTACAACCTGTGTGTAGGTTGTTCCAGGAATATATACTTAGCTTCCTGCCATAGGGATGGGGGAGAGGGGGAGATAGATAATTAAAATTAACCGAAATTAACTGCCATTTAGCATGGAAGCCGATTTGAAGAAATAATGGTGAAAAACTTCCCACATTTGATGAAAGACGTAACCATAACCATCCAAAAGGATCAATGAACTCTAAGATATACTCAAAGGTACACTGGGTTTTTTTGGGGGGGGAGGGGTTAATTTTTTTTTTTTTTAACATTTATTCATTTTTTGAGAGACAGCACAAGCAGGGGAAGAACAGAGAGAGGGAGAGACACAGAATCCAAAGCTGATCTGTCAGCACAGAGCCTGATGTGGGGCTTTAACTCATGAAATGTGAAATCATTACCTGAGCCGAAATCGGACGCTTAACCGACTGAGCCACCCAGGCGCCCCTGTTTTGTTTTGTTTTTTTTGTTTTTTGTTTTTGTTTTTTTTTCCACTTTCTCCATATCTACCTTAGTTGCTTTAAGTATCTTTAAGACAACTGTTTTAAAGTCTTTGTCTAGTGGATCTGTCATGGAGTCTTTTTCAGAAATAATTTGTTGATATTTTTTTTCCCCTTTGAATGAGCCATACTTTTCTTTTTCCCCGGAAGTTATAAGCCTTCGATAGACTCCAGAGTCCAACATATTTACATCAGACAGATTCCTCTAGGACAATCGTTGCCTGGATAGTGCTTCCTACTCTGCCTTCTTCTCATAATCCTCTGATGGAACTTACGTTTCTTAAAATAATTGATTCAAAACACTGTTTCTTGCAAAGCTTTTGGCCTAACATAAAACTGTTTTGGCAAACATCAATTCATCCCTTCAATGTCAATATTTTGAGGCCTCCTCCAAACAGCCTAATTTCATCCTACCTGTACAAAGATTGTCTAAAAAAACATGGAATGCAGCATCTGAAAGCCAGCCATAAGAATGACCAAATGTTCTTAAATAGAGACTACCAAAGTGGAACAAAAAACAAAACAAAACAAAAACAAGACTTACTCCTGAATTTCTAGCAAAAAGGTCTGAAAGAGACTGCCTATCCTTCCCGAAGTCAACACAGTTTCAATATATTCAAGACACTCAGGTTGGTAAGAAATAAGCTGCACAGTCAAGGTTAGTTTTCCATTCCGTTTTCTGAGCTGGACTGTCCACATCAGAAATGAAAATTATGCCAGTTCATATTCAGCAAGGAAAATGGACAGTTTAGGTAAAACCAAGACACTGGATCTCAGGATTTAGAGTTTAGAGAAAAAAGTTAGATATTTTAGAGTAGGAACTTGGAACTCTTAGGAGTGGCTATTACAAAAGTAATTTTAAGCTTCTAGTATTGTTGCTGTACTCCTGTGCCTCAGATTCGTTCTGTAAAATCTCCTCTCCACCAAAGTAGAGCCTCAAAAATGCACCACAGGAGCGGTGTGACTCCAGGAGCACTCCATGTCATATCACCTGGGATCACAGAGTCCGAAGATGGGAATCCATCATGTGAGAGCCAATCCAACTTCCGACTTTCATTCAGAGAGCCTTCACTGGCAGAGGTGACTGCCTTCCAGGCAGGAGACTGACCTAACTAATTTAGTTAAGTTACCCTGTAGAATTCCTTTGCTCCTGTTCCTGTACTTTAATCAGTGGGGAAAAATGGAGCATAGCATATAAGGTCTACGGAATTGATTCTTTCTATGTTGAAACTCTGGGGCTGGAAGACAGTGAACTTCAAAATCAACTGGGGAACTTATTTATTTGATGCCAATGCCTGGAGTCCAGCCTACATATTCTGACTTAATCTGAGGAAGAAACTACTTTTTATATGTGTTTGATAGAAGATTCTACTGTCTAACCACTGTTGAGAGCCACTAGAGATTTAAAAAGTTAGTATACAGTAAAACCATCCAAGAATCTTAAATTCAGTAGGTTTGCGTCAGGGCCTGAGATTCTGCATTTCTTCAAAGCTTCCAGGTCATGCTGATGCTTCCTTTTATGAACCATACTTTGAATTGCAAGGCTCTAGAGGAACTGTTGCTGCAAACAAATACAAACAGCCAGATATATTAGCCTTCCAAGCCATACATAGTAAACTCATCTGTATTTATTGCAGGCTGATGGGAGGGTGTAGCAGTGCTTAACAATTGGTGAAGGAACAACACAGACCTGTTCATCCACCCATCCAATAAATCTGTGTTACTGCTGATTGCCATGCTTTTACCTCTACTATCATTTGTGCCCTAAGGGAAAGGTATAATCTTAGGGACTCAGCCTCCCAAAATAGTTTGAGCAAGAGGTCCAGTGGATAAAGCACTAAGATCTCTACTCCCACTTTAACGAAAGAAAACTTCTGGAAAAGGAACTTCTTAATTCAGCTCAGTTACGACCAGTCACACCATTCAACCCTACTCTATACTTAACATCATTCTAAGTTGTTATGCATTTTTACATTATAAGAAAAGACTAAGATACCAATGGAAGGAAAATTGGAGAATGAAGAGAATTTGTCAAACTGAAGTATATGTAGTATGAAAAAAAACATGTAACAGGTCAATAAAGTTCTGTTTCTAAGGGACCCTGCCAGGGCTTTTAGGGGTAGGAGGTGGGGTTACAGGAAAGAAAAGAAAGAGGGGGGCAGGGGGAGACACAGAAAAAGAAAGAGGGGGGCAGGGGGAGACACAGAAAAAGAAAGAGGGGGGCAGGGGGAGACACAGAAAAGGGGAGAGGGGGGCTGGGGGGGAGGAGAGAGGGGAGGAGAGAGGGGAGGAGAGAGGGGAGGAGAGAGGGGAGGAGAGAGGGGAGGAGAGAGGGGAGGAGAGAGGGGAGGAGAGAGGGGAGGAGAGAGGGGAGGAGAGAGATGGCATAGATATCAGTATTCATTGCCAATGAAGTTTGACCTTAACTTCATTGCTCACTGAACATGTATACTAAAAATATGAACTCGACCTCAACTTCTGTTAGGTGAATTTGATGGCAATACTATTAAAACACTGATATAATGCATCAGGTCACATTAAAATAATTACATTTTCTACCCATTTTTATAAGGGTAAAGCATTTCCATTTTTATTCTCCGACTTTATCTCCTAAAAATATATAACATATTTTGGGAAGTTAATAAAACAGAGACAATATAACCATCCATTTGTCTTGGTATATTTTCTTTAATAATGAAAAATCAACTGAGATTTTTAAATAAAATACCCATATATTTTGTCCTGAAGAACAGAATTTTAAAACACTATCCAAAAAGTATTAAAGTTTGCTAAGTCAATCTATTTCAAATTGCTAACTAGCTATTGCTTATGTTATTTATATCTCAGATTCTAGATTCATGCACTTTTCTTGCAGATTTTATATACTATTTAAACCAATCATAAAATTCAACCATTAAATCCCTGGTCAGAAATTTCAAATGCCCATGTAGAAATGCTTAGCTTCAAATGATTTCACGTTAATATTTTTACTAGATCGTATAACTCTGCTATTAAGTTAATGTTACAGATACCTTTAAAATGCTGTAACTTCTTCCCACATAGGGTTCCTTGCTCTTCCTCAGGATACAGCCAAAGTTTAGCTAAGCATCAGATATTCCCTCAAAAGTGATAAGCCAATAAATAAGAAATATTCTTGGTCTACAATGCATCTATTTGTCTGCTAGACACTCTATGGAAGAAAATACAAGATAGTGCTTAAAATTTTATTTTTAAGTAATGTCTACAACCAATGTGAGGTTAGAACCAGCAACTCTGAGATCGATACTTATATACTCTACCAACTGTGCCAGTCAGGTGCCCCATACAACATGGTTTTGATTCATCCAATTTATTCTTTTACTGACTTCTCCATAATGGTCTCCTAACCCTTCTTCTTGCTTCTGCATGTGCCTTACCACCTCCACTCATGTCATTACCCCATAATTTGTTCTTTATATAGCATAAAAACTATCCTTTAAAAATCCTACGTAATGAAATAACATATGGAATATTTGTCTGCACATCTCTCTCGTGACAGTTCCCAGCCTAGTCTTCAGTGAACAAAAAATGAAAATGGCTAAATTAAATTTAGATATTATCTGGAGTTAAGACAGAGTCTGTTGAAAAAAACAGGAAAAATAAATATGGTCCTCTCCTACCTGGCAAGAGTAGATGATTTAAAGAACCTGGATGGAAAAGGTTTCTCTAGAAGGAAAGTGTTTTTAGAACATTTTATTTTTGCCTTTTCCCATGGGGGACAGTCACATAGTTACCATTATATTTTTCCTTGATGCATTGTCCCTTTCACTGGGAGGTCTGGTTTGTACATCAATCATCCCTTGAAAATATTCTCCAAACCACTAGATACATTTTCTTGAATTGGGGTCAGGGAATGGTCCTAAACATAAGGACTAGGGTTAGTTTGCCACTGTAGATCACTGAGCACAGAATAAGCTGCTGAAGCGCAGGAGACAAGCATAGAAGCCAGGCAAAATATTAAAGCTAACTTGGATAGGACAAAGCTTGCCTTCAATTCCTTGTAGAGAAACTGCTTTTTAGTAATTCCTAGGTTTTCAATGAGATAGAGTAGGCCATGGATAATATAAGTTTCCATGTCCCTCCTTTCCACTATCCCTTTCCCCTCACTCTGCCCACCAAGAAACCCCCCAGTGAAGACAATAGGTCATATCAGCTGAAAATTAAGCATAGACCTATTGCTGGAAAATAAGTAAAGAAAGGGTGTGATTTTCCAACAACAGGGAACTGTGGAAGAGGTTCCTTGGGATGTAGAATAGGATCAAGTAGAAAGGGCTGGCAGTGAACTGGTTATACAAACTAGAGGACTTTCCAATTGCCTCCTACCTTCCTAGGCTTCATGTGAACAATTCTTACTCTTTACATGATAAGCAAAATACTCTTTAGAGTGTTCTGATGAGAAGGAGATTTGGAGATAAAGTGTTACATTGTGTATATTAAATAAGATAGCAATTACACCTTCATTTGTCTCAATAGTTTATCAAGACAAACTAAATTTTAAACTGGCAGTTACTGGAAAATCACTGTACCAACAGAGTTGACTTGTACAGGATAGATTTTTGTGGATCATATGTTCTAGGCAGATGAGGGTCTGGACCAGGAGGATCAATATCGGCATTAAACTGTTCCAATTATCTTCACCATTCAAAAATTACAGCTTGTCATTCACCTGCTTAAAACTCCCCAATAGCTTCCCTTTGCATTTGCGATGAACTCCAAATGCTACCATGTCACACAGAGCTCCCAAAGTCTGACCTCTTCTCAATTCGTATTCATTCATCTTTCCTCAGCAATCCAATCTTCTTCATATTCCAATGAACTAAGCTTGTTTCCACTTCAGGCCTTCAGTACTTTTTACTCCTTCCATATAGAAAATGCTTCCCCCAGATTTCTGCATGACTGAGACCGCCTCCCAGATGTCTCAGCTCAAAACACATCTCGTTGGAAAAGACCTTCCTAACCACCCTATCTAGTGTTCCTACAACTCTAAGTCATTGTTGATAAACTCATGCTTCCTTCTGCCTGATCTTTTTCATACGATATATCATGCTCAAAAATCTTTTATGTCCTTTGGTCACTTGTTGGTTGTCTGTTTTCCCTAATACAATAGAAGTTTATAACATAAAAGGAACATGTCTAACCTGTTTACCACTATTCTTGGCACCTAAGACATGATCTAAAGTATGAAAAGTGCTCAATAAATATTTATGGAATGAGTGACTCAAGGCTAGTAATTATTTTTATCAACACACTGTTTTGTGCATTGCCTTTAACATAGGCAGTCTTAGAGTGGCTCCACTTCAGAAATCTAATTTAGAAACCTTCCATACTAGTACATGACAAGGCGACAACACACACAGATCAGGTTGGGGGAAGGGGGAGAAATCATGCAATAGGAGGGGTCCAATTTATGACAGGAAGAACAGATCTACTTTTACTTTATGGTCACTGTGATCTTATGGCTCTAGGTCAATAAACAGAATGATTAATAGCCTTAGTGTCTCATACTCCTTACCTATGCCCCTAACATTGTAGTCCGCTCCTAGTGTGACTGAGATCAATCTTGTGACTTCCTGTAGCCTAGCCAAAGGTTGTTATTAACCATCATGCAAGCAAAGGCTTGATAAGAATGTGTATATATTTTTACATACTGTGGGGCTTGTCTATGCTTGTACATCTGCCTCTCCATGAGAATATACTGAAATTCTGCTGGGGAATTTGTGACATATGAGAATTAACTGAAGCCATGCTAAATTAGTAAACAGCTGGCCAACCTCCCAAAGTAGGGGATAGACCATACCAAATCAGCAAGCCACAGCTGACCACAGAAATATAAAAGAGCCCAGCTAACATGAAAAGAGATGCACAGCTGATCTGAAGACTCGATAATTTTGGGTTTGTTATGCAGTGATTGTAGTAGAAGACTGGAGCAGCAGATAACTGGATGAAAAAGTAAAATAACTCATGCTAATGACCCTCAAATCCACACCTCTAAATCCATCTCCCTAGTCCACTATAAGACCCATAAATACTACCTATTTTTATAGCGATAATAACAGAAGCAGAATCTGTTGAGTACATTATATGCCATGGACTGGTATATATTTACTATGAGATATTTCATTTAATGTTTATACAAATGGTTTATATAATGGGAAATTGAGGCTTAAATAGGCTGAGTATTTCTCCAAGTATCCCCTAGTTAGTAAATAGATCTAGGATTCACACACAGGAAATTCAGCTGCATAGTCTGTTAGCCCATAGGTTTTTCTCCCCCTTATGGTCATAGCCATTGATCAGAATGTCTTGAGGATAGCTCACAGTCAATATGTACGATGTGGCTGAGTTCTATCTTCTCTGCAGTCTTCAACAAACCTATTTTTCCTGTTACAATTTTCATCTTACCAGTAGATTTTTGAACTAAAATTAAGGCCATATTTTAGAAAATTTTCTTATTCTGCCTGCCTCCATATCAGTTAATTAGAAGCTGTTTATTTCAATGTCTAAGCATCCCAGCTATCATGTTTCCTTTCACCATGTCTACTCTACTCCTACTGCCATAGGATAGAATCTCACCCCTCATAAAAGTCTTTTGAATTGATAATTCTGTCTCCAATCTGGCCTCTTCACCATTCTCTACTCTTATGCTAGAATAAGCTTTCTAAAATCCAACTCCCATCCTTTCTGCTCAAGATTTTTCAGTGGCCACTCACTGCCTTTTAAGTGACAGTTAAAGCCTTTGGTGTGATCTATAAGCCCCTTCATTGACTGATCTACTATGACTTTCATCATGCATCTATCCATGTTCCCCTAAAGCACCTCATATTCAGTCATCCTAAACTACTTTAATTCCATGAATACACTATGCTTTTTTATGGTTCCATCTTTTAAATTTATTGAGCCCTCCTGTATTTGGAACTTCTTTCCTCTATCCTGCTGATCATCTTGTACTTTATTCTTCAAGACTACTCATGCTTCAGTTCCTCTTGGAAACCTTCCTAGAAATAGATCTACCACAACCCCAACCCCACCATTCCACCTCTTCAGGCAATTAGGAAAGCCAAGACTGTGCATTTCTCTAGTATGGTTCTTATCACACGTTGTCTTGTGTCTCTGCACCAGACTGAGAGCTCCTGAGTGCAAACACATGCCTTGTAAGTTGTAGTGTCCTCAGCATTTCGCATATGGCAGATATTCAATGAATACCATCTGGATGAAAGAATGAATAAATGCATGAAGCATTTTCCTTATTTTCCTATTCAGCTTAAGAACAAAACTTATTTGGTTGATGGAATTTTAGGAAGGACATCTTAAAAGAAGAAAATATTTACTTGAGAACAGTAGGGGCCCCTGGGTGGCTCACTCGGTTAAGCATCTGACTCTCGGTTTCAGCTAAGGTCATGATCTCACAGTTCCATGTGTTCGAGCCCCACTTTGGGTTCTGCACTGACCGTGAGGAGTCCAGTTGGGATTCTCTCTCTCTCCCTCCCCCACCTTCTCTCTCTGCCCCCTCCCCACTTGTGCACACACACTCTCAAACTTTCTAAACTAAAAAATACTTTCTAAACTAAAAAATACTTTCTAAACTAAAAAATACTTTCTAAACTAAAAAATACTTTCTAAACTAAAAAATACTTTCTAAACTAAAAAATACTTTCTAAACTAAAAAATACTTTCTAAACTAAAAAATACTTTCTAAACTAAAAAATACTTTCTAAACTAAAAAATACTTTCTAAACTAAAAAATACTTTCTAAACTAAACTTTTTAAAAACTAGAGTAAAATAAACTTTAAAACTTAAAATAAACTTTAAACTAAAATGGTACCTCCCTGAACACAAAACACCTCTGAATAATTCCAATATATAATTGAACATATTAGAATTAAATACAGCCTTCTGTGGCACATATATGATTACTGTATTTCTGTTCATCCACAAAATATTCCTTGAAACAGTACAATAAGTTATCATATGGAACCACATATAAACTTTTATCATGTTTTGTTTGTTAAATATTTTTATTTAAAAAATGCATGGAACATTTATCTATTGACAATGTCACTTATTATTAGGGAATCAAAGCAGGTAAAGCCTCATTTGCAAAGTCCATGCAGAAAACAAGATTATAGGCAATTCTTCCTTTAATCTGGCATAATATTCTGTAACACGAGCCTAAAGTGTTCAAATCAAGCATTCATTATGAATCTTTGCCAGGTGAGGGTTCTTCAGCAGCTCTGCCTACCATGGAAGACAAGCTGTCCATTTCTTTCTGAGGAAAACTAATAATCATTTCAATGTATTTAGTCTAAATAGTCACTTCACTAATATACTCAACAACATAGTCTATTGAATTCAAAATAACATGGAAAGAATTATTTTAAGATATTATGTGGAAAAATAAAAATAAAACCGATTTCTAAAGAACATAGTATATATATATTATATATAAATGTATCCTAAACAGAGAGGTTATGACTTTTGCTTCATTTATAAATATCATTTATTGCAATTTTTTGAAACCTGTAATTACATCAAATAGGGTCGATAGTAAGATAAATAATAGTAAAAAGTTAACAAAACAGTTAAATTCCTATGTGAAAGCAGTGCTTGATCTTTCACAGGTAACATTTGTCTTTTAGCAGTAGCTTTCAAAGTCTTAAGAATAAATTAATTTTATACCTTAAGGTAGGGCCAATAGGAAAGAGTTTTTGAAAAAAGAACATACCACCATGTAACCTTCAAATTATACTCTGTAGGTCTGCTCTAATCAAGGTCAGCTCTGTTCACAAATATCACTGAAGTTCACATGCTATTTATCTTGAATTCAACAAGTATCCAATATTAAATATTAAATAAAAATACTCAAATAAGCACATCAAAAAAATGTCAGTCTTGGGCACACCAGTGTGGCTCAGTCGGTTAGGTGACCTACTTTGGCTCAGGTCATGATTTCATGGCTCATGGGATCAAGCCCCTCATTGGGCTCTGGGCTGACAGCTCAGAGCCTGGAGCCTGCTTCAAATCCTGTGTCTCCCCACTCTCTCTCTCTCTCTCTCTCTCTCTCTCTCTGCCCCTTCTCTGTCTCAAAAATAAACATTAAAATTTTTTTTAATTTCTTATAGAAAAAAATTAAAATAGGACTTTGTATTTCAGTATAATACTTTATAGACCTATAATTTGGTACAATATCCTAATTATTTTAAAGATACAAAAGAATGAGCCTAATTGTCCAACCAACATCACCAGGGATTTCAGCAAATACTTCAGTTTCTATACTTAGTAAATATACTACTTAGCCCTACTGTGTATACTAGTGTTCTAATGGAATCTAGTGTTCTAATGGAATCTTTCTATTGGACAAGTGGGATCCTTCTACAAATTCATTGTGTCCTGATATGAGTGCTTTATATTTGACTAAGTATGATAATTCTTCATTTGATAAAATAAGGCAGATTTGCAGGTTGTCACTTATGTTGGGGAAGAGAGCTCTACATTTTAGGAGAGTTGGGTGCTCTAGATACAATCTTCATTTTTGAGATTAGATCATTATTTTGCAAAATTATGATCTACAGATTCATTAAACATGTGCAATGGTCTCATACAACTCATGTGTTCAATACCAGTGTGGGAATTCATTGTTACAGCCATGAGTAATCCATGGACTCATTAATGCAACACACTGAATATTAAATCAGTAAGGTACGTATTTTGTCAGATTAGGGAAATCTCTCATTTGTTAAGGAAACTTGTTTAAAATAAATATATTTAGGCCCTTCTCCTAGCATTTTCATTTCTTATATCTGGGATGTATCCTCTGAAGCCAGTCTAGCACTAATCTGTGGATCAGCACTGGGAGAGCCACTGATATAAAACATGCTGATCATGGCTGAAGAGACCATTAGAACCCAGAATTTGAAGGGCCCAGTAGACCTGTAATGATTAATGTATATGTAAAGTGCTTAGCATAGTGTCTGGTAAAAGTAAACGTTCAATAAATGTTGATTATTGTTGCTGTTTAATTCACTTAAGATCAAAATTTACAGGGGCGCCTGGGTGGCGCAGTCGGTTAAGCGTCCGACTTCAGCCAGGTCACGATCTCGCGGTCCGGGAGTTCGAGCCCCGCGTCGGGCTCTGGGCGGATGGCTCGGAGCCTGGAGCCTGTTTCCGATTCTGTGTCTCCCTCTGTCTCTGCCCCTCCCCCGTTCATGCTCTGTCTCTCTCTGTCCCAAAAATAAATAAAAACGTTGAAAAAAAAATATTTAAAAAAAAAAAAAAAAAAGATCAAAATTTACATTTTAATTATTAAACCTCCATGAAGTGAAACGGATTATGATGAATTTTATCGAAATTTTCCCGACAGTATCATTTTTTCTGTGTGTGGGCAGGCAAATTTTAGTCAGTTTGGTCTGCTATGTACACTGAAACAATCTGGCACCCCAATATTTAACCAGAGGCCTTTCATTTACATAGATTTTTCCCATGAGTGCACAGAGCTAAATTCTACTAATTGGATCATATTTCTACCAAGAAGCATAGATACTGAAATAACTTTTTGGAATATTTTGGAATATTTTGTACTTGACTTCAAAAATCCCAGATCTACCACTGGATCACCGTATGACCTCAGCCTTTCTGAAAAAGTTTCCTCATGTATATACACACCTCACACAACTGTTAGGTGAATTTAACTAGATTACACATACAAATCACATGTCTAAAATATGCAATAGGCATATAAAGGTCTAGTCTCCTTATTTTCGCTCCCTTTCCCAATCTCCAATATAAGCCAGTGAATCAGAATTTGTTCACTGTTTATGGTGTACATTTTTTCATATAAATTTGTACCGAACTTCAAATGATTTAGAGTTTTCTACTTTAAAACACTATTTTGTACTCAACACACATCCTCAGAATTGTTATCTTACAGTTTCATGTTTATGTCACTGAGAGTGGTGTCTGTGTGAAGCTGGCAGCGTCAGATGCACCTGATACACTGAAAACCTGAAATAATTTAAATCAAGAAGGAAAGCCTATTTTATATTAAGATATGAAGAACTCTGGGATTTAAGTATGGTAGATGTACCAGTAGTTAAGAATGAAGGGTTTAAAAATCAAACTTTCTTTGGGTAAGTCTCAACTCTTCCACTTATTGTCTGTACCTTTGAGTAAGCTTCGCTTCTTCCCTGAGCCCTGGTTTACAAAGAATAGTGGTTACTTCATACAGTAAACATGTGCAATGGTCTCAGAATTAAATGAGATCGTGTAATGTAGTGCTTACCATAATGTTCAATAAATAAGAATCATACTGATACTTTCAGAGAATAACAGCCCAGGGTTAGTTACAAATAACAAATGCTAGTATCACTGAAATAGACTTTGGTTCTCTCAAAACAATAGGTATTGCCTTTTGAGGATGTTTACCAATCCTTCTCCAGGGGTACTGGTAGGTTCTACTTTACAATTTATTATATGAAGAGTTTCTTCCCCCATAACTACCCTCTTGTCCCCTCCCCAGCCTTCTTCCTCTTTCCCACGCACCCTTTAGAAGAACTATTCCATTGTAAATCAACCCTCTTATATTTCCGAATGTTCACAGAATGCTACTTCTACCTCTTTGCCTTAAACGAAACTGGGCTTCGGAGAATTTGTTCTATCAGCCATTCTCTATTTCAGGCATTGGAGGCAACAAGTATGAATCAAGTTAGCCTTTTGTGACTTGAAAACCATTATTCTTCTACTCTGATACAGAAAACCCCTCTTTTTTCAAGATCATGACATCTACTCTCCATCCAACCTGCTCTATGCAGACCTATTAGCTTATGGGCCTACAATTTAAGTTCTTTAACACAAGGTCTCCAATTGCCTTTTTAGGTCTTCACAGAAGCATCCAAGGCCAGGTGTAAATATTCAGCCATTTGATCACTGATAGTCTTCTCCTTTTATCTCAAAAATCTTTTCTCATCCTGTACCACAGGAACCTACTCTCACGGTCACACTGACCTCACCATTCATACAACAAGCACACATTAAGGACCTACTATGTGCTAAGCACTTCTGAGTATACAGTCATGATCCAAACTGACAACAAGCCCTGCTCGCGTGTAATCTGCTTTTACAAAGGGCTACTCTTACCAAGATGTTCTCATACCCCTTTTTAAAGTTGTTTATTTTATTTTGAGATAGAGAAAGCACAAGTGCGGGAAGGGCAGAGAGAGAGAATCCCAAGTAGGCTCTGTGCTGACAACAGAGAGGCTGATGCAGGGCTCAAACTCAGGTATCATGAGATCATGACCTGAGCTGAAGTCAGCCACTTAACCGACTAAGCCACCCAGGTGCCACTAACAACACCCTTTTCTAGGAATACTTGTTTGCTGTTTTCTCTGATATTTCTGAATAAAGCCTTAATTTTCTTCCAGGCTAATGTCTCACCATAGCTTTACTTCTTCTTGAGACTCTATTGTATCAATGCTTTAATCTTTTTCTTGTTATCTTATCAGTGTTCCCTGTCCTTGGGTCACTTCCAATCCACTAATCCACTACTTTAATTAAATTTAAGTGCACGATTCCTTTGCCACAGGCTTCAGTGTCCTGTTAGAGAAAAAAAAAAAAAAATCACAGAACCAAGCTCACCACTGCAAAATTAAAGTGTCCATCTTAAATAGGGTTCCAGTAGAGCAGGACAGATGCTTTTCTGTTCATGGCTTTAGCTTCTTAAGGTAGTCATTCTACTCAAACACCCTGCTACTCCTTTAAATCCTTCTCTCTAAACAGATGGCCATTCTTGTTTTGCAAGAATATTAAAACACTGAACAGCAAATTTATTTACTACATACAATTATCTATACCTGTGTACATTCACATTTTCATTCACTCAACATTTATTGAGAGCCCAGGTTTCAATATTTATTCTAGGACCTTGGCATACATCACAAGATAAAAGTGAAGATACCCGCCTTCATCTAATTTACATCCTAACAAGGAAAACAGTAAGCAATGACCATGGTATATAACATGTAATTATGTTACTATGATATATACATATTGCTTATTGTTATATAACATCAGTCTTAGAGGTCAGTGCTGTGGGTAAGAGCAAAAACAGTTCAAGGTTAAAAGGATTAGGAGTGCCAGGATGCTTGCAATATTAAATTGACTGGTCACAGGAGGCCTCACTGAGATTAGTCTTCAGCAAAGGCTTATGAGATGAGAACTTCAATGAATCTCAGATTTAGGCTTCAGACTCATAAGGGAAACAATTTATCTTCTATGAGGTTATATTCACCATCTCCACAAGTCTCTTACAGGTTTGGCACCTGTTCATTTTTCTTTTCCCCTGTAATTTTTATTTTCTCCTCATAAACATGGTCTGATTTCCCTATATGTGAAATTAAGAAATACCCTCTTACCTGGACTACATCTAGTTATTTCTTCTCTTACCAGGTGAGTTACTTGAAAAAAATAAATAAGTAAACAGGCAGATGCTACAATCTGACAGTCCATAACCCCAATGGGGCTCAAAAACGTATGGGACATGTAAATTTTATTGTGGACAATTTTAGACATAGCGTATATTTTCTACTTAGCCATGGTTCCCACCACCCCTCCCCAACTCCCAATCATATTATACTGTGTCTTTTCATTCATCTGTGTTACCTGTGTGGTTGGTGTCAATCATTTGGCCTTGTAAATTTGGACCTATGCTTTCAAATATTTCTGATAGCAGAATAAGAGGGACTTTTGGAAAGTGACTAGCATGTTGATTATACTACCTTTAAGTATTGCCAAAATTCAATTATGTGGCAATAGCAGTATAAGATAATAAATTCCATATAACATTTGGCGAATTTACCTTTATTATTGAGAATGGATTATTTTATATAATCTACTCTGGAGCAAAATAACATTGTTTTTCCTCAATGAAGAAATATTTGAATCCTCATACTATCTTAACACTTGGGTATTCAAAAGTAATGTAAATCTAAAACCATGTGTCCACAACCCAACTACATGGGAATTATCCTCTGAGTCAGAAAGAGTCCAGTTCATTTTGCCCAATCCTAATAGTGTAGTAATTTCTACCTCCAATTAGACAGTGCCTCCAGTACAGAAGAGAATAGGAAGTAAATAAGGATGAACAGTGCTATAGGGTTTCCACAGAAATCTAGTTACTGAGAAATACCACAAACAAGAAGTCTTCTATGCACAGTGGAATCCTGGTGGTAATGGGGGTGGGGTGAGGATATTATTCTGGATATAAAACACTTAAGTTCTTGCTATGCCAACAACCTTCTTTTGAATGAGAGTCTGGAAGTGATTTTATGAACTTATGCTGTAATGCTTCCTAACATTTTATCCTGTTCCCTTGGCATAACCAATAACATCATGACATGGTACATCAACTAAATCAGTTATCCAAGGGATGACCAGTGACTCCAGAGAGCCTGGTACAAAAGCTCCATCTATGCCTAACTCAGAAAGATCATCTCCTAGGGATCTGAGGTATGAGACATAATGGTAGAGATAAGAGACATAAATACAGAAATAAAGATAGAAGTAAGGGATGGGGCGGTAGTAGAAAAAAAAAAAAAAACAAACAAAGAAATTGCTTTTCCTGACTCTACCAAAAAGCAAAACGGTGATAGGGACCATTTTATTGGTAGAGTGCTAGAGGGGGGATAAAGAATTCTCTGCTGCTAAGAGATCAGTAAGACCACTGGGTCATTAGAGTTGCTTGTACCTTCAAACTCATTCTAACCTTCCATGAGGAGCATATAGCTATATGAGCTACATTCTCTGAAGAAAAATTGCAGGCCTCCATTGACAGAACAGTAAGAGCCACACAAAACCCTCCAGTAGATATGCTTTAGGTAAGTATCTGCTAGGAACCACATTGGAGTTTTCCAAATTTAGATATGAAAACTGTGAAAGAACAAGAACATTCCATGCACCCTAAGTATTAAGAAATACTTATCCTGTATATCTGGGCCCCATCCAAAGAGGAGAAAACAGAGTGGAAAACATAAGCTACAAATATCAAATGCTCCCTTTATATTGCAATAATTTGAAGAATCTAAGATTAAAAAAAACCTTTTAGAATTCAGCTTTAAATAAAAAACAAATTCTTAAACTGTTGGTATTCCCTTTTTAAGTTTGAGAGAGAGAGAGAGAGAGCATGAGCGAGGGGAGGAACAGAGAGACAGACAAAGACAGAATCCCAAGCAGGCTCCAAAGCTGGCAGTACAGGGCTCAAACACACCAACTGTGAGATTGTAACCTGAGCGGAAACCAAGAGTTGGATGCTCAGCCGACTGAGCCACCCAGGCGCCCTTAAACAGTTTGTATTCTACCTTTACCTGTGATAAATATAAACATTTTCTTGCAGTTGTGTCTAGCTAAGTGAGCACAGTGGTATGGTCTTAAAGGCAGAAGCTTTTTTTTTTTTTTTTAAATTTTTGTAGTTGTCACTAGTTATTATTAGTCAAAGAATGATATTTAAAGTTTTGACACTATAAAGTTTCAGGAAGAAAGTCAACTTGAAACAGACAACCTTTATTTAATTATCTAGGTTCTGCATGGGTCTTCCATTTCAAAACACAGCTCTCTCTTACCTAATGAGCTTCATTTACTCAACACTATACCCTAAATGAAAAATACTGAATTTTTAAAATCCATTAACTTTAATGGAAACTATTATGATACCTCTACCTCAGTCCAAAATACCCAGTTTTCACATTTAGAAAAATATATTAATTGAATGAAACATTCATGTAAGCAATAACTGAAAGTAAATATGTACAATTTGATACAATTTTTTTTTTAAAGAAGTACTTGCCAAAAGAAGAAGTCTTGATAGCAATGATGGGTGAGGGAGGAGTTTGCAAGTGAGTCCTCTTTTCTACATGAATTATTTTGTCATAGTCTTCACAAATTTTTAACGGTCTTAGGGCTCATGATGACTTTATACTCAAACTTCACTTAAAAATTAAGGTAAGCACAGGGGTGCCTGGATGGCTCAGTCAGTTAAGCATCCAACTTTGGCTCAGGTCATGATCTCATGCTTTGTGAGTTTGAGACTCGCATAGGGCTGTGCACTGCCAACGCAGAGCCTGCTTCAGATCCTCTGTCTCCCTCTCTTTCTACCCCTCCCCTGCTTGCCCTCTCTCAAAAATAAACTCAAAGAATCAAGGCATAGCATAGAAAAAACATTCAGGCCAAATTAAGGCTCAACGAGACGGTGCTTTGAAACACTGAGCATGTGCATTCAACAACTAGATGGGAGAAGATTCTACTCTTTCACCCCTCTTGCTCTGTGCAATTATACAGAGCCAAACATGGTAGGTTTATCCCAACATGGTGCATAATTCAATTTTGTCCCATATATTATTCTCTGAATAAGAACTATATGCCAAGGTGATAAGCTTATCTGCCAAAACTAATATAAAAATATCCCATTTCATGTCACATTCATTAGGTACAGTATTTTGAGGAAAAATCATTATGGTAAATGAATGGCAAAAAGTCATTCATTCAACAGTTCCATGGACACTGAGTCTACAAAATTCAATGTTCTTACCTTGGTCTCAACACCCTATATGTTACCTGGCCCTGCCTACTCTCACAACTTCATTTGTATCACTCTTCTCTTGCTCATTCTGCTCCAGCCACCCTGACCACCTTTTTGATCTTCCAATATGCCAACCTTGCTGGTCTCAGGATCTTTACAATGGCTGTTCTCTCTGCTGAGAATGCTCTTTTCACTCCAACTGTATGGCTTATAGAATGCATGCTCTATGAAGATGAGGATTTTGTCTGCTTTTATCACTGCTCTATCCCCACTACCCTCGCACATATAAGATGCTCAACAAACAGCTGATGTTAAGTGAATGAACAAAGGACATGTCTGTTTGTAGACCTATTAAGGGACAGTCATGACTCAAGAAGAAGGGTGGAATATGAGAAGTTTGCTTTTTGATTTTAGGTGTTTTTGCTCTTGTTTTGATTTTGTTTTGTTGGGTTTTTGTTTTGTTTTTGTCTTGTTTAGTTTTGCTTAAAGATAACCATACTGCCCACACCACCTTGAATAATGGTGCTTCAGAATAGATGGGAAGATGGGAGTAAACTTGAATAATCAAGGAGCCTTAAAAATGCACCAACTGCTGAAATCAATCATTGAGAAATATTCTTCTCCTAGGAGAAATGTTTTGCAAAAAATTCTCTACTGAGAATTACTTTTGATACTTCAAGTCTTTGTAAAGTTAACTCACAAAGAAGTCAACAACCATCTGTATTTTTAAATAGGCCAATTTTTTAGAATTACGTTTTAAAGTTATATTTTGGAAATCTATCACTTTTTAAGATATTTAACAAAAAGCCAAGTGAATATTAAAACATTTCATTTGGGGCCAGCAGACACATGAAAAGATGCTCAACATCACTAATCATCAGGGAAATGCAAATCAAAACCACAATAAGGTACTACTTCACACCAGCCAGAACTTCCATCAAAAAGATAGAATTAATTCTCACCATTAGCATTGGTGACAATGTGAGAGGAACCCTCATACACTGCTGGTAGGGATGTAACTTGGTGCAGTACTATGGAAAACAGTATGGAGATTTCTCACAAAATTAAAAATAGAAATATGATGATCTGATATTTCCACTGCGGGGTGTTTACCCAAAGAAAATAACATTAATTTGAAAAGATATATACACCCCTATGTTTAGCACGTTATTTACAATAGCAAGATACAGACACAAACCTATGTGTTCACTGACAGATGAATGGATAAAGAACATACGAGATTTGTTTATATATATATATATATATATATATATATATAGACACACACACAGATATATATAAAGATATATATATGCATATATATACATATATACATATACACACACATGCATACACACAATGAAATATTAGTCATAAAAAAGAATTAAATCTTGCCATTTGTGACAAGTACAGCATAGGGAATATAGGCAATACCATATTACAGTAACAGATATAACTATACAATGCTCACCCCAAGAAGTGTAATGTGTTGAGTTCGCAAACCACTGTTACACACATGAAATTAATATAATATTGAATGCAACTACACTTGATTTAAAAAAATATTTCATTTGGATTGTGTGAACCCAGGTGATTAAAGATAAATTATAAAATTTGCACAACTATACTATATGCATGTTTCTATGTTATCCATGTATTTTCTCATTTGATCCCTACAATCATACTGCATCAGAAAGGATAGTTACCATATCCCTATTTCACATATAGGGAAACTGAAGCAAGAAGAAATTATACTAGTTAACAAATAATAAGTCAGGAGTAGAAGATATATACATGACCTCTGGGCCAGTGCTTGGTCTTCCATTCCAAAATCCACTCCTTAAAAAATGCTTTCAGAAAATCAGTGGTATTTCCAGCAAAGAATCAAAGCTTGAGGCTGGTAATCATATCCTCATTAGAGAATCAATTTTTAACTAATAAAGCTCTGTGGCCATAGCCTTATCCCTTACAGCTTTTCAAGAAGATCTCTTACAAACTGTTTACTCTGCATTTCATACAGTGTTATGAGGAAATATCAACAACTCCACACACGCATCAGACCACAGGTGAAATTGCAGAGCTCAGGACTCCCTAGGTACCAACTAGGAGTTGGGAAAAAAATCTACATGTAGAAACAAACAAAAACACATTTTCTCATTCTGTGAAATTGTTTTTTTCTTTTTACAAATATAATAATCTCTAATATGGTATGTCCCATAGAGTTTTAAAAGTTATTCCTCATTTTAGAAAGTCCGGCTTTCAGCGAAAGTCAGGTATAAACTTTACAGAATCATTATTCACTTCAGTCACTATAGTTCATGAATCTCATAATCCATTATTTATGCATGGAAATTGCCAGTACTATCAAAGAATATCAACCTGAACTCTGCACAAGATTTTTGTGCATATGTGGAGTATCAAACTCAAATGCTAGTGTGTGTGCATTTATCTGATGGCAATTTTTTGCTTATGTTTTCCACAATAAAATTAGATTGAATGCATTTTAATATGTCAATTTCATTTCTGCAAAAATTTTGTAATGGAGGTGATATCTAGCCAATGCCTATTAGGTTAATTTACATGCAGGTCATTTTGACATGAGGCAAACATGTTTCATCTGCTCTACATTAGCACAGTCCTAAAAATTGCCAAGCTGAGTCTCAACTGTGATCTATACGGCCCAGGATTTAGCCTTTGATCATCAGGACAACCCAAAGCATCATAAGAGTTGTCTTCCCAAATATAAAAAGATCAAGACCCACTCAGTAGGAACGTACAACAACTTCCGATTTTTAACTTTATTTTTAAGATCCTTCTCAGACACATAAGGGAATCAAATAGGAAATTGTGATGTAACAGTGGTCTAACCAGAACAAGGCAATCTCATCATCAGCTCAGATGAATGTATTACCCAGTCCTGCAGATGCTTTTGCAAGGTGATGAGTCTTACATTGGGAAAGATGCCTTTAGACTCCACCTACAAATAAGAAGGGCCACTAACCTCAGGATCTCACGACTGTTAAGATGGAGCCTGAGAACTTCTGTGGCGTTTGGCAGATGTATTTAGTCTGTTTTTAGGCTACTAGTAACATCTAATTCCTTAGCCTCTATTAGGTAGAATCTGCCTAGACCATATTGTGCTCTCTGTTGATAATATGCATTAACTGACTCATGAGAGCACTTTTATATTTGTTAAAATGATAATCCTCACATCTGAAAAATGTGAGTAAGCACTTAAAAATGTTAGTTTTCTTCAAATTGTGACTTCCCAACAAGATACAGTATTTTTTTACCTTTTAGAAAGGAAATATAATGGATAAATTCAAACATTTATTGATTACAGATAAGCATCTTCTCCCTATGTCCTAATTCTTTTATGAACCCCAGTTCATTTCAGTGCTGACCACTTCCCTAAGCTTCATATTTATAAACCCAGCTTCCAACTGGCATCTCTACCTAGGTATCTATTAGACAGATTAACCTTGGTATGGCTCCACAGAATTCTCAATTTCTTTACATCCTTTCCTCTCACCTGAGTAATGACATCCCCCCCAATTACTCAACTTGAAAACACAGGAGTCATCCTTGATCCTTCTCTTCAATCTACAGATCACTATTTGCTCCCTCAGTATTAATTATGGAAAAGTCACAGGCTATTTCTACTCTCTTGGCTTCACATCAGCTCACTGTTTTTGCCACATCTTAGCTTAGCTGTTCCCATTGCATTCTTTGGCTGTTCAACTGAAATAAGCTATTTTTTTAAGAAGCTTAAAATGTTCCTGCCTCCCAACATTTCTGAATCCCAAAGATACAAAGACACAGAGGAGACTAATGTGGCAGAAAAACCAAAGTTTAAATTCTGTTATTTTCTTACTGAGGAACTTCCCTGGACATGTTCTAAATCAGTTCTAAATCTAAAATAGTTTCCCACTACAACAGGTATTATTTACTTTCTTATGGATGATATTCATTCAACTCCTTGTTAACTATAGAATCTTCAGCCTTTACTATATCAAATATATACAAATCAGTGAGAATCTTATCACCAGATTAGCTATAATAATGCATTTTATTAGCTATAATAAATTAGCTTAATAAAGTAGCTATAATAAAACTAATTTATTGGCAAATTCAGGACCCTGATTATTCATTAAAAGTATTACATATTACAAATTTATACCAATTTGTCTAGATGATCTCTAAAGTCTCTAAAGTTTCTATAAAACCTATCAGCCTTAGCCACAGTAGGATACGAAATAGCTGTTCTCTGAATATTGCTTAGGCTTAAGCTTTAAACCAGTTACCCTGGGGTGCATGAGTGGCTCAGTTGGTTAAGTGTTCAACTTCAGCTCAGGTTAAGATCTCACAGTTTGTGGGTTCGAACCCTGCACCAGGCTTTATGCTGACAGCCCTCTTTGGATTCTGTGTCTCCCTCTCTTTCTCTGCCCTGTCCTTGCTCACACTCTGTCTCTCTCTCAAAAAAAAAATAAATAAATAAACATTGAAAAAAAAAATTTAAACTAGTTACCCTAATTCATTTAATTAATCCATGAAACGTGAGTGGTGCTGTCCTAATCAAGATCTTCATTTACTCAGATCCTGTACATATGACCCTGCACAAATTATACTAGATTTCTTGTTGATCATTCAGTTGATACAAAAAAACAAAATCAAAGCAAAAAACCCTGTTCATCTTTAAGAAGTCTGCAGCATAGTGCAAATTCAAAGAAACAAATCAAGTGACCTCTTTTAAGTTCCTGCAAGAAAAACCACTGAGGTACAAGGTTCACCTTGTAGAACCATGGAGGTATTCTACTACCTTTGCCTTTATGCTAGACAGCCATGCTTACCCATTATCCCGACTATGTCTGCAGTATGAATGGTAAGATCATGCATAAGGTAAGAGATTATGTCGTTTTTCTACACTCCTTTCTAACCAAATATACTGACCGTACATCCTTCATTTTCCTAAGCTCAACATGTCCAGAAAAAGCAAGCTTTGAAGTTATAATGATTAAGCATACTGTCTTTTCTCTGTTTCCTTTACAGCAACCATTCACTATTTTGATGGGCAGATATTTTCTACTTGAGAGACAGGAAACCTGTAGAAAAATTTATACATCTTATGTAAGTTCAGACATATGGCAAAACCACTGGAATTTCAGTATATCCTTCAAGTTTCCCTTGAAGTCTTGACTCTTCAATTAAAAATCAAAACAATGATGAGCCTTCCCTATTTCAGTAACTCTTTGGTTGTGAAACATCCACTTCAAGAACTAGGCACTCATATTGCTAATGAATGACTTTTACAGCTAATACATTAGAGAGTTTCCAATTAAGCTAAAGCTTATAGAACACTGGCCTTTGCTCTGCTCTCTCATAAGTTCATGTAACTGTTGGGCTGTTACTCTTTGTAGCATCTTTTATTTGGAACAACTGACTCCAACTCTTTCACCTCTCCTTTTAGACTCCCCATCTCATTTACAATTCTGTCTCTAGGTTTATCCTCCTTGGTACTACCCTCCTATTTTCATGCTTTCACTTCATATATCAGATATGGCTATTGATAATTCTGATTTATTCACTATATGTTAGTTATCTTTATATGCTGCTACACATGGTTCATTTTTTGGGTTGTTTTTTTGTTTTTGTTTTTGTTTTTGTTTTGAAGTACTCATTCAGTTGTTGTGAGGCTGGTCCATAGGGGTGCAGAAAAGTTCTCTTTCCTTTAGTATTGAGAACTATTCAAGAGTTTTTATAAAATTGGCAAATGTTAAGAATATATAGCTATTAATGCTGATCTGGACAATACATCCTGGCATTAATATTACAAAATTCTAATTTTCAAAACGTTATAACATTTTATAGATGAATTACAATAGAAGAAAGTATGAAAATTTTTAAAGATGACAATAACATCTAATTTATCAACAAACTATTCAATAACTATTATTAGACTTTGTGGTCATGACACAAGTCAGTGCTTACAACGTAATTAGATCTTGCAATTTGATCTCTTTCCTCATAATTCTCCAAAGTGACAGTCATTTTCTGACAGCCCTTGTCATAATTACATTTTTTGACTCAGTACAAGTTAATCCAGCTAATATCATGAGTCTTTGAATATATTCAGAATATACTGATCAAGACAAACAAGTATAAATTTAACTGTTTAGTACTTTGTAAATCATTTCTCAATTCATTTCTCAACCAACAGTACCCAACACAGTGGAAAACTTTCCTTTAAAATCAATATTTTATCATTTACAAAGTTAAATTAATTGTGACAGTCTTATCTAGTAAGTGTACATGTTCACCTATATGTAGTCATATTAATAACACCATTCCTTTCATGAAGATGGATCTATGTAGCCGCCATCATTACAAATCTCACTTGGAAATGTTTGGAAGGTAGATTGATGAAGAAAGATGTGCACTAAACTGGTACTTAAACTAGTTTTAGTCTGAGCTCTGCTGATGAGAGCTATCTTGCATTCAATAGGATTCTTGATATTTATGGACCATTGTTTTCCAGTATGCAAAATAAACTCATCCAGAGTGATTGTGCACATGCCCAAGGCTGCTTCCCATAGAGGATGGCTTCAGAGACTTTACACTGGAGAAATGCACTCACAAAAATATTCTATTCAAGTGTGGTAGGCAAAATAATAGCTCCCCAAAGTGGGGCATATCCTACTTGCTAAAAACTACAAATGGTAGGTTACATTGTAACAAGGCATTAAGTTTGTAGCTAGAATTAAGGCTGATCAGTTGACTCTGAGATAGGGAGATTTCCTGGATTTCTGAGGCGGGCCCAATGTAACAATAAAAAAATCTGTATAGTACAGAAGAGGGAGGCAGTCAAGTCCCTGTTAGAGGAATGCAGCGTGAGGAATCCTGACTAGCTAGCTATTTCTGGCTTTGAAAACAGAAGGGGACCACAAGTCAAAACCTGATCTCAACCTAGAACCTGGAAAAAGGCATGGAAGTGGATGCTCCTCTTGAACCTCCAGAAAGAAAATAGACAAGCTGTCACCCTGATTTTTACCCATGGAAAATCATTCTGGACTTCTGACCTCCAAGCAGTAGGATAATAAATTTGCTTTGATTTAATCCAAATTTGTGATTATTATAGAGCAACAGAAAATAACTGCATCGAGTCGCTAAACAAACAGCAACATAATATCAAAGATGGAAGAAGGGAGTCAGGTTTCAAACTATCACAATAAAATGTCCACTTTCCAGAAACTTACGCATGCAAAGAAACAGAAATATAACCCATACACAGAAAAAAACAGCAGGCAACAGAAACTGTGAGAGGGCCTAGATGTCACATTTAATTGACACAGGCTTCAAAGAAGCCACTACACACATGTCTAAAGAACTAAAAGGAACAAGAATTAGAGAGAAAGAAAGAAAAAAAAAAGATGTGAAGACAATGTCACAAAGAGAATAAAGAACAAAATGGAAACACTGCAGTTGAAAAGTACAGTGGCCCAGAGGAAAAATAAAATAAAATCACTAGAGGAGATCAATAGTGTATTTGAACTGGCGTAAGAAAGAATCAAGGTACTTGAAGATAGATCAATAGAGATTATACAATCTGAAGAACAGAGAGGAAAAAAAAAAATAAAAGGACAGAGCCCCAGAGAAATGTGGGACACCATTAAATGTATCAAAATTTACATAACAGAAGAACCAGAAGGAGAGTAGAGAGAAAAAGGAGCAAGGAAAAAATAAATAAATAAAAATAACTGAAAATGTTCTAATTTGATAAAATAAAACAAAACAGTAAACCTCCAAGAAGCTCAATGAACTTCAAGTAGCTGTTTTGTGTTTGTTCCAGCCTATTGGCAGTATGGTAGAAGCTGGGAACTTTTGGGGCCACTGTAATGAGCCTGTACTCCTTATGTAAAGCCCCCACAGACATTTCCCTGGCTGGAGCCAACGTTGGGGCTGTAAAGGCCTTGTAGTTCTTATTAAAATTACAAGATGCACCTTAGCAATAAAAACCAGGAAACTTTGAGGAAAAAAAAAAAAAAAAAAGGTTTATTATTCACAAGTCCTAGAGGATACAGGTCAGCCACACAGTGAGGAGGTGGGTAGAGAGGTAGACAGAGGACAGACACACAGAAAGAGAAAGGCATTGGGGCTCTGCCTTTAATGCAGTCATGAGTGGAATACCTAGGCTTTCATAGGACCTTTCTATTTAAAACAAGAATGGGAATTCAAGTGCAGACAGGGAAACACAGGGTCATCCAAGTGGTCAGTTATCCAGGTCACCCAGGGCTTCCTAAAAGCAGAACTTTACTAGTGAGGGTAGCCAGGCTCTTTACCTAGTTGTACAGCCAGCAATATGTTCATTCGAGATGTAGGTCTTTGAAATGGATCTCAGTGATCAAAAGCTTCATGTCAAGCACTTATGTTATAGTGAAAAAGCTAAACGTCAGGCACCTACACTACAGTAACAAACACAAAAAGAACTACAACTAGACACACCATAGAAAATATGCTGAAGGCCAAAGACAAAATTTTGATAGCACAAGAGAAAAATCACTGGTCACATTCAAAGAAACCCAAGTATGATTAATCACTGACTTATAATCCAAACCAGTGGAAGTCAGAAGACACAGGGATCACATATTCAAACTACCGAAAGAAGAAAAGCTGTCAACCAAGAGTCTTACAGTTAACAAAATGAAGAGAATCTTCGAAAATGAAGAGAGGGGTGCTTGGGTGGCTCAGTCGGCTAAGCGTCCGACTTCGGGTCAGGTCATGATCTCACAATTCGTGAGTTCGAGCCCCGCATCGGGCTCTGTGCTGACAGCTTAGAGCCTGGAGCCTGCTTCGAATTCTGTGTCTCCCTCTCTCTCTGCTCCTCCCCCGCTCATGCTCTGTCTCCTTCAAAAACAAATAAAAAAATAAAAAAAAATTTTAAAAGTGAAGAGAATATAAAAACATTTATAAAACAAAAAAACTGAAAAAATATCTTAAGACTAAAAGTGATACTAACAGTAATTCAAATCTACGTGAAAAACAAAGAGCACCTGTAAATTATATAATAAAAGAAAAATATAAACAAAAACTTCTCCTTTCTTCTGTTTCTTTTTAAAATAAATGTTTGTAATTGCACTGTTGGAACTCCACCAAATAGAAATGTCAGGAATTTTACAATAGCAGCATCAAGGAGGTGGTGGGGGAGTGGGGGGCAGTGATGCAGAGGAAAGCTGTATTGAAGTAATGATACCAGACGGGTAATGGGAATCTACAGGAACAAATGAAGAGAATTCAAAATGGTAAATAAGAAGGTTAATATAACAAACTATAAATATGTACTTACTTTTCCTTTTCTCAGCTTTCTTAATAGACTTGAAATAACATTATACAAATAGACATTATGCAAAGTAGTAACTAAAACAATGTATTTTTATGTAACATATAGAGATGTGGTATGTATAACTAACAGCAACAAGCATTAGAGAGAACAGAGCTATGTCGGAGGAACATTTCTATGTCTCACTTAGAATTATGTAATTATAAAGGTGAAGGGGATTCTTATGAGACGTATGATAAACCCTCACTTGACTACTAAGAAGATAATTTTTTAATGTTTTTTTTTTTTTTTTTTTTTTTTTTTTTACTAATTTTTAAAGAGATTTCAATGTTAACTAGGGATGCCTGGGTGGTTTAGGTCATGATCTCACAGATCATGAGTTCAAGCCCCATGTTGGGCTGTGCACTGACAGCTTGGAGCTGGACCCTGCTTCAGATTGTGTCTCCCTCCATGCCATTCCTTCTCTCTCTCTCTCTCTCTCTCTCTCTCTCTCTCTCTCTGCCCCTACCGCTCTTGTGCTTCCTCTCAAAAATAAACATTAGAAAAAATGTGAACTAAAAAATATTCATTTAAAAAGAAGCAGTAAAGGAGGAATAGGAAAATGACATGAGACATATTAAACAGTAAAAGACAGATTTAAATCCAATTATATCAATAATGGTGAGTAGTAAGGAAATAAACAATCTATTCAAAAGGCAGAGATTTGAAGACTAGATCAACAAAGCATGAATCAAATACTGCTGTTTATAGGAGACACACTTTAGATTCAAAGATACAAACATGTATGTATTTGAAAGCAAATACATAGAAAGGGCTAAGTCATGTAAATAGCAACTATAAGAAAGTGGCTATACTCTTACCAAGGAAAATAGAATTTCAATAAAAAAAATTACTGGAGATAAACATTTTCTAAGCAAAAAACAGGCCAATCCATCAGGAAAATCTATCAATTATAAATATATATGAACCTAACAATAAACCCTAAATACATGAAGCAAAAACTGACAGAATTACAGGAAGAAACAAGACAATTCCAATAATAATGAGAGTTCAAGAGTCTACTTCAATGTTTACACAAAGATCCATAAAAAAATGAAAAACATAAACAGTATCAATTAGACCTAATGGATATCTATTAACACTTCATATGCCAACAGTGGGATGCATATTCTCAAAAGCATATGGAACATTCTCCAGAATCCATCACGTTAGGCCATAAAACAAACCAAAGAATTTAGAAGGCCTGAGATTATACAAAGTGTGTGCTCCAACAAAAACAGTGAAACTAGAACAAAAAAAAAAAAAAAAAAAAAGGGGGGGGGATACTGACATATCAGTGAAAATTTAAAAATATATCTATATAGCAAATAGATCAAATAAAAATAAGGGAAATTAGTAAACATTTGAGTTAAATTAAAACGAAGATACAGTATATCAGAATGCAGCTGGGGAAGTGTTCATGGGAAATTTCTAGCTATCAATACAAACATTAAAAAAAACAGACATCTCAAAACAATAACCTAATTTTACTACCTTAGGACATTGGATAAAGAAAAGCAAATTAAACCCAAAGCCAGAAGAATAAAAAAAATTAGAGTATAAATCACAGAGATTAGAAAAACAAAGACAATACAAACAAAGTTGGTTTTTGAAAGGGTTTTTTGTTTTTGTTTTTGTTTTTTGTTGTTTGTTTTTAATTACAAACCTTTAGCTCGACTGACCAAAAAAAGAAAAGAAATACTCAGGTCACAAGTGAAAGAAGATACATTCTACTGATTAAAAAAAAAAAAAAAAAAAAGATTTAAAAGGGATACAGCACAACTCTATGCAAAGAAATTATATATCCTAGAAGAGATGGACAAATTCCTAGACAGACAGACGCAAACTTCTAAAACTGAAACAAACAAGCAAAGTATCTGAATGGGCCTCCATTTAGAGCTTATTTAATTAGTAATTTAAAAGCCCTACAAAGACAAGCACAGGCCCAGATGACTTCAGTGATATAATTCTACCCAACATTTCAAGAAACATTATCCATTCTTCCCAAAGACTTCCATAGAACACAAGAGGAAAGAAGGCCTCCTAACTAATTCATGAGGTATTACCTTTATACCAAAGCCAAAGCCATCACAAGAAAATACTACGATCAATATATATACATATTTTTTTAATTAATAAAGACACAGACTCCTCCACGACCAACAACCCAACAGCAAAAGAATTACACATTACTAAGAAGTGTGATTTGTCCCAGGAATGTAAAGTTGTAATATCTAAAAATCAATTAACATAATATACCTTGTGAATAAAGCATTTAAAAACATGATTTCAATATACAACAAAACAACATTTGACAAAAAACAACATACTTCCATGACAAAAAACACACAACTAGGAATAAAGAACTTATTCAACCTGATAGGTTGTTTATGGACTAAATTAAAAAAAAAAAATAAAACCATACTTAACGGTGAAAGACTGAATGATGACCTCCTAAAAATCAAGGGGTAAAAAAAAAAAAAAGGACATCTACTCTACCACTTCCCCCACCCCCAACATTCTGCTAGAGGTGCTGGCCAGTTCAAATAGGCAAGAAAGTAAGAGGAATACATTTTGGGAAGAAATAAAGCTATTTGCAGATGATTTCTTGCATTCAGAAAATCCTAAGAAATATACTAAAGAAAATAGAATTCATAAATGAGTTCAAAAAGAATGTACAAGGTCAATATGCAAAAATAAACTTCCTGTATATTACTAGTTAACAATCTGAAGTTAACATTTATCATAGTATCAAAAATTAAATAATTAAGAATTTAACAAAAGAACTATAGAATTTATGCTCTGAAAACTATAAACCATTACTGTAAGAAATAAGGAAACATGAAAGACCAATACATGATAAGATGCTCAACATCATCAGCCATCAGAGAAAGTATACCCCAACTATTAGATACCACTGCACAGGTAGATACCCATATGGTTATTATAAAAAAGTTAATAACAAGTGTTCGTGAGGATATGGAAGATTTGGAAGCCTCAAACACCAATAGTGCAGCTTCTTGGAAAAACAGTCTAGCACTCCCTAAAATGTTAAACAGAGTTACCATATTACCCTTCAATTCCACTCTGTAGGTATTCAACTATAGGTATATACCCAAGAAAATAAAAACATACACGTAAAAACCTATATATTGATGTTCATAGCAGTATTACAACCCAAATGCCCATCAAGTGATGAATGCACACAATGTATCTATACATGGAGCATTATTTAGTAGTTACCAAAAATGAAGTAGTGACACATGCTGCAATGGAGGAATCTTGAGAACATTATGGTAAGTGAAATAAGACTGCAGATTCTATTGAGATGAAATCTCCATTAGAGAAAAAAAAAATACAGATACAGAAAATAGATTAATAGTTGTTGATGCCTGCAGGATTTGGGGTGAAATAAGAAATGACTGCTAATGGGTGTGGAATTTTTTTTTTGTTGGAGTGATGAAAATGTCCTCAAATTATATGGTGACCATTTCAGGACTCTGAATATTAAAACACCCAAACACCCAAACACCCAAACACCCAAACACCCAAACACCACTAAAGAAATTTTGGTGAAAAGTTTATGGACAAAGTAGTAGATCGTATAATCTATTTAAATATAAGCCTAAGTTTTTACAACTATAGAAGATGTAATTTTATAGAAAGTATTACTTTCCAAATAAGAAAAACTATAATTGCCATTGGCAAATGTTACCATTTTAAGACTCATTAGGCTGAATTGTTCGATTCTTCATATATCAGCATTCTGAGTTTATTAGCCTTTGTTTTCCCTGTAGTTTTCCCCTAATGTAAAGGAGTTGATTTTCTGTACTTGAAGAAATAAGTGGCAGTGAATAAAAAATAAATAATGATTTTCTGAATAACCTCTTGGTTTGGGTATAGGACTAAATGATTCTAAGAACAATGCTAGACTGGCTTTGTTTAAATTATTCCTTTACTGTTTTTCACTTTCCCCAAGTGAGGTCACAAACCTCTGCCCATCACCAATAAGTGACAAGATGAGCCAGATTGAAAAATATAGTATATATGTAAATCTAGATTTAAATGTTATATCTGAAATATAAACCATTTTTTTTTTTTTTATGGTAGCTACAAAACAGAGTACATCTTACCATTAAAAGCCGTGGGAGAAGGAGAAGATGGCAACGGAGTAGGAGGACCCTAGGAGCACCTCATCTTATGGTCACAACCAGACAACTATCAAATAATCCTAAAAAACCCAGAAATGTCCCTAAGATTAAACAGACTCCACAACTAAAAGGAGAGAAGAGGCCACATTAAAGAAGGTAGGAAGTGCAGAGATGTGGTTTGGGGAAGAAGCAGATTATGGGTGCCATGGAGGGGAGGGAGCCATGGTCAGGGAGAAGGGCAAGAAAAAGAGGGGCACACATGGGACCACACAAGGAGAACGTTTGTCCAAAGCTTGGAACATGAAAGAGGCTGAATTTCAGTTCTCGAAACCAGTGGAGCTTAAAGCCTGCAGTTTCAAAGATCAGCAGGCTTGGCTGGATAGATCTCAGAGGGCAGTGCATCGCTCCTGGAGAAAATACAGCAAACCCGGAGGCAGACAGAATGTTAACAGCAATCTGTAGAGAGTTGGGGCATACAATAGGGAAATTTTTACTGTTCTTGTAGCTCAGAGCTCCTCCAATAGACAGCATTTACAGAGACACCTCTCTGGGAACAAAGGAGATGGCCAGTGCCATTTCCTTCTGCTGCCCCTCAGCATAAACACAGAGCCCCCTATGGAAAGCAGTGCTGTAGCAACACTGGCTGCCTAACTTGCCTCCAATAAGTCCTACCCCTTGCACTCTGGGGGGACTGCCCTTCTTAGTCAAGCTTGCCCGAGTCCTAGCACAGCTGGCCCCTCTCCCAGAAGACCAATACAAACCCCTGCCCAAAACACATCTCCCAACCAGAGAGTTTTTCAGGGCCTTGGTTCTGATAGAGATTGTGACAGGTCTCATTTTACCAGCAAAATCAGAGCATACCTAGCTAAAACTCACCACATTCTGGCCAAGGACCAAACACTGCCCACAGCAAGTGAGGACAGCCCCTGTGGATGACTAGCCTGAAGGATACAGCAGCCACAACACAACAGTAGAACACACTGCACACAGTGGAGACACCCCCTAAAGTGTCAAGCCCTGGGAACTACATGACCTCTTCTTCATAAGGCCATTATTTTCAGCAGCAGGAGACATAACTGGCTTGCCTAACAGAGACTTAGAAAAAGGCAAGAGATGGAGGAATTTATGCCAAAGCAAAGAAAAAGATAAGACCACACAGCCAGAGATCTAAGCAAAACAGATATAAGTAACATCTTTAAAGCAACAATCATAAGAATATTCTTGAGGCTTGAGAGAAAAATAGAAGACATCAGTGAGATGGCAAAAATGTGAGGTGGAGAGAAGAAAAGAATGAGTTCACATTTGAACAACCATCAACTTAATATAGATTTCTATTTGTAGAAGAGGTTATATATAAATGGTAACCATATATCAAAGACCACTAATAAACATGCAAAGAATAAAGAGAAAGAAATCCAAATACTGTATATCACTAAAGAAAATCAGCAAAACATGAATGATAAAAAGAGAAAATCTCCAGAAACAACAAAATAAAATGGTACTAAATGCATATCAATTAGTTTCAATGTAAATGGACTAAACACTCTAATCAAAAGACACAGGGTGTCAGAATGAATAAAAAACAAACAAATCTCCATGTTGCCTACAAGAGACTCGTTTTAGCCCTCAACACACCTGAAGATTGAATTTGAGGAGGTGAAGAAACATTTATCACACAAATGGGTATCAAAGGAAAGCCAGAGTGTCAATACTTCTATCAGAGGAGCTAGACTTCAAAACAAAGACTGTAACCAGAGACAAAGAAGGGTACTATATAATAAAGGGGACAATCCAATAAGAAGACATAACAATTGTAAATATTTACGTGACATGGGAGCATCCAAATATACAGAATAATAAAGAAGTGATAATAACACAGTAATAGTAGGGGAGTTTAGCACCCCACTTACATCAATGGACAAATCATCTCAACAGAAAATCAAGGAAACAATGGCTTTGAATGATACATTGGACCAAATGGTCTTAACAGATACATTCAGAACATTCTACCATAAAACAGAATACACATTCTTTTCAAGCACATGCAACATTCTCCAGAATAGATCACATATTAGGTCACCAAGAAGACCTCAGCAAATTTAAGAAGACTGAAGTCATACCATGCACCTTTTCTGACCACAACGCTATAAAATGAAGTCATCCAGGAAAAAAAAAAAAAAAAAAAAACCTGGAAAGGTTTTAAACAACACGCTACTCAACAGTGAAGGAGTCAATCAGGAAATCAAAGAAGAAATAAAGCAATATATAGAAACAAATTAAAATGAAAACAATGGTCCAAAATCTTTGGGATGCAGCAAAAGCTATCCTAAGAGGGAAGTATATAGTAATACAGGCTTACCTCCAGAAGAGAAAATGCAAATAAAGCAACCTAACTTTATGCCTAAAGGAACTAGAAAACCAAATAAAGCATACAACTAGAAGGAAAAAATAATAAAGATTAATATTTATTAATAAAAAATAAAGTTAAAACAGAAATAAATGATATAAAAAAGAAACCAGGAGCTGGTTCTTTGAAAAAGTTAATATAATAATCCTCTAGTCAGAATTATCAAAAAGAGAAAGGACCCACATAAATAAAATCACAAATCAGAGAAGAGAAATAACAGCACAGAAATACAATTATAAGAGATTATGAAAAACTATATGCTAACAAATTGGACAACCTAGAAGAAATGGATAAATTCCCAGAAATTAAAACAGGAAGAAATAGAAAACTTGAACAGACCAATAACCAGCAAAGAAATTGAATCAGTAATCAAAAAGACCCCAACCAACAGAAGTCCAGGATCAGATGGCTTCACAGGCAAACTTTACTAAACATTTAAAGAATACCTATTCTTTTCAAGCTACCCCAAAAACTAGAAAAATAGGGAAACTTCCAAATCCATTCTATAAGGCCAGCATTACCCTCACACCATAACAGACAAAAACACCACTAAAAATGGGAATGATAGGCCAACATCCCTGATGAGCATAGATGCAAAAATTCTCAATTAAACACTAGCAATCTGACAATGCATTTTTTAAATATAATTTTTATTATAAAATCATTTACCACAATCAAGTAGTATTTATTCCTGGGTTGTAAGAGTGGTTCAATATTCACAAATCAATCAAAATGCTAAATTAATAAAAGAAAGGATAAGAACCGTATGATCCTTTCATAGATGCAGAAAAAGCATTTGACAATGTATAATATCCTTTCATGATAAAACCCCACAACAAAGTAGGTTCAGAGGGAATATACCTCAACATAATAAAAGTCATATATGTAAAACCCACAGCTGATATCACCCTAAATAGGGAAAAATGGAGAGCTTTTTCTCTACAGTCAGGCCCAAGACAGGAATGTCCACACTCATCCCTGTTATTCAACATACTACCGAAGTCCTAACCACAACAATCCGAGAACAAAAAGAAATAAAAGCCATCCAAATTGGCAAGTAAGAAGTCAAACTTCCACTATTTGCAGAGGACATGATACTATATATAGAAAACCTGAAAGACTCCGCCAAAAAACTGCTGGAACTAATACACAAATTCAGTAAATTTGCAGGATACAAGATCACTACACAGAAATCTGCTGTATTTCTATACACCAATAATGAAGCAGCAGAAAGAGAAATTAAGGAATGAATCTAATTTACAATTGCACCAAGAATCATAGGATGCCTAGGAATAAACCTAACCAAAGCGGTGAAAGATCTGTGCTCTGAAAACTATAAAGCACTGATGAAAGAAACTGAAGAGGACAAAGAAATGGAAAGACATTCCATGCTCATGGGTTGGAAGAATATTGTCAAAATGTCTATACTATCCAAAGCAATCTACACATTTAATGCAACCCCTATCAAAACATCACTAGCATTTTTTACAGAGCTAGAATAAATAATCCTAAAACTTGTATAGAACTACAAAAGGCCTTGAATAGCCAAAGCAACCCTGAAAAACAAAAACCAGGCTGAAGACACAACAATTCCAGACTTCAAGTTATATCACAAAGCTGTAGTCATCAAAATAGTATAGTACTGGCACAAAAATAGACAACACAGATCAGTGGAACACAAGAGAAAACCCAGAATAAATCCACAACTATACGGTCAATTAATCTTCAACAAAGCAGGAAAGAATACTGGGAAAAAGACAGTCTCTTCAACAAATGGTATTGGGAAAACTGGACAGCTCCATGCAAAAGAATGAAACTGGGCAGCTTCCTTACACCACACACAAAACTAAGTTCAAAATGGATTAAAGACCTAAATGTGAGACCTGAAACCATCAAAATCCTAGAAGAGAACACCGACAATAACTTCTTTGAAACTGGCTGTAGCAACTTCTTTCTAGATATGGCTCCTGAGGCAAGGGAAACAAAAGCAAAAATGGACTCTTAGGACTACCACAAAACAAAAAGCTTCTGCACAGTGAATGAAACAATCAACGAAACTAAAAGGTAACCTATGGAATAAAAGAAATTTTCCAATGACATATCTGATAAAGGGTTAGTATCTAAAATATCTCAAGAGCTTATAAAACACCCCAAAAATCAAATAATCAAGTTAAAAATGGGCATGGATATGAATAGACATTTTTCCAAAGAAGTCTAACAGACACATGACCAACAGACACATGAAAAAGTGCTTAACATCACTCATCATCAGGGAAATGCACATCTAAATTATAATGGGGGGGTAGCTGGGGAGCTTGGTCAGTTAAGCATCTGACACTGGATTTTGGCTCAGGTCATGATATCACAGTTGTGGGATCAAGCCCTGCGTTGGGCTCCTATGCTGAACCTGCCTGGGGTTCTTTCTCTCCCTGCCCCTCCCCCACTCATGCTCTCTCTCAAAATAAATACTTAAAAAAATACTACGAGTTATCACCTCACACCTGTCAGAATGGTTATAATAAACACAAAATGCAACAGGTGTTGATGAGGATGTGGAGAAAGGGGAACCCTCTCACATTGGTGGTGGGAATGCAAACTGACCCAGCCACTCTGGAAAACAGTATGGAGGTTCATCAAAAAGCTAAAAATAGAACTACTCTATGATCCAGCGATTGCACTACTAGGTATTTACCCAAAGAATACACGAATACTAATTCAAAGGGATACATGGACCCTGATGTTTATGGCAGCATTATCTACAATAACCAAATTATGGAAACAGCCCAAGTGTCCACCAACTGATGAATGCTTAAAGAAGGTATGGTCACACACTTCTAGAATATTACTCAGCCATAAAAACCAATGAAATCTTACCATTTGCAATGACATGAATGGATCTAGAGGGTATTATACGAAGTAAAATAAGTCAGAGAAAGCCAAACACCATACGATTTCACTCATATGTGGAATTTAAGAAACAAATGAACAAAGGGTTAAAAAAAAAAAAAAAAAAAAAAGAGAGGCAAACCAGGAAACAAACTCTTAACTATAGAGGACTGATAGTTACCAGAAGGGAGGTGGGTGTGTGTGTGATGGGTTAAATAAGGGAGCATTTGTGATGAGTGCCTGTGATGTATGGAAGTGTTGAATCACTACTGTACCTCAGAAACTAACACTGTATATTAACTGAAATTTAAATAAAAAACTTTTTAAAAGGCTTGATTTTTGCTTTCAATATCTATGCATGGGACCCACAAGGGATATAAAAACTTCCCAGGTTGTGTGCCAAGGATTCCCAGGATAGATGGACAAGTGACTAAAATGTCACTTCCCATTTTCAAGCACCAGAGAGCCTTCGCTCACCTTTAGGAGTGTCCTGAACTCTTAAAATCCACTCATGGATATGAATTAGACCAGGGTGTGCTAGAATGGATGTGTTGTGGTATACAGAAGCTCTGGTTATTGGCCTTCCTTGACCCCTGGAAGCTCTAAATATGCTAGATATACAATGGGTTAGGCAGGGATATTTCTTTCTTTCAGGGATTTTTAAGTCAATTGTAGAGTCAGAGACTAAAAACCCTTGATGAATAGATCTTAAAATCTAGTGATCTATAGAAACTAGACACCTTCCCACATATTCCATGAACTAATTTCAACCCACACTTGCCCTCTTGATCAAATGTCTCTGTGTGGTGCTGGTGCACAATCTACACACTTTTATGTGGTGGCACTGGCTTTGTGGTCATAGAAATGGAACACAGGACAAGAGCTCCTTGAAATGCTGACAACACCATTTTAATCTGAAAAAAAACCCCTTCACTAAAAAATAATACTTCTACATTCAGAATCTGGCCTTTAGTATCTAAGTGGAACTAACACTTAGAAAATAACCTCATATACATCAAAGGAATGCTGTTTTGTGGTTAAAGCACATAAATTTCAGCCTGCTAGCATTTTCAAATCTGAGTTTTTACTTAGCAAAGGACAACTAAAAATATTCATAAAGCCCTTTAGAATTCTCAAAAAAAGGATCAAGGGACTTCCACAATTTTCACCTTAAATATGAACGCTGATCTTTATATCTTATTTTACATCTGAAGATGATTTGGCTAATAATTTTCATATGATTACTCTAGTTGTAACTAAGACAATATAGGAGACTGCACTTCTTAGTTCAGGTGTCTGTATACTTGAATATCAAGTATGAAAGATTTATTCAGAGATTTATTCAGTAAATTTATTCAGAGACAAGTAAACAAAGCAAAATTAGTGTCTTATATGAAATATGGATATCAACTCTTTGTGCATTCATTCAACAGTCATTCAGTTTCCACCAGGCACTGTGTTAGGAAGTGAAAATACAATGAAACACAATCAGATATGCTCTCTGCTTTTGAGGCACTTATACGCCAATGAAGGAGAAAGCTGTAGCACGAGTAACTGCATCATAAAATGTAATATTCACAGGTGAAATAAGCTTCAGCTTCTTATACTCAAAGCACCATAATAGCAAGAAGTTGTAGCCAGTCTTCTAATACCATGTGTCTCTCATGTTTGTAATAGGGTCTGTCACATAATCAAAGTTCAATAAACATCTTATGAATGAATGAAATATTGAGCTCCTTAAAGAGACAGGGGCTAGAAAACTATTTGATTTTTTTTTTTTTTGGAGTACTCCTCTCTAAGCAAATTGCCTCTAGAGAAGATAACCTTAAAAGAAGAAAGTAGATGGCTGTATCTTGAAGAATTCTAGCATTTGATAAATGGGCAGAAGATGAAGATAACTAGGATAGTACTTTGGCAGTAAAGGAAGAGAATGTCTCAAAAGGCAGTGATCATTACTATTGATTGCTGCTGGTCAAGAACGAGTAAGAGGAGAACTGAACAAAATGTCCACCACATTGAGAGGTAAGAAAGTTATTGATGTACTTTCTAAAAGTTTAATAGAATGCTAGGGGTAGGTTTTGAGTGGGTTTTAAAGGCAGCGAAAAGTAAGTATAGAATATAAGTAACTGGCTATGAATGGAGGGAAGAGTTGGTACAACAGCTTGGTCAAAGATATCAACTTCATACGCCAAGAGAAATTTCTGAGAATATGAAGATAAT